>NW_023603184.1:92644876-93364876 GCF_014898055.3 Talpa occidentalis | reverse complement strand
AAAAAGTCTGAAATAACAAGTATTGGTGAAAATGTGGAGGGAAAAAGAACACTTGGACACTGTTAGCACCAATGTTGACTCATCTAGCCCCTATGCAAAACAGTATGGAGGTTCCTCTGAATAATAAAAATACATCTACCATATGGTCCAACAATTCCACTCCTAGGCGTCTACTCAAAGCATACAAAAACACTAATTCAAAGGGTTATATACACCCCTATGTTCATTGCAGCACTATTTATAATAGTCAAGTTATAGAAAGAACATAATTGCCCAACAGCAGATGAGTGAATTAAGACTATGTGATAGATCTACACAATGGAATACTACTCAGTAATAAAAAAAAAAATTATGAACTCTTGTTTGTGACAGCATGATTAGAACTGGAAGGGATTAAGCTAAGTGAAATAAGTTAGGAGAAAAACAAATAACCAGATGGTTTCACTTATATTTGGAATATAGAGAAACAGAACAAGGAACAGACAAAATTAAAACAAACCTTAGAAATCTGACTGTAGAATTGAGGCCACCAGAGTGGGAGGGTAGGGATAGAGGGCAAAGTGGGGAGGGGCCCGATGGACGATGACGGAGGATTATGGGTGCTTTGGTGGTAGGTGTTGTGGGCTAACATACATTTCAAAATGTGTAAACGTATTCCCCTAAATCATATACAGCATTGTAAACCATTTCCTCAATTTAAAAAAGAAGGGAAGGATGTAGAGGGTAGGGAGGAGGGGAGAGAGGAGAGATGAAAAGAAATACTGGTTATGTGATTATTCTTACCAAAAAAAGTATATCTGTCAATATGAACCCTAAAACTAAAGATTTCAGTAGTTTCAAGTGACTCGTCAAATAGAGAATTTATTTTAAAGCCCTGGATCAATGAAATTTAAAGTGTCACTCTGACTCTGATCAGGCTGTGCCATTTCCATGAGTGGGTTCAGCAATCTTTGTTGTGGTTGTGGTTCTTGTTGCTGTGTTTTGCCAGGTGTTCTATGTCTGGATCAACTAAATCTTTAGGAAGACAGTACAGGAATGATGGGTGGGAATCCAGAGAAGCTAACTATAGAAGAGGACAAAGTCTTTTTCTTTTTTCCCAATCATTTCAGTTCAGCTAAGATTTCTGGGCCTCTGCTGACCAAGAGTGGAGGGGAGAGCACTGATTGATAAGTCCTCCAACCTGGAAGCAGTTCTTATTTAAAGCAGAGTGACATGTTTGCAGTCCATCTCCCCAGGCTGGACAAAAGAACAGATGTAACTTAAAATATGAAAAGGACATTCCTGAGTATCAGCCTTTGCTGCTGAATAGTTCTTAAGGATGGGCTTTCTGTCTTATGATTATCTATAATCCCTCTTCTTAGTGTTTTAACTGTTTTCCTTTTTTTTTTTAAAGCAGAAATATTGGTGGACATGAAGGAGAGTGAGGGAATAACATATCATAATGACAGGTCATCTTGTCTATTTTATATGCCTAGGATTTCTCAAAAAGTAGTGCCTTTTTGAAAATATAAGCTCTTGGTTTTTGAAGAGTCATTTAAAAAAAAATCAGTAACATTATATATAGCAACTCTAAAAGTACTCTTTTTGAAATACATGCAAAGCATATTCACCATCACTGGGAAAATGGTCATTTCCAATAAAAGAGAGCTATAGATCCCGCCCAAGTAGGTTTCACATACTGTTCTAAAAAGCAAAACTAATATTTTGATGTGTCTAAATAACTGCCTGATTTCACTGAAGGCAGATTTATAGTTAGAATTTTATTGATCAAATCATATTTGAATGCAACAGTAAAAAAAAATTATTCTAAGAATCTCATTATTATCTCAGGTAAATAAAATATTTATGTAGACTGGTTTCTGCAGAGCACAGTTTTTGTTGATGACTGTTCCCTGTGTCTTCAATCTCAGTAATGTTCTAAGTGAGATTGCTCAACAGAGATCAGAGTTCCATTTATCATGTACATTTAGTCCTATAGATTTAACTTCACACTTACATTGACTTCTTATGAGAAGCCGTCAAAATCTGCCCCCCCAAATCACCAAGAATTAAAACTTCAGTTCATAAACTAGTATCTGGGCAAAATCTAGGCAGTGTTGTTTTGAAACACAGGAAATAGGAAGCTTTTATCAACACCACAAAACTCAAGCATCTTTTCTATAAGATTCAGAAAAAATCCAGACTCAAGGCACAGAGAGAAACAATCTACCTCTGAGTTCAGAACACCTCCTTTCTGCCACCCTTTCCTGGGAGTAAATTCAGTTCAGAAGTGCTCAACTGAGGACCTGGGTCTCCCAAGGTTCAGATGCAACATCTGTTTGACAACTAATGGGCTAGCACTCATCTTGTGTATCCTGTATAAATTATATTTTTGCAAAATTTCAAGTAAGGCTAACCTCAAAAGAAACAGAATCACACTCTTCCTCCAGAAAACTTTGTGGCATTTCTAACAAGCTTTATTGTACCAAGGATTCTTCTTTGAATCTAAACTAAATGCTGTGCGCAAAAGTTTATACCATTTGCAATAAGTCACAGTTGTAATCCTGAATACAAATAAACCCCACACCTTCTGAACTTTCCTGTACTTGGAAGATGCTGGCAAGCGCTATAAAATAAAGTGTTTAGCTATTGTTTTTACTACTTTCCACTATCTCTACTAAATTGTGTTCTATTGGTTTTTGACTAGTGTTAAACTTTATACAGCAGTCTTAAAGCTTGAGTTTCTAGGCAAAATTGTTCGCACTTTTGACTTCATTTAATTCATCCCTTCAATGTACTGACACTTATTCTCCATGTTAAATATGAAACTAGGTATCCCATTATTTGACCACAAGTTCTACCTGCTAGTCCACTTGCCTTTAGAACCACTGTGATAGTACAGAAGCCTGGTAAAGAAAACTTTGCTTTTAATCTATTTTGTGATCTAGATTATTAATGAAAATAAAGCACTAATTCTAGAATTTAATGCTCAATAGTACTGTCTTCAAATGCATTTAAATCATTCAGGTAGGAGATTTCCCCCATACTATCACAAAGTTTCAAAGAATAAGCCTCTGTGATACATAGCCCAGTATCTCTCACCTTTAAAGAAAAGAACTTTTTTCTTTAACCAGAATCTCTCCAACAGCAGATGAAGTTAATTTTCTCAATAAGTCATTCAGTACAAAGACAAGTTTCCCCAAAGCATTCTCCCAATATTCCTGCTACTCCTTGAGGAACATTAGCATCCCAACATTTCATCAATAAGACATATAAAAAACTGGCTTACAAACTTTAAATCATTTTTATGTCCCACCAAGTATACAATAAGCTATTAATAATAATTCTTTAATGTATTCCATGTATAATCTGGATCAGTATCTGTCAAAAGAAATAAGTCAGATAACCCACCTAAAATGTGTCTTGTCAAAGTTTGCTGGTAATTAATCAATATTTTTTTCTGGTAGCTGAAAAATGAATTTAATACTTTCTAATATTTATTTCTAGATGTAGAAACCCTTTCATATTTTTACAGCTTTCTTTTAAAACATAGTATTACCTTCCCAACATTCTTATTACTCACAAATTCTAAAAAGTGATAGCAAGTGCATATGTAATAATTTCATATATTCCAGTTATTTTGAAATTATCTCAGACAGTTTATTTTGAAATTATCAGCTAATCTCTTGTCCCTGTCAAGATCCTGGTTCCTGGTTCTTTGTTTTCTGTTCTGATATCCTCATCTGCAAAGCTAAAAATAAATGCATAAATAAATGTATATGTGTATATTTTTTCAATTAATTTTTCCATTGGGCTAGAGACAATATATCCCTTGACTTCTTTTTGTTGCTGATTCATTTTTTTAATGCTTATAACGGATTATCTTTTTAGTTATAACAGCAAAGGCTTAATCCATGAAAGAAATAATTGATAAACTAGGCTTCATTAAAATTAAAAACTGCTCTGCAACAGACAATATAAAGAGAATTAGAAGATAAACAACAGACTCAAAATATTTGCAAATGGCACATCTGATAAAATATACAAAGCATTCTTAAACCTCAAAAACAACTCAATTAAAAAATGGGCCAAAGATCTTATCAGACTCCTCTCCAAAGAAAATACAGGTGACAAATAGTCATATGAAAAGATGTTCTACATTACATATGACCAGGAGAATGCAAATTAAATGAAAAAGGAGGTACCATTACATTCATATCAGAACAGCCAAAACCTAAATTACTGGCAACACCAAAAGGATGTGTACAGTAAGAACTCTAATATATTGCTAATAAGAATGTAAAATGGCACAACATTTTCTAAGACAGTTTTATTCTTTGCTATAGAACCAAACATAGTCTTATAATCCAGTAATTGTGCACCTTGATGTTTAACCAAAGGAATTGAAAAATGTACAGAGATGTTTGTAACAACTTTTTTCACAATTATCAAAACTGGGAAGTAACCAAGATGTTTCTATAGGTGAGTGGACAAACTGAATTACATCTAGACAGTGAAATATTATTCAGCACTAAAGAAAAGATAACGTATCAAGCATGAAAAGACATGGAGGAATGATACATGCATTTCTAAGTGAAAGGAGGCAATCTGAAGAAATTACATTATGTGTAAATCCCACTATATGACCCTGTGGAAAGGGGAAAAACTATGGAGATAATGAAAAAGGTAAGAGATTTTAGGGGCAGAGAGAGGGAGTCAGAACACAGGATTTTTCAGGCAGCAAAAAACTGCATGATAGTATATTAATGGAAATGTGTATAGACATTTGTCCAAACTCACTGAACAAGCATGAACCCTAAGGTAAACTATGGACTTTGAATTATTATGATGTGTCAATGTAGGTTTTTCCTTGGTAACAAGGGTACCATCTGGTGAGTAATGTTGATAATGGTGGCAGTTATACTTCTAGGGGTGGGGACAGACTTTATGGGTAGTCTCAGTAACTTCCTTTCAATTTTCTTTTAAATCTGAAACTTCTCTAGGAAGTTTAAGTCTTTTAAAAGTCTTTAACAAGAAGTTTGTCTTTTTTTTAATTGTCTAAATTTCTTTTAGATGTTTTATTTTAACTCGTTCCTTAATTTGGTGCATTTTTTTTACCATTAAAATCTACTTTCCTTTTCCTTTTCTTTCTTATCCATTTCCATTCTACTCTATTTTAATAAATATTTAGTAAATGTCTGCTTGACCCTGTGTATAGTACAGGGCACCAGACAAACCTTCATAGACTGTGGATCCAAGTGTGGGACTCAGTGCTTGCTCTACTCTAACCACTACTAGGTATGTATCAGTGAAGTAAGACAAACATAAACGATAGACAGGTACTAAAAATAAAAATCATGGACAACAGCTAGAAGCTTAAGAGTTATGGAGAGAGGGCCTCCCCGGTGGCGCAGCGGTTGAGCGCTAGGTTGCGAAGCTGCCCGCGGCCTCTGCAGCACCGGTTCGATCCCCGGCTGCTCCCCGGCCACCGGAGGAGGGTCCCACATGGCGCGCAGACCTCTCCTGCCGCCCGCTGCTCCCCTCAGCAGTGTACTTCGGTCCTTCTGCCTGCTCTGCTCCCCGCTCTGGCTCTGGTGAATTCTCCCACCCTCCCGTGCTTCTGACTGTACCCAGTGCATGTATAAACAAAACAAATAAATAAATAAAAGCATGCCTCTATTAAAAAAAAATAATAAAAAAAAAAGAGTTATGCAGAGAGAAGAAAATTATGATTAAAATAATGAAAAGTATATTTTCTGATCAAAAAAGAGTTGTCTTAAAAAAGGACAGATTCAGAAATTTGATATCTATCTTCTAGGAAAACAGAGAGAATGGAGAGTGTGATGAAAGAAACAATAAAATGCTCAAATAAAACTTTAGCTCAAGAGAGACTTGACTTCGCCCATGTAGGAGATGACTGATTACTACCCAGAGGAATTACAGAAACATAATACCTAGAGATAGCAGAATGAAATTCCAAAGCTACAGAGAAAGTCCTCAAAGTTTTCAGTAAAAAAACTCATAAAAAGGACAATCAGATTGGTAGCAGATTTTTATTGGCAATACCAAGTGTAAGAAAACAATGGAGAAGTTTATTAAAGTCCTAAAAACCAGAGCCTTATATTTATCTAGAGTCTCATATTTGGAAAACATCTGTGTAATTGTTAATATTACAAATCTAACAAAACAGAATTCTAGGAAAAAAGATGTTTTTAGAATGGAGAAAAAAGTTATATTTTCCTCTGAAAAAAAGTTGACTCAATCAAGAAATTTCATACAGTGAAAAATAAAACTTTAACCATACAACACAAAATTTGATAGACCTCTAAGGAGAAATTGTTATTTTATTGTGACCAGGGACTTTAGTATACCTCTCAAACAAATCAAAATGTTAGTAGACTGTGCATTAAAGGACACAACCAACATATGAAAAGTTAGCCTAGAATAGGAAAATATTTGCAGGGAGGGGGACGGGGCCAAAAACAATAAAAAAAGAAAATATTTGCAGATCATGTTTAATGAGTTAATATTCAAAACAATAAAAAGCAATGAAAACAACAAATAACCCAATTTAAAAATGAACAAAGATCATTACTCCAAAGAAGATATACAAATATCAAAAAATCCTATCAAAAGGTGTTCAACATCGGGCCTCCCCTGGTGGCGCAGTGGTTGAGTGCTGGGCTGTGAGGCTGCCCACAGCCTCTGCAGCACGGGTTCATTCCCCGCCACTGGCGAGGGTCCCACACACACACAAAAAAAGTGTTCAACATCACTAATCATTAGGGAAATACAAATCAAAATCATAAGTGATCACCTCATACCCATTAGGATGACTGATATACATAAAAGGAAAAAAAGTCTAGAAAAGAACAGATATTAGTAAATCTGAGGAGAATTTGGAACCCTTATTTATTCACTGGTGGTGAATATAAAGTCCTTAGAAAATTAAAAATATAATTCTATATCCAAGCAAATGCACCTCTAGATGTATTTCCAAAAACATACAACTCTCCAGAATTCAAGCACAAAGACACAGAGACTTATATATCCTGATGAAATAGAGATCAAAATTGCTATAATAAAGAAAATTAAAAAGGTAGAAGAAAATGAGTGGAAATCAAAGTGATACGATAAAACTCAGAAAATCTAATCACAGAAATACAATAAAATTCAGAAAAATGAAAGAACTTAGAAATAAAATTAACAAGCAGAAGGAAGAAACTAAATCTTTAAGAAAATAAGATTCAGCATATAAAGAACTCAAAAAATAAAATAAAAAATTCTAGAGAAAGTTATGGATGCAGAACAGATCCAATCCCTTTCACAACTGTAGCAAAAAGAATAAACTTATCAAAGGATGTGAAAGACCTGTACAATAAAAACTGTAGGACCAAAAAAAAAAAAAATAGAAGAAACAAAAAATGGAAAGATACACACCTGCTCAATAGGTAGAGACACAAACATTGTTAAAAATGACCATCTACTCAAAGCAACATAGAGATTCAGTACAATCCTTATCAAAGTTTCAATGACACACTTCAAAGAAAGAAAAGTAAACATTACTGAAATTTATATGAATTACCAAAAACTTCAAATAGCCAAAACAATCCTGACAAAAAAGAGTGGAATTTCCACACAATCAGACTTCAAGCTATACTACAAAATTATATTAAGACAGTATGATATTGGAATAAAAACAGACACACAGATGAATGAAATATAACTGAGAGCACAGAAATAAACCCACATTTATACAGACCAGTAAATTTAAGATAAAGGAGCCAAGAGTACACAATGGAGAAAGAAAATCTCTTCAAAAAGTGATGCTGCCAAAACTGGACAACCACATATAAAAGAACAAAACTAGACACTATTTCACACCATAAACAAAAATGAACACAAAATGAATCAAAATGAAAGTATGATCAAAACATGGAGACATGGGCATCAGGGTTGTCTTTGGGGACTCAACTCCAGTGGAAAGGGATATGAAAGTAAAAATAAACATCAAACTGAAAATCTTCACAGTGAAAGAAATTGTCATAATAACAAAATGGCACCCTACTGAATGGGAGAAAATATTTGTCTATCCTACATCTAATAAAAATATCCAAGTGTACATAGAAGTCATACTATTAAAACAAGAGAACAAGGGCCTCCCCGGTGGCGCAGCGGTTGAGCGCTGGGTTGCGAAGCTTCCCGCGGCCTCTGCGGCGCCGGTTCGATCCCCGGCTGCTCCCCGGCCACCGGAGGAGGATCCCACATCGCGCGCAGACCTCTCCTGCCGCCCGCTGCTCCCCTCAGCAGTGTACTTCGGCCCTTCTGCCTGCTCTGCTCCCCGCTCTGGCTCTGGTGAATTCTCTCACCCTCCCGCGCTTCTGACTGTACCCAGTGCATGTATAAACAAAACAAACAAATATAATAAATAAATAAATAAATAAATAAAAAAAAAAAAAAAAAAACAAGAGAACAAATTACCAACCCAAAAATGGGTAAGAGATTTAAACAGACACACACAAAAAAGATATAAATTGTCAACAAGCACAAGAAAAAGTGTTCCTCATTACTGAACTCAGGGAAATGCAAATCAAAACCACAAGGAGATCCCACTTCACATCTTTGAGAATGGCCTGTATATCAAAAAGTCCAGAAACAACAAGTGTTGGTAAGGGTATGGAGATAAAGAAACCCTTGTACACTGTTGCCTAGAATGTAGACTGGTCCAGCCCTTAAGGAAGATAGTATGGAGGTTTTTGCAAATATCAAAAATAGATCTACGATATGGCCCAGTGATTCCACTCCTAGGTAGCTTTTCAAAGAATGCAAATACTAATTCAAAGGGATATATGCACTCCTATGCAACACTATTTACAATACCCAAGTTATAGAAACAAGCTAAGTGCCCAGTGACAGATGAGTGGATTAAGAAGTGTTATAAACACAAAATGGAATATACTCAGTTATTAGAAAAATCTTGCCGTTTGCAAAAACATGTATAGAACTGAAGAGGATTATGTTAAGTGAAATAAGTCAGTAGAAAGAGAAATACAAATGATTTCACTGGAATGTAGTATATAAAGAAATAATGTAAATATCACATAAAACTAAAACAAATAAACCCTGGAATCTGACTGCAGTATTGAAGAAGCTACGTGAGGCGTAATGTGGGCATGAGGAGCAAAAAAGGGGAGGAGAGCCAATGGACTGCAGTGAAGGAGTGTGGGTGCTTTGGTGGTGTGTATACTATATAACATATTTAAAGAGGTATGAACCTGTACCCCTAAATCATAATGTTATAAAATAAAGTACATTTTCTTTCTTTCTTTCTTTCTTTATTTGTTTGGTTGTTTTGTTTATACAAGCACTGGGTACAGTCAGAAGCACGGGAGGGTGAGAGAATTCACCAGAGCCAGAGCGGGGAGCAGAGCAGGCAGAAGGACCAAAGTACACTGCTGAGGGGAGCAGCGGGCGGCAGGAGGGGTCTGCGCGCCATGCGGGACCCTCCTCCGGTGGCCGGGGAGCAGCCGGGGATCGAACCGGCGCCGCAGAGACTGCGGGCAGCTTCGCAACCCAGCGCTCAACCACTGTGCCACCGGGGAGTCCCATAAAATACATTTTCTAGTTTCTCATTACTTAATAAAACAACTTCAAAATAAAAAGAAATTCTCAAACACGCTATAATATGGATGAACCTTGAGGGCACCATATTAAGTGAAATAGTCCAGACACAAAACATTGAATATTGTATAATTCCACTTTTATGAGGTACTACAATCATCAAATTCAGAGACAGGAAGAATAATGGTGATTGCCAGGTATGGGGGAGGTGGGATTAAGGAGTTCATGCTGAAGGGGCAGGGAGTTTCAACTTGATATGGTGAAAAATTTATAGAGATGGTGGCAATGGTTGCACAGCAGTGTGGATGTGCTTAATACAATGGAAATGTACACTTCAAAGTGGTAACTTACATGTTTTATATATTTCACCAGATTAAAAATGAAATTTTTCAAAGAAGGAAAGGAAATTTTCAAAATTTTTCAAAGATGGCAACATCTGAGATGTTGTGGGACCACAATATTTTCACAAAGTATAGACAATGGTTCTTCTAACACAGGTGGCAGATTATGGAGACAACGAGAATTCTTACCACAAATGAGGTAAGAAGCATCTGGAACAGAAAAGATTACCTTGTTTCCCAGGATATAGTTTTACTACCCACCCTCCTTCAGAATTCTAGTGGAGATACTGCACAAAGTTTATTCCCTAACATGGGCTTCCACGGAAGGTGGAAATAACATGGAAAGTAGAGGCAGAAAGAAGCAAACACAGCATCTTCCCTAGTCCTATGTGAGATGTAGTAGTTGCAAAGGGCTGCACTGGGTACGATATTAATTATCTGCAGAGCACTTAAAACTCCCCATTACTTTAACAGCTTACATTTGTGTGTTGGTTAGTTTAGCCCTTTCCTCAAAGCTGTAATTTTCCTGAGTGCAGGCCATTCACTATCCCCAGAGACTGAATTTGGGCTTCATGAATATTTGTTAGATAAGTAAATATCTTGCAAATTAATCTTTGTGCATATGCAAGTATTTTTTAAGATGGATTCCTGGCTCACCGGGCACATACATTGTACACTTTGGTAAATGTCATGAAGGTCAGTGTGCCCAAGCTGTCCTCTGTGCTCATGCTTGGGCTTATCCATACATCCCCAAATGGTTCCAAGACACAGCCAAGATGAATACTATTTCAGACAGTCTTCTGCGATGTTCTAGTTATAAAATACCTTGGGGTTCAGCTGGGTGTTTGTGGTTCCCACATTATTGCTCTAGCCAAATTACACATAATTATCTAGTCTAGTGATTCACAGAACCCAGTCTTTTATTTACAAATGTTGACAATGGCATGTTAAAAGTAGGAAATGATTGTTAGCAAGAAATGTGTGGCTATCTAATGTTTAATTACTTAATCTTGAAATAAAGTTCATAATTGGTGCAATGTATAATGTTAAACATGTCTCCTATCTTGGCTTTTAGTCTCTCACACAGATGTGTTTATATAAGAATTGCTTGCAACTGAGAATGTCACCAAGGACGACCTTGGGTAAATCTGCTTATGTGGCCTAAACCTTTCTTTAGTTCTGAGCTCTTGCAAGCACCTCATCTTTGCACTTCAATATATGATGCTGAAGAACAAATTTTAAGTGTTTTGTGATGAAATATGTGAATAACTATAATGTGCCAGTGTTTTATTGGTTCCATATATACAATAGTAGTGTTATCCTAGAAGAGTTAATGAAAAGTGGATGAAATATAAAATTGCAAGTAGACCGAGACTAAGAAGCCAAGATAAAATTTATGAAAACAGATTTCTTGAAGAACGAATTACAAATAGTAGACAGCAGCAATAATGAAACTAAAATATGAGAAAATGTTCCTGAGGGATATTGGGGTCACACACACATACATGCACATACACAAAACTTACATCTAGATAAATTCTGGCAGAAAGTCTAGAGGACAAAAATAGAGGCCTTCACACTTTAAAAGGATATAAAACAATATGAAGCTGCAAAGATAAAAATCAGTCTAAATTCACAGTTCTCTTCAACAACAAAAAGCAATTTTACTGTGAACTTAAAACTTTCAGGTTTGTCATTCATGTTCATAGGCAATAGATGGTCCTAGATATGCAAAGTCTTGAAAAATATTTCATGCAAAGATACCTCATGAGAAAAAAAAACGTAGAATTAATCTAGATGAACAAGAGATTATAAAATTTGTAGTGATCAAAAAGCATGATACTACAGTGTTGGCACAGATATGACAGGAAATACTCACAATTATTTATGGGAGTATGAATTGGTATAATCTCTTTCAAAGGTAATTGAAAATACCTAGCACCATTTGAAATGCTTGCGTCCTCTGGTAACTAGCAAATTACACAGTGTACAGAACAGATAGCAGCAGTCACAGATCAGCATGGCAACATCTCAGAGATGTTGTGGGACCACAATATTTTCACAAAGTATAGACAGTGGTTTTTTTTTTTTTAAGATTTATTTATTTATTTATTTATTTATTAAAGAGCTTCTGCACAGCAAAAGAGACAATAACAAAAACAAAGAGAAACCCCACCAACTGGGAGAACATTTTTGCACACAACACTAATGATAAAGGACTGATCACAAAAATCTGCAAAGAGCTGATGAGACTCAACAACAACAAAGAAAATAATCCAGTCAAAAAATGGGCAGAAGAGCTAAAAAGAAACTTCTCTGAAGAGGAAATGTGAAAGGCCAACAGGCATATGAAAAAATGTTCAACATCACTTGCAATCAGGGAAATGCAAATCAAAACTACCATGAGATACCATCTCACACCAGTGAGAATGGCACATATTAAAAAAACTAGCAACAACAAATGTTGGTGAGGGTGTGGAGAAAAAGGAACTCTTCCGCACTGTTGGTGGGAGTGCAGACTGGTCCAACCACTATGGAGAGCTGTGTGGAGATTTCTGGACCTACTAAACATAGAGCTTCCATATAATCCAGCAATTCCACTCCTAGGTATTTACCCAAAGGACACAGAAACATCAATTCCAAAGAACACCTGCACCCCTATGTTTATAGCAGCACTGTTTACAATAGCTAAGCTTTGGAAACAGCCCAAATGCCCAAAAATAGATGACTGGATCAAGAAGATGTGGTACATATATACCATGGAATATTACTCAGCATTCAAAAAAGATAAACACATGCAATTTGCAGCAACATGGATGGCGCTGGAAGGGATCATGCTCAGCGAAATAAGCCAAAAAGAAAAAGAAAAATATCGGAAGGTCTCACTCATAGCAGGAATCTAGAAAACTTAAATAAGGGACCAGGAAAATGAATAACTATAAGAAAGCGAAAATCAAAATCAACAAAAAACTATGAACCAGAGAAACTTTTTGGGGGTGGGGGCGGGAGGGGAGGGATTGGGGTCAGAATGGGGGGGTTGCAATTGTATGGGGAATATAAAAGTAAAATTTATTATTAAAAAAAAGATTTATTTATTCATTCATTCATTCATTCATTCATTCATTCAAGCACTGGGTACAGTCAGAATCGCAGGAGGGTGAGAGAATTCACCAGAGCCAGAGCGGGGAGCAGAGCAGGCAGAAGGACTGAAGTACACTACTGAGGGGAGCAGCGGGCGGCAGGAGAGGTCTGCGCGCCATGTGGGACCCTGGCCCGGCGGCCGGGGATGGAACGGGCATTGAACCTGCGCTGCAGAGGCTGCGGGCAGCTTTGCAACCCGGAGTTCAACCGCTGCGCCACCGGGGAGGCTCTAGACAGTGGTTCTTTTGAGTAACACATGTGGCGGATTATGGAGACAATGAGAATTCCTTAAGAATTAATTTAAAGTTGAGAATCCAACTAAGGAGATAATAGAAGATAAAACTTGCTGGGAAGGGTCAGAAAATGTACTCAGCTTGGAGAGAAATCAGAGACCAAGATTATTTACTGCCTTCATGGAGGTCTCGAATCAGAGAGGACATGAAGAAATGTGTCTGACTGGGCATATGAAAAAATGTTCAGCATCCCTTATAATCAGGGAAATGGAAATCAGAATCACATTGAGATACCACCTTACACCAGTAAGAATGGCACATATCAAAAAAACTAGCAACAACAAATGTTGGCGAGGGTGTGGTAAAAAAGGAACTCTCCTACATTGCTGGTGTGAGTGCAAACTGGTCCAACCACTATGGAAAGCTGTGTGGAGGTTCCTCAGTCTACTAAAAATGGAGCTACCATACAACCCGGTAATTCCACTCCTAGGGATCTACCCAAAGGACACAAACACATTGATTTTAAAGAACACCTGTACCCCTATGTTTATTGCAGCACTATTTACAATAGATAAAACCTGAAAACAACCCAAATGCCCAAAAAATAGAAGACTGGATCAAGAAGATATGGTATATGTACACAATGGAATATTATGCATGCCATTCACAGCAACTTAGATGGAGCTAGAAGGAATAATGCTCAGTGAAATAAGCCAGAAGGAAAAAGAAAAATATCAGATGGCTTCACTTATAGCAGGAATATAGGGGAACCAAATAAGACATCAGTGTAAAAAAAAAAAAAAAACCAGTAACAATACAAAACACAACAAAGCAAAAACAGACAATTATAAATCAGAGACATCCTGCAGGGGAGTAGGAGGGAGAGAGATCAGAGGGAGGGAGGGAGGGAGGGAGGAGCAGAGGAGACTGAGGTGACGGTGCACTGGGGAAGGAATTTCTGTAAGGACTACATCTGTTGGGGGAAGCAAATATTGTTTAAAAATGAACAATGATGTACAAAATAAATAATTTAAAAAAGGGGACTTATAATGAGACTCAACTGTAGGCATACACAAAAAAGATTAATAAAAAAAGAAGAAATGTATCTGATTGGTAGGGTCCTCTCATATGGACACCAGGGATGGAGGGGGGCAGTCACCAGGCATTGAGTCTGCTCCCTAGCATGCTCTCTCCTCTCCTGGCTCTATTTAATCATGATAACTAATCTCTTGACTGGCTCAGGATCCAACTAAGTCATTAATTTAACCTATAAAATTTGTAATTATCACAAGCATGATAGGACAGAGAACGATTGATAGTACAGAGATGTGGCCAATGAGAGGCAAGGGAGGATTACCAGGGGCTTCTGAGGAGTTTCCTTTTGAGGACCCTCTGGAAGATATCCCCTCTTCCTGTTCTGGGTGCTATTTTGTATACAAGTCAGACCCAAACATCTGCAGCTGTTTTCTGACCCTTTGAAGAGTAATTACAATCGACAGGAGAGACAGGATGAAGCCTAACTTAAAGCCAAGCCTACTTCATGACTTTCAGTTAACTCGGCTAATCATTTCTCCCTCTTTTTTATAAGCTAGTGTGAGTTGAGCTTTTTCCTCACAATAGTCTAAGGCCTCTTAAGCAATATAGAGGCCATAGTGAGAGACGCAAATTGGCCCTTCAGGCCACCTTCTTGGCCAGACATATGTCCTTACACAGGGGAAATGGAGTAAGGCCAGCAGTCCATCCCCACTCACATAGTCTCCTGGAAACTTTTTCTGATTAAAAGGGAACTTTTGCTGACACAGTATATCCCAGGTTAGAAGAGATTGAGATGAAGTGGAAGAAACCTTATGTAGGGAATTAGCACTTTAAGTTTCAAGTAGAATTTGCCCCAAATCCTATCTTATGCACAGTGGGAAACCCAACCATTCTTCCAATGTCTCTGAAGATTCATAGGTATGGAGGTAAGGGGGCTTGCTTATCTTTCTTCTAGTGCCATCTGGTTTCAAGTGTCCATTACTACTGCATTCTTCATCCCCAATGTTTCTTTTCTGCATCATATCAACCTTGATCACTGGACACTGCCTAACCCCTTCCCTCCTGAAGGCTGTGTAGTGACTCTGCTATAGGTATGAGGCCACATAGGGTGTGACAGCCTACTTCAGGTACCCCTCACATGACAAAGCACCCTGACTTCTGATTGTCTCTATTTGGATTTTAGTTTCTTGCTATGTTGCTAGATCACCTTAATCTTTCAACCTTCTTCTTTTCTCCTTAGTTATTTTAGCTCCTGCTCCCTCCAAATCTTATAACTTATGCAGAACAGTTAAGCTATTTTGTTGACTCACCCAACCTATTCCAGCTATGCCAGAAAGAATTATCTCTTGAAGTAACATTTTTGTCTTCCTTGATACATTTATAAAGGATAACAACCAAGCAGCAAACACAATTTAACTTCTAAATAACTTATTTAAGCAAATTGCAATCTATCCATATAGTGGAAGATCAAGTAGCCATTAAAATCCTGTTGTAGTCTTCCATTTCAATATGGCAGGTAGCATACTGGAAAGTAACAACAGCAAATAAGTGCAAAGGAGAATAAGGCCATGCCAGTGTTGTGAAACACCAGGCAACTAGGACTTTTCTTGATAAACCTCTGGAAGACAAAAAGCAGAAACAACACTAAAAAGACTGCAGGAGGAGTAAAGTAATTTTCCTTAGCAAAAAAGTCAGAGATAGTCTCCATGATTGGAGTTCCCAAACTCAGAAAAAGGGAAAAAGTTAAGAAGATTAATTCAAGGATTATTTACACTGCAACTATACAAGTTGGAGCGTCCTCAACCTCATACTAACCTTCCCTGGGATAGTCACAATGTTAGCCCCTACAAAAGCCCAAAGAACTAATGTATAAAGAAGTTAAACAATATGCCTGGAAAGCAGAAGCGATGTTGGGGAATGAAAGCACATCATAACAAAGCCTTTTTCAATTGGCATGAATCAGGATAGAGCCGGTCTGCTTACCTGCCTGCTGTCTGATCTTACTCCCTGCAGTGGAGGCAGGCACCAGGCTGGCAGGGCAAATCTATACACTTTTCTCTTTAGGCTCTCTCTGGTGTTCTCTAGTGCCTCTGCCTGTCTGTAGTCACTTGTCCTCTCACAGTTGTTCCCCACCATCCTCCGCTGCACCTTTCTCTGTGATGCCGCCCACAGAGCCTTAGCCTCCAGGTTCAGGTGTGCCCACTTACGTGTGCCCACACCGTACTCCAGGTGTCCACTATCAGATACGTGTGCCTCATGACCATGGTCCTAAATGCCTCCTGCATTCAAGGCCGCAGGTGATAAGTACAGAGACCAACATCACAAAAACGTGAGCAATCTTCATTTACCCAATACTCCCTATGTGCAGCTTTCCAGTAATCATCCTCTGCTCATATGCACTCTTTCCTGCACAACTGGGAGAAGCTTGTTGGCTCAAAAGGGCCAGACCTAATCTTTTAGAAACTCAAACCAGTTATCTATGTAGGGTAAGTGAATTGGTCAAGCTTTTACTGTGACTATCACCTGCAGCCTTGATTGTACTAATACAGGAGGCACTTGGGCATGGGGTATGTGTACCTGATTGTGGACACCTGGATTATGCCGTGGGCATGCATGTATGCACACCTCAGCCTAGAGGCTGAGGCTCTAAGGGTGGCTGAAGACAGCTACTGCAGAACAGCTACCAGAAAAGTGTTACAGAGGCAAGAACATGAGAGGACACCAGAGAGAAAGAGTAAAGATTTGCTGGAGGCTGGGAGGCCTGCCAGCCTCCAGTCCCCCTCCCTACCTGGCCTGCCCTGTGCCTCACTACACTGTTAAGCAACTTGCCTTCCTATCTTTTGTTCAGAAATAGGATGAAGAAAGAAAGCAACTAATCATAAAAGAAACAGTGATACAAAAAAATACTATTCAGTTATTTTTTAAAAGAAATTTTGTCATTTGGAACAACATATATAAACTGGAGGGGGTAATGCTAAGCCAAATAAGTCAGGAGAAAGATAACTATCAAATTATTTCACTCATATGTGGAATATGAAAAAAAATGCAATGGAATAGACAAAATTAAAGCAAAACAAACCCTAGAAATCTGACTGTAGAACTGAAGTTACCCCAAAAGGGAAGGGTGTGAGGTGCAGAACAAAAAGGGGCAGGGCCCAGTGGACTACAGTGGAGGGCATTTGTTGTCTTGGTGGTGGGCATGGTATGGTAACATACATCTAAAGAGGTCTGAACCTATACCAAAAACATACAGCACTGTAAATCAACATTACCTCAATAAAATAATTTAAATGAAAAACAGTGATAATAAAGGAACAAAAAACAACTTTCAACTTTAAAAATATTAGAGAATTACTTACAAATAGAAAATAAGAATATAAGAATACAAAGCTAGAAAAATATGCAATCAAAAAACAATAAAAATTTCTTAGACATTAAAAGTGTCATTGTAAAATAAGGACTTCAATTAAGGTTTTAGGGCAAAAGATAAAGAAACCTTCTAAAAGGTTAAAAAAAAAAGAACTTGGAAGCCTAGTTTAGACATAGATGCTCAAACCAGGATGTTCAATGTCTAACAGCTCCTAAGTAAGAGAACAGAGAATATAACAGAGAGATAGAACACTGAAAGGAAATTTTCTACAGCTGAAAATAAATGTTTTTGGATTGAACATTTTTATCAATGCTTTTGGTTAATTATTTTCAAGGATGGTCACAACAATAACTCCTATATCACATGATTTTTTCAAAAATTTTTCATTCCTTTCATCAAAAAATGAAGTCAATTCCTCTATCCTTAAATCTGCTCTTACCCTCAAATTTGCTTTGACCAACAGAATGTATCAGAGGCAGCAGTGGGTAGCTTCAAAGAATATGTTTGATGAGACCTAACTTCCGCTGAATCATCTTTGGGAAAGTCAGCTGATATGCTGCAAGGAAGCTCAGGTTAGACTATAGAATGAATAATAAAAGTTGGAGAAAGAGACCAGGAAGAAGAGCACTGAGGCAACAAATCTATGAATGAGGTCTTCATTGTCCTTCTAGCTCACCCTAAAAACCTGAATACAATTGAGTGGTTTCAGTTGACCCCAGTAGAGCAAAACAACTGCCTGTCACTAGAATCATAGTAAATAGTAAATTGCTATTATTTTAAAGCATTCACTTTTGAGGCAATGTGCTACAACACTATCAGCATTTCTTAAAAGGCCCTTACTTAGACACATCTAGAAAATTTTCAGAACTTCAATGATAAATAGAAGATCTTAAAAGACTCCAGCAAGAAATAATCATTAAGAAAATTTTATTTTGAATATATAATTCTAAACCTACCCAAAATAGCAATCATATATGAGTGCAAATAGATATAATTTTGGTCATGGAAATAATCAGAAGGTTCATCTTGTCCCACAGACGCTCTCTGGAAATACTACTCAAGTATGTACTCTAGCAAATTGAAAAGGCAATCAAAACAAAACAAAAAAATAAAATAAAAAAAGAAAGATACGAAATCCAAGGAATAATCATGTTAACCCAAAAATACAATGCAAAAAGAAATTTCAGGGGGCCTCCCTGGTGGCGCAAGGGGTTAAGATGCAACCTATGAGGCTATCTACAGCCACTGCAGTGTGAGTTCAGTCCCTGGCCAGGGAGCAACCCACATGGCGCAGCAGACCTCTCCTGACTAGCCCGCTGCTCCCCTCAGCAGGGTATTTCAGTACATCTGCCTGTCCTGTTTCCCACTCTGTTTCTGGTGAATCCTCTCACCCCCCTATACCTGTGGTCTGTACCCCAGGTCTTGTATGCATAAATAAATAAATCTTAAAAGCAAAAAAGAAATCTCAAGTTGATGGGAACTAGCAAGTCAATAAAATAATAGCTGAAATTTATAACAGGGAATCACAGGCTCCAATAAGAATATCTTCAAAGGAAAGTTTGGAATAAATATATGATCTTTGCAGAAAGGTAAACTCATTCTCTAATAAGAAAAAGAGAAGAATGAGTAATGAAGTATCTCTTTTTCTCCTTTCTTCTTTTAGGTTGTTTTTATAAATGTTTTCTTTGGGGTTGCATAAGTTAGTGAAATAAAAATACATGTAATATTTTCCAGGGGGCTTATTTTTTACTTTGAAATCTCATATAGTTTGAGATTTTGCTAGTTACACAAAATATTTTATATTGTTATAAAATATTCATAAATGTAGCTACAGAAAAATTTTACCATGAGAAAAGTATAACATTTTTAATAAGAAAAAAGTACATGGCTGGAAATAAAAGGTATCCTTGGATCATGAAATTACTAATGATGTATTTCTTTTGTGATCTGCCAAATTTTCTACAGTGAAAATTGAAAGCAACATTGTATTATTAAAAAACATATCTACTCAAAAATAACCAAAAGTTAAAATTCATCAGGCAGACCA
The DNA here is from genome assembly GCF_014898055.3 of Talpa occidentalis. Lineage (NCBI taxonomy): Eukaryota > Metazoa > Chordata > Mammalia > Eulipotyphla > Talpidae > Talpa > Talpa occidentalis. Next base: position 93,345,109 of record NW_023603184.1, on the reverse strand, counting down.
TGTAAGAAAAATTGCAACATTTTGTAATGACCCATAGTTCCATGCCTAAATTTTTAAGTACATATTATATCTTTGGGGATTAAGTATTAAGAGATCACTTTTTTATCAAATTTATTTTTCATTTGTTGGTATCTTAAGTCCCATACCCAATATTTGTTGAGAGTTTCTGGACGTACACAAATATAGTATCCAGGAACTTCTACCCTCTCTAAAATCAAAATGGAAAAAGCCAAACTAACTAAACTAACTTAAACATAAATGGGAAAAAGTTGAAACTAACACCTTCTGCTTTTTATGTAAATAATATTGAAGTTTTTGTCACCATGTGACTTCCTTGTTTTTTGTTCATTTTTGTATATAAATATATATATTAGTATTCGGGCCTTAGAATTCTGCCAGAGACAAGAGTCAGCAGAAATAATGACAAAACAGTCATTTGATTGGAATATATTTTAGTTACCTCTTAGCCTCACCCACCTGGACATGGAAGATCTATATGTCTATTAGGAATGAAAGTAAACTAAAACTGAGGAGCAGGAAATAAACTGGTAAGTTTAAGATAGAAAAATATTTCAAGCCAAAGAGAAGACTTGAAGGAGGACATGAAACAGGATGAGAGAAAAAGGAGGTGAATGGTGAGCTAATTGATTCGGTCATGTTAGTTTTGGAGAGACCAATTGGAAATGGACCCAAAGCATCTGGTAAGGTACTTGAATTAAAATGAACTAAAACCAGGAAAAAATATTTTTCACAAGATACAAACAGATTTGACTCATTCTTTCCAAATACTCTTTCCAATTATAATAAAAGTTGTTGGTTCCTGCATGGGTGGAGGTCAATAGGGTAAATCACCTCTTGGTTACCTTGAAATGAAACAGCTCCTATATAAATAATAAGAAAGAATACCTACTATGTAAAGGTTTGGCTTTTAAAGCCTTAATCTATGCGCAGGGGTATTAGTAGCACAAACATGCAGACTGCTTCTTAAATAAGTAGAAAATGATGTAGAATAACAGATAAAAAGCAGCAGCCAATTCACCATCTGGCAGGACTACCACAGTCTCACAGAAAGCTCTCTCACCAAAGACAGCCCTCTAACAAGGCCCCAACACTTCAACTGTGAGAAGTGAGGGTTATAAGGACAAAAAAGTAGCTACTAGAAAGAACTGGAAAGGAAAGAAAAATAAAAAAAAAAATTTAAATTTTAAAAAAAGGTGGAAGGGAAAGATAAGAGGGGAGAATGAGAGGAAGAGAAAGGAGAAGGAAGGAAAGATAGGGAAGAAGACAGGGCTTCATCTGACATTCACAGCAGAGTAGAAGACAGGGAACTGGGACAGAGACCAGCAGGGCTTGAGTTCGCTGCCTTCCCACAGGTACTACACTCAGGCAAAAGGATACCTGCTCTGGCTCCTGAGCTTTCCAGTGTCCCACACCGGTCCTCCTTCAGCTGTGTTCCATGCTATGGGAGCTAAGGGACAAAGCTAAGTGTACATGGTCACTCAGAGTACACATCTCACTTTTAGAGCTCATTCAGTGAATTTTAGAATTCCCTACAAAAATGGTCCCCAGATGCCATGTAGTTGCCCATGGTCTACATGGGCATCTTCCCTGCATTGTCTCTGGAAACTTGTTTATATCTCTGATGATTACACTCCTAGCCAGGAGGAGTGGCTAGAGAACAGTCACTCATGGTATGGCATTGTAGATCAGGTTTGGACACAGCCTGCATTGTTCAGATATGTAAGAGATCCTTTAATGTGTTGGGTGGAGTTGGGGTGGGAAAGAGAAAAGCAGACAGGAATCAGCAGTCAGGAGCAATCTTTGACAATAACATTTGACATGGAACCTGTAGTATTTCAAATTTCTAATTAAAAATCTGACCTTCCAGGTTGTTATGAAGGAACACACGTCAAGGTAAGAGAACAGAAAGGATTCCACTTAACAAGTTGCTAATTTGATTTGAAATTATCAAATATTTTCCAGCTACATTCTTGCTCCATGCCTGCAAAGCCTACATGTGAACCACAGACTAGGGATGGATAGATAGATAGATAGATAGACAGACAGACAGACAGACAGTCTTCATTTGATGTAGAGGAGAATTTTTGCAAAAACATTACAAGTATCTGTAGTCTTCAATATTTCTCTATAAAACATAGCATAGTTAAGCAGATCTACAATAAAATAAAGGGGCCTATTTTTAGTGTTAGAAAAAGATACTTCCACATAGTTACCTGCTTCAGCAAATTACTAAGCATGACAGATTGTGGTTTCTAAAAATGGCCACAACAATACTTCTCATCCCACATGCTCTTCCAGAACACTGCCATTACTCCATCAAGAGGTAGAATCTATATCTTCTCCCTTGAGCCTGGATGAGTTTTTGTGACTTCTTCAACTAATAGAGTACAGCAAAATTGGCACTGTGTGATATTTGAAAATGGAACATATAAACTGTACCACTTCCTCCTCCCTCTTGAGACACTCCCTTTTGGAACACAGCCACCATGCCATAAGGGAGCCAAGCACCTAGATGAAGAGGCCAAAGGTAGGCACTCCCACCCACATTACCCACATTCCCAGACAAAGTTCCAGCCAACAACGAGCATCAGCCACTAAGCATGTGAGTGAGCAAGACTTCAGAATATTCCAGCTTCCACAAATCCTACTCCAACTACACCAAGTAGAGCAGATATAAGCAATCCCCTCCAAATCCTATATAGGTCATTGATTCCTGTGCTTTTAAAAAATTATTTATTTATATATATTTTACATCATTCTTCTTTTTTGTACAATGTATGCTTTCTACTCTCAGGTGTAGTCCCCGTAAAATTCCCACCACCAATTCACCCGTGTACCATCACCATAATCCCTTGTGATCTTCCCTCCTCTGTTTTGATCCCTCTCTCTCCCCTCCCCTACAGAATCTATTTGACTTATAGTTGCCTGTAATTTCAGTTTTTTATTGATTATTATTATTATTTTCCTGATCTCTTATTTGGTTCCCCTACATTCCTCCTATAAGTGAAACCATCCGATATATTTTTTTCTTTCTGGCTTATTTCACTGAGCATAAGCCCTTCCAGCTCCATCCAAGTTGCTATGAATGGCATAAGTTTTTCTATTTTGATTGCTGGATAGTATTCTATTCTATGGATTCCTGTGCTTTATTAGTGATTGTTGTTGTTTGAAGTCACAAAGTTTGGGATACTTTATTATTCAACAATAGACAAATGGACGCTTAAGTGTGATAATTTCATTTAAAAATGTGTTATTATATAACATATTTCAATTTTTTAAGTAAATTTGAAAAAGAAAAGGCAACTTAAGCAAAAATCAAATTATGGCACTTTCTACATTTATAATAGACTTAATTCTATTTAATTTTAATGTTTTGAACTTTATCAAGGAAAAACTCACACTGATTAGAATGGTTAATATTTTAGGAAACAGAAAATAACAAATGTTGGTGAGGATGTGGTAAGTTATTGGAATCCTTGTGTGTTCTTGGTAGGAGGTAAAATATACATGTGCTGTAGAAAACCATGGGGTGGCTCCTCAAAACATCCAAAACAGAACTATCCTATGATCATACACAGGGAAATAAAAAGAAAATAATTTCTATTCAACATTCTGCATGTTGAGACTACATTTCCAGTAGAGGTCCTTTTAAGTTTTGTCAAGCAATTTTTAAAATAATAACATTTTTTGTTATTTATAATACCATGACTCATTAGGCTCCATTCCAGAGCAGCAATGTGGAAATAAGTATACAGTCTTTGCAAACAAACCTAGCTTTTTTTTTTTTTTTTAACACTGGCACAAATTAAAAGACAAAAAAAGTAGCTAATAAGTATCCCTAAATTCACTTATTCTTTTCATTATAATCTTTCTTTTTTGCACATTGTATCACATTGACTAATATGGCAACTTTTCCTTTGATATTCAATTTATTCCAAATTTGGCCAGTGAGAGCCCCTATGGTTTTTTGCTATGTTTCTATGATTGTCTCCTTAAGTCTTTGAGAGGCTCCTTGTTTTATGGCACAGCAAAATATTTGAAGTTCACCCTGTCCTTTACCTGTCCCTGATGTGGAATCAGTAATTTTTTAAAAGACCATCCTGCCCCTACCAATATTTTCTAAGAAATAAATGAACAGCAATCAAGATCTGTACACTAGGGCACTATTTGTTATTGGAATGTCACCACTTCTAGATTCTTTCAACAGAGAGATGGGAGGTGGGGAATATACCTACATATGCATTCTAAAACATGAATTCATGCTGATACCTCTCCAAAGATCATTAGTGGATATTAAAATCCATTGCCTGAGAAATTGGTGGGAATAGAATATTTCTATGGTTTAAATTTTCTTCTCACGGGCAATTATTGATCATAGAGGGTAAAGGGTAACTTTATTATTTGGCCTGGGGGTTGTTGGGTATACAGCAGGAAGCCCTGAGCCCTGACAAAGAATCATGATGGTTTACACGGGTATTATAGTAGTGTCTGGAGTCTAGGGAACAGATCTCAGAGCCTGACTTCGTGTAAACAAGAGCTCCTTAATCTCAAACTGAATTTCAATTTCAAAATAAATCACCTCCTTTTATTCATATTTTCTGAAAACTGTGATGATGATTCATAGGTCCCATAAAATCCTCTTTTGATCCCTTTCCATCTGTCACCATTACATAGGTGGACCATTCCTGAACGTTTTTCCTGAAATCCTCCAAAAATTTCCTTCTCCTTCAGCAAGTCCATGACTTTTTCTACTAATTCAATTTATCTTCCATCTCCTTTCTAACCCCTATTATATAAATGGACTTATATATATAAATAGAACATTAAATATAAATCTAAATTGTTCTCCTCCACTATCACCCCCCCCTTCCTGCTCTATTTTTTTTTTTTAATTTTTTACCTCATTGTTCATTTTTAAACAGTATTGGCTTCCCCCCACCCCCTCAGGTGTAGTCCCCATAGAGTTTCCTTCCCCAATGCACCCGTGCACCATCACCTCAGTCCCCTGTGCTACTCCCTCCCTCCCTCTCATCCCTCTCCCTCCTCCTCCCCTGCAGGATGTCTCTGATTTATAATTGTCTGGTTTTGCTTTGTTTTGTTTTGTACTGTTATTATTTTTTTACACTGGTATCTTATTTGTTTCCCCTATATTCCTGCTATGAGTGAAACATCTGATATTTTTCTTTTTCCTTCTGGCTGATTTCACTGAGCATAATTCCTTCTAGTTCCATCCATGTTGCTGCAAATGGCATGAGTTTATCTTTCTTGATTGCTGAGTATATTCCATTGTGTTTATACCACATCTTCTTGAACCAGTCATCTACTTGTGGGCATTTGGGTTGTTTCCATCTGCTCTCCTATTTTCTATCTACAAAGTCCAGAGAACTGGCAAGACAATTTGTGATGGGAAAACAAAAATAACTGAGCAAAGCTAAAAACCGCTTTTACAGACAGGTTCTAAGTATGAGAAAGAAACTAAAAATCTTCACACATCAGTAATTTTTAGTCTGTTACATTCTAACATCTACAAAATTTACTCCCCTTTCAATAAAAATATAAAACTTTTCATAAAGCATCTCTAAACGTAAGCCTCACTTCATCTAGACCATAATGCTTAAATAATATTAGCAGAAGAGTCTAAGAAATTTGAAGGTTCTCTTCATTTCTTTTCAAATACCACAGAGAGTTTAAAACATAGAAGAAAAAAAGGTTAGAACAACTATTTTTGTTCTACCTTCCTGTTCTGGAGAAACTGCAGTGATTTGAGTTGCAATTTTGACCCTAAACACCAAGTGATTCCTGACCAGGATGTGAATTCCCAGAAACGTCTGGGATCTTTGCACAATGAATCTCTAAATCATCAGTTCTCCATGGGGAGCAAATACAGTTTGCACACTATGATTTAATCAGCTGCCTTTAGATGGGGAAAAAAATAGGTATTTAGAACTCAAACATGCTAGAACCAGAACCAATGGTGGTATTTGAAGGTCACAGCAGGACCGCACTCACACCCCAGAACAGCACTCAACCAGGAGTCTCCTCTCTCTTTACAGCCTCTCTTTGTATGAAATTAACTTTTTTTCCTTTGGTCCAAGGATAGCGGATGAGCTACCAACTTGAAAGCAGAATTCTCTGTCTCACAGGAATCACTAAGTGATTTGGTTCCATATTGGGTCACCATGGAAGACAGACTGGCACAGAAACACATGAAAGCTCTAAAAGGGGAAGAAGAGACACTGTTCTGGAATATCGTTGCTAGAGTAACATAAACCTTGTGTGTTTTCACAAGGAAATGAGTCAATTGTTTCTGTTGGCTAAAACTCTGTTTTCTTTCATTTCGTATTCTAGCTGTCTAATAGATGCTGAAAGAGCCCAGGGTTTCCAGTCTTAGATGAAGATAACTTGCTAATTAAAAACTCAACAAGGGTTTCGATGGCAATTAAACAGAAAGGAATAAAAGGACAACTCAAGCAACCAGGAGCACAGAGCAAAGCAAGGGTGAGAGCACTCAAGCTGTAATCAGTTCTTTGAGGGAGAGCCCTGGGACTGAGATGTGGGCGGAATGGCTCTGCACTTTGAGATAACTCAGAAGAAAACAACTAGAATAAAATTTACGGAAATCAATTTGTTTAAAAAATATATATGTAGTATGCTCAGGATATTTTTGCTGTGAATTTTTGGTTGCTTAAATGTTTTTCTTCCCTTTGGATGGTTTAGCATTACAAAATATTGGAGTAGGTGTTGCTGATGCAGGTGTGCGATGGCTCAGGGGGCAGTGGGAAAACAGGGACAGATAGGGACTGTGGCTGTCGAGCAAAAAAGTCTAAACAAATAACATGTCTATGAGTCAGATTCAGTCTATGGGGTACTAGAGGGCTGAGTAACACATTAGTCTTCACTTGTATTTGAAGACTGGCTTTTTTTTTTTAATATATGCACTGATAAAAATGCCAATGTCCACTCAACTATTTTTAAATTGATACAACTGAGTCTATTAAGCATTCTAGTACTGGCTCGTAGGACTTACAGAGTGCCTCTTCAGGCTCCTCCTTGCCTTTGCTTCCTAAAACATATGGCTATTTGGTAAGATGACTATTTTTTCTCCATTTTCCTTGGCACCTCTTTAAACAGGGAGTCTGTACCTGCTGTAATGCATAAGAGCTTCTTTTACCACAAGCCCAGAAACCAATCCTCAGTTGCCCACTTTCCCAGAACTCTTGACTTCCTAAGCATCACATCTAATGGGCTTTTTCAGCCCTTATTTCCTCTGGCCACCATACTGTTAAGCCATTAACGAGGCCACTCCTTATCTGAATTGCTCTCCTTCATCAACTTCCCCTCAACCAACCGATGTTAATATTCCTCTTGATCCTTCTGTCCTTTAATGACTTCCAAATTTGATGTATCCAGATCTGATCTCTCTTTCTAATTACATCTGGACATTTTTGCTTGATAACCAAAGTACTACTCCAACACTGTATTTTAAACATCAACCTCCTCCTTCCCTCCCCTAAAATAGCATCTCCTCTTGACTTTGTTTCTGTTAATGATACTCATTCTTTCTGCAAGACACTCTCAAATTCAGGAGGGGTTTTTGATTCTTCCCTTTCCTTTCTTTGTCCTGTACATCTGATCAGTCACCAAGTCTGCTGATTCTTATAAAGTGACCTATTTTGCATCCATGCCTTCCTTTCCAATCCCACAGCTGCACTCTCATCCAGAATCTTAGTTACTACTTCATATCTAACATTTTACAATAGTTTCCTAGTTAGTCCCTGCCTGCAACCTCTCAGTGCTGCAAACAAACCTATACACTTCAGCCACATAGGCTTTAATTGAAAACAACTGTGCAGGGTTCATCCCTGCTCAAAGCTTCAGTGGCATTCGGTACCTGTAAGAAGTTCAGACACCATAGTCTACTGTTCAATATCTCCATAATCTTGCCTTCTCTTCCTCTTTCTTCCCTAGATCTCTCCTGACATCTTTAATCTATACTTTGCCCCATTCCTTGCCCTGCTCTCTCACACTGCTTCAAACAATGCACCTTGCCCTAGAAAGGGTAACTCTTCCCATATTAGTCTTGCCCTAGAAAGGGTACCTCTTCCCATATTATTCCCATTCACTATCTTGATCCATCTCATTGACCATCTCCTTGTTGAAACCTTTCCTGATCATAAAGGTACCTCCTGAAATAGTTCAGCTTGCATCTCTTTAATTTTTCATGGGGTTGGTTATTGTCTTCATCAAGAATTCAATCCTTATAAAGACAAGGAATATGTCTTTGGTTGTTGTATCCTCTAGCCACAGTGATATAGCTACAGTAGGTTTTCTATAATTATTTTTTGAATAAAGATGGCAATTATCTTAATGCCATCCATAGCTACTAAGCTGTACACTGAGTTGAATATTTTAATACATTTTAATGAGTGTGTTTTCAAGATTTTCATAACTTCTTTTATAGAGATCATTTGTTCATCTTCCATGCATGTCTGAAAGATTTAAGAACATTAATTAAATGTCTAATCAATTTGCATTATAATTAGCTTCATCCAAATCCTTACTTAGTATCCATGCTCTTACTTTTCCCCTTGAAACATTTTTTTCTTCTCAGGAATAATTATTCTTCTGTATTTTTTATTTTATATATACTTTAATAATTCTCATTTTTCTTATTTTTTAAACTATTGCTTAATTTTTAGAATTCAGACTCAGAAATACAAAATATATAGTCTCATTTTTTGCAGTTCCCTCCACTTCCCAAAAGATAACCATTGTATGAAATGGTTGTATCTGTTACTTCTTTATTCTTTCAAGGGATTTTAAAGCATATGTAAGCCAGTATGGTTTCTTTTTTTCACCTACTCTTCTTTACAATTTTTTATATATATTGTGCTGCACCTGGCTTTTTCCAATTTACAGTGTATCTTCAATTCAAAGAAGAATATGTTCTTTTCAACTATCTGAATTCCATAATATGATGTACCATAATTTAATCCATTGATAAACATTTATGTTGTTTCTAAGCATTTACTATTACAAAAGGTGGAATGGATTTATGCAAGTATATGACAAGAATAATTTTTGAGAAATAGTCTAAGGTTGACTTCATAAAACATAATGGGAAGTTCTACTTTCTCATCTGTATTCTGAAAGAGAGTGCATATAAATTTTTCTATTAAATATTTGGTTAATTAACCAGTGAAGATTTTTGAACCTAGAATTTTCTCTTTTGTAAAAGCTTTTAATTACTAAGTCAAATTCCTGAATAGATTGAGGACCAGTCATGTTATCAATTTCTCCTTAAATGAATTTAGCTACTCTTTTTGTCTTTCATTGAATTTGCTCATTAAAACTTGATACCAAATTTAATGCCATTAAGTTACTCAAAATACCTTCTTATCCTTTTAATATCTATAGAATATATAGTAATTTCACCCCCCCCATTCCTGACATCGTATTTCATCTTTTTCTGGTTAATCTGACCGGAAATTCACCAATATTATTGATCTATTCAAGAACTAACTTTTGGATTCATTGTTTTTCCCTGTTGTCATTCTGTTTTCTATTTCAATGATTCTGGATTTTTCTTTATTTCATTCCTTCTGCTCTGTTCAGATCAATTTACTTTTCCTTTTCTAGTTTCTTAGGATTTAAGCTCACCTCACTGATTTAAGATCTTCCCTCTTTTACATAAAACATAGTGTATAAATTTCCTTCTAATAAACACTTTTTTTAGCTGCAGATTTTGGTTTTTTGTGTCTTCATTTTCATTCAGTTTAAATATTATCTAGTTTACCATTGCAATTTCTTTTCTGAACCATAGATTATTTATAAGTCTATTAATTCATTTTCAAATTTTTAGAATTTTTGAAAAACCTTTTATCTTTCTGTCATTAATTTCTAACAATCCTTTTTTGGTCAGAAAGCATATTTTATTATTTAAATCCTCTTATGATTTAAATTCTTGTATTATAACTCAGACAGAGGCCTATACTTTAATAAAGGTTTTGAGCTCATTTGAAAAGAACATGGTTTTGCTTAGCATTATCATTTCAGCATGAGTTTTTCTTTTTTGATCGCTGAGTAATATTACATTGTGTATATATACTACATATTCTTGACCCACTGGTCTGTTCTGAGGCATTTGGGATGCACTATGGTGGTAAAAACTGCTGGAGCTATCCCAATGTTACCTCAGTTAAAAATAAATTAATTTTTTTTAAAAAGAATAAATACAAGAAGAGAGATAAGAACACGCTTTCCTCTGTTATTGGATGGAATATTCAGTGTCAATGAGATCAAGTTGGTCTACAATGTTGTCTAGGTGTTTGAGACCATTTTTTTATTTTTTTGTCTACCTGTTCTATCAATCACCAAAGACTTAATCTAAAAACCTCTACCTAAAGTATAAATTTATCTGTTTCTTCCTTAGGTTCTCCAGTTTTTTACATCACATATTTTGAAGTGTTGTTATTAAGTGCATGCACATTTAGAATTGTTTTATCTTCTTCATAACCTGACTTGATTATCATTAAAGAAATGTTCCTCTTTCCGTTTTTATTCCTCATTCTACAATCTACTCTCTTTGATTTTAATGAAACCATCATAGATTTTTTTTTTTTTGTGGGACCCTCGCTGGCAGCCGGGGAACGAACCAGGACTGCAGAGGCCGTGGCAGCCTCGCAGCCCAGTGCTCAACTGCTGCGCCACCAGGGGAGGCCTCATTATAGATATTTTTACTTAAATATTTGAATTATATGTGTGTGTGCATTGTGTGAGTGTGTGTGTGTGTGTGTGTGTGTGTGTGTAACTGGTGATCTCTTTTGAGTTGTGGGTTTCTTGTAAATAGCATATCATAGGGTCCTGCATTTGTGTTAAATCTGATAATTTGCATTTTACTAATAAGAACAGATAATACACTTGATCTTAGCCAAAAGGCCCAAAAGAGATGATAATCTTCATTTCAATTGGGGCATTTAGATTAAATTAATATGATTAATAATATGGTTAGTTTAAAACTACTGTATTCCTACCTTGTGATCTCATTTTTATCTTAACTATTTGTTACATCTCGATTCATTGTTTTAATGGTTGTCTTAGGATTTGCAATTTACATCTTTAATGTACCAGTCTTTTAAATACTGTTATACTCTTTATAGATACAGTATAAGAAACTTATATTTTACTGCACTTCCCACCATCCTATCCTTTGCTATTTATGTCATGTTTTTTACTACCATGTATGCTATAACCTTCATAATGTTGATATTTCTGCTTTAAATAAATGATTAGCTTTTAAAGAGATTTTAAAAGAAATAATATGCCTGTTATATTTCCAAATTTTTTCAATTTCTAGTGCTCTTCAGTCCTTTGCAAAAATTCAAATTTCCCCATGGTATTACTTTCCTTCTCCCTGATGAACCTTTAAAAATATTTCTAGAAGTACAGATACGGTGATGATGAATTCTTCAAGCTTTGTATGTCTGAATGTCTTTTTTTTACTTTTATTTTGACTGTAAAGAATTCTAGGTTGACAGATTTCTTTTCTTTTGTACTTTAAAGATGTCTCTCTTCTGCCTTCTGCCTTGCATACTATCTGATAAGAAATCTTCACCACTCCTATCTCTGTTCCTCTGTGCATAATGTATCTGGATACTCTGTCTGTTTTTAAGATTTCTTCTTTGTCAGTACTTTACAACAATTTGATTATGATGTACTCTGTCTTTATTTTCTTTGTGTTTAATCTGCTAAATTTTGGGGTTTGAGTTTTTGTAAAATTTAGAATGATTTTAATTAGTATTTTTAAATTATTTTTCTGTCCCCACTCCCTTTCAGGCAACCCCAAGTAAGTGAATATTAAAACACTTAATTTTGTCTTATAGGTTACCACTACATGATCATTTTTTGTCTTTTTCTGTGTGCTTTATTTCAGACACCTTCTATTGCTATGCCTTCAAGACCACTGATCACTCACAGTTGCTGATTTGATATTAACCCCATTCAGTACACTTTTAATTGCAAATATTGAAATTTCATCTACTTAAAAACTACAAAATGGACTTTATGCAAGTACCATTTATTTATTTTTCATCTTCCATTTCTCTTCTCATAATGTTTTTAAAACATGTTTAAAAGCATATTAATGATAGCTAGTTTGACATCCTTGCCTGCTACTTTACATATTTCGTGTGTTTATATTGATTTTTTTTCTTGGTTATGAATCATATTGCCTGCATTACACTTTATAGGAACATTGTGATTTTATGTCTTTTTTGCTGGATTTCTCATATTTCCTTAATTAATACTATATATTACTTTTATGTATAATTAATTTTAAATTAGTTGTATTATTTCAAGGCTTGTTATTAAACATGATTAAGATAGATCCAGATAAGACATTAGTCTGGCATCAGTTTAGCTCTATTTCTTAGTATTCCATTCAATGCCCAAATATGAGGTTTTTCCACTCTGACTAGTATAAATACCAACCATTCCTAGCCTGTATAAGATCTTGGAATTTGTCTGTCTACTGATAGTCGGTGTTTTTCAACCCAGCTGTAGGGAATTTCCTTTCATGTTATAGATTAGGAATCAGTGAAAGCCTCAAGGATCCCCTTGTGAATCTTCAGATTCTCTCTCTGAACTTGTACCTGTCCCACAGTTTCTAACTTTTGATCTCCCTGAACTCCTATTTTTCTCCTCTTCTCAGTAATATAGCCTAGATTTGTTTTTTCCCTATTTTTTGCACTAAAGCCTAGAAACAGTCTCTAGGCACAGTAAACTAGAGCAATTATGTGTCGTGTGTGTGTGCTGGGGGGAGCCAGCAATCACAGACTTGGGCTGTTTTAGTCCAATATCTGAAAGATCTTATCTCATACACTTTTTCTAGTTTTCTACTGTTTAAGACAGATTAAACCTGGTTCTTTTGCTCACTCTTGGCCAGAATCAAAGTTCCTATTGGTTTAATATTAATTTCTTTTATTATGAAGGAAGTTGAGTATCTCTTCACATGTTTAAGAAAAGTCTTTTGTATTTCTGTCTGTGAATGTGTTTACACCCTTCATTCATTTTTATTGTATTTTAATCAATAAATCTTGCATCATTTTCATGAACATCATTTAATGCCAGAATTCTACTTTGATTCTTTATAGTTTCAAAAATACTCTTTCTTTACATTGATATTTCATAAAGCTCTTTCTGAAATAATTTGCAATGCTGTTCTACTACTGGTGACTCAAAGATTCTTCAATTTTGATATGTTTTGTGTTTATACACAACCACTGCAAACATAATTCATACATCATAAAATATCTAAAGCCCATATGTAACTATTCTAGGATAAAAGTGAAGTAAACCAAGCAAAAAACACATCTCATGACCTTAAGAGTGCATTAGAGAGATGTTGAGAGAAAAAATATATATTTACATATTTTAAAGCCAAAATTATAAAATTGGCTGTGTTATAGGAGTCTCTTGGAAAAGATGAATCTTGAGAAAATTTTGGAGTAAAGTTATAAAATCTAAATATGTATAGAAAACACAGGCAAGGTGGGCTTTTCAGGGTTAGCTAAAGATCCAAATAGGAAAGGGGCATGGGGTGGGAAAAAACCAGCCAGAAGGTGATTTCTGTGGGCCTGTAGCCTCCAGTCAGAACCAACTTTATATGCTTCCCAGTAGAGGAAAGTGATGTTCTTGAGAAGCAAAAGTTCGAATTCACAAAGAGCTGGGAGAGATGGTTTCAGAGACTTGAAGGGAAACTGAGCAATATTCATAAATAGATGAAAACTAGATTGCCTAATTAATAATTTATTTATATTTCCATGGATACTGGTGCAGTTTTAGGGTTATATTTGAGTTCACTGGTGTTGGGTTTTTACTTAGAGAACATGAGAATTCAGTAACAATATATAAATAAAAAGTTAGAATGTGATGAAACTCACAAATCATAAGATAAAATCTTGTCTTCTGAAGAAGAAACATTCATAGATGTATATGAGCAAAACAGCATATAAAGAAGAAAAGTCTTTAGATGTGAAAAAACCCAGAAATATAGTGAGAGATTTTTAATTCCTCTATCAAAGGTAGGTTGAAGACTATGAAAAAAGGAATTAAATACCATGATAAATACACTCATAATAAGATGCTTCAAATGGACAATATTCTTTTTTTCCTACATGTCATGAAATATTTACAAAATCAGTTATGTAATGAACACACAAAGAAGTCCTTAGCAAAAGTTCTGATGTAGAAATATTACTTACCTCATTCTGTAATCATAATCCAAGAAAATTAATATAACAATAAACCCACTCAAGTAATTCTACCTACTTGGAAATTAAGACCCACATTTCTAAATAGCATTTAGAAATTAAAGTGGTTACTAAAAATGGTCTGAATTAGAAAAGACCCACATATCACACTCCTCAGTGGAGACAAAAAGTCATCCTTCATTCCCATCTGTCATTTTTATGTTTAGCAAAGCAGTTATAGTTACTCATGCCCTGTGCTGCTCTGTGTCTGGAATATATATTTACAGGCTTATTCATTTTATATCACTGATCATTTCTGTTAAAAAGAAATCAGTACTAGTAAACTGAGTATAGAATTGAGACTAATAGAAGGGAAGGAAGGGGGCAGAATGCAAAGGGGAAGCGAGCTCAGAGGACTATAATGGAGTGCAATGGGTGCCTTGGTGGTGGGTGTGGTGTTAACATACACCTGAAGGTACAAATCTATATTCCTAAATTATATATTCCTAAATTATATATGCTGTAAGCCAACATTACCTGTTTTTAAAAAGCAAACCAATAATTCAATAACAAATTGAATTGCCCAAGTGTTTTTTTTTAAACATATAGAGCATATGGTTAGTTCTGCTGTGTTTTCAAATATGTGGTTTAATAGCATTCGATACATTGCTCTGGCACATTCATATTGGAGTCAATGCAAAAATCATTAGAGAAATACACAGAACTGTGTGCCACACGTAACTTTCATTAATATTATTTTGATATCTGAGTTGCTACTTGCTCAATTTAGTATAAAGTCTTGTGGTTCCCTCTCCCTGCTCGTGCACAGTTTCCATCCCCTAATATGCTCAAAAATCTCCAGCATTTCTTCCTCTCTATACACCAATTCCCATTACTCTCAATGGCCCCCTATAGCCAGAACATGGACATACTCCCTGAAATTGGAAATATAATAGATAACTTCCTAGAGTAGTTAGATCTGTAAGGCGTCACTTGACCCACGCTCCATCTTTCTGAATGTGCCTGTTTCCTCCCCCAATGCTCATCAGGAGAAACACAGAGCCTGCCCTTCTTTCCAATTCTCTGGTAAATAATTAGGAAGTGGGCATGCATGACCCTCGATTTCCTGGCAGATTCAAATGCCTGCTCCAGAGTCTTCAAATATGTGGGCCTCATGGAAGTTACATTGTAATGGAAGGGGGTGGGGTCAGAAAAACAAATCAATAATATTTACTAGCTTGTAAAAATAAGTACTATGAAAAATACAAAGCAAGATACATCTGTCAGAATCCAGTCAGGAAAACAGACCAGAATTTAATATGGGGAGGTAGTCATGTTAGAAATGCTTACAAACAAACAGGTGACATTAAGGCAATCTAGAGCAGCTGCCACTCAGGCTGGAGCGTTAACAGCCACAGGGCCACAGCCACTCTGTAGAGGCTAGAGCCATGGAGGAGATACAGTCATTTCTGGAGATGCTACCCAAAAGAGAAAAGAGGATTAATCTCCTTAATTCACTCCATTTCCTCCTACTTCCCTCCCCCAGAAATCTAGTGTTTCTCATTAACCAAACTTAACTGGAAGCTAGTTAGAAAGGAAGTTGGAAGATGTAATTTGAAGGCTCAGTTTCCAAAATACAGAGAGAGCAGAGAAAGTTAGGGAATGTGTCTGAGATGAAACAGACAAACACACACACTGATTCAGTCACAGATGATAAGTAAGAACTAATTTAGAGATGGCAGTTAGGAAAGATTTTTCCTGAGAGGTGACATTTAAGCAGACACCAGAATGAAGTAACAGATCAAATCTTCTGAAAATCTGGGCAAACAGTATATGAGATAGAAGGAAGAGCAAAGGCAAAAACTCTAAGAAGGAAAACTACCTCACATGTCACATGGTCAAGGAGCAGCAGGGAGGTAAGTGTGGGCAGAACAGAATCAGGAAAGGGTAAGTCAGCAAGAGCGGAGGGCAGCAGAGTAGCAGCTGTGACAGTCCCCACGCTATAATGGGAGATGAACACGTACTAATACTTGGGATCTCCACTTTTCAGGGCGAATTAGGGATGAATTCATGATATGTAAATAGCAAACTAGAAAAACAAACAAGGCAATTATTAACAGGAAATAAGAAATCAAACAGGAAAGCTATGCAAGAACAGTATGCCCCATAACTGTGATGAAAACTCATATTCAGAGCAATACAAACACTGCATTTCAAAGCAACCCTATTTAATTCTATTTGGAAGATAGAATATGGCTGAAAAAGAGGGAGGGGGTAGCAGAGATTAAATTCTCATCTTCCATGGTAAAGTCTGAGTCAGAAGATAATATCCTAAACAGAAAAAAATCAAGTAAAAGCGAAGTAAAAGTAAAAACATAAAATTTAGACATGCCTAGGAAATACCTGCAAAACAACTCAGTACCTTCTGGGCATTGAGAATCAAGAATGGGGACATGATAGCTCTTTGTTATTTCAGAATGGTTACTGTAAGAATTGTAGAATTATGACTTTGTAAACTATTCATATACACCACTTTGATGAGAATTAAAACTAACACACACAGAAAAGATCATGTAGGCTGTTCTCGACAGACTGATTAGAAGGGGCAAGCATGAAAGCAGAAGAGCTAGGAGAATGTAATGTCTGGGCAAAGATGGCAGCAATGGAGATTAGACTTGACAGATTCAAAATGTATTCTGGAGGTTGAAGTAACTGCATTTGCCAATGGGTTGACTACGAAGGCAAAAGAAACGGAGGTGTCGAAGACAATTCTCAGGTTGCTGACATGAGCAACACATGGAGCCACCATTTAATGAAATGTGTTAAAATTGAAGATCATATGAAATTGTCAGCAGTGATGTGAGAAAATAACCTCCCAGTATTGTATTGTAATGGTGACCCTCTTCTCTGATTGTCATAGAATTTTCCCCCCATGTATGAATCTAATTCTGGAAAACTTCCTGTGAGATTAAATTTCCCAAGTAGCAAGGTGAGTCACACTGTCACTGCTCATAGACAACCACGTAAATGCTGTGTCCTCATGTGGTTCAGGGTGTCACCTATACAAAGCTGTCGACCTGCCTCGTGTTTTCCACCAGCCCCATATTTACAAATTGTAGGTAAAATTCACAGTAAGTGGCACTGATTTACCGAAAACATATTTAATCTTTTTACTAAACAAGTTGTTGCTATTTTCCTTTAGCAGTTTATTTTAGAAAAAAACCTGCTATCAAAAACCAATAAAGAGAATGTAAATATTTGAATACACTCCAAAATAAACTGGGATCCAATACTCACTAGAGTTCTAACATAGAACTGATCAGAATTTGTGGCAAATGCTCGTCTTTAAAGCCATCTGAGAAATCCTTGGAGCATTCTGTAGCACACTCTTGTTCCTTTCCAATGCTTATACCTAAATCATATACGAGTAACCAGATGATGAATCTCTAAAGACAAAGAGTTAGGTGAAAATAGGAAAGGCAATTAAAGCAAAGAAATTCCTTATTCAGAAGACTTTTGTAAAAAAAAAAAAAACATAGAACAGACAAAGCAACTGAAAACTCCAACCTGCCTTTCTTCCCAAAGCCAACACATACCTCCAAACACATGTTACACCACCCTTGATCAGGAATGGAGAGAAAAGGAGGTGGCACTGAGGTCAGAGTTGATTTGTTTTTTCAGATTCTTCTGTTTTGCTAGCATGAGGGTGGTAGCTATTCTGAATTCCACTAGCAGGAACACAGAGTCAACTGAAAAGGTGCATGGACCACATATGTCAGCAGCTTAACAGGTACCAGCCTGCCAGGTTTTATTACTTCTTATACAAACATTTCTAAAAGCTACATCTCCTGGGGAATTGATAAGCTCCAGTAGATTGGGGTGAGAATTCCTTTCCTCCCCTTCCTGGAAAACTTTCTTACCGGCATTTGTGCTTTCTGGGGAGGCTCTATATCAAGTCCCTCTTCAGTCTTTCTTGTTCTACAATTAACTAGACAGTGTTTTCTTGTTGCTGCTGCTGTTGTTTGGTGCTTCTCAATATGTCTAATTTTATATTAACTGAATTACCCAGTGAATTTTAGCACCTGATTAGACTTTGTTTTATGTCTTCTTAGATGTGCCAGATCAGCTGTTCTGAATTTACTAAACACATGTAGGTAAGCAATTCTCCTGGTCTTGTCTAGTTTTCATATCATATCAGTGTGTAATTGTTCCTGATTAGTTTATGGTAGTCAAGAATATGGAAAAAAGTGTGATAGGCTCACCTTCCTACACAAACACAAACACTCACGTGCAACTTGCAATACTTGCTTAAACAGATGAGACTTTTGTATTGAAACAGGTATTGTAGACAGTCTTACATTGAAGTGAGTCATCTTTATTAGCAGTCAAACAGCATAATTAATTTAAAATACTTTGATGATAAGTTTCAGACATGCTAATAGTACTAAATTAAGAGGACTAGATAGTGTTAATTGAGGTCTAAATAGACACTCAAAAGCCAGGGGTAATGTTGAAGGACATATCAAGGCTTGTTCTGCTGAAGGATATTGGTAATTGACCAACTTTTGATGTCACTTAGAAACAGGTTCTGTTTCTCCTTTGGTCAAATGAGAAGATATCTTCCTGCTCACCAGATACGACCAGTGAAGAATTATGTCCAGGAGCTAACAAATTCCTTTTAAATACCAATTGTGGCTTTCAAAGTAAAGAAGGGTATATAGAACCTATTGAACTGATTCTGTTAGGTTAAAGGCTTTGCAGATGTTAGCAGATAGTATCTACAAAACACCAAATATGTGTGTTATTTGAATTATGCCAATATTAATAATCACTGTTAAATTAATTTCATCTTTTTTGGTTAATGTTTACCCCAAATTGGTCAAAATCATCCAGAAACTTTTAAAAATGACAGATTCCTGGATATTACTCCAGATGGCAATTTGGGGATTTATTTTTAAAAAGTGAAATTTGGGAATTTATTTTTAAAAAGAGCCTCCATGCTTCTGTGACAGGTTTTGAACCACTGACTTAAGAAAGCCAAAATAACTGGCTCTTAATTTATTATGTCTGGTGACTTTTCCTGTCTTCAGAAAAATACATCTGTCATCTGGCAGTCAGTAATGTATATGGATGAGTCAGTCAATTATTCATGCAAAAGATTTCTAAAGTGAAATCTTAAAGAGACCCACTGATGTGCACATGTTTTGAAAAAAAGAAACAGGAGAAAGAGATTATCTTCCAAAACACTGAAAATGTTCCCTGAGGGAAGTCTCTGCTGGCAGCTTGTGCCATTGTTGCCACGGGCTGATCATATGTGCAAAAACACTGGCCAGTAAGCTGTGCTAAAGTTTGCCGCTGCCTCTGAGGCCACTCATTACTGGCCTCTTCACTCCCGGAACATTCACTAACCAGATCTGGGCAACTTTCTGGGAACCAGGACTTTTGGTGGCTATTGATCCCAGGACTGATCCCCAGCTTCTCACAGAGGTGTCTAATTAAAAGCCTATCATGGGCCTCCCGGTGGCGCAGCGGTTGAGCGCTGGGTTGCGAAGCTGCCCGCAATCTCTGCAGGACTGGTTCAATACTCGGCTGCTCCCTGGCCACCAGAGGAGAGTCCCACATGGCGCGCAGACCTCTCCTGCCACCCGCTGCTCCCTTCAGCAGTGTACTTCAGTCCTTCTGCCTGCTCTGCTCCCTGCTCTGCCTCTGGTGAACTCTCTCACCCTCCCAAGCTTCTGACTGTACTCAGTGCTTGTATAAATAAATAAAAATAAATCTTTTTTAAAAAAAAGCCTATAATAGTTCTATTAGCACAGAATCTTCTCTGCACTATGTGAACACTACCATCCCCTCAAAAATAAGGGGGCTCATTCAGTGGGTGCCACGTTGTGGATTCTCACCCAGGAAATCCTGCAGACACATGGCACCACCACCCCAAACACCCGTGGGAGGTCATGCCCAATCTCTACTTCTACATGGATCCTAAAGAGATTGAAAAGGATGAGCAGGCTGCTGTTGGAAAGGTTGTGACCAAGTAGGAATTTCGGGATAAATGGATGACATCAGCTCCCGAGTTCACTGCTACTCAGCCTGAGGTGGCAAACTGGTCTGAAGGTGTGCAGATGCCCACAGTGCCCACCCAGCAGTTCCTGCTTAAGACTGGAGTGCCCAGGCTGCGGCTAAAGACTGGGCCGCATCTCCCATGGCTCAGACCATTGAGCGGGTAGGAACAACCACTGAGTGGTCTTAAGCTGTTCTTCCAGAGACTTAAACAGAAAATGGAAGTAAGGTTGATAAAAATATTAAGTTTCTTAAAAAATAAATAAAAAATAAAAATCTCTCCTGAATCTAGAAGGTTACTTGGAGACTTCATGGTGATCACTTGATATAACTAGTGAAAAGATCAGAGGTCCCTGCCTCCTAAAACATAACTGAGTCCCAAGAATGGTATACAAAGATCAGGGACCACCAGGCCTGGGGGGGCGGGGGTCATGTGAACAGGGACGGTGGTCTGCTCAGCTTTATCTGTGGGTCCAGAGGACCAGAGAACAAATGCCTTGCAACCTCAGACAAAACTTGACATAGTATAAGGCCCTGTTACCATTTCCTTCGACTGTCGTAACAAAGTACCACAAACTGAGCAACTTACAACAGACATTTGTTATATTTTTAGAGACTGAGAGACTGGCAGTCAAAAATCAAGGCGTTAGCAGGACAGTGCTTCTTCTGAAGCCTACAGAGAACTATCCCTTGCCTCTTCTAGCTTCTGGTGGCACCAGCAATTCTAGGTATTCCTTTGTTTCTTTGTTAAGTACTTCACTCCAATCTCTGCCCTCATTGTCACCGCTTGTCTTCCCTGCACATTTCTCTCCTCTTTTCACGGGCACCAGTTAGATCAGATTAGGGCCCATCCAACTCCAGTGTAACTTCATCTTAACTAATTATATCTGCAATGACACTATTTCTAAATAAGGTCACATTCCGAAGTACTGTAACTTAGAACTCCAACATTTTCTTCTTGGAGGAAACAATTCAATACAAAACAGGCCCTGACACCTGAACCTGACCGCAGAATAAGAAGGAAACCCAAGAATTTATAAAGTAAAATTTTCTACAAAATGGTGGAATCATGACTTGAATATCAAATTAAGTCAAATATCAAATTGAGAGAAAGCTAAAGAGGAATAAAAGATGTCTAGCATACTGGAGTTTATAAACTGAACATCATATGCACCATCATTTTCAAAAAAATGTTTACCATATATACGTAGTACTTAATATTTTAACAATCTAGTACTTCTTTGTTGTAGCTCCCTAGCCTTACACTCAGTGTTTTTGTTTAGCACAGTTTAGTACTTATCAAAGAGTAAATAAATGAATAAATAATTGTATCATGGGAGATTGCAACAGAAAACATAAAATATAAATGCAACCTGATATTTTTCTTAGAAGATATCAAAACAATTTATAATAAAGTGGGTTTCTACTTTGATTTCTATACCTGATGTTACTATAAAAAACATTTTAGTTATAGAAACTTAGCTTCATCTAGATTCTTCTTTACAATTTTCAGAGTGTATTTGATTTTTTTCTCCTTCAAAAAGTAGATCGCAGGGGAGTTGCAATCCATCTAAAAATTCTAAATGCAGGTACAACATTTAAAGCTCATTTGATTAAAATCATTCCTTAGAACAGTGGCTTTTTGAAAAGGTTAATTTTCTTCTAATGTAGTCAGATTTTGAAATCAGGATGCTAGTGCACCAGTAGCTATATTTATTTCAGAAATGTCAACCAAAAAATGCAGACTTTTAAAACCAACTAAGAAAATAGTAGCTACAGAACCCATGCCATTCTTGAATTATTGCAAAAAGAAGAAATATTTTTAACAGATAGGAATTTGATTTAACTGACATAACATATTTAGTGACCTTGTTTCATAGATAAAAATAGGCAAAATTTCCCTTGTGTCCTCGTTTTTTTTTTATTTTTGAGGAAGAAATATAAGAATAAAGCGGATGTTTGCATTGTTGAATATAAACTCCCTTACAAGGGGCATTTAAGACTTTTTCATAGCCCTTATATTAGAATTAAATTATTTTTATAAAATAGCATGTATTTGTATGTGTGTTCAGAAAAAAATGCTTGAGTTAACATTAATGCAAAAGTCACAAACCTCCTGATCTCTTGCCATGAAGTACTAATTACCTTTGATGATACTGCAAAAGATTTCCAGCTGTTCAAAAACAATGCAAGGCCATTAAATTTGTTTCAAAATATTAGAGCCTTTTTTGAAATCATAAAGACAAAGGGAAACTATAACTCAAATAGATATGAGTTCAATTTTTAATATCTTTTCAAACTATGCCCTTTCTATACTACCTCCACATGTTTTAGTATCTTTACATTAGAACTAAAATACTTTAGAATCATAAAAAGGTAGATTGAGGAAGTGATTTATTTTATTCCTCTTTCTTCAAACTGAACTCTTCTTAAATTATTCTAAGATCTGAGGTTAGAAATTTTTCTAAGCCATCCCTTATCTGTGATTTCTTCTGAGGTTGCAGGTTTGGGGGAAACCAGGAAAGTAAAGTTAGAAATCTTAGCAAATTCTTTGCTTCACAAATGTTGACTGAACAGGGAGAAAGAATGAGAAGAGCCCACAAATTTTGACCTAATCCTTGACAGAACACTAGATAAAATGTCCATTTCTGAGGCCAGACATCAGTCCATTGTTTTGTTTTTTATTTTTAAGATGCATTTTATTTATTTATACATAAAATAGCTGGAGTGTAGACCAGAGGTGCAGGGAGAAGGAGGATTCACCAGAGACAGAGTGGGGAGCAGAACAGGCAGGTTGACTGAAATACACCACTGAAGGGAGCAGCAGGTGAGACAGGAGAGGTCTGCCTCGCCATGTGGGTTTCTCCCTGGCCAGGGATTGAACTCATGCTGCAGTGACTGGCGATAGCTTGATAATGCTAAGACTTAACCCCTTGCACCACTAGGAAGGCCCTCCATTTGTGTTATGGAAGTAAAAAGAATTGAAGAAGAAAATAGTGCTAAGGGAGAAGGGAGTCATTATGGTGCTTAATCAACACAGAATTAATTCCACAATAACTATCCTATTCATTTGGTGAGACCAAGGTCATCTTCTTCAACAAAGCAAAATAACTCTGGAACCATTCTTGCCCCAATCTTATTCTGGTCAGTGGCTATGAACTTGATTAAATGTCTGAGTTACAGACCAAAAATAATGGAGTCTAAAGTATGAAATAGGTAGTTGTGGCTCGTATACTATTCTTACAGTGCAGAAAAATTAAGAATAATATATATTTAGAATACCTTAATTTCTGTCCAAACTGTCATCACATTTTTTTTGAAACAAGAAACTTTGAGGTGGGGTGGGGCATGCTCAGATAAGATTTTTGAAAGTAGGACTCTAAGGGTAGATTTGTATATGAATTTAAAACTAGTTCATCCAACTACTTAAAATAAATGTTATACAGTCAAAAACAAATAATAATAATAATACAATGAAAAACTGGGCAGATGATCTGAATAGACACTTCTCCAAACAAGTCATACAAATGGCCAACAGGAGCATGAAATAATGTTCATCATCACTTATAATTAGGTAAATGCAAGTAAAATCCACAGTGAGATATCATTTCACACCTGTGAAGATGGCCTATATTAAAAATACAAGAAACAAGTTTTGCTAAGGGTATAAAAAGGAACCCTCTTATCCTGTTGGTTGTGCAGCTAATATGGAAAATAGTATGGAGGCTCTTTAAAAATGACTACAATAAACAATAACATATGACTAATTTGAAAGGATGTATTCACCCCTACATTCATTATAGCACTATTAAAAATAACCAGGATTTGAAAATATTGTACATGCTCAGTGATGGATGAATGGATAAAGGAGATATAATACACATACATGATCAATACTATACAGTTCTTTTAAAAAGAAAAAGGTAAAATCTTGGCATTGTGACAACACAGATGGACCTGAGGGGGAGCATGTTACATGAAAAAAGTCAGAAAGAGAAAAACAAATACAAGATCATTTCACTCCTGTGGAATATAAAGAAACAAAGCAAGCAAGCAAGCAAACAAAACAAACCCTTCATATCCCTTGAATTCAGAAAAAAAATGTTTTTAAAAATACTCTGTACATGTTTTCAGGAAAAAAAAATGTTTTAGTTAACATCAATCCAAAAGTTACAACAGAATAGTAAGCAGTAAGGGGGAAGAAGGGGTGAATTGGGTAGATGGAGGTCTATTGGATGATGGTGGATAGTAACTAGACCTTTGGTGGCAGGTATGGTGTGGTATATACATTTGTTGAGTTGCTATTTTCCTGAAACTCATACAGTGTTGTAAGCCAATGTTACCTCAAAAAAAAAAAAAAAAAAAAAAAAGGCTTCACTCTAAAGGAAAAGAAATAAATATATTGGACATTAATATCTCCTAGATACTAAGCTAGGTATTGGGCATACAAAGATAAAACATGTTTTTGAAGAACTTAAATTTTAACAGAATTTGGCAATAAAAGGAATGAAGTACTGACATCTACTATATGAACATTGAAATCATTATAAAAGACCACAGATTAAATGATTATATTTGTATAATGTCCAGAATGGACAAATCTATAGAGACAGAAATTAGATCAGTGCTTGCAAGGATAAGGCAATAGAAAATAGGGAATTTGCTAATGGAGACAGGGTTTTGTTTGGGGGTGACTCAGATTAAAATGACATAAAATACATGGCTAACTTTATGCTAAAAGCAATGAAAAAGGGAATAGGATACACTGAGAAATGGGGCAATTAATTTCAAATATAAGGCACAATCAGGAAATGTGAGATTGATAATTACTAAATAATTGGTGCATGGATATAAGGGACATTTCTCTGATACACTGGAAAATAAACACTAAACAATGCTATAATTCATTGTTTCAGAACTTATATGACACTGAAGACTCCCAAGCAAAGAGGGAACATTGAACTTACGCAGTTTTTTCTAACCATCACAGAAATTAACATATATGAAAAGGTAAAAAAGTCATAAAGTCAAAGAAAATATGAGAGGCGATCATAATAGATGAGGGAGGGAAACAAATTGTTAGACTTTGTAGCAGCACATTGAAAGATGGAAGACAATGGAGCGATGCTTTCAAAATCCCAAGGAATGATGATGCCTAGATGCTATTTCTATCTCCTGCCAATCTGGCACTCAAGATTGAAGCTAGAGATCCCTCCCTAAGAAGTTAGTAACATATGTCCCCCTGCCAAAAAAAAAGTGAGCAAAGCAAGAAAGAGGAATCCAAGAGGTCCTATTCAAGAGAAAGATGAATAGGTTTCCCATGATGATAGCTGTTTGGGAAACTTAGAGAGTAGACAGTCCGTATATAGAGGATGAAACTGAAAGATTTTTAAAAATATGTATCAACATATTGAAATGTATTTTATTGTATTTTTCAATTATTGATAAAAACAAACAATTTTAAATGACAAAATAAAGAAATTATTAATTCTATGAAAAGCAAAAATGAAAATAATTATAATCTTACTATACTACCTAGTGAATGATAAACAATGTTTACATAAATATACTAATATTTTTTATTAAATTTTTAATTATATTAAAAAAGGGAAGATAAGGAATAGCAGAGGTTGGCTATAATAAGAAAGCTAAATTCTCATCTTGCAAGATGAGAAAAAGCCAAGAAATATTGAGTTAAGTAGCTCAACAAATGCCTGCAAGACTGGAACATGATTACTTCCAGGTAATGAAACTCAGAGAGCAGTAGAACAGGAGATCACCATTATTTATCTTAAATCTTGATACATATAACTTTCTACATATACTTCTTTCATGAAAAGTAATATTTGACAGATAGACACAGCACTAAAAATACTCTCAGCTCAAGGATCTGTATAGCATAGTGGCATGCTTTATTTTTCTTTGAGGTACATTCACAGCACTGAAATGGTGCCTTCAATAGATTAAAAGCTCAATGAATGCATATAGTTTAATAATGATGATTCACATGCTGCTCAGTGAATTTGCCAATGGATACAGTGGGATATAATCAGGACACTAATCTTCTCATTACAAAGGACTAGAGGTCCTAACATGCGGTTTTTGTCTTGATACTTAAAAAAATGGTGGGACAGCAACTAGAGGAAAACAAGTTGTATCTACTGTACAAGGTCTCGTTCATCAATTAATACCTTCTATTAGTTTAATTTAGAGAAATAATCATATGAGCAATATATTTCTAGATTTTCACATTATTTTATTCCTCTGGAACTTTTTTTTTAAGACTTATCTATTTTTATACAAGAACTGGGGTATAGGCTAGAGGTGCAGGAGGGTGAGAAGATTCACCAGAGACAGAGCGGGGAGCCAAACAGGCAGATGGACCGAAGTACACTACACTGCTGAGGGGAGCAGCGAGCGAGACAGAGAGGTCCGCTCCACCATGTGGGTTTCTCCCTGGCCAGCTGGGAATCAAACTGGCACTGCAGAGGCTGCAGATAACTTCACAGTGCTGTGCTCAACCAGCTGTGCCATCGGTGAGGCCCTCCTCTGGAACTTTTATCCTGCTTCTAAAACTTTCAAAGAATTCTCTTCTTTCAAAATCAGTCAATTTAAGTTGTATTTGCTAAGAAGTCATCAAAGTCATGTCCCCTCTCCCCACTCACGGCAGTTACTGCCATCTAAAAGACATTCTCCAGTAGTGGTAAGACAAGATAGGGAAGTTGATTGCCTTGACCACACAGAAATTAATCTACTAAGTAGCAGGAGATGAAAATGACTATCAATGCAAGAATAGTGGTGCTGAAAAGATAGCTGAAGAATTTGTGTGGGATTCATTGATAGGGCTAAGCCTTTTCGAATTGGCTGAATAAATGATAAAACACATAACCAAAAGGCTCTGAAATTCTAAGTATGAAAACATTGAAAGGATAGTGGAAATGAAGCAGATATGGAAAATAAAGGAGGATGAAAAATGATTTGGTGACTACTAGATGTAAGGATTAAGAAAAAGGCAGAATTGTAGATAAGGACTATTAATAATAATAATCTTTTTTTGCATTTACCATAGTGCAAGGATGATGTGCTAAGCCCTGTGAATATATTACTTATGAAATCCATTGAGTAAACATTATTATCATCATCACCATCCCATCCTCTAGTTGAAGAAGCTGATACAATATAAAGGAACTTGCCCAGAGTTGCACTACCAATAACTAAGTAGATGCAAGATTTAAACTCTCAAACAGTTTGTTTCCTGGAATGGAGAACTTGGGAGAGGAGATTGAACATCCAGGTAGAAATGACTAGATGGAAGTTAGAAGCATGAAGTAGATTTTATGAGAAAGGCAGAATTTAAGATATTTGGAGTCACAAACATTTTGAGAAAAATATTAATCTTGAAAATTGATAGATATAGGGATAAGAACAGAGTCTGAACTAGTGACTAGAGGGGGAAAAGGGAGTCACCAATGAAGAGAAGGAGGAGTTGAGGAAAGAATTCAGTGTTATAGACAGAGTCTTGGGCAGATTTTTAAGGAAAGAAGACAATCAATAGTACCAGGTGTCCCAGAGAGAGTTAATAGGACAATTACTGAAAATGACAAGGGAGGGCCTCCCCAGTGACACAAGGGGTTAAGTGTCAGCACTATGAAGCTATCCATAGCCACTGTATCACAAGTTTGATCCCTGGCCAGGGAACTAACCCACCTGGTACAGCAGACCTCTCCTGTTTTGACTGCTGCTCCCCTCAGCAGTGTATTTCAGTGGATCCACCTGTTCTGCGCCCCACTCTGTCTCTGGTGAATCCTCCCACCACCACCCCACCTCTGGCCTGTACCTTAGTTCTTGTATGCATAAATAAATAAATCTTTTTAAAAAATAAAATGGCAAGGGATTGTTAGAAAAGCACAGAGAAAAGTCTTTTCAGTTGTTTGCTAGGGGTAGAAACCAGATTGTAAAGATTTAACATGAGACTACAAGATGAAGAAATTAACCCAATTAATACATACTACCTGTTCAAGAATTTGACAGTGAAAAATGGTGATACAGTAGTTTAAGAAGACAATGAGGTATAACAAAGATTTGCAGTCCAAGGAAGGAGTCAATCAGGCATAGTTAAAGGCAGAGAATGGTGGGCTTTTTTCATGAAGTCAATCACATCTACAAAGACTATATCTCAAAACACTGAGGACTCCACTAAATTTATCTCCACAGATGTGTGGTAGTCAGTCAACATATTTTTCCTGTCAGATAACCCTGGGCCTAAAGCCAGGTTAAGTGTGATTTTAAGAAGATTCCTAAGAAACAACATGCCTCCATCTCCTTTCTACTCATGTGGGAGAAAAATGCTAGCCAAAAGAGGCCTTTTGAACATTCAGAAGAGGTAGCTGACTGCCAGCACAGGATCAAGGCCAGGAAGCTTACTCTGGGATTGGAGCAAGGTCAGTGAAGAAATGAGTGTCAGGG
Source organism: Talpa occidentalis (assembly GCF_014898055.3). NCBI lineage: Eukaryota > Metazoa > Chordata > Mammalia > Eulipotyphla > Talpidae > Talpa > Talpa occidentalis. The sequence goes on along the minus strand of NW_023603184.1, from coordinate 93,316,313 downwards.
GGTGGGGTGTGGAACGGATCAAACAGAACACTCAAGAGGCAGACATTTCACAGACATTTGAGTGGGTGTTCATGTCATCACTTGGCAAATCTCATGGCAGAGTCAAGACCCAGGTGGCAGTCTGTCTGCACTGAATAGGCTAGTGAATACCTTGCATGACAAACAGCTCTGCTATCAATGCCCCTTATACCCACTAAACCAGTTGAAACAGACAAAAGCTTGTAATCAGTCTGAGGTGCCCGCTAGAGCTTTCCAGATACCCAGACCTTCAGCACACCTGTGAGGTAAGAGGGAAATCAAATTTACATTTCTCTTTGATCAGAGCCAGAACAGAAAGAATTAGAGAGAACCAAAGTCTCATACTCTGGAGTTCCCAGTATGACACAAGCAGAAGGGTGACTAAAATACAACATTCTTTCTTCCCTGCTAGAGATTTTTTCATTAGCTATGCTAACTCTTTGCTTTCTCTAATGAGTGACCTCAGTGCAACTAATTTGGTTATTTGACATTTATTGTATTTTCAATTTGAATCAGAAACTACTCATCCAGAGTTAAATCCTCAGGCAATGAGTTTGTCCTTTCTAAGCAGAGTGGGTAAAAATTCTCCCCTTTTTAGAATGCCCAGAGCTAACAATTAACTTTCCATCTTTATGTCTACATCAAATCTGCCAAAAAGAAAAATCAAAAACATCCTCCCTGGAACACAAAATTCAAAAGCTGAAAAACATCTTAAGAATTAATCTCTATGCCCTATTCTTTGGCTGGCAGGTTAAAAACTACATTTGCATAAATCCATAGCAGTCAGTCCCCTCAAGTTTGTGAGGATAAAAGAGCTCTTTCCTTGCTGAAGGGGAGAGGGCTGGCCAGGCTGCTACAAAGTCATGGAAGATGGAACTAGAGTGAGTGCAACAGAATGCTCTAGCTGGGAGCCTGGGGGCAATTTTAAGATAAACTACCTAAGGGCTGATAAGAAGGTGAAAAAAGGTTAATACTACTAGCCACTGGCATATAGATTCAGAGTAACTCTTAAAGGCAGAAGAAAAGAAAAAAAACTCTGAAGCTCAGATAGGAAGTTTATCTGGGATTCATTGACCCTGGGCAGAGCCCATGATCCCACTGAACTTCCAGTAAATGGTTTTCCTGCTCCTGCTATCCAACATGATACTTCTTAGGCGGATAGGCACCCATGTAGCCTCACACACCTGTGCTATACTGACATTATATCATATCTCATTAAATATCTTAATATCACACTTAGGTACATCAAAAACTAGACTCACCATCGCCACTCAAGATCTGAATTCATCTCCCATTTTAAAAAATGTTCCCTCTTGTGTGCTTTCTTCCTCTATGCCACCTCCACATTCCTACTTACCCAGTAAGCCTCTGTCAGCTTTAGACTCCTGTCCCACATTCAACTGCCTTCCCACCCTCCCAAATTCAAGCAGTTTCCAAATTAAATGGATTTGTCTGACATATCTTGACATTCCACAAGGCACCACCAACTATACACTGGAGAGGCAAGAAAATAAGATCAGGCACCATATAGGTCCACTGATGGGTAGCTGGGGAGAAGAACAACTGTTAGGGGATGGCAACAACTGCTGCAATAGAAACTTCAACATGGGGAACAAATTTGAGATTGGGGTACAGAGTTTTGCAACAGTAAACCACATAGTCTGCCAAAGTGAGGGGCTGAGAAGTGCAGAACAATGAGAGGGGAGGGCTAGGAATCAAGTGAAATTTCGAAGGTGGCTGGTCATATAGTTCATGGTTGGCCTATTGACAAGTGGCAGAGATGACAGGAACATAACACTCATTCAGCACCCCAACAATGGCAGACCCACAGTCCTTGGATATGACTGTGTCCTGAGAAATTAGCTCAAAAGAAACTTAGGAACAGGGGTGAAGGCAAGAAGTCAGCTGTAAAATCTGTATAATGAGGCAGGAAGAATAAGGCCCAAAAATAAGGCAGAGTTTAACCATTCAGCAACCACTTTACCAACTACCTACTATGGGTCTTCACAGGAGATATTAGGAAAGAGTTTAAATATAAGTGCAATTTAATATAAAAAGTGTCAAATCCAATTTAAACAAGATTTTAGACCAAAGGAAGGGATGGTCAGTTCTGCCACCTGGATTGTGTCACACAAGGATACAGAGAGGAGATGGAGCTCAGGCAACTCCCTGAAGTATGATTAAGGCTGGACAATGTGGAGAGTGGATTTTTGGAGGGTACAGCAAAGGTGCTGAAGGTGGGGTGTTCATAGAACTGCGAGGTGTTCATACACATTGTATACACAGTGAGGGTGACTAAACATGTAGCCATCAAACCACGTGGCAGGACTGGATAAGCATCCCCCGCATCTGGCTAGAAGTGGCCATGGATATTCGAGGACTGGGCTTGACTATCAAATTTAGTTGGGGTAGAAAACAATGCAAGAACTAGGATATGTCACCCTGAATACTTCTGCACCCATTTCCTCTCCTTTCTTCTGGACCACACTTTAATTCAAACCACTCAAACCCTTTACATTTATCTAGAAATATTTTCCCCAACAAGACTCCTCCACGCTACAAAATGTTACTTTCCTAATCTTCCTAAAATACTACTTTGAACATGCTGATCCCTTAAAAAAAATCTTTCAGTGCCTCCTTATTGCTAGAAGACTCAAGACTCAGATTTTTATCATATATTTGAAGAACCTCTGTAGGACTCCATTAAATATTAACTTGTCTCACACTATGAAAATAACAGATATTTGCACAACTCAGGGTGTCATTGAGAGACAGGTGGTAGTTAGAGAGAAGTAGAGTTGGGGGGGGCAGAAACCATAGGCTGTTCACACCTTCTATCCCTTTTTCCTCCCTCATTCTTTGGAAGAGTCAGCACCGCGCCTATGAGCCAGGCTGACATAATGAGAACTCTAGCCTTGGTTTTTTTATTTGGGGTTTTTATTTGTGTTTATTTGTCTTATTAAATCTTATATATTCTAAATTAAATGAGTACCTACCAGTATGGTTGCCTGTGCTGAATGTATATTACTTTTTGTATGCATGCAAAATGAAATATATTTTGCTGGTAAATTTCATTAGCTCATAAAAATAGATTTTGAAAAGTATCATGATGAAATGAAGGAAATGAAAGAGGTTAACCACCATTTTTATAATGTCAACATTTAAAATCTTGAAACAGTGAGGCTTTACATTCGAAACAGCAAGGATCTACTAATTTTCAAACCTTCACAGTTTTTTGGAAAGTTGAATGTCATTACACAAACAGCAACTGCAATAATAAATGAATATAGGAAGTCAAAAGTTATCTGTATAAAAGGGAATTGGTCTAAATCAAAAGAAACTTTTGGTGTAATAAAAATCAAAGGGAAAGCAGACAGGCAAGATCAACATACCTTCTAATTTGCTTTTTACAAACACCTGTTTTAAGTTTTCAAAAATAATATTGCATGACACCATAGTTAATACCTTGTTCATAAAAACATATACCCTTCCATCACAATGTAGTCTGAAGGTCTGGGCTTAATTTCCAATAATTCTTGTAGTAGTGAAAGCAGCTTACCTTACTAAGGAAAAGATCTTTACATAAGACATTATTTGCAAAGGAAATAAATGGTCTCTGTCTGTTAATAGTCTGTTTTTCAATTCTATTCGACTCAGGTGACTATCATTTATAGAGACTATAGTCAGAGAAATAAACTTTCCCAAACATGTCTATCCTTGAAACTAAAAGTACTAATCACCATTGTACCCAAGCTTGAGATTTGTTACAAATGCCACTAGGAATTTGGCACAGGAATGAACAGGGTCAGGCTGCCTAATCTGGTTCAACCAGACAGAGCCTATTTCTTAGTGCAGCTGACCAGATCGTGCTCTAAAAAAGAACTCAAAAGCTACAGCTTACTCCCTTTTCAAAGTGCCCTCCTTCTTGAAGGCTGAAAGTTAGGATGCCCTGGGCCGCAGAACACAGAGGAGTCAACTAACGGTGATTGAAACCAAAAGGGCATCGGCTGTTTGACAAAGCAAGGAGTCTAGCAGCAAGGGCAGTTCCACAGTTGAAGCAAGATCACAATGCCACAAAGGACCCAGGTTCTTTTCATCTTTCTGTTTGCCTTTATTCAGTCTTTGGTTTTTGTCCTCAGTCTTTTCCTCTAGTGACAACAAAATGCCTGTCTCAGTCCCAGTGTCTTACATCTTTACACGATCACTCCAAAATGCAGAAGACAGATTTTTCTATAAATCTCTTTTTATCTGGAAGGAAGTTCTTTCACAGAAGCCGTTTGTGGACTGTCCTTCTGTTCTCTCAAGCCTGAGCCATGAAGGGAAGGAAGCAATACTGATATTTTCTTCTCTCTTATTCTTGCTGTCAAAGTCTGACAGCAAGATAGAAGTGGTGATTGGTCAAGGAACAGGAAGAGCTGCTGGCTTCAATTGCTAAATAACCAATAGTGTTGTGACAGAAAGTTATCTGCTTTTCATGGCAAGCTGTTTTACTTACTTATTTTAAAGATTTATTTATGTATACAAGAACTGGGGTACAGGCCAGAGATGCAAGGGGATGAGAGGATTCTCCAGAGACAGAGTAGGGAGCAGAACAGGCAGATTGACTGAAGTACACTGCTGAGGGGAGCAGCGGGCAAGACAGGAGAGGTCTGCTGTGCCATGTGGGTCACCTCCCTGGCAGGGGTTTGAACTCTTGTTGCAGTGGCTGCCCATAGCTTCATAGTGCTGAGACTTAACCCCTTGTGCCACCAGGGTGGCCCCTGGCAACCCATTTTAAATGAAAACATTTCATGTATGATCTTTTGTGCTTGTATATAACATGCTGGGCCAGCAAGCACTACTGTTTTCGCACACTTAGGTAAGAAACGGGAGGGGGCATAACCACCTTTCAGATGAGAATGATCAAGATGAGAATGATAGCTGAAGTATCTTTCTAAGGAATGATCAATAAAACTGGGGATTTTTGAATGCTTGAATTTTCCCCTTAGGTGCCAATGAATTCCTGCAGAATCTTTCAGATGCTTAAACCCTATGACTCAGTGTCCTCTTTGAGTCCTATAAATATGGGTAGTGCATGAATAACATTTGGAGATTACATAAATGAATTATTTTCTGAGAAATATTTCTAACTTGGATAAATAAGGTATGATTATGTCAATTAATGGTTCTCCCTAAGGGCAGATTTTGCCTGAGATTTTCCATGGGAGAGCCCCAATGGGTCTTTGGGCAAAGGGGTATGATAATCGCCACACCATTTCACTGGGCTCTGTCAATATTTGTTAGATTTCCCAGAGCTGCAGTACTGCCTATTAACAGCTCAATTGCACAAAAAGTTAATCAACATTTTCAACATGAATGCTGTGCTGGCATCTATAACCCACTTTTACGATGAAGGATAGGCTCATAAGGGAAGGGAATTAATTAGCCTGTTGTAGGAATTTTGAAGCTATAGAGAATTATCATATTTACTTGATAAATTCATACAAATAAATGGTCCTTAGGACATGTGGCTAGAGGGTCCTGAAAAGCTTCCTCTTCCCCTTAGCCCTTGTCTCTCCTCATTTACAAACATTACACCTTCTTCATAGCTGAAAATTAGCAGTGAAGTCTCCCTATGTACCTGGAAGTGGCAGGTGAGAGAGAGAAATATTAACTGCAGAACACAGTTAAAACGCAAATTTGTTACCTGGGAAAATCATATGTGTCTATAGTTTTCTGTTACTACACTAGTAGAAAACAAGTCCTACAGTGAAAGACTGGGTTGGGGCAGGGGGGATCAAAGGAGGCAGAGAAGGAAAGCATTGGAAAGCCTCCAGGTATCGTGCTTTGACCATGAGCATGGCGTGGGAATTTGAGAGAAATACAGAATCTTGGGCTCCACCCCACACCCACTGAATCAAGACCTGCATTTTAACAAAACCCTCAGGCAATTCCTGCATGGGTTAAAATTTGTAAATCAATGTTACTACAAGAATTTTTTTTTTTTAATTTGAAAAGCACTGCTTTTGGGTCAGAGACAGTATCTCCAAGGAATAAACCCTGTAAGAGTGCAAGCCCTGAGAGTTGAGGGGGTGATGGCAAATGCTGGAGGTGAGACATTAAGTGAGCAGGTAATCTCAAGTAAGGGAAGAAAGAGGATGACAATGACTATCATGACACTAACTTTGCTAGAATCGATGGTAGCGCTTTTCATGCAATGTTTCTGATTTTCATAGTAATCGTACAACACAGATAACAGCATAATGGAAAAGAAGCTCAGGGAGATTAGGTAACTTGTTCACCACTTCTTCACAAATTTGCCCATGTTTCAATATAGCCCCATTTCAAGAAGTCTACTTGCCACAGTGTGCAGTGAGAAGTGCAAAAACACGTAAGATATGATCCTGGTCCTCACTCAGAATTCACTCCTGTGATAAATGTTCATTTTCTAAGAGATCCAGTCAACTTAAATCATTCTTGAAACAAAAAATTTATTAAGTGTCCACCAAATACAAATGCAAAAAAAAAAAAAAGAAAAGAAATGCAAAGCCTGCTGATGGTTCCTTCCTACCCTGAGGGAATCATTTGCAGCAATGCAATAAATGCATATCAAGGGTGAGTTTTGCATGCCTGGAGTACTATGGAAAGAGAGAAGAGGACATGCCAGGTACTCTACTGGAGTCAGAAAGACATCATAGAGTTGCTGCTCACTCCTTCCTCCTTCCATGACGATTTCTCATTCTAAAGTAAATCTTAAGACATTTAGACAATGTCCATTCAACTACATAATGAATGTATTTCAAAGCTTATATTTAACTCATTAATTAAAAAAGGTACCAGAGAGATGTTAAACCTGTTTAAAATTAAAAATTTTGGAGCAAGTGTTTATGTATCTTTTTCTTTGATAAAGAAATGGTAGGATAAGATTGCTGGATCAAATATTAACCTGGCTGATGTCCTATGAATTAGTAAACTATACCTTTGAAATTACTTTTTTTCATTTGATGGAAGTTATTTGCATCTCTACTGCACTTCCATGAGTGGTAAAAAGGAGGATATCTTGGTTTTCCAATAATTCTTCACTTCTGAAAAGCTGAGAAGGGGTTAGTTTTAATTATTCTGCATAATTAAAAGTTTAATTACTCTATATTCTTTTGACTTTCCAATAAAAATATTTCAGAAATCAGATAAAATGTGAGCTTATAGGAATTCATAATTATCTGGAGTTATAGTTACCACTGTACTGGTCCTTAGGATGTCTATAGGTCTTACTAGACAAAGAAACAAATGACTTCAGAAGCAACAGTGTGGAGATACTCCACTGAGCTCTTCCTCTAAATGGCAGGTGACCTCCCAAAGATCATGTCCATTCTCTGAGCCTCAGATTCCTTACCTGAAAATGAGTAAGTTGACTAGATGGCCTCTAAAGGAGCAGGTCTCAAACTTCAATGAGTATGGTGTTATTGGGAGACTAGACTTATAAAAAAAAAATCTGTTAACCAAAAATGCAGATTCCGAGCCTCCCTGGTGGACCAGTGGGTTGAGAGCAGCGCTGTGAAGCTGTCCGCAGCCTACACAGCACCGGTTCAATTCCCGGCCGGCTGGGGAGAATCCCACATGGCGCAGCAGACATTTCCTGACTTGCCTGGTGCTCCCCTCAGCAGTGTTTTTCAGTCAGTCTGCCTGTTCTGCTCCCCACTCTGTCTCTGACGAATCTTCTCACCCTCCCGTGACTCTGGCCTGTACCCCAGCTCTTGTATAAATAAAAATAAATCTTAAAAACAAAATGCATATTCCAAGAACTGTACCCAGAGAATCTGCATCAAAATCCAAAATCCACTCAAATGGGTTTCAAAATTCTATTGTTAGTGTGTTTCATTTTCACAGCACTTGGCAGTTCAAGTGCAGGCCACATTTCGAGAAACATTGCTTGGAGATCTCTTGATCCTTAAGGGCCCACCAGTCAGTGTCCTGTGTGGTGCTGTGCTCAGGGTCCAGAAACATGGGTTCACCCGCCTGCTCGTTCCCTTGTCATGACGAGTCACGAATATCCAAGGGTTTCATTTGTTGCCTATTTCCTCTAGAATATTGTTCGGATTAATAAGCAAGTAGTGGTATAACATTTAAGAGCTTCTGAAAATAATATACTGTTATTGCAGAGGACCTTTTTGAAAGGCTTTTATACTGTATATTGTTGCACTCCAATTTATTGTTTTATATATGTAAGACTTCTGAGTGGCAAATTGGTATATATGTCATTACAATGCACTATTTTCTCAGCTAATATTATGAAAGGGATTTTTTAAAAAAATCTAATGCAACTGAGCATTTACATTTTTCTGAACACCAAAATCATAAACTCCCTTGAGTGGGCTGCCTTTCATCTTTGGTTATATTTTTAAATTGATTCTTCTGATAAAGCCATTCAGGTCATTTAAGTGTGTATTTATAACATATGAACATGAGCATTAGACTCAAATAAGCTTATATTCATGCTCTACAATAAAATTTATTCATGTCATTCTCTATTTTTGTAAGAAGCTACCAATTACTTTCAGGAGACTTGCATAAGTAGAAACAAGATTTAAATTGACCAAGAGATCAAGGAAACTCAGATTATATATACCAAGAACATTTTTTATGTCCAAAAAAGAATAGAAAAATAATATCCCTCTCTGTTTTAGAATATATATCAATACACGCGCGCACACACACAACACAATCAAAATGACACATAAGAAAAAAATCAGAACATTAATCAGGGGGAAAATAAGGTAGTAATAAAAACTCAACTGATGTGTACAAGTTACAAAAGCCTATTATTTTTCAAAATGGAATCTGGGTTTCCTTATAGCCTGATTTGCACTCCCTGTTGTCCCTAAAAGATGGGAATACTTGGAAGGTCAAAATAATAGAACCAGTGAACTAGTACTTCCTCTCCCAGAGTAAAGTGGAGAGGAAATGAACAGATAATCTATGTTAAAATCTGAGTTAAGGTTACTGACCATCTTCTATCTACACTATGGAGAATAATTTCAAACAACTCCATGACTGCTTTGAGGAAATAATCCCACCCACTACACCACAGAGACATTTCTATCTGAGTGTCATGAAGCTCCAATGAAAATTAAGTAAGATAAATTGCTTGCTACCTTTTCAATCAAAATGTTTACCTCACCCAGAAGGCCTCTGTCGCAAACATTTTCTTTCCACTAACACCAATCTTCTGCTTATCTGAAATTCTCTTTCTAATCTGTCTCATAATGACTTTATCCTCTTACACTGTACATGCCCAGGATCCGTTGTTCTCCATACTAGAAAATATTCTCGGGTCTCCCTTGGTGGTGCAGCGGTTGAGCGCTGGGCCGTGAAGCTGCCCGCAGCCTCTGCAGTGCCGGTTCGATCCTCGGCCACTGGAGAGGGTCCCATATGGAGCGACAGACCTCCCCTGTCTCGCCCACTGCTCCCCTCAGCAGTGTATTTCGTCAGTCTGCCTGTTCCGTTCCCCACTCTGGTTCTGGTGAATTCTCTCACCCTCCCGCACCTCCGGCCTGCACCCCAGCTCTTGTATAAATAAATAAATAAATCTAAAAAAAAAAAAGAAAATATTCTCTTAAGTCAATTCAGAGAATTGCCCTTTAGCTAAAACACATACAATTTATCTAAGAGCTTCTTTATAGTCTTTTAAAGTAAACTTTATGTCAAACTACAACAAATACAAAATTACACAAATCTTAAGCATGCAGAGAAAACATATCCATGTAATCAGCAACAGATGGAAAAATAGAAAATTTCTACCACCCCACAATCATTCCTGTGTCTACTTTTAGTCACTAATTCTGAAAGAAAACCACTTTCATTACTTCTGCACTATATATTAACTTTATGTTTTTGAAATTTAGATAAAAAAATTCTTCTTTGATCATCTTTAACACAGGATTAGGCTTGTGAACTTCATTCACGTTGTTTGTGTGGCAATAACTTGTTTATTTTCATTGCTCTATGTCTGTCCTTTTACAAATACACTATTCATCCAGTCTACTCTTGATAAACATTTGTTTTATTTCTATTTCAGAACTATTAAGAATGTGTGCTATGAACAACCCTTACATATTTTTTGGTGAGTATATGAACAATGTAGATTTTTTTATTTTGGTGAAAATACACATGCAGACACACAAAGGAGAAAAATTTCTGGCTTTCCAAGAATACATCATCATAGTTTTAATTTGCAATTCCACAAAGTTCAATAAAGCTACACACCTTTTCATGTATTTCTGGCAATTCAAATGTCTATCTTTATGAAGAGCCTGTGCAAATCTTTGTTTTCTATGGGGCCACCTACATTTATTTTTTAAAGAACTCCTATGCTATTGGAATAAATTCTATTTGGTTTCACTGAGGTATCTATTTTGTTTATTACTGAGTTTAATTTGCTGTTTTGTTAAGGATTTTTGTTTCCAAATTCATGGGAGATATTGGGATGTAATTGTCCCCTCTTGTAAACTCTTTCTGGTTTTAGTAGCAGGTTTATACTGACCTCATGAAACAGGTTGGGAAATGTTTCCATTTTTCTATATTCTGGAGGAATTTACATAAGGTCAGTGTTACTTCTTTCAATGTTTAGAATAACATCAGTGAAGTGTCACATGCCCATAGTATTTTTGTGAAAAGGCTTTTAATAGATTTAATTTCTTAATTAAAAAATCCTTAATAACACATCTAATTATTAAGATTTTTGAGGAATTTATCAATTTCCTCTAAATTATCAAATATACTATCATAAATTAGTCTAGACTCTCTTAGTTCCTTTTCTTTAATATCTCCATAATCTGCAATAATGTCTACTTTTCACTACTAATATTGGTAATTTGTGTCCTTTTTTTTTTCCCAAGCCATCTTGTTAGGGGTTTATCAGTTTAATCTCTTCAAAGAACTACCTTTTAACTTGGTTAAAATTGATTCATATTGTAAGTTTTTTTACTACTTCACTGATCACTTCTTTTAACTTTTTATTTTCTTCTATTTACAATTGCTGTTTTTTTTCTAGTTTCCTCAAGGCTTAGATCATTCCTATTCTATCTTCTTTCCTCACATGTGTCTTTAAGTAGTTAATTGTCTCATACAAGTTTTGATAAAGTATATCTTCCTTATCTTTCAAAAATGGTATTTCCTAACTTCGATGTGTGTCTTAATTTAGAAATACAGTTTAGTTATAAAAAGTTAGCAATTTTTTTTACCAATATATTTTCAAATACTGATTGTACTGTCAACTTTATGTATTTAATTGACACAAATGATAGAAATTTTTACTGTTTTCCATGTGTCTCTAAGGCTTCTTTCCACATTTTCCATTCTTATTTCTCTCTAAACTGCAATTTAGATGTTTTTCTATGGACATATCTTCCACTCTATTAATCAACTAGTCTGAATGAGTTCATCAATTAAGTTAATTGTTTTTCAGTTCTAGAATTGCCATTTATTTCTTTTAAAAATAGATTTTTAACTCTTTGGTAAAATTCTTTATCTTGCTTTCTACTTCATTATTCTTCTATTTTCTTAAGCATCCTGATCCTACTTAAGATCCTTGTAAACTACCGGTATCTGCATCATCTATAAGCCTGTTTTCTGTTATCTATTTTTTCTCTTACTTGTAGTCACATGATTCTATCTTTGGTATCCCCAGTAATTTTTTATGGAATACTGGAATATGTATCTATTACTAAGACTCCATATAATGTTAATTTCATCCAGCGAGTTTGACTTCCCTCACCAGAAAGATAGAGCAAAATGATCCACCAGACTCAGCTGGATATAGTCTTGGTATGACTCAGTTTATGTGTGGTTTACTTCAATGCCTAAGACACAGTTGTCTTCTGAATGAGACAACTAATCCTGAACTCTAATCCTGGTGTTTCATCCTGGCAAGACTGCTGAGACCTCTCTGCTGTGTGCAGGATTTCTGCTTAGCTTCTTAGCCTTCTGAGTCACAGCTTTATATTTTTAGCAAATGTATTGAGGAGAAATCTTATATCAATATTAGTTTTCCATCCCATCCTTTTCTTACCAATCCCGCTCTCCTCCTGAAGAACAAAATTGCTGCTGGTTTTTCTGTCCTCCAGTATCAGCCCTCTCTATAGGAGCCAAATTCCATATTCTCAACCTCTTTCCTCAAACTAGAATCAACAAAGTCACCCATGGAATAAATTGATGCAGAATATTGGTTGAATTCTCTGGTGTTTCCCCCTTTTTGGAATATTCCCTCCCTCCCCTGCTCTGATTGTTTCAGGAGCCCTGCCATACCTTGAAATTAATTGTTTGGTTTGGTTTTATGTAGCTTTTTTAGTTGTTTCTGACTGGTATACTACAAACTATTTCATCATAGCCATAAGTAAAAATGCTCAGGTTTTTTGAAATAGGTAAGGGGGCCCATATTGTGGGACAGAAGAGGAGTTACTGGAAGATAGCTCCAGTAGCTAACTCCCAGTGTCTGGGTGATGTTTTACCTCAATGTATCCAAGACTCAGAATAACTGGTTGTGACCATGACTCTTCAACAGCTTGATTAATAAACATAGACTAGTTCTTCCATTTTCCCCACTAAATAAATGAGAACATTATCTGCTTTTCTTATTAGATGGAATTGCCATAAAAAGTATTTGTTTAACTGTTTCAGAAAGGTAAACCCTTTGATGCACTTTATGAATACGGTCAGTCAACTATATGTGATCAAATATTTCTCTTGTCATTATTTCTCTAATGTTTCTCCCTCAAGTAGACTGTCAATGTTTTAAGAACAAGGCCTATGACCTTCCATTTTATTTCTTGCAGTTTTCAGATCAATGTAACTCACAAAATAGACATTATGTGAAAATATTACAGAAAAAAATGCCACTTTATCCTGTGTTTGTCCATGACAAAGTACAGACAAAAAGCCTCATTTTTGTTATTATCAATCTATCAATCTGCCAGCTTAGAGACTTACAATATTTTATGTTGACTAATTTAGGAAATAATTTTTGATAACTAGCTTTTCCTATTTCAGCTTTTCAGTTAAAATAATCTTAGCACAAGGAACTTTCAATTTTGTAGATGAGCAAATGACTTCACTTGCTGATAATGATTAGACCAAACTACTTTTTTACAGTAATTGCAAGCATTTGGCAGAAATGGATCACCTCTCACACAGATGAGGCACTTAAAGTGAAATGCTTCTATCTACCCATCCGTTCCCCATTCCATTGACCCTTCCTTTCATCTAAGAGCAAAAGGAATCAGTTGCTTATTTCAAGGTAGTCTTGAAAATCATTTAGTTATAATTAAAATTTGCAATATCCTGTAACTAAATATTATATTCTAATATTTTCTGCCAAGAATTGAATTTGCTAGGCATGACACATTTATTGCTGGCAGTAGATGTACCAAAACGTACCAACACCAGGGAATTAATAAATACCACAGCCCTCCTATGGAGAAAGTTGCATGAATATTTAATAGGAAATGCATGATGAATTTCTTGCATGATTATGCAGAAAACATTTGGGAATGGTTGCAGCTGTTACATGAACTAACTCAGTCTCTTTCCTCCCCATCTATTTCCACCTTTATCAATCTCAATATTGTACTTGAACTTCAGCAGTAAGCTACTTCCAATGATGAGTGTTGCAGACACCTGTCAATGTTTTAGGCAAAGTGTGATTCTTTACATATGCTATTTGTGTGTGTGTACCTTACAACTTTCAATGGTGCATTTTGAGAGAACAACTGAGAAGTTCTTGGAGATTACAAGGGCCATCAGGGAAATCTGATTCAAAAGCAAAGGTGAAAGAAGCTAAAAGAGTAACAGCTGCCACTCACGGGTGTGTCAAATTTTTTCTAACACCTTTAGATCTCCACCTAAGTGCCATAAAACTATATTCCAATCTAAGATTAGGTGGTTTGTTTTCGTCAGATTCTAGATGGATTTTGGTATTGCGAGATTTTTATCTCCTTTCATGTGTATTAGATAGGTTTTAACTGCTCCCAAATCTGTACTTTTTTAGCAGGTAAAGTATTTCTTTACCTTTTTGAAGATCTTGCATATTTATAAGATTGAAAGATCAAAAGAAAAGGGTTTTTTTAAATCAAGAGCTAATAAATGGGAATTGTTCATCAAAATTGTGTGAGCAGTGAGGTCAACATGCATTGAAAGCCAATTGGTTTGAGTTTTTGGAGCTTTAAAGGGCATGTCTCTGAAACAAAAAGCATTTTTGGTTTCCATTCAAGCATTCCAATTCACAGTAATCTTCAGCATCATATTTCTGGGAAGTGGGGATTTCAGAGAAACCTCAAACTCTGGGATCACCATAGATAGAGCATTGTCATCAAATCTCTACAGGAAGCTATTTTTGACAATGACCTGTGACCTTCTAATAATTTGCAGGTGACACACTATCTCTGCCCCAGAGCAATTTAAGGTTTACTAGATGCCATTAAAGAGTTGGCACCCCATAAACTATCAAGTGATAATTATATTCTTGGCTTCAGAACAAGAAAAAAATCCCTCTTAAGAATATATTTGTTCCCCAAGTGTAGAGTGAGATGAGTTGCACCTCCTAAAATGATGACTTTATTTACTAGCTTCATATTTTGGAATCCTTGGCCAGTCCTTGGCCAGCCTTGACAGAGACTCTGCAACCATAAAGATAAATATATCGTCACTGATTCAACTGTTTCTGTCTAGAGAAAGTTTAGACAAAAAGAGAAGGCAGTTATAATCCTAAAGCTCAAGAATGTGTACCCAAGATTAAAAAAAAAAAAAAATGAGTAATACTAGAAAGCAAGTTTATTTTCCAAAAGCTACAATGGAACCGTGAAGTAAGGCAGTTTCTATTCTGGCTCCCCTGAGAGTGTTCCACTGGAGCCCGAATATCTAACATGTGAGCATTGTAGAGTAAATGAAGATGCTCAGACTTCTATGCCTCTGGCTTCTGTGGCTATCACCTGGAGCCTTGATTGTGCTAATAGAGGAGGCGCTTGGGAGGCTGGGTTGGGGTACCCGTGCCTAATAGTGGACACCAGGAGTAAGGTGTGGGCATGTAAGTGGGCATACCTGAGCCAAGAGACCTAGGCTACAAGAGCGGCGTCACACAGGGTGGGTGAGGACGAGCAATGGCTGTGAGAGGAAGAGACCAAGAGACAATGCCAGAGAAAGCCCAGAAAAAAAGCCTAAGTTTCTGTCTCCCTGCTGACTTGTTTCCCTTGCGTACTACTAAAAACCTGTGGGGATAATGCCAAGGGCTCCAAGCTTCTCTTTTAAGCTGCCTGAACCAACAGTGAACCTCCCAGCCTGGGATGGTTGCAAAATGTGGGTGTAGCATACAAGGCTCCCTTCAAATTAGACAAAAGCAGGACGCTTGATTGCCCTGGCACAAAACTGATGTGCATTGCACCTCAGGGACTGATCAGTGGAACGCCTTGCTAATAAGATTGGAGCCATGGGTGGGAGTTGGGTGTATGTCATTGGACTCACCCTCCCTAAAGCCCAAAATCCAGTGTTCAGTTTGACCCACCCTTTTCTGTCCAAAAAAAAAAAGGGCCAGGATCTTGGTCTTGAGCAGCATCCTGCATCTTACAGCCTGCTCCACGACTCTTGCTTCTTTTCTCTATCACTGCAATGTTGCTGACGCAACAGCAAAAGAAGAATTCTTTGATAGGTTCACCAGAAAAACTCATAGGGTGTCTCACGCTACTGAGGATCTCTAATGTTACAATCTAAAGTCCTTACAAACACATAACATAGGATGGTCTTAAACCATGTAAAGGCCATTCCCACCTCAGCAGATAAATATATATCCTTAGCCGTCATAGAACTTTAGGCAACAAATAGTGTCTTCAGGATAGAATTTAAGTGAAAAGATTCATAGTACCTCCTTCCATTTTGCCAGAGAAAGTCTAAAATTATAAGTAGTCTTGTGCAAAAAATTTAAAAAGGAAACCTCGTAATGAATCAACCAGAGTGCCTCACTTATGGGGGTCCTTCTTTGTCACTTTTAGAATATTTACATCCAGGCAGACATGTATTCATAAAAGAAAGCTAATGGACTTACATTATTCTCCAAAAAGACACTATTATGTTGTATTAAAACTTTAGTTTCAGAGAAGTAGAGAGCAGAATGATGGTTACAGAGGTTACAGCGGAGGGGTGGAGACATATTAATCAAAGGGTATAAAATTTCAGGTATGCAGGATGGATTAAGTTTGGGAGATTTAATGTATAGTAATGTAATTATGTATAGTATTGTAATGTATTTAATGTAATTGTAGTTAGCAGTATGATGTTATATACTTGCAATTGGGTAATATGGTAGATTTTAAGTGTTTTCACCACTACAAATCTTTATGATGATATAAACCTCCATTAATATATACTTAATATGAACCTCCATTAGAGCATGATTATGGAGTGGTAGAGAAGAAAATTCTAGTTCTAGCAGTCCCCAAGGACGTTTTTCTTAACTAAGCATTATCAGTTACAGTCAAGTAAAAATGACCAAATGTTTATACTAACTCACAAGGGATAAAATAATGTAACAACAACAACAACAAAAAAAAAAAACTAAAGAAAGAAAAATAATGTAAGGAAGTTGACTTTGCTTCTTTTTGTATCCTGCAGATTAGTTCAATGTTACTTCTCACGGAAATGAAGATAAAAATAATTTTAAATAAGTAACATTGTTTAGTGCTAATCCACCATATTTGTATTTTATATTTAGAAACTGACTAGACCCAACTCAGACTTCCTCTGAAGGAGTCCAGTTCAAGCTGCCCATTGGGCACCCACTAACTTCCTGTTGCCTGGATCTTTTATTACAATGGCTCATTAAAACTCCTTGTTTGTATTTGCATTTTACTCTTGGGCAATTTTACAACACAGAATTGTGATAAGCATGCAGACTGATCCTACTCATTATGTTTAATCATAACTGCAATAAGGGAAATCATATCATGCCTCTATCTCAAATATACTGCAGTGATTTTACAATAGAATTGGTATCTTACAATAGCCTTGGTGTATTCTCTCTCTCTCTATGAGTTGTTGAAACACAACATAAAAGCATACAATGAATGTAGAAAGGTCTCTATTTTTAATTAAAAAGTATGATTAAAACTAGGGAAAATTTTGCCTGAACGTAAATATAAGCAGAGGGAGAAGGGAGAAAGAGAAGGAGACAGACTGGATGAACATCATTAAAGGGTTAGTTGATCCTCTGTGGCTGCACCACACACCCTTGCTCTAAGACATTCATCTTAGTGTGGTCCAAGAGGATCCCCAGGTTGTTTCGGGTTGGTCTCCTGCATGTTAAGGTTTACATTATAGTTTAACAGAGTCAATGCTTCAGTTTCTGGCATAAGTTACTAATTTTCTTATGCTAATGAAAAACACACATCAGCTCCTTGAAATTCCCAAAAGCAACATCAGTTTTGCCACTAATTGCAGCACTGTTGGAGCAGTGGGGGAAGCGGGCGGTGATTACAATAGCAATAGTTGGGATCGGGCTCCTTGCCTCCCTGAGTGGTCCTCTTAAGTGAAAACATTTGAGCCTTGCCACTCCTAGCCTTGAGTTCTCATGAATTTTAAGAAATTGGAAGCTCCCATGAGCACCAGAGTGTGATGAAATAATGGAATTCTGGCCTAGGAGATAGAAGGAAGAAAGTCTGGTTCAAACTTCCAAACCCTGGCAGAAGGGAATTTGAGACATAACCACTTGATCTTCTGTCTCAACCCGACAAGATATTCCTCTTCAGGGCCAAAAGCACTCATGCTGGATTCTCCAGCAACTGATACCTTATGCATGAGAATATTCTAATGAATCTGACAAGTACAAATATCATAAATTGCTTTTCCATAAAACATCATTTTTCAAATAACCAGAGGATACTGTGATACTAAAAATTCTACCAAAACTTTGGGGAAATTACCAGGGGCTTTTTCTTCCCTCAAGTCTGTCTCAGGTCTTTCTAATCCTCATTACCAATGCATAAAAAATTGACTTTACTCAATTGAATTTGTTCTATGGGTAGAGAGAAAATATCCCGAAAAAGTTGAAGACCCCCATTACATACAATATCTCAACTTGTGCATATTCAAAATATACATGCTCTGAAGATATTTTACTAAAATTATTTGTTGCGAAGCAGGAGCCAGGCAGGAAGCCCATACACAATGAATTGATTTCCAAGTCTTATTTGTGGCTGATTTGAGGTTAGAGAGATTTCTGAGCTGGGTGGAGTGGTAAGATGAATGTTTATTGTTTAGGATTTAAAAAGCCCATTATCATGCAGACTCAGTAAGGTTCTGCCACACAAAACTGAGAGCTGGGCCAGCAGGCAACTGATTCAAGTGACAAGAGGTGAGATGCATCAGCCTTTCCATGGTAATCAGACATGTCCCAGCACTTGAAGGAACCCTGGCACAGTATGAGAGCAGATAGAACTTATTAATCAGAACTACTCTTAATGCTAATTATAGGCATCCCCCAAGTTACAAAATAAATGGATGCCTTGGCAATAAAGCAACATTTGGTATATTAAATCCTGGATTTCCAGTGAATCCTCTTACTGTAATTGAAAGTGGGTTTTGATAGAAAAACTGTCTAATGCCATTAATCGGGACTGTGAGATATCTCCCATTTCAATTTCCTACCTTTCACCTTCTTATCTTTAGTTCTGAATGAAGTGTCTGTCCAGGGGTCAGGAACAGTGATGTCTGGTTCTGATTCCTCCATTCATCAGCTGCATTACCTTAGTAATGCAGTTTTTCATCTGGCCAAAGAAAGTTGTTGAGCCTGATGAGTACAATGCAACAGTCGGGGAATGTAGGGTAAGGTAAAAGTATCAGGCTTTTCTGCCCTCCCGCCATTAGGATAGATGACAGAACTCTGCGGTCCTGAATGCATGCCTGATGGCGGGCACCTGGAGTAGGGTGTGGGCCTAGGTAGATGGGATTCACCTGGGCTAAGAGTGGGTTTTTCAGGGCAGCGTCACGGGGACGCCAGCAGAAGCAGAGAAGCAGAAGCAGAATGAATAGTAGAGCAGAGAGAGAATCACGAGCACCAAAAAAGATGCAGAGAGACCACCAGAGAAGGCCGGAGAGCCCAGATAGAGTGAAGACTTGTTGGGGGGCTGGGAGGCCTGCCAGCAGGCAGGGGTACTGGGGGCTGGGAGGTACCCCTACCTGCTGTGTACCTGATAAATCCTAATAAAAGCCTGCAAACACCACTGAGGGCTCCAGGACTCTCTCCTCCTTTACCCCATCTGCTCAATCATAGAAAACCTGCCCTGTGTCCTTCCTGCTGTTATAGGGAATCATAGATCCCCATGAATATTTTGTGAAAGTAACAGACCATCTCTCCAGAACAATACATGTACACATATGAACATGGAGCATGGACACGTGGTACACAATACCAAGAATAAATCAACACACGCCTACCCAAGCAACCCAGGTTTAACCCCTGTGAGTCAGATAACCTAAGGTAATTTGAGCTTAAAAATCTCCTGTGATTGTGGTTTCATGACCAGCTACCACATGGAGATAATGGATGATAGACATTTGACTAAGGTGCATGCCTGGGTTTAAGCTTGACTGACCAAGATGGATGTTTTCCCCTTTAAGCCTGCTGCTTCTACTCAGCATGGGCAGGGACAGATTTTGCTGTAATAATTCACTATTAGAAACACATCAAATCCCAATAGTGTACTTTCATGAAATAAGGGACACCTACCTACATGAGTTAAATCAGAACTTCAAAGGCAGACTGCATTAAGGAAAGGCCAGGGGAGTGCGGCCACAGGCTTGGCTGTGGTGCAAATGGTGGCACAGACTTGCTCGGCACCAACTTTGCATCAATCTCCATCTTCTGTCTGTGCTGGTTGATGCTGTTTTTGCTTCAGCAGTTTGAAACCTAAAAGCAAAACATCTGACATTACCGAAAAATAATTACTCTCCAGCTTTTAAAATTGTCGGGTAATACAGGTTTCTCCTGTTACTCAAAAATAGAGTGTTCCTATGAAACGTAACAGAGTCATCTCCAATACTCTCTGCCCCACCATGTGAAGACAGGTAACACGGAAGGCAGGTGAACTCAGGATGCTGGGGAAAGGATGTCCTGAATAAACGCCACGAATAGGTTTTATGGGTCCCAACCCCCAACCCAGACCAAGGAGATCCAAGACACCAAGAACAAATCCCTTAATGTCATGATCACCAAAGGGAGGATTGCAGGGACCTGGGGGGAAGTTAAGCAGCCAGATTTGGTATGCGGGCCTTGGGGGTCTCTTGGTCTTTCGCCAGCTCTCAGCGTGCTATTGGGATTCCAGCTCAGCAGAACTGGTACGTCGCTGTAGGGAAAGGAATGGCACAGTGCAGGTTTTCTGATCCAGCAGTCCGGCTAAAGGAAGAGTCAGAGTCCTCAGTGGCTTTTGCAGGTCTTTTATTTAGATTTACCAGGCATATGGCAGGCAGGAGTGCTGGGGGGCCGGGAGGCTGGCAGGCCTCCCAGCCCCCAGCAAATCCTCACTCTATCTGGGCTCTCTGGCCTTCTCTCTGCTTCTCTTCTTCTTCTCTCGGCTTCTGTTCGTTCTTGGCTTCTGCTGGCGTCCCCGCGACGCCGCCCTTCTAAACTCAGTCTCTCAGCCCAGGTGTACCCACTTCAGGTGCCGCCATCAGGCATGCATTCAGGACCACAGGGTTCCCTCATCTCTCCTAATGGCGGGAGGGCGGAAGAGCCTGATACTTTTTCCTTACCCTACAGACACATTCACGCATTTATCTCCCTCTCTTTCTCCCTGAGTTATTCATTTTGTCATTTCCCCTTCTTTTGTAAATAAGCCTTTTGTGTGTGCCTGCAGCTGAGTATTATTATAAGTCCCTTGTAAGCACGCAGGTGAGGACCCACAGCCAGGCAACCCATTTCATATCGGGGTAGCCCTATAACAAAGGGAGACATGTGGAGAAGGGCCTCCTTGTTTCTCAGCTTTGGACTTGCATCAGGGGCTTGAGGGGTTTGGGGGACATGGAGGAGAGACAGTTGGGGAAGCTGGCAATAGCAGCTGTTGTCTTAATTTGTAATTTGATTTTGCTCCTTTAGTCCCAGATCATCTAGTCCTTTTTGTCTCTTTCCTATGTTCCCCTTAGACTTGAGACAAGCTTTTGGGATCAGTGACCCTGCTTCAGGACAACCCTGTCTGGCTGGACATTTACCCATGAGGGGATGGGTAACTTTGTGTATTTTATTCACGATATCCTTTCATCTCTTCTCTATGCATATTGATCCTATTAAGTATGCTTTGTCTTTGGGCACAGGGGAGGCCAGATTCCCCTTGGATCCTACAAGTTTGGGGGACCTGGGGGGTGCCCCCTTGGTCACATGCTAACAAAACCTTTCCTAAGCCAAAACGCCACTAGTCAAAGATATAATCACCTTTCATTTATATGGGAAATTTGGGAGGCATTCCAGACCCCAAAAATAACATCAATTTGAACCAAAAGACATTAACATTTAGTAAAAGCAGGAATGATATGATACAACCTGAATAAAATCGTTCCCAGAAGGAACTCCGGGGCGCTGCTCTTGCTGCTCGGGTGGACGGCTGCCTCTCTTGTAGCAGCGGCTAAACAAAGGCTGACGATTTTCTCACTCTTCGACTGTTGTCCTAAAGGAGGAAGTCCTCTTTGGATTTTATTCAGTTAGTGAAAACAGATAGAAATGTAGGCCTTAATGTGAATGTTCAAAAAGTAGGGGAGGGCCTCCCCGGTGGTGCAGCGGTTGAGCGCTGGGTTGCGAAGCTGCCCGCGGCATCTGCAGCGCCGGTTCAATCCCTGGCTGCTCCCCGGACACCAGAGGAGGGTCCCACATGGTGCGCAGACCTCCCCTGCCGCCCGCTGCTCCCCTCAGCAGTGTACTTCGGTCCTTCTGCCTGCTCTGACCCCCGCTCTGGCTCTGGTGAATTCTCTCACCCTCCAGTGCTTCTGACTGTACCCAGTGCTTGTATAAATAAATAAAAATAAATTTAAAAAAAAAAAAAGCTGGGGAGACATGAGTCTTTCCCATCCCCCAGCCCAAGTCACTTGGCCCTTCTCCACCCCACCAAGCTCCATCTAGCACCCCTGGATAGGAGGAGGGGGCCCCAGGATTGCTCTCTCCAATGTTCCCTCCCTCATCCGCCCCGCCCTTGTTTCTCCTTCCCTTGCCCAGGACCACCACCTCCAAGATCCTGCTGGAGGCAACAACCCTGTTACGCAGGAGATGCCGGTGCTCAAGATCCAGGAGGATGGTGCGGGGGAAACAAAGCAGGAGCAGTAATATTTGCAGATTTTGCAGGGATCCTCTATCATTTTAAATCATAATGGAGACAAAACAAAAATGATGCTTATTATTTTTTTAAGGTGGAAAAAAGTCATAATTTAATAGCAAAAATATTTTTTAGAAACACTAAGTTCTCACATTATATGCAGCTATTCTAATTACAGTTCCATTAAATATTTAAATGCCATTGAAATAATAAATTGTCCTCTTTTTTAAAGTGTCTTTTAAATTGTCTTCTTTTTAAAATGTGTCTTTTTTAGTTTATTTTTTATTATTTTTTAAATTTTGTATATTTTTTAATCATTTTTCATTTTTGCACAATGTATGCATTTTCATCTTCAGGCACAGGGTGCTGCTGAGTTATGAAAGAGAGAGTACAGGAGTTTCTTGGCAAATCTAGAGTCAGGGTACAATGTCTCTTTGCTATAGATCTTGAAAATCTGCCTGCGTCCAAGGATTCCACTGTGTATCAGGCTGGCACGTCAAAACAAAAATGTTTTGCCTCTGCCTTTGGCAAATACTTCCAATTCCAAGAAGAGGGCAAAGAAGGAGAAAATACCACAGTTATCCATTATAGTAATAAGATTGTAATAGGGCAGTACCCAGGAAAAGGGGAGGTTCCAGGTTCCCTGCCCCACCCAAAGGAAGGTGGAGCTGAGCAAGGAGGAGAAGAAGCTGGGGAGGAAACTGGGGAAGGAAGGCAGCAGGATGGAGAGCCAGAAGGAGACCTGCGGGAGGCACATGGAGCAAAGAGACATGTGAAGAGACTATGTTTGCCTTTTGGTCCTGGCCTGGTTGAAATAGATGTGGGTGAGAGACCCATGGGGAGGTGACAATGGCAGCTTTTATCTTGGTTTTGATTTTGCTTTTTCCTCCCAGACTTGTCTGGCTCTTTCTGTCCCTTTTCCATGGGTCCCCGCCAGAAGGTGCTTTAGACCTGTGGCAGGCTTTCGGGCCTTGTTTTGGGCCAGTCCTGTTTGGGCAGACTTTTACCCAGGAGAGGATTGATAACTTTGGGTGCTTGATTTAGAAACTATTCTTTGTCTTCTCTGTATTGTTCACTAATTGTATTTAAGTTCCTTTCCATTAAAGATCTTATTTTGTCTTGATGTGGCAGATGGCAGAAGCTATTTAGAGCAGGTAGGTTTGGGGGCTTTGAGGTGCCCCTCTCCCTGTCCTGTAACAGGATCACTTATGCTGGTAAAGGACAGAGTCATGTTAGTCTTCAGCACAGTCTTTAAGGATGATAATGGTGTGGTCATTGGAAAGGTTTACCCAGGAGTTCAAAGAAAGATACAGGACCCCACTCAGTCCCACAGGTCTGCTTTAGCTGCAGGGAACCTCCTCTGGAGCTGAAAGATGCCGATGCTACCACAGGTAATAACATTGTCTACTTTACCTTTGTGTTCCTTCCCCCACACCATGCCAGTTCTCCTGACAACACCATCCACCTGATCCACACACCCTGGGACTGCCTGCACAACCCCATCAGGAGCTCAAAGGCCTATCTTCACACACATAGGTGGACAAAAGCATCAGACTTCCTTAAAGTGCTGAAACCAGCACGCCAAGATGCTGAGAAAAAAGAAATGAAAATAATCACAAGGAATGTTGTAGAGTAACCCCGATACAAAATGTGGTGCCTGACTGTGGGTCCTCACCTGCGCGCTTAAAAGGACTTATCAATGTTTTACTGCAGGCACACGCAAAAGGTTAATAAAAGGTTTATTTACAAGGGAAGGGGAAATGAGGAAATGTACAGCTCAGGGAGAAAAGTGGGAGACAAAGTTTTAAATGAGTCCTACCCGATCCGCCGATCAGGAATCTCAAAATGGCTCTCTGAGAGCTGGCTGCAAGCCAGCAGCTGTGTAGCCAGGAGGCGAGCGACAGCCAGCCCCCCAAGGCCCACGTGTTTGGTTTTTATATCCAACCTGGCTGCCCAACTCCACCCTCAGGTCCCAGCCACCCTCCCTTTGGTGGTGATGGGATTTGTCTTTCCCAATGTCTTGATGGCTTTAGTCTGGAGTGGGGGTGGGGTCCACAAAGCCTGTATGGGATTCACTCAGGACATCCTTTCCCCCTAACAGGAAGACATTTTCACCCCACCGAACTGGGAACAGGGAAAGCAAAGTTTCAGTCAGCAACTGAAGGCCAGAATGGAACACTTGCTACTAGACAATCATATCATTTAATGTTGCATCTCTTCAAGTACTTAAGGGCTTCTCCCTTTGGTTCCATTTTGTATGAGTTTGGAAATTAATCTGCAGATACAAGCTGTGTTTACAAGACTTCATAGCTCCCAAGAATTAAAAAAGGAAACCATTTGATGACCTTAATCCCTTTCCCTTATCTTCCCTCCCTCCAGCCCTTCCCTTCCTCTTTTCCAAGCTGTTTCACTTTGCAATATGTTAATGGTAATGAGTTGCAACCTTGTGTTCTCCTAAGTATTCTATTTTTTTTAAAAAGCAAGGGACACCTATATGCTTTAAAACCCTCGTTCTCATCACTGACACTCAACTAATCCTTGATACTATAGTCTTTACCCTTAGATAAGGGTTATCACTGTGAGGATGGGGGAAGTAGTGTAAGGGTCTGGATAAAAATGAGCTTCAGGGATGAGGTGAGGGCAATGATGGATTGGAATATATAGCTAAGCACTTTTGTTTCAAGATCACTGAATTCATGTTTCCCTCACTCTTAATGAAATTTGAATCCCAAGAAGTGGCTTTTGTTTTCTGTAAAGACCAGATATGTGTGAAGATTCCTTTATCAGAAAAAGAACCCAGAAGAAATTGACCCAGAATGACTGGGAAGTTTAATATGCTAGTAATGGCACACCAAAGAAGATAAAGTACAAATACTGAACCAACTGGACCAACATTGGAAATTGTTGAAATCGGTTCCAATTTGGAGGTTAACACCAAAGTGACAAAACAACGTTATTGTTGTGGGAAAAGATACTTGTAATACATAAAATCAAATCTATGCAGAATTTACAAAAATTTCTACAAATGAATAAAAAAAAGTCAACTCAAAGAACAATGGGGAAGACACTTGAAGACACACTTCTATGACTGTTTTCATTTCTTGACAAAAGTGATGGTTTCACACATGGAATCAATTTTTGATTGTGTATTGTCCTATCCGGATCCAATCTGTATACTTTTCTAAAATTTATCGTATTTTTTTTAAAAAATTAAAAGACAGAGACACCATAGATTTAATGGTATATAATAACTCCAAAATTACTGTATCATTATTTATAAAATCTTTATTTCTGATTTATAAACTGTGTGACCTTGAGTAATATATGTTGTTCGTCTGAGCCTCAGTTCTTCATCTTTAAATTGAATATATTATTTTTCAACTTTCTCTTACTAACTGGGAAGACTCATAAATATTATTTAGTACAGTAAGTATTTGTCAATCTAGTCCATTCCCTGAGTTTACAAAATGAACAAACCGAGTGATATGCTCTATTCAAAATCCCTCACCATTGCCAGGACCAGAATTTAGGCTCACACTGAACAGCATATGCAGGCAAGGGAAGCTACTATATATTATGAACTAAAAGTGCATGAAAGACAATGTTCACACCATTTTCTTTACTTTTCCTGTGTGTATTAGCAATACCAGAAAAGATAGGAATTTCTTCTCCCTCCGGTTGTAGCCATAGGCCAGCCAGTCTCTACAGAGCAACTCTGGGAAAAGGATAATTAAGTAAATCAAAGAGGTAATTCATTCAATTCAACAGATATTTACTGATCACATACTATAGCCTAAATACCCATCCATTCCTTAGAATTAATCAGGAAACAAAAGAGACAGACTACCCGCCCTCTAATTTATTCTAGCTGATAGAGGGTACAGAGTGAAGGAGTTAGACAATGAAAATTAAGATAATTAAAATGCATTGTTTTTGATGGCATAGGTGTTAGAGCACACTGGTGCGGAGTCCAAGAACGACGGAGACCCAAGTTTGATGCAAAAGCAAAAGTGGCCTTTATTAGCTAGCTCGAGCTAGGGTCCAAACCCCCGGAGTGGAACCGACACAGTGGCTGCGCCCAGACAGCGTTGGACCCTGAGCACCAAAATTAAGCAGTATAAATAGGCATACAGAATGGGTCCCTTAGGGTAATCTGACAGCTTCAGATGTGGATTCTAGGAATCCAACTGTTAGGGTAATCTAATGGTTACAGACGCTGGTTCTTAGAATCTAGGATTCCAGGAATTGCAACCTCACTGTCAATCAAGTTCTTAAAATGGCTGCTGTTATGCTCTATTCCTACATAGGTAGGTGTTTGTTGTAAAATGTAGGTTTTACAGTGTTCACATTATGATGAGGCCAACAGAACAGGGACTTTGAAAGGACATTGGTATTAGTTCTCTTTCCCACCTTGCAAGTTGGTGGGTAGAAAAACTGAGAAATCAGCTACTAAAGAAAAGAAACCTGAGCCCAAGAAAGCTGATGCTAGCGGCAAGGTTAAGATGGGTAGTGGCAAGGTTAAGATGGGTAGTGGCAAGATCAGAACGCCTTTGGCACGCCAATGCAGCTGAAACCCTGTCCTAGTCAGAGAATTGGCAGATATTTCCAACCTGGTATGTATTCCAGAAAGGCCATGTACAGGAAGATGTATTCATTAGCTAAATCCAGGATTGAAATGAAAAAGGAGAAGGCTACTACCACAAAAGCCAATAGGTTATTACAAAAATGGCAGTACCCAAGTAGTAAAACGTCACAAAAGGTCTCAATACTTCCCATTGAAGACATACCTTGGAAACTGTTGAGCCATGGCAAAACAAACAAACAAACAAACAAACAAAAAACAACCTTCAGTAGGCACTTCAGTCAGCATGAGAGAAAGCTGTGAGCTCGCATCACTCCTGAGACCATTCTAATGACGTCACAGATGCAAGAAGGTGATTTTCCTGCAGCGGCTGAGCAGCAACTTTCTATCTGATTAGACTTTTGTCTTTCAATCAAGTTCTCTGCCTAGGACACACCAGAAATTTGTCATTGCCACCTCCACTAAAATTGATGAGTAGTATGAAGATCCTAAAACATCTCACTGAGCTTTCCTCAAGAAGAAGGTACATAAGCCCCAACACCAGGAAGGTGAGATCTTTGACACAGAGAAGAAGTAAGAGAATACAGAGGAGCACATGGTTCACCAGAAAGCTGTGGACTCGCAAGTTAATGGAATTTACCCTGACAAGTTGATGTTCTAAATTTCTTATAAAGAATCTAATTAAATAATGATCCATTAAAAGAAGAAGGAAAGATAGTTGTTTTATTCACAAGTCTCAAGATGAGGGGTACACCACATCTGGGGACTAGGGGGAAGGGGCAGGTATGGGAAATCACCAGGGTAGGTCAGAGACAGAAGAAGCTGAGTTTTAATGTGGGTACAAGTTTTTATTGGTGCTTCTTCAGGAAAGAAGATGTACAGCAGGTTAAACAGGCTTAGGACTGGCTAATAATCTCAGCCAGTTCTGGGGTGTAGTTATCAGATCCTGCATTCATTAGGGTGGGGAAATATTGTACCAGGGTGGAAAGTTGGGCATACGGAGCCTAGATTGGTTAATTTGCACATGAAAGTTGCACTCACAGGCCAGCTGTTTACTATGTCTAGTAAGCTTCAAGTAAGTTGGGCAGGACAGGGAATAGGAATTAATTATGAAGGGCTAATAACCATCAGCAAATTTAGAATATTTAGCAAATAAATCACCAAAAGCGTATCTGACTTTTCATTCATCTAGGCTTATATTTCATTTTCTTTTTTTATTTTATAGCTGTCTGTACAAAATTGACCCTCATGTAGGAGAAAACATTTTGCATATTAAAATTAAATCACGGGCCTCCCCAGTGGCGCAGCGGTTGAGCGCTGGGTTGCAAAGCTGCCGGCGACCTCTGCGGCGCCGGTTCGATCCCCGGCTGCTCCTCGGCCACCGAAGGAGGGTCCCACATGGCGCGCAGACCTCTCCTGCCGCCCGCTGCTCCCCTCAGCAGTGTACTGCGGTCTTTCTGCCTGCTCTGCTCCCCGCTCTGGCTCTGGTGAATTCTCTCACCCTCCCGCGCTTCTGACTGTACCCAGTGCATGTATAAAAACAAAACGAACGAACAAACAAACAAATAAATAAATAAAAACATGCCTCTAAAAAAAAAATAAATAAATAAAATTAAATCACATTTTCTGACTAAGTTCACCATTCTAAAATAAAATAAGACACAGTGTTATGTTTTTCACTTAATTGTGTAGTCTACATGCCCCCCCCCAGCCAGAAATAAGTTTCACGTCATCTTTCCATGAGAATATTAGCTTACATTCTCTGTATCTAAATGCTCATGCCCTGATCCAGTCAGTATCCTGACCTCAGTATCCACACATAATTATAGTTCTATGAAGCTATAGGATGGAGACTACAGAATAGATTTTTATATATTTTATGCAGCCTACCAACACAGACCTCAATAACGAACAATGAAGACTATAAAGTGATTCTGGCACTAATCTTTAGTCTCTCATCTCTGTGAAATAATTATTATGAATCAGTGTGGTTAAGAGAATAGTTCTGATCTAGGTCTATGCTTCATTGTCAATCAACAGGAATAGTGGCTACTGGTTGGTGGTGGTAGAACCGACTTTGATGAGTACAAGAAAGCAGAATGGAGGACAATTAAAAACTAGCAAAATAATAAGTGAGAGTTATAGAAAAGATTAATCCAAGAAATAAATGACAAGAAGGAAAATGTTTTGGCAAACATTTTTAAAACACTGCTATTTTACACATAATCAAGGCAATCACAACCTGTTCTGAGCACATAACACTTCTGAATAGATGGCAGCAGAGACTGGGGAGTTTTGAGAGGCCCCAGAGTGGTTAATGGGAGAATTAGCACAATTCAGAAAAGACATTAATTAGGTCAATCTGCAGTTTCAAAAAACTTTAGCACCTCTCCAATGCTATTAGTGGATTAATGACCCCAGCTCCTGAACAATAGACAAAGATTAACACACAGATTTGGGCTGTTTAAAGCCAGCTTGAAAAAGAAATTAGAGATGAAGCTAACAAAGTTGGAAAACTATGATAAGAATGAATAGAAGTGTGTTCACGAGTTATAAGAAAAGGCATATATAAAATAAAGAATTATTCATAAAAACACATAAATTTTGTAGCTCAAAAGAAGAGAGCAACTAGTGATAGTGAGTCTTAAAAGATAGCTTGTGTAAATTCTCTAAAAAAGACGTCTTAACTCGTGTAGAGTA
Organism: Talpa occidentalis; assembly: GCF_014898055.3. Lineage (NCBI taxonomy): Eukaryota > Metazoa > Chordata > Mammalia > Eulipotyphla > Talpidae > Talpa > Talpa occidentalis. Next base: position 93,286,700 of record NW_023603184.1, on the reverse strand, counting down.
TGAATTTGCTCAACAATACTCAAAGGCAAGAAGAAACCCAAAAATTGGGCCTCCCTGGTAGCACAGCGGTTGAGCGCTGGGTTGCGATGCTGCCCACAGCCTCTGCAGCGCCAGTTCAATCCCCAGCTGCTCCCCGGCCACCGGAGGAGGGTCCCACATGGCGCGCAGACCTCTCCTGCCGCCCGTTGCTCCCCTCAGCAGTGTGCTTCGGTTCTTCTGCCAGCTCTGCTCCCCGCTCTGGCTCTGGTGAATTCTCTCACCCTCCCGCACTTCTGACTGTACCCAGTGCTTGTATAAATAAATAAACAAAACAAAACAAACAAATAAATAATTAATTAAATTTTTAAAAAAAGAAGAAACCCAAAAATTTATTGATCTTTAAATCAAATTAATTCTAGCACCAAGTTCCCCTGGTCAGGGTGGGGTCTTTCTTGAGTATCGCAGAATCCAAAGTACTTAGGTACACTTCAAATAGGGAAAAGGTTTGTCCCTTAATTTCATGGTGATTCCCATGCTTGCTGTTCTTCTGCTTCTAAACCCTGGGCCTCCACTCTGTCGTAAACCCTGGGCCTCCACTCTTCTGCTCCAGAAAGAACAGAACCGTCCCTTCCAGCAGCCCCTGACAATGACCACTGACACATTGGTGGAGAGTCCTATAGCATCTATACCTATAAGGTCTCTTGAAGTAAGCAAAAAAAATTTACCAGATAGTAAAATGTTTCACAATCTGTGTATTGCAAATAACATTTGATTTATGCAATGCCTGGGATTATGTAATTCAAAATGCTACTTATTTCAAAATTTAGGATGCCATAATCATTCAAATTCTTGTTGTTATGGAAAAATCAATCACATATTAAAACTTTATGCTCACATTTTTTTCTGGAGTAACCAATGCCTTTGGCATATTTTATAAAATACACTCTCCCTTACAAGGATATAAAAGTCAGAATTCAATGGCAAGAGCTAAAATTTCTGCCTCCACACAAATAATTCTTGAGCATGTTTCAAGTAGTGTGGTTTACAAAAAAAAAAGCAATGGTTATTTCTCAGAATAATTGTCAAGTTACTATAAAAGGGATCCCTTATGAATGACAACATTCCCCAGAATGTTGACTGATTTGAATTCCCCAGGATGGTTTTCCACCTCCTCCATATCTATTTAAAGACTTGCTATGTGGGATTCCACACAGTTAATCAATCATCGAGTTGAATCAGCTTTAACAAATGGATCAGGGATGTCTCCTAACACTAAAATTTCCAGTAGAGGTGGCACAACGTGATATAAAGCCTGTAGAGAGAAATGGCTGAAGACAGAGATCTTTGATGATGTCCTTTCAGATTTACAGACAAGTTTCCAGTAATAAAGATTGGACAAAAGACTCTAAATGTCTTGACAGGACATAATTAAATGTTGTGGTTCCTTTCTAAAAGAGAACCTAAAAGAAACAACACAAATTTTAGAGACACTTTTAGTGGCAATTCTCAAGAGCAAGAGTTTGTAATTGTAATCAATTTCTGTGTAAGTCTGCTTCACAGATGACACTGTTCTTGAATATTAAGCAATTAGTGCCTCAGTGCCACTTGACTATGCCCGACTCCAGCCTTGTCATATGAAGTGTCAGAAACAAGAAATAGTGGGTTTTTTATTATCTCAGTGTACTGGCCATACATTAATGTTGAAATAAGGCCTCTACATTTATCAGTGTGTCTGATTTTGTTGATTTTGGAGACTAAACCATTAGATGACACGATCAGCAGTACAACAGCTCAGGAATCACAAGTAACAGCCTCTGAAGAGTTTGAATCCTAATTTGGGATTGCATGAAGACAGAGGGTTTACTAAAAATGACACATTCAATATGAGAATTTGATTACATTTACTTCACACTCTTTTATGTAATAAATTCCTAGTTCTGCCTCACTATGAAACTGATGGTAAGTTTTCATCAGCATGTTAAGAGGATATTTCTGGTCCAGTTTGGATCCTCTTTTGAGCCTTGAATTACCCTCATCCTACATTTTCTGATATATGCTAGTCTGATGGTCTAGTCAACTCTTTTTCTTTTCTCCCTCCCCTCGCCACCCCACCCCCAGCCATCATCTAGTCAATTCTTAAAATAACAAAGTGATGCTGTAATTGTTTGTCACCTTAAGAGTTCTGTGCCTGGGGCAAGGAACACAAAAAGTGCCCTCACTTAAAGAGATACAGAAAAAATGTAGGTGAAACAAAAGAAGGAGAGGGAAGCATCTGGGTCATGATGGGTCACCAAGGCGTCTCCAGACCTGCAGTTCACTGACTTTTTTTGTTGTTGTTGTTTGTTTTTTAGTTGAATTATTTTTTATTGAGGTAACATTGGTATATATCACCACATAGGATTCAGAGGGACAGGTTCACACCTCTTCAGATATATGTTTTTTTTTTTTATTTTAAGTGATATTTTTCTTAAGAGCTACAGCAATACTATGTTGTTGTTGTTTTTTTTTTAAATATTTATCTATTTTTATACAAGAACTGGAGTATAGGCCAGATGCACTGGAGGGCGAGAGGATTCACCAGAGACAGAGTGGAGAACAGAACAGGTAGACTAAAGAAATACACTGTTGAGAGGAGCAGGGGGCGAGACAGGAGAGGTCTGCTTCACCATGCGGGACCCTTGCTGACCAGCCAGGATTGAACCCGCCCTGAAGAGGCTACAGACAGCTTTATGGCACGGCGCTCCACCAGATGCGCCACGAGGGAGGCCCTCTTCAGATATATGTTAACACACCACCCCCATCACCAAGGCACCCAGAGCCTACCACCATAGCCCATTGGGCTCCCTCCATATTTTGGTTCTCACCATTCATCTCTTCTCTAAGGGATATAGGGGGAATCACAAGTGACTACAAAAAGACTTGCTTTTTGCAGTATCTTTCAAAATTTACCTAATACTGCTGTAGAATCTGTATTCTCTGTACAAGGGCAGGATTTTTCTTTAAGCTGGAACAATGGAAATATTCGAACCTCTTGAGTTAAAAAAAAAAGTGGACACCTTGATACTTTCTATGCAATGCTGATAAACATTCCCCCACAATAAAGGGATTCTGAGGAATTCTCAGGGTATCCTTTCTCAACCAAAATTGTGAGGTTTATAGGATTACGAATTCAAAAGCTTAAGGATTTATTTAATGTTTTAATTAATACTTATTAATAATTCAGGAATTATCCTCATGCTTAGAAATCCAAAATTACTGGATTCCTTTTAACTTCTAAAATTGAGTAGCAGTAAGAGAACTTCATTCCTGCTATATTTGTAGTCTGGGGCTATCACAAATTCCATTTTTTCTCTCTTGACTGGAATTAATACTAGCAACTTCTGAAGGTGACACTGGATGTTCCTGATCACACATCTAATGTTCCTGGGCACACATATAATCAGTCAGGAAGTGATGAGATCCATTGTGGGAGTAGAGGACCTGGTCTGAAATCAACTTTGCAGTTTGGATCATCCATTACAGTGGGGCAGTGAAGAATATGGTTACTGATGTGGAAAGGGTAGAGGATTGATGTTATGGGCATGAGGAAAGTCTTTGTGAAAAGGGAAGAAGAGAATTTTTGAGAAAGTCTATAAAGTAAGGAATAGTCATCTAAAGAAAGGGAGCATTGTAATTTGAATGGGGAGCAGAAATATTCTGTGATTGCCAGCAGCATTAAGAGCCCACCAAAAGTGGATGGTTATGAATTTAAAGTGAGACTAGTCAGGATAAAGGAATATATTTTTCCAGCCACATTCAGCTGCTTAGGAGAAAGCACCAAGTAAGCAAAAGGGCTGGATTTTACAAGAAAGTGTTAATGGCTATTGAGTGAGTTGGGTAATAGTGACAGGTTAGGTCTGTGGATTAAAAGTTCCAGAATGGCTAGAGTTGTCAAAGTGAAGGTACTAGAAATATGGGTAGATGAGATGCAGGTTTCCTCCACTATCTGAAAGTAGAGCATTCTTATTTGGTATGATTTGTTAAGATCATTTTTTTGAGTCTGGGAACACTGTTACTACTAATTTAAAGATTTATTTATTTATTTTATACAAGAACCGGGGTACAGGCCAGATGTGCGGGAAGGTGAGAGGATTCACCAGAGACAGAGCGGGGAACAGAGGAGGCAGACTGACGAAATACACTGCTGAGGGAAGCAGCAGGCACGAGAGGAGAGGTCTGCAGCACCATGTGGGACCCTCTGCAGCCAGCCCAAAACAAACCCGCGCTGCAGAGGCTGCGGGCAGCTTCACAGAGCGGAGCTCAACCGCCTGCGCCACCAGGGGATGCCCTGTTACTACTAATTTATACGGAATATTTTTTTATTTTTAAGCGTAGAAGAAGTGGTATAGGCCAGAGGTGCAAGGGTGGGAGGTTTGGTGAGAGGACTCACCAGAGACAGAGTGGGGAGCAGAACATGCGGGTTGACTGAAATACACTGCTGAGGGGAGCAGCGGGCAAGAGAGGCAAGGTCTGCTGTGCTATGTGGGTCAACTCCCTGGTCAGGGATAGAACTCAAGCCATAGTGGTAATGACACTGAGACTAATCCCTAATATTTTATCATTTCCAGTCCAAAAAAATAAATTTGCCAAATCATATCTGATAGAAAGAAACACAGAACAAATGACACACCATAACTCCCAGGTGGGCAGGGCTCCAGGATGGTAGCCTAATGCAAAATGTGACGTAAGGAATTTCACCTGACACTATATTTCAGCTACAGGTTGCATTGCTTTTATCTTGATTGTAAGAAATAGATCAATTACAATGGGAGATTTTCTAAATATGCTTTTAGTCATGCTTCCTATACAAGTTTCCATACAATAGTGTATTTTTATTTTCTGTATCATTTTTATTATTTTTACTATTTGGGATAGCTTTGGGGAAGCTGATAGAGATTGTTGGGGGCCAAAGTTCTCATCTTACTATAACCCTGAAACCATTTCTCAAATATGAAGGATTTGACTCTTTCAAAGGTGTTTTTTCTGAAATGTTTACACCAAATTCTCTGTGAAGTCCCCTAAGCAACATGTACTAGAAGAAACACCAGAGAGGGCCCAGGTTCCGAAAAAAGCGAATGCAGGTGAAAATCAAAGCCTTTTCAGCTAATCATTTCCAATCCTTTTTTAAAAAATATTAGCACTGCATCACTATGTTAACATGTACACATTATTTTCTGAACAATGGTTTTGAGTATGTTCACAGAATTATGCAAACATCAACATTCCCTGAGATTCCACAATATTTTTGTCATCACCAAAAGAAATCCTGTATCCATTAGTCATTCCCCATTTTTCCTTTCCATGAGCACCTAGCAACCACTAATCTATTTTCAGTCTCTATGCACTTGACTATTGGGATCTTTCATATAAATTAGATGATACAATCTTGACATTTTGTGACTATCTTCTTTCACTTAGCATAATGTTTTCAATATTCACTCATGTGATAGCATCTAATATCTGTACTGCATTCCTTTTTATGACTGAATAATATTCCATTGTGTGGTTACATGACATTTTGTTTATCTGTTTATCCTTTCATCAGTTGATGGACATTTGAGTTGGTTGCACATTTTCTCTAATAATAATATCACCGTTATGAGAAACCCTCTTTCAAAGATGCTTCTGAGGCTCTAGAATTAAGAAAAACCATAATTTTTTGACAATACCTTTTCAACGTTTCCATTTTCACTAGCCCTCCTCCCATTTTAATTCTTTCCCCTTCCATACCTTCATTGCCTTCCTGTTTATGAGACTCTTGGGCAGAAACGAAGACCTGCAGCTGGTGTTAGGCGGGGGCTGCCCTGTAACACTAGGACTTTCTTCTTATAGAGCTTGTAAAGAAAAATAATGAGAAAGAACCAGAAGGAAGAGAGAAGTATCAAAAGGGAATGGGCAATGTGCCTGAAGGATCTGGGTGGGAAAAATAGTGCCGACAATGACATATCAACTATCCAAGACCATCCCATTGCTCTTCCCCACCCTCCACAACACCCACCACACCCTAGGGATTGTGCTTCCCTGAATGGGAGAACAGATTTAAATACAAAGCAACAAGTTCCCCAGCTCTAGGTAGCTGGGTCCCAGTGGAGACAATCAAGGCACTTCCGGGCTAGTATCTAGCACTGTGACTCTCTGGCCACATGTTATTCTCTCTGGTTTCCCTGTCTGCTTATTACATCACCCATCCTCTCCCCAGCTGACCCCTATCCCAGGAGGTTTGATTTTAAATTCAGCACATATTTAGATATTCAGATTTCTACTTAACTTGACATATCTCCACTATGAATTCATTATCTACCCCCACCCAGCCCCAACTCTTCTGTCCTTTCACAGATGCCGCTCTGCTCCTGGCTTATGACCCCAGCCTGCCCTGGTCTTAGTTTGCTATTCTCAGCTTGGCTCTGACAACTCCTAGTGATCTCACCCCACTGTGTGTCCTCGATAGGACTGTTGTGTTCTAAAAGGTCAACAGTCAATGGGGTGTTTGGAACTCAAAGAATTTCCCCATAGAAAAAAATTATTATAAATAGTGGTATGGTTCCCAGGCCAATCCACAAAGGCCTATTTAACCAACCAAGGCACTGGAATAGCTGCCCTAAGCCATGGAATCCCTTTAGTCTATTAAGGTTGACCTAGAAGGGAATAGACAAGTGAGAAGAAGACCGTAGCCATTTAACAGTTCCCACAGAAACATGGAAGGAGAAAATTCCAGTGGCAGAGGAAGCCAGAATAGAGGTTGAACAGTATTTTAGCGGTCAGTAAAGCAGAAGTGGGGTTTGCAGCATCGAGGGCACCCTTGACCAGAGCAGGCTCACAGAGTGGGACAATCACAGACCAAGAAGATTCCAGTGGCAAGGGGTCAGGGACCAACACTTTTGACCTTATTCTCCTTTATTCATAAGCAGAATAATATAACAGCAGATCTCCCTTTAGGTGCTGAGGATCTTCCCTCCAGCTAACTCTGTCTTTCTCTGTCATGTTCCTGATTTTTCTCTGGCCTTTGACCAGCTTAGCAGGCCCCTGTTTGATTCTCTTGGATTGCTTGTTTTTTGGCGGAGGGAGTCAACTCTCCCTTGTGCCCCACCTCCATCCATTTCACATCCTTACTTCCAGTAAATACACCATGACTTCCATCCTCTCTACCACTGGATACAGACCACAGGGTTGTTGATCCGAGCACCATGCCCTCTCATAGCTAAGGGAACTGCTAGAGATATTATCTGCTGAATTTTCAGGTTATCAGAGTATTCTATTTATCACTTATTTTATATTTTCTTGTTCGTTCCTTTAACGCTTGCCTATCACTGGGCTCTCATTCATGCCTGCATAGACTTGCAATTCCACATGTGCTGTGCTTGTCTGGTACCCCCAAATCACTGCTGCTCGAGACCCTCTGTGATCCATCATTGCTCTTCCCAAAAAGACTTGCTCTGAAGTGAAAACGAAATTCAGAAAGTTTCCTTCTTAGCCTGTCATATTTTCCCTTTCAAATTATACATCCCAGTTCCCTTAACCCCATGGCTCAGTATCACCTGTATGACTGAATAAAATGCAGATTCACAGGCCCCAAGATCAGAACTTGTGTTTCAGTGGGTCTGGTAAGGAGCCTGCATCTCTACAAATATCCCAGGTGATGGGGAGGCCCATGGTGTGGGAAATGTTGCTGTGTAGAAATCCAGTCATTCTACAAACTTGTCAACTCACCATGCACAGGGCTGCTGAGGGTAGTGCCCAACAAAATCTTTCTACCACGAAATAACAAGGTCTCGATGCCTTCACTTTTCATGGAGAGTGAAGACACAAATAACATCCATCTCCATAAATTAATTAGCATATTTCAAGGTGATTTTTTGCAAGTTAAATCCTGGTTAAAAAAAATTTTTTTTTGAGTTGAGATATAGCAGGAAATCTGCATATTGATGAAGTCACAGGTATGGTCAAAAGAAATACACACTTAACTCCATTAGTCATCATTTAACAATCCAAAGAATAAAAACTTTTGTGCACAAGGAACTAATAGCCAGTCAATCTGATCAAGGGGAATAGAAATAAAAAGTCAGAGACTTGGATGCATACATGCTCCATGTATTTCAACTGCCCCAGAAAAGGGTTTGGGCATCAGACTACAAGGAAGAGCTTAGATCAAAGGCAGGAGGCGGGACCAGTGCAGAGCACAAAAGGATTGTCTATCCCTCAACTCCTGTCTCTCCTTGCCTGCAAGGGAAAAGAGCGGAAGTGCTGGCAGCAGGACAAAGTAAATGGTATTTCAGACTTTGGAAAATATTATATTACATGCAGTTCTTAATAATATCTAGTATTAATCTAAAACTAACACCCCAGACCACTCCACCATGCATTTTATGATTATAAAAGAATACAACATTCTCAAAGTCTGTGAACAGACATTTTTGTATGGGAGGTGGCCAGGATTGCCAGTTAAGAAGCTTGTTTTTCTTTGTTTCAACATTTTTCTCCTAACTTCCTATCACTCCCTTTAAAAAAAAAAAAAAAAAAAAACTATTTGTAGTAGCTGCTCTAGTTTCTGCCCTTAGAAATCTGCTCTATTTATTAACTACTCCTCCACTGAAGAAATTCCACTGAAATTCCTTCAGGGCCTGGCTGCCTTTCAGCTTCTCTTTGCACATTCCTGCCTCTATGTATGTCACCATCTTAAATAGCTGAGCCTTCTGTGCTTTAATAAGGTCTCTCTATAATCTTTTTTTTTTTAAGAGCACAGACCTAGTTTTGCTAAGTTTCTGAATACTGCAGATTGTGAACCCCCCATAATACTCTAATTAATTTCTCTTCTACCTCGTCTGTCTTCTCACTGGTCGGCTAATGACATAAGGACCAGGACTGACCTCATTACAATAACTCTTACATCTCTTATAGCAGGATCAAAATGATTCCTCCAGGCTAGTATTTGAATTACAAACCCCCCATCCCCCTCCATTCCGCCACCCTCCATTCCCCAGAGGTGCCATGTTAAAGATTTAGATGTGCATTCTTCATAGATTCCAATATTCTGGGTTCCAAATTTGGAGTACTGAATTTTTTAAAAGGCATATTCTTTTTCTTTGCTAAGTTCATGACAAGCATTGCACTATCTGCATAAAGGAAAACTAAGCATCACAAAGCATGGTTCTAAATTTCAGTTAACCAGAATTTATCAAAAAAAAAAGGAGAAAACTGCAAACATCTTATTGTCTTTCTTATGACAGGGGATTCCTTGAAAAGAAGCCTTCAGAAACTCTTAGAAAGAACATCCCAGACTTAGGACACAACCGGTCAGCAAATATTTCATCTTGATTTTACCCAGATGGAAGCTTTCACGGCGTGGTCCTGTGAGACAATCGCAGCACTCTCCACAAATTCAGATTAATGAAGTTCATAAATGCTTCTTCCCCTTCCCCACCTCTACCCCATTCATTCTCTTAAATTACCTACAAACATTTGATTGTTAATTGTAGCCAAAAAGCAGAATTGGAACACAGAATGGGTTTTTTTTTTTCCTAATTCCTGAGCAAGGTGAAAAGCACTCTTGTTACTAGTTGAGACAAGTTGAGTTTCCTGCTCAGGTGGCCTGCTGAAATCTCCCATGGAGCCCTGCGCACTCTCAAGCAAGGGTGTTCTGAATCTAGTGTATATGTCACCATCTTCAATATCAATAAACCCGTGCTGACTTAGGGGCTCACATGGTTCTCCTCTCTTCTTTTCACCAGCTCCTTCAGCTTCTTTCCTCCTGGGGATGAGATCCTCTCCTGTACCAAAAATCCCCAATACCAGTGACTTTAAATTGATATGTTTGCATAGTTAGAAAGCCCTCTATGGCTTGGGCAACACTGTGCTTTTCCTGATGAATCACATTCTACAGTTGACATTCAGCACAAGCCACATCCTTGAATCATGTCACACAAGTGAAAAATGAACATTAGAAAGAGAATTTGGAGTACAGCCTCCTGTTGGAGGCTGTTGTATTTGAAGATCTCCCTACTATATTAGTAGCATTTGAGCCTTTTGTCACATAGTATGATTCGCCACTATTTTTAAAATACAGCCCCTCTTTCCTTTGAGAAATTTTAGTCTCCCAGTAAACCTAGAGATGGGGTTTCACCACCACTGCTAAAATACAAGAGGCAGCTCAGTTGGGCTGGGCCCATAACAGAGCATCATCAGGCCTCCAAACTTGAGAGTAACATTCAGATGCTAAATGAAAGAAGTCCCCCTGATGTCAGGGTTGGATCAAAATGCGATGATGCAGCCCTGCGGTTAGTGATGGTCATCTTCTCTGCCGGGTGGAGACATCCAGCTGCCAAATAAGGATAAGCAGAAGTGAAAGTTGAGAGATGTGTCCACAGTTCTTGGCCCTGTGGCTCTGGAGCCTCAACTTCTTTCATGAGCTGCTGTGTCTTCTTGAGATTTTGAGAGTTTATTTGATAAGCTTCCAATATCCTTAAGATCTATCAGCGCTGATATAATGTTTTATGCTTAAGATCATTTAAGTGGTTTCCGTCATTTGCAAGCAAAAACACTCTGACTAAAACCCCTTCCCTGTGAATTATGGAAGTGTTCCGCAGGCAGGATTTCCCACAGGCCATTCCAAAAAAAAAACAGATGAAAATGTGGCACGCAATTGGTTCAGGTGGGTTTGAAATAGGTAGAGTACTAGTGGAGATATTTGTTGCAAAATATTAAAAGCTTCCAGGTAAGGGTGTTAACCACAAGATCAGTGACTGCACAGAATGCTGATGCCAAAGAAAGGAAAAGAGAGAATGGTAGGCAGGATAGAAGATTAAAATGTAAGGTAGGATAGAGTAGCCAAGCAGAAAAGATGAAGATTAAAAAAACAGCTATGTGTTTAACCTGTAATGATAGTAATAGCACACACACCTCACAGAGTTTTTGGAAGGACTAAATGAGTTACTATATTTTAAGAGTCTTGAGCAATGCTGATACATAGCAAGTACTATAAAAGTGCCAGCCATTATTGTAATCATCACTGCTGGGCTGGAAATAACTGGAGAACTACTTGTTTATGAAATAGGAGGGCAGCCTAGATTTTAAAATTCCCTCCCAGATGCAGGTTCTCAAGGCATGACGTAGAGAGAACAGCTTTATCTTAGACAGAGCCAGAAAATGTTAGGCACATCTCATTCCTCCTGCCTCAACATATATCCAGGCCCCTTTCTCAGTGGGTACTTCTGAAAAGAGTTTCAAACTTTTTAACAACAGGACTTTTTGTTTCAAATAATACATCTGAAATGTAATTTTCCACCAATATTAAAAAAAAGTTAAGCATTCTTTCATTGTCCACAGTATCCAATTTACTTCCAGGCTGCGTTTGGTTGGTTGGTTGATTATTTTATTCGTTCATTGATTATGGTATGGAGAAGATCCAGATTATCAGAGATAACTTCCAATTGGTGCTTTTCCAAAGAGTAGCTTACCTTGCATTTTCAAGAAACTTCAAGCAAACTGAGATGGCCAGAGAAGTTTTATGTTAAAATCTGCATTAAATTGGTATGTAATATACTTGAGAAAGTGTTCTTTTATTATTAATTGCAGGTAAAATATATTTTAAATAAATTATAATGTGGGTAATTGCAGTACCAATTGCATGCTGCATTTTCATCTGTTTTTGTTTTTTTTTTTGGAATGGCCTGTGGGAAATCCTGCCTGCAGAACACTTCCACAATTCACAAGGGAAGAGGTTTTAGTCAGAGTGTTTTTGCTTGCAAAAACTGCAATTGGGTATAATGTGGGTACAGACAGTACCCTTAATTACTGTCTGTAATCTTGGGATAGGAAATTCTAACATGGATTCCAAAAATTTCCATCCCCTGATGTACATACTCTGTATCATCTCCTTTCCTATGGAATGAACAGAATGGATAGTACTCTCATAATTCATTTAAATTATGTGGCAAATGTGAAAGGGTTTTGTAAATGTAAATAAGGGTGCTACTCAGTGAAATTTGAGTAAATCAAAAGGAGGTTGCTGTGGGTGGGCCTTATTTAATCAAGTGAGCACCTAAAAAAACTGAAAGCAGCATGTATGACTCCCCACTTCAACTGATTTGAAGAAGTAAGGTGTCATGTTGTGACATAGCCACATGACTAGACCGTCAGAGGGCAACCTCTAAAGCTAAGAGTGACACACACACAATAAACAGCAGGAAAATTGGAATGACAGTTCCAAAATTGCAGAAAGATTGAATTCTGGCAAAAACAAACCAAAAAACATTGAGTTTGGAAGGGAATCCTGAACCTCAGATGAGAATACAACTCTAGCCAGTGCCTTAATTTCAACTTTGAGAGACCCTGAGCAGAAAGCCCATTAACTCTGGACTCCCAAGCCACAGAAACTCTGAGATAATAGAGTAGATATTAATATAAGCCACCAAGTTTATGCTAATTTGTTATTCAGTGATAGAAAATTAATTCAAACCTATGGAAGACAGTAAGTGCTAAGCACTGGAAGATGCTCACTTAGTAAACATAGTATCCTAAGAGACTTTCCTGATGTTCATACAGGTGTCTTCAGAAAAAATTCACTCTTCCGGAAAGGAGACATCAAAAGCTTGGTAGAACTAGCACTGGGAAGGTAACTTGGGCAACAATCATCAGTGTTTGCACCTTAGGGATCAATGAGTGACTAAGAACATAGTACAGGAGTACAGTCTGAGAAAGGTGTCCTCAGGAAATTTCATATTTGTGATAACATCAGAGAATATAAATACACACACCTGGATGGCATAACCTACTACACATGTTATGGCCTATTGGGACCATGGTTATAGATGCAGTTCATTGCTGACAAGACATTTTTGTGACTCCTAACTGAAGAGGTGTCAAAAACACTTTTGTGAGCACATGGGTGGAAAAAGATGGTTATAAAACATGAGAGGGTTATAATCTTGAGTTATAAGTAGCATTTACCTTTCATTATGGTTACTAAAATAATATACTCATTCATTGAATATTTGGAAATGAGCAAAAAATATGAAGTACATGTTTTTCTCATAGTTGTGAAAATAAATGTTTTGTATCTTCACTTTTACTCTCTTCAATTAGTATTATTTTGGACCATTACATTTTGTTATCTGAGTCATTTTTAAAGGCTACATAATATTCCATCTCGTGGGATATGCCATGATTTATTTAATCATTTGCCTATTGTTGGAAGTTAACTGTTATTAATTTTAAAGTATTTATTCTGGACTTGAGAAAAATCTTCAGACATTAAAACCTACAGAAAATAGTACTAGTCCATAAAACTACATGCTGTGGCATTTGGCTACATTCACTGGTCTGAAATAGTCTTAAATGAATCTACTAGGGGTTCCTGTTGTATAAAATCTCATCTTATTCTTAGAGTTCCCTCTGTCCTAGGAAGCCTTTTTTATTCAAACATGTTCTGGCTTGATCCAGATGACTTGTTCTCATTGCAATTTCCTCCCCTGGGAAATCTGTTCTTTCTTGGCCTCTCTCCCTCTGTCTCCTTTGTAAACATTAAGGTATGATATGAGATTTGTTCTAAGTAATGTTTACTTTCTCCTTTAGTAAAAGGCATCTTCCATCTCTGATAAAGCCCTATTGTCACTATCACTAATAACTCATTCCTTGTACACATGCAAAATAAGCCCTACAAGCCTGCAGGCGATCCTTGTGTCTTCCCACTGTATGGCTTTCATTTGTCATATTTTCCTTGCACTCTCTTAAATTTACTTTGTAATCTCTCCAGCTTGCCTCTGTCTATGCTGTTGTATGTTTACATTCAGCACAAAGAAACTACAGGAGCTAGTGGCCAGTAGCTTGGTGTGGAAGGCAGATTTTGAGTTCTGCTCTACCAATGATGGGGGACTGGCACCCCAAATGGGAGAAGAGCTCCATCAGGGAGGTGATATAACACAGATTTTAGAGTCAGACCTGAAGTGAGGTGTCTTGGGTTGAAGACTGGGCAGCAGTACTTTTAAGGAAATGCTATTGAGCAGCCAAGATTGAGAACCATTACACCAGCTATTGAATTGTGCCAAGGCAGGAAGAAAGAATTGACAAGCGATGAAAGCCCCTTACACAACCATCTGCTCCCATAGCCCTTTATCTACTGGCTTTCACTCTGTCTCTGGTTAACACTGAACTGACCTCAAAATCCTCTGGTTTCCTCAGGGGTGCTCCACATGCTCTTCAGAGGGCTCTGTGCTCCCCTATACTACCCTGCTGTGAAGATCCATGCCCAGATGACCCTACTTGGCCCTTCTCAGCTCTCGAGAACAGCATTTTGCTCCTTTTACTATTAGGATTCCCTCAAGCAGGGCCCTCTCTCTTGGCTATAGAAAGAGCTTGAAGACTCCAGCAGAATGATGCTTGTGTGATATTCTTTGGCACTTGGGAAACTCAGGCCCAACAGTGGCAGCACAGCCACCTCTGTTGCAAACAGGTTGTGACAACTTACTATTCTCTATGTAAGTAATTTGTAATTTCAAGAATATTATATAAAAGGAATCATACTGTATGTAAAATTTTGAGTTTTATCACTTGGCATAATCCTCTAGAGATTCATCCAGGTCCTTGCACATATTGTATTTTTTTTTTATACAGGTATGTTTTATTTATTATTTGTTTGTTTGTTTGTTTGTTTATACATGCACTGGGTACAGTCAGAAGCGCGGGTGGGTGAGAGAATTCACCAGAGCAGAGCGGGGAGCAGAGCAGGCAGAAGGACCGAAGCACACTGCTGAGGGGAGCAGCGGGCGGCAGGAGAGGTCTGCGCGCCATGTGGGACCCTCCTCCGGTGGCCGGGGAGAAGCCGGGGATCGAACCAGCGCCGCAGAGGCCGCGGCAGCTTCGCAACTCAGCGTTCAACAGCTGCGCCACCGGGGAGGCCCGCACATATTGTATTAATAGTTCTTTCCATTTTATTGCTGAGTCCTAGTCCATGGCATGGGTGTACCACAGTTTGTTTAGCCATTCACCTGTTGAAAGACTTCTAAGATGTTTGCATTATTTGGCTATTAGCAGGTAAAAAAAAAACCGTTTTGAACATCTGCGTACAGGTGTTTGCATGAACATAAGTTCATTTCTCTGGGATAAATGCCTAAGAGTATAATTGCTTGATTGCATGTTGGTTACATATTAAATTTTAAAAGAAATTGCACTGCTTTGTTGCCCAAGGTAGTTCTCTAATGCCAGCGACTATTGCCTGAATTTCACATCCCAGAAAGAACGACAGAAGAGAAAAAAAAAAAAAGGAAAAGGAACGTACTTATGTCAATTCTCTTTATGCAGTCTTCATAACACTTTCACTTATTCTTATAGCCAGTAGTTATATGACAATATCTAGGTTTAAGGCAGTCTGGGAAGTTACATCATCTAGGTGCATTGCCACCTTAAAAAAAAAAAACAGGGTCCCATCCATCAGATGAAGCTGGACTATACAACACAATAAACAATCTAAAAATCCCAGTGTGGGCCTCCCCTGGTGGCTCAGCGGTTGAGCGCTGGGCTGCGAAGCTGCCCGCAGCCTCTGCAGCGCCGGTTCAACCCCTGGGCGCCGGGGCGAGGGTCCCACATGGCGCGCAGACCTCTCCTGCCGCCTGCTGCTCCCCTCAGCAGTGTGCTTCGTCACTCTGCCTGTTCTGCTCTCCTCTCTGGCTCTGGTGAATTCTCTCACCCTCCCGCGCTTCTGACTGTACCCAGTGCTTGTATGAATAAATAAATAAATCTTTAAATAAAATAAAAATAAAAATCTCAGTGACAATATAACAAAGATTGATTTTCTTCTCACAATACATGTCCATCCTGGATTGGTTAGGTCCCTGTTCTATGCTATCTTCACTCAGGGACACAGAACCACTTCTCTCATTAGCTGAAAATGATACCTAACATCCCGTTAACCAGGACTTAGTCACAGATTCACAGCCGGCTGCAAGGGAGTCCGAGAAATGCTGTCTTTTCTGGTCTGGAATGTGGTCGGGTCAAAATTGAGGTTCTATTACTAATGAAGAACAGATGATATTGAGGGGTAAACAGCAGTCTCTACCACAAAGACAAACACTCCAGTCCACTTTTTCATCTTCTTTTTCAGTTCTCATTCAATCAAAACCTATCTTTTAGGTTCATACGTCTAGCAATAAGCAAGACAGGTATAGTGCTACATTTATGAAGCTTTCAAACACTAAACAAATAACCACCCAGATAAAAATATGATTGCAAATTTAAATTAGTGCAATAAAGGAAAATTTGGGCCTCCCCGGTGGTGCAGCGGTTGAGCGCTGGGTTGTGAAGCTGCCCGCAGCCTCTGCAGCGCCGGTTCAACGATCCCCGGCTGCTCCCCGGCCACCGGAGGAGGGTCCCACATGGCGCGCAGACCTCTCCTGCCGCCCGCTGCTCCCCTCAGCAGTGTACTTCGGTCCTTCTGCCTGCTCTGCTCCCCGCTCTGGCTCTGGTGAATTCTCTCACCCTCCCGCGCTTCTGACTGTACCCAGTGCATGTATAAACAAAACAAACAAACAAATAAATAAATAAATAAAATATGACTCTATTAAAAAAATTTTAAAAATAAAGGAAAATTTGCTAAGAGATATTAATAGGAATGGGACTAGTTTAGAAGGATTAGGGAATACTTTTTGAAAGTTGCAGGGAAAAGTACGGTCAGGAGAGGCTAGCACTAAAAGTCAGTTGGCCGTGGACTGGACCATTCCAGGAAGAGGGAAAATATCTGAAAAAGCCTTAGGCAAGAAGGAGCTTGACATATCTGAAAACGGAAGGAAGGCCAGTGTGGTTGGAGCCCAGTGAGAGAAAGGAAGAAGGGTATACAATGCAGCTGGAAATGTTGACAGAGGCCAGATCCCAGGAGCTTACAGGTCAGGCTAAGGACTTGGGTTTTATTCCAAATACACTTGGAAGCCACTGGAAAATTTTAGAAAGAGTGACATAATTACCAGACACAATGCAAATAAGAAGGTTAGGAGATAGTGGTGTGTTATTTTTTCATGTGTTCATTTTCTTATACATTGTGCTGAAATTTTTGTCATTCTTTATATAATCATTTTTCTTTGAACATTTTTCCTCTTCCTAATCAGATTTTTGCAATAGTATTTACATTCTTCTGAATTGGGCTTTGTTAAAATCTGTCATTAGTTTATATTTCTTCATTCTTAGGTTCCTGTTTTTCATTTGTCTATGCTCCAAAAGAGGCTGAAGCATAGAGTGATTCATTCAAAAAAATTAAGTGACTGTTTAATGTACCACAAGTAGGGCCAATTCTCAATTTTCCTTCTGATACAGCTATCATCACTTCTGCTTTTTGTGATTTCACAGAACTGCTACAAATGTATCACTGTTCTGCATGACCCCAAAGATGAGCTAGAAGGAAGGACACAGTGGAAGTCTCATGAGTTCTACTCCTAGGCTTTGGCCTTCCTGCAGTTCCCACGTCCTGATCTGAATCTTGGCCCTTGACTCCTGGAAATGACCTACTCTGACCTGATGATTTCTCTCTCTCTTTTTTTTTTAATTTTATTTAATTAATTAATTTATTTATACAAGCACTGGGTATAGTCAGAAGCGCGGGAGGGTGAGAGAATTCACCAGAGCCAGAGCGGGGAGCAGAGCAGGCAGAAGGACCGAAGTACACTGCTGAGGGGAGCAGCGGGCGGCAGGAGAGGTCTGCACGCTATGTGGGACCCTCCTCCGGTGGCTGGGGAGCAGCCGGGGATCAAACCGGTGCTGCAGAGGCTACAGGCAGCTTCACAGCCCAGCGCTCAACCGCTGCGCCACCAGGGGAGGCCCTGATGATTTCTCTTTATACTGTGTCCCCACACTTTCTCTACAGGTCCAGAGAACTTTTTTCCAAGCCTTGAGTTTTTACTTTGGGGATAGGATTTTTAAAATCTTTATATGTAGTCGCCACAAGCCTAGACTATAAAGGGAAATTTTAGTAAAAGAGTTTAATCAGGGGCCTCCCCAGTGGCGCAGCAGTTGAGCGCTGGGTTGCGAGGCTACCCACAGCCTCTGCAGTGCCGGTTCGATCCCCGGCTGCTCCCCGGCCACCGGAGGAGGGTCCCACATGGCGCACAGACCTCTCCTGCCTCCCGCTGCTCCCCTCAGCAGTGTACTTAGGTCCTTCTGCCTGCTCTGCTCCCCGCTCTGGTGAATTCTCTCACCCTCCCATGCTTCTGACTGTACCCAGTGCTTGTATAAATAAATTAAATAAATAAATAAATCTTAAAAAAAAAAAAGAGTTTAATCAGGATCAGAACTAATTCAGATGGAAGGAAGGATCAGAGAAAGTGTCCTGAGCATTGCAGGGAGAATTATGGCTGTGTACCTCCTTCAGTGGGGTAGGGAGGCAATACTGATCAGTGATGTGCTGCTTACTGGGACATTCAAAGATACATTGTTGAGAGTTAAGGAAAGAGTCACATAAAGACAGCCCTTTAGCTGAAACTTGAAACAAGAAAGAAGTAAGCAGGTAATCACAATATGAAGGGATATTCCAAGGAAGAGGAAAGCCTGGCTCCAAGTGAGCAAATAAGAACCCACAACCTGTTGTAGAACTGTCACATGTGGGAGCTGGTGTAGAGGGTGCAAGAAACAGAACATCAAGGCATGTAGTTGGAGAGCAAATGGCACCTTGATATGGAAGACCTTGTGTCCTGTGGGTGATAAAGTACAATTAAAAGACTTTAAGCAGGAGAGTGAGATGACAAAATCTGCACACCAAAATGAACTTCCTGGAAGAAAGATTTGAGGGTGTAAACCCAGAAGCAGGGAAGCTAGGTTTTGAAGTAGTCTACATGAGAACTGCTGAAAATCTGACCTTGAATAATGGCATTAAGATTCAAATTACTGAGGAAGGCATAGTATGAAAGGGAGATGGAATAATTGGGGAATAATTGGATGAGGGGTGTGAGTGACAGTCAGGGGTCAAAGATTAGTCCTCAGTTGGTAGTTGGTGCTATTGAATATGCTAATCACTAAGTTAAGCAATAAAGGCAGAAGAGCAAGTTTGGTAGGGAAAATGATGAGTACATTTTCAGACATGTTGAAAGAGCTGATTTAAATGAGCAGAAAGAAAGTTGACTTTAGGTCCAACCTATTTTAATTTCATTGTTTCTGTACAGGATGTAAAGTTTAAGGGCGCTAGAGAGACTAGCAAAAAAGAAAGAGATAAATGAAAGAGGAATTAGGAAACAATCACACCACTATAGAAGTCATAACCAGTCGTTCATTTCACAAATATGCCAAGAACACGTACGATCCCCACAGATTCTAGTCTGTAGAAATGATAAAGGTCTGGGGCTTCCCTGGTGGCTCAAGGGGCTAAGTCTCAGCACTATGAAGGTATCCACAGTCACTGCAGCACGAGTTTGATCCGGCCTGGTGCAGTAGACTTTTCCTGTCTTGCTCACAGCCCCCTTCAGCAGTGTCTTTTAGTAGATCTGCCTGTTTAGCTCCACACTCTGTCTCTGGTGAATCCTCTCACCCTCCTGCACCTCTGGCCTGCATCCCAGCTCTCGTATTCATACATAAATAAATTTTTGAAAAAAAAAAAAAGAAATGATAAAGGTTACTAAACTTTATGTATATAAAACACAAGTTTGTAATATAATGGAAGTAAAATAACAATATCCAGTTTGTTATAAAATGGAGCTACAACAAGCCAAAAACTAAAATGCAAAAGTAAGATACAGTAGTCATAATCTCATCTGCGTGATTAAACATTTTATCTCCTTTGTAGTGCGACATCCTATCATGTTGATTTCTGGTGTGGCATACTATGAAATAAGAAGCAGCATCGGTGAAATATTCTTGCCAAATATTTCTAACTTCAAGTTTTGTGCCTAGCTTCTTGTTATATATGATGAAGGGAGATTAGGAATAAGTCCAGCAGTACCAAGAGGGAAATAATCAGAATGTGGACTACTCTAGAATAAAACTGGTTTGATTTCCTCAATCAATGTCATGGGGGGACAATAATGGAATTAGTTCAGTTAAGAGAAACTAAAAATGACAATAAAATGTAACAAGTGAATTTGATTGGATTTAGTTTGAAGAAATTACTACAAAAAGCATTTTGGGGACAAGTGAAGAAATATTAATGGAATAGAATATGTTGGATGAAATTAAGTAGTTGTTAATTTTCTTAAGTAGTAATAGTATTGATATTGATATAAGAATGTCCTTAAATTTAGGAAAAACCTGTCAAAGAATTTAAAGGCTGTTTAGTCAGAATCAGGAAAACAGAACCCACAAGAAAAAGAGTTTCCAAAAGGGAATTCAATACAGGGAAGTGGCTAAAAGGATGCTGAAAGAGTTAAAAGAGCAAATAAGGGACAGAGAGGCAACACAAAAGCAGAAAGTCACTGCTACCCCTTGATTTGAAGAGAGAAGGTATTATGATCTGAGCAAGAGCTATGGAGTGGAAATTGGCAGGAGTTCTCAGGGGAAACCTGGAACATGGAGAAAGGGGTGTTTGACAGGATTCGACAGAGATATAGTCAAAGACACTTCCCAAAATGCAGACAGGGCCTTGGAAATGTCCTGTGTTCTCTTCTTCTCTTATTATCCAACCACCAGCCACTGAGTTCCACCGACCAAAACCTAGACAGAACTCAACTGTAAGGGAGTCTGGGAAATTCAGTTTCCCAGAAATACAGAACAATGCCGATGAAGATCAGGGAATGAATAATGCAGGCACATGCCTGCACCAGAGGAGAATTGCCATGATGCCTGCAATTTTCTTCAAATAGTTCAGAGAACAAATATACATATAAGGAATGATAAAGCAAATATGATAAATTGTTGGATTTAGGTGGTTTGGGATATTCATTATATTATTTTCAATTTTGTGATATTCTTGAATTTTTAATTATCTTTCAAATTTTTTTTACATCATTGTTCATTATTAAACAATATTTGCTTCCCCCCACCCCTTAAGGTGTAGTCCCCATGGAATTTCCTTCCCCAGTGCACCCGTGCACCATCACCTCAATCCCCTGTGCTCCTCCCTCCCTCTCTCTGATCGCTCTCTCGTCTCCTCCGCTGCAGTATGTCCCTGATTTATAACAATCTGTTTTTGCTTTGTTGTGTTTTGTACTGTTACTGTTTTTTTTTTTTTTACACTGATGTCTTATTTGGTTCCCCTATATTCCTGTTATATGTGAAACCATCCGATATTTTTCTTTCTCCTTCTGGCTTATTTCACTGAGCATAATTCTTTCTAGTTCCATTCATGTTGCTGTGAATGGCATGAGTTTCTTTTTTGATTGCTGAATAATATTCCGTTGGGTATATATGCCACATCTTCTTGATCCAATCATCTAATTTTGGGCATTTGGGTGTTTCCAGGTTTTACCTATTGTAAATAGTGCTGCAATACACATGGGGTACAGGTGTTCTTTTGAATCAATGTTTTTGTGTCCTTTGGGTAGACCCCTAAGAGTGGAATTGCTGAGTTATATGGAAGCTCCATTTTTAGTAGACTGAGGAACCTCCAGACAGCCTTCCATAGTGATTGGACCAGTTTGCACTCCCACCAGCAATGTAGGAGAGTTCCTTTTTCTTTTTTTTTTTTTAAAGGTTTATTTATTTATTTATGTGTACAAGCACTGGGTACAGTCAGAAGCGCAAGAGGGTGAGAGAATTCACCAGAGCCAGAGCGGGGAGCAGAACAGGCAGACTGACAAAGTACACTGCTGAGGGGAGCAGCAGGCGCAGCAGGAGAGGTCTGTGTGCCATGTGGGACCCTCGCTGGTGGCCGGGGATCGAACTGGCACTGCAGAGGCTGCAGACAGCTTTGCAGCCCAGCGCTCAACTGCTGTGCCACTGGGAAGTCCCGAGAGTTCCTTTTTCACCACATCCTCGCCAAAATTTGTTATTGCTAGTCTTTTTAACATGTGCCATTCTTACTAGTGTAAGGTAGTGGTATCTCAATGTGGTTTTAATTTGCGTTTCACTGATGATAAGGGATGTTGAAGATTTTTTCATATGCCTGTTGGCCATTTGCATTCCCTCTTTGGAGAAATGTCTTTTAAGTTCTTCTGCCTATTTCCTGACTGGATTGTTTACATATTCTTCAATTTTTTCAGAATAAAAACTGGTTAAAAAAATCCATGAATGGGCCTCCCAGGTGGCACAAGGGGTTAAGCACAGCACTATGAGGCTATCAGCAGCCACTGCAGCATGAATTCGATCCCCAGATGGCCAGAGCTCTACCCACATGGCGTGGCAGACCTCACCTGTCTCGCCAGTTGCTCCCCTCAGCAGTGTATTTCAGTCATCTGCCTGTTCTGTTCCCCACTCTGTCTCTGGTGAATCCTCTCCCCCACTGCAACTCTGCTTATACTCCAGTTCTTGTATGCATAAATAAATAAATCTTTTTAAAAATTCTATGAAACTCTGTGTAAGAGATCATAGAAGTTTATATAACATGATAGACATGGGAATGGAGAGAGTAAATAGTCAAAATTAATTTGACAAAGTTTTTCATTAAATCTTTGTAATCAAGATGAGAAAATATGGGCCAGAGCAATATTTATCATTTTTTCCCCACCTCTACACATTTGAAAGGTAAGTTATTTTATTTGTCACTCTCCCAAGGACATAATCACATGATTCCCACACCAACTATATCCCCTACTTTATCACAAAAGTTTGATAAAATAGAAGTGAATAAGGTTGCCTTCAATTTGGTGGTAATCTTTTATCTGCTCTATTTTTTTAAGAAACAAATTTGTTATGAAACACCTCACAGTTGATTGCAACACACCAGTGTGTTGAGACATTATAGTTGAGAAACCTTCAGCTATAAAAGAGTGTCATTATAAAGCCACATACATGGTTGAATACATTTATCCAAAGTTGTTGATGAATAGTGGAGGGTATTTCACGGGGCAACTGAAGGTCCATGAGGCCCTTCCAGTTTTGATTTTTCCAACAACCTGGATGAGAAATAGAAAACAAACTGATTATAACTGCTGATGATATGAAATCTAGAGTAAAGTGAATGCATCATATGCCAGTTTAAGATCCACAAAGATTCAGATTAATCAAAGTGATGAACATATATTAATATGTGATACAAATATGTGATCAGTCTTTTACTTGAGTCCAGAATGTCCAACTAAGTGTGAGATGTTTATACACACACACACACACACACACACGTTGAAAATTCCTTGGCACAAAATAACATAAAAAATATTAGTTCTTGGGCCTCCCCGGTGGCGCAAGGGGTTGGGATGCAGCCTACGAGGCTATCTGCAGCCTCTGTAGCATGGATTCAATCCCCAGCCAGGGAGATACCCACACGGCATAGCAGACCTCTCCTGGTTCACCCGCTGCTCCCCTCAGCAGTGTATTTTGGCCAATCAGCCTGTTCTGTTCCCCACTCTGTCTCTGGTGAGTCCTCTCACCCCCACACCTCTGGCCTATACCCCAGTTCTTAAAAAATATATATTAATTCTTATTAGTGACATGTGTGTGAGTGCTAGTAGCATTATTGCCTAGTAAATATCTATACAAAAAATTTAGTAATTTATATTACATTCAATAGATTTCAGTTATAGGAGAGAGTTGCCGAAGGAGTCCATGCCAGGTCATTTAAGGCTTTATTTTACAGAATCCCACTGTCTGGAATGAGGCTGATGAAAGTCATGATTTACTCTGCTGTTCTCAGGCTACCACTGGAGCTAGCAGTTGAAATCAAGTGCCATACTCACAAACTCTCATAAACAAACTGGAGTCTGCTCAGTGCTGAGCTAGAATGCAGGAACCCTTGACACAATTGGAGGCATCTGTCTGTCTTTATAAATTTGATGAGCTATGGAATGGAATTTCGAACTTGAATTGTGTAGCCCCCATTGATTTCTCTAGAACCAGTGTGTAAATATAACCATGACATAGATTTTGAATTTCACATAGTGAAAACTTTCCCAGGGGTCAAAATTGAGAAGAAATGCTTTGGGGTGTTCTTTGTTCCCACAATGATGAGGCATTCTACATC
Organism: Talpa occidentalis; assembly: GCF_014898055.3. Lineage (NCBI taxonomy): Eukaryota > Metazoa > Chordata > Mammalia > Eulipotyphla > Talpidae > Talpa > Talpa occidentalis. The sequence continues at coordinate 93,262,669 of NW_023603184.1, read as the reverse complement.
AGGGTAACCAGCAAAAGAATGATGGCATTCCAACACAAATGGATGATTGTATTAGGAGTCTTTTGAAACTGACCCCTGGAAATCTTAAGATTTTATCCAGTGCAATCTGAGAATTCAAGATTTGTTTTTAATTACATACTTAACTGCTTCCCAAATGCTGCCTCTTAAGCTCTTATTGGGTTTTTTTAGGCTCTGGGCCAAAGAACTGTACTTTTTCCCTCACAACCAAATAGGTTAAATACTCAGTGTGTTCATTTTTTAGGAAATGAAGTTGAAATGATTAAACAGGAAATATGCACTTAGCTCCTAATGTTAGCTGCCTCAAGACAAAATCAATTCCATTTCAAATGGAATGCTATTGGAGAGCTGTTTAGAAATCTGTTGATAGGAAAGAAATATTGAAGGTGAAGACACCAGGGACAGGAAATGAGAAATTCAAAGATATCTTTTAATGCTAAAAGGCACTCTGTCTTTCCTGTCCTCAAAACCTTAAGGAAATCTTTAAAAGGCTCTGTTCATTTGAGGCATAAGTATATTGGGCTAAAAGCCAATGACACCTGGATACAGAACCAAAGTTTTCTCTGCTAGACCTCTACAGAAATTCAGAAATTCGAAATCTGAGGATGCTCAAAACAATTCTGACCAGACATGATTTCATTAATACAAAATGGGAGGGGAGAACAGAAACATCCTGTTGGATCTCTGGCACCTAAAATGAACAAGCTGTTTGCTAATACCCTCCACGACCTTAGTTTCTAATCGATAAGCATTTTTCTTAAAGTTTTATTTATTTATGCATACAAGAACTGGGGTGTAGGCCAGAAGTGTGGGTGGTGAGAGGATTCACCAGAGACAGTAGGGAAGAGAACAGGCAGACCTACTGAAATACACTGCTGAGGGGAACATTGGGAGGGACAGGAGAGGTCTGATGCTGCGCCAAGTGGGAGCTCCCTGGCCAGCAGGAGATCAAACTCATGGTGCAGAGGCTGTGGATAGCTTCACAGTGCTGTGCTTTTAACAACTTGTGCCACCAGGGAGGCCCCCAATAAGCATTCTTTTTAAACCCAAGAAGAGGCATTCACACTGTTAGAGGCAGTGTCTCTATTCTTCTCAAGACCTAGTCCTGCTGCTTAGGCAGGAAAACATTTTGCATCCCTGCAGTCAAGTTTCCACCAACCTGTGTGAATCTTTCAAGTTGGTACTATAAAATTGCACCAAGATTTGTGGGATTATTAAATAACCAAAAAGTATGTTCGGAATCACTAACCTCCAATCAAAGTGGAAGATGGAAGCATGAAATATAAGTTGAATATATTTTGTCTTCAGTCTATGTTTGATTTTTATGTTTTACTTACGGGGAGGGGGTAGTGGGAGAGTCAAACATATATTGTAAAGGGTTATATTGAGAGGAAGGGATTTTTTTAATCTTAAACTTTAATGAAATTATTCTTTCCAAATGTTAGAACACAGATTAATTTAACACAGTTTCCAGAAAGCAGTAGTAAATGAAATTGAAAACCAAAAAAAATGTTGTACTAGTTGAAAATTTGATTTTCTTTCATGAGAATTTGTATTCTTTGTGTTATAGAGCTTACACTTTTTACCCTCAGATCTGAAATGATTCAATTTGCTACTTCCTAGGCCAGAAGTCCCAGCTTCCTGATTTGAAAGCATTTTTTGCCTTCAGTTCCAGGTACGTTACTAAGGAATTGAGAAATGCTCTTTTCTACTATCATATAAAGGGTATAGGATGATTTGTTATGTCTTACTAGGAATTCCATCAGAGGTGAGATGGAAATTGTGGGAAAGAAGAATGTAGCAACATCAATAGAAACGGTTTATATTACCAAGTAGATGTACTTTTTTTAGAATTTTTGTTTTTGTGAATAATGCTGGATACAATCCTATGAAGAAAATATTGCCAGAATCTATTGCAGCAGATTTCTCTGTGGCACTACCTTAAATAGGAAAAAAAATATTGAAAACAGATCAAGTGAGCAACAATAAATAAATTCATCTAAATATTTTACCAGGTATATGTAACAACATTGAAAGTTTTGGAGCCCATCTTGAAAACTCTTACTACCTCTTTTAGACACAGTTTAAGTCTCTGGATAATAACACTCAGGGAAAACAATGTTTAATAATTCTGAAGTAGTAGTTAACAGCTTCAGACTTTTCTTCACCCTACTAATGGAGGAGGCATGGGGAAAAACAGGAGGGCAGAATGAAGAAAAATTCCCCCAAAATACATTTTTCTATCTCCAGAAAGACTTTTTTTTAAAAAAAAAATTTATATATTTATACAAGCACTGGGTACAGTCAGAAGCGTGGGAGGGTGAGAGAATTCACCAGAGCCGGAGTGGGGAGCAGAGCAGGCAGAAGGACCGAGGTACACTGCTGAGGAGAGCAGCGGGTGCCGCAGGAGTGGTCTGCACGCCATGTGGGACCATTGCCCGGCGCCCAGGGATCGAACCGGTGCTGCAGAGGCTGCGGGCAGCTTTGCAGCCCAGGGCTCAACCGCTGCGCTACCGGGGAGGCCCCCCCAGAAAGACTTTCCAGTAATGTTAGTAACAACTTTGACTGCTTCTTAGCTTACTCTATGTTTCCCTGTCATGTCACCCCAAAAGTGTTTAATAGAGAACAACTTTCGATTCTCAAAAGTAACTATTCATGAATTTAAAACTTTTCTAGAGAAAGTAAGTCTCTTACATACATGAGTCCTATGATTTGCAACAAAATGGGCAACCATAAATGTGTGTCAAATGAACCAATGAATAAAAGATGAAAGAAAAGTGGAAATACCATATTATGAGAGGTTTAAAAATAGCTGAATTTTCAAAATGAAAAATTTATAGATGACTGTAATGATTAGTAAAGGCAAAGAGCTGTCATAATCCCACATCAATTTTAGTAGGTTTTTTGATTTTCCTTTAAGTACATGCCTAATAAGGAAACAACCCATGTGTATGATATTACACAAAAATCCATACTTACAAGCTGCATCACCTTAGGCAAGAAACTTACCCTCTCTGAGACTTGATTTCATCACCTGCAAAGTAGGAATGACTAGTGTACTAAAGTGATCAGTATTCATAAGGCACTTAGAAAATTGCCTAGCATAGAATAAGCATATGATAATTATTAATTAACCTTCATCTTCTTATCATCTTCATCACTCTCAGCAGATTCAAGGGACAAAAATAATGCAATAATAAATTATATTCAAAAGATTTTAAAAATCAGATCATTCTGTAATAATGGTTTTAATCTGTGTTAAACTCAAGTACATAATAATGGAAAATTTTCTCCTCCTTAAGGGCCAAGTACATACAGAATTGGCTTTTTATTTCCCATTGAGACTTACAAAATCTTTCATTCGCAGTTCTGTTGCATTCAAGACCTGTTCGGAAAACATATTCTGGAGCCAATACACAATCAAACAAATTCTCCCACTTTGTGTTGACCTAACTAAAATTTCATTCATGTGGATTTACTTTTTTTTTTTTTTATTTACTTTTATATTACTTTGTCAGCAACTTTAAGAATTTCGGTTCCATGTAGGAGAACACTGTGTGAAGCTTCTTGATGGGAATGAGTAAAGGGAAACCCAAGAGCTGTAAATAAGTGAAGGAAGGTAAATTACATGGAAGAACTGGGTCAGAGATTTTCACAAAGAAGATTTTTTTGTAAAGAAAATAATATTGAAAGAAAGTAAATACCATGCCAGAAACTATTCATGTGTGTCTTAAGAAAAGAAAAAATGAGGTAATAGCAAAAGGCAACTAGCAGATTTCGATGAGTTCTGGCATGAATAAAGCGTCTTGCCAACACCCATAGGGCCTTTACTATGCACCACGCGGATCTGATCATTTAATCCATCTTCATGGCAATGCTATTGGCAAGGTGCTGTTAGTGTCATCTCACAGATGAAGATGCTGAGTTGTGGGAGTTCACAGCTAGTAAATGGCAAAGGCAGGATTGGAACCTAGGCAGTCTAACTCCAGAGACTGTGGATAGTGTACAACACTATCCTCATGACTAAATCTATGCAATTCTCTACACAGGGACAGAGAATGATATATATTAATTGCCTATGCCAGCAAAGCTTAAATTAAAAGCAAAAGAAAAGCTTCTGTACCCTCCAATTTCTAGTCATTCCTCATCTCTGGGCCCAGAATGGGGAGAAAAAGCAAAACTAAGGAAAAAAATTAGAAAGGTAATGATCATTTGAAAGAAAGACAAGGTGTAGGAAAGTCAAACAAACACACAGAGAGAAACCTCATTATATAAATGTTATTCACAGCAGAGATAAATTTAATAAGCATCTTTTTTACTCTCTAAAGGAGGAAATCACTAAAGAGTCTCTTACACCTGGAAGGTGAGATCCTATACCTCTAAAACACAAACACTGCAAACCACTGTTGCCTCAAAACAAAACAAAACAAAACAAAATAAAACAAAACAAAACTTAAGGTAGTAAATGGAAATAAAATGCACATTACTGAGTTTACACTTTATAGCTATTATTCTCATTTGCCTGAGATCCATAGTTCTTTAAAAAAAAAAGCCCCCTGGTTTTCCCTTGGGAATTCACCATGACCCTCCTCCTCCTGCCCCCCAACACACACACCACCACCACCACCACTCTCAGGGCAAAAGCCTAGTCCCATGCTTCAGAACACCCTTCTGAAAGTTCTGATCCCTCTCATCAACTTGTACAGGAAGTCTACCAACCATAACATTTCCCCTGGAATTAATAGGAAGGATAAGGATTCTTCCCAGGCTTGGACTTGATTGTGGCCACTTTTTGGCACCACTGGGCAAATCCTCTCTGAAGTGAAGATAAGGCAGGGGACTTCAGGGAAGACAAATGAGGAAGGATAGAGATTCATGAGGCTCTCATGTATTCACCTCAACTGAGTCTACCAGCTTGAATTTTCAATTATGTAGGGCAATTTTTTTTAAAGATTTATTTATCTATACAAGAACTGGGGTACAGGCCAGAGGCGCGGGAGGGCGAAAGAATTCACCAGAGACAGAGCGGGGAGCAGAATAGGCAGACTGACTGAAAACACTGCTGAGGGGAGCAGCAGTCGAGGCAGGAGAGGTCTGCCACGCATGTGGGTTTCTCCCTGGCCGGCTGGGAATTGAATCGGCGCTGCAGAGGCTGCTGACAGCCTCACAGTGCTGCGCTCAACTCTCTGTGCCACCGGGGAGGCCAATGTAGGGCAATATTTTTAAATGTTTATTAAGTCAGTTTGATTTGACTTTTTGCCACTTAAAGAAGACAAAATTCAGACTGAAATACTACTGTAAGACAAGCAAAATTTCCAATAATAGTGTGTTAATTTAGTCAAATACATCCTTATTTTAATTTTGTGTCCACATACACACACAAAAATATATTAAAGAACAGTTTCACATAGAACTTTGATCTCCCAACCTCTTTAATTCCTTTAAGTTCTAAAATTTCTTGCCTGTGAATTCCCCTTGCATGCTTATTTTAGGAACATAAGATTATCTAGGCAATTTCATTTCTGAAAGTTAACATATTCTATGGAAATTTGAAATTAATAAATATAGGTTCAACAATCACCCCCAAATTTTAAAACACATAAGACTCATGTAGGAAACTTGGTGAACTGAAGATTCTAGGGTCCCAATCTCACAAATTCTAACTGGAAAATTCAGGCATGAAATCCAAGACTGAAAGTCTTCACTAAGCAATTAAGGTGATTCTGATGTAAGTAGTTTCAGACCAGTCTTGGGGGTGTTATGAAGTCCTCACTGAGCATTAACAAAGATATTCACTTGAGTTTGTAAATTATGAATCTTTCTCCAGGGACTGTTAAGTATCATTAAGGATAAACCTGAAAATTTTCCAAATTTTCCTTACCATGTGATTAGCATTAAATGAGATAATACATATAAAGAATTTCATATAATTATCAGATTCTGAGAGCAATTATTTTTAACGTGTTTGTTATATTGGAACTAAAAGATAACAGACTTAACCATCTTGGTATAGTTATTATGTATAGTTCTCCTCTGTCTCTAAAAATGCTAAGGTTCAAAAGGTTAAATACTGAGCTAGTTTTTAAACTTTCATCTCTTATTATCCAACCTGGGGATCTCTGGATTCAGAGGAACATGGATACCACATTTGTGGGTGTTTCTCTGACTCATGGTAAAGCCTTATAAGGCTGTATATTCTGAGTTCAGAATAAGAAAAGGTCTGCATGCAACAAATTCAGTCTGCAATCAAGCTGCTCTGTCTCTTGAACTTTAGGAGACCAGTATACACAGACTTCACAGAAGACACTTCAAGTACAAGAAATCTCTGATTACCTCTCACTTCTTTTCATATTTTTAGACATAATTATAACTCTTGTTTATATTTTTCCTTCTTAGCTGGTGCAAGTTTTTAAATAATTGATAGTCACCAGTCTTTAGTCATAGTACTCCTAAAATCCTTACCCCTCACAGTTACTAAATAAGAGAGTGATTAGGCCAACACTCAAAGTCAAGCAATCCAAATCCAAATGATGGGGAAATGCCACTTGACTACTTAAGGAAGATCTAAATCGATTACCAAACATGTCTTCATGGCTTGCATTTGGAAGTCTTTTGTGTTTTGAAGTATCATGCAAACTTTCATAATAATCTTTTTCTTACTATTTGTGTTTCAGAAGATAAATGTATGATCTTTGAGTCTTAATTGCTGTTGTACAGCTGCTGTCAGGCCTTGTAATTCAACAAGTGCTCATACAGCAAAGAGAACCAAATAGTCTGAGGATTAAAAGGGATGAAAAGTTAATACACTATGATGACCTCTTAAAGAACAATGCAGATATGGATTCATCATATCCCCAGAAGATAACAATCCATCTTTCAAAAATGGAGTCTGGTGAAAGGCATATGGGAAGATTCCCTACTGCTAACTATGAGAATTGAACATAGACCACAGTTTGAAAAACTGTACCAGAAAACAACAAACATAAACTCTCCTGACTGTGACATGCATGATAAAATCCACATTTACCCTCTTTTTGTGTGGGGGTCAACATTGGTTTACAACATTGTATATGATTTAGGGGTATAGTCACAATTCTTCAGATGTATAATACCACACCACACCTACCACCAAAGCATGAAACACACATAATCCTCCACTATAGTCCCTTGACCTCTCTCCCCTCTTTTCCCACTTACTCCTACACTCCCTTCTGGTAGCCTCAGTTCTACAGTCAGATTTCTAAGGTATGTTTTGGTTTAGTTTTTCCTGTTTCTTTGTTTTGTTTCTTTATATTCAAAATATGAGTGAAATCATCTGGTAATTGTCTATTTCTTCTAACATATTAGCATATCACTTAGCATAATCCCCTCCAATTCCATACAAGTTGTTGCAATGAGAAGTAGATTAAGAAGATGTGGTATAGGGCCTCCCTGGTGGTGTAGGGGCTAAGTCTCAATGTTATCATGCTATCAGTGCTGAGGCCTGAGTTTGATCACAGGCCAGGGAGGTAATCCACAAATGCAGCAGCAGACCTCTCTCATCTTGCCCACTGCTCCCCTCAGCAGTTTATTTCAGTAGATCCCCCTGTTTTTCTCCTCACTCTGTCTCTAATGCATCCTCTCACTCCCTGTGTCTCTGGCCTACAGCCCAGTTTATCTATGTATAAATAAAAATAAAATCTTTTTTTAAAAAAGGATATATAGACAATTGCTTAGCTATAAAAAAAAAAAAGATGAAATCTTGCCATTGTGTAAACTCATACTCTTGTAACACAACTTATTTAGAATGATGAGTTCCAAGATAAGGTCACTGAATTGATCCAATAGTGACTGTATGGACTCATGTGTTAAAGATAAGAGCACTCAGGGTCCCAAGAACTTGCTGATTTTCAAATTTTGACTAATCTCTGACAATACCACTCAAAAACTAACTCCAGTTTTCTAAGCCCTAAAAACTCTCCCTTGTTTCAAACATTGTGTCATAACCCATGGTCCCCCAATGTGCATACTCTGCCTTGCTGTGATCAGCTAATAAACTTAACTTTGTGTTTTTGGTGATCTGTGGCAAGTAGAATAGAACCAAGTACTCTTATCACCCCAAAATGTCTGGTTTGATAGAAAAGGAGAATGACCTACTAATTATTCCATTACAACACCAATTATGAGATGATATTCTGAAATGTTTGATTTCTCCCTTACAGACTAGAGCATGAACTTTGAATCACTGCCAATGTGGTGCTATTTCTCCCATAGCCAGAATAGATAGGTCCAGGAATCATCGAGAGGTAGAAGTAGGAGTGACTTCTTCCAATACTATAGTCACTCTAAGATTATTTGGATCCTGCTCTTCAGATTTTGAATTCTGTAAGGTATAGAGATTTTGGAGAAATACTTCTGCCCAGGGCCACAACACTGAATCCACTGAATTCACACTTGAACCCCTTATGCTAATGTATCAACTACAAAATTAAGTCATCATTCTATTGACTGGAGTGATTAACCCTGAATACCAAAGGAAGGTTAGATTGCTGCTACAAAATGGGGGCAGGAAGGGCAATGTCTAAAACCTGGTATCTCTCACATGCCTCCTAGTATTTCTATTTCCAATAGCAAAAGTTATTGAAAAACCACAACAACTAAAGAAGGTCATGGACCATTAAAGATTCACTTTAATAAGGAAGACTTGTTTCACCCCATCAGGTTAATGATTTAGGCCAGTTGAAATGTTGATTAAGGGGAAAAAACAACCAGAAACAAACAAAAATAATCCATAAGATGTTTAGTGATAAAAGGAAGGTAAAATATCACTAGTCTTGTGAAACTAGGACCACAGTAACTACGTATATTTTCTTCCTTGCTTATTACACAAATAGTAGATAACCATAGGGATGTGAGTAGGGCTGGACCAAGATGGCAGTTTTGATGGTGCGGGTGGTTCATCTCAATGGGGATGTTTTCATGGTTTGTCTTAACCATGGTCTGAGCACCAAGAAGGAGGTGGTGAGGGGGCTGTATCTAGGAGCACTGAATAATGACACAAGGAGTGACTGCAAATTTACATATACTGGAATTGAATTATGCACAGTTGCCCAAAATGTTGACACCATTTGAATTGCTCACTTTCATTTTGTCATCTTGTGACATTGCTTTAAGAGGAAGAAAGACCAAGTCAATATTTCTCTAGAGCAGCTGTCATGGCCATGACAGAAGCGGAGTTTGGTTAAATTAACAGGTCACCCCATGAGAGGTGTGTCTTGTCTCATTGCCATCCTCATATCACAGTTTGACCTTCCCTGTTGATGTTCACACACAAGCCTTGTGCCAAGTGCTGAGTCAAAGCTCTTTAGGAGTTATTTTTTCATGTTTCATGGAAAATACAAACATGGGCCTCCCTGGTGACTCAAGGTGTTAAGCGCACTGTGAAGCTATCTGCAGCCTCTGCGGCCAGGGAGCCCCAACCAGCCAGAGTGCTACCCACATGGTGTAGCAGACCTCTCCTATCTCACCTGCTGCTCCCCTCAGCAGTGTATTTCAGTCAGTCTGCCTGTTCTGTTTCCCGCTCTGTCTCTGGTGAATCCTCTCACCTTCCCATGCTTCTGGCCTGTACCCCAGTTCTTATATGCATAAATAAATAAATCTTTTTTAAAAAAAGAAAATACAGGGGCCTCCCTGGTAGCACAAGTGTTTAGATGTAACCTATGAAGCAATCCGCAGCCACCGCAGCACAAGTTCGATTCCCGGCCAGCCAGGGAGCAACCAATATGGTATAGCAGACCTCGCCTGGCTCACCCACTGCTCCCCTCAGCAGTGTACTTTGGTCAGTCTGCCTGTTCTGTTTCCCACTCTGTCTCTGGTGAATCCTCTTACCCTCCACACCTCTGGCCTGTACCCCAGGTCTTGTATGCATAAATAAATGAATCTTTAAAAAGGAAATGCAAAAATAAGGACTGATAGGTGCTCTAAATTTGCATTTAATATATACAGGCCCAAGAGATTTTTCAATAAATCATGCTAAATAAATTGGACACTCACAGGCAAAATAAATAAATAAATAAACAAATAAACATTTACCTAAACTTCATATCTTATACAAAAACTAACTCATAGTGCATCAGGGACTTGAAAGTAAAATATATAACCTATGAAATTTTTAGAAAAAGATTATTAAAAAATCTTCAAGACCTTGGACTAGGCAACAAGTTCTTGTCCTTCACCACAAAAGTACAATACAAAAAAGAAAAAAATTGGTATATTTTACTTTATATAAGTTAAAAACTTTCATTCTGAAAAATTTGAACAATAGACAAATTATAGATCAAGAGAAATTATTTACAAACAATCTATATGATCAATCCAGAATATATAAAAGTCAATAGCAAAAACAAACAATCCAGATCGAATGTGGGCAAAGACATGAACAGACATTTCACTAAAGAGGATTAATATAGATGGCAAGTGAGCACATGAAAAGATGTTGAACTTCATTACTCATCAGGGAATACAAATTAAAACCACAATGAGTTGTGACTACATACTTATCAGAATAACTAAAGAAAAAAATAGTGTAAATCCCAGATGCTGTTAAGCATAAAATCTGGATCTCACATGTATTTTTGATAATGTAAAATAATACTTCCACTCCAAGAAAGAGTTTGAAAATGACTTATAAAATTAAATGTACACTTACCATATGACCCAGCAACTGTACTCTTGGACATTCATCTCAGAGAAATTAAAACATACGTTGGTGCAAAAATGTGTGCACAAATGTTCTCAGCAGCTTTATTTATAATGATCCAAAACTGGAAACAACACAGCAGTTCTGCAATTGATGGTTGCTTTAACCACTCAAGTGAATGGTTAAAGCAACCATCACCCTATGGACTACTATTCTGCAGTAAAAAGGAATGGACTGTGGATACACACCACTGAGATGGAACATACAAGTATGGTAATGAATGAAAAAATCCAGTCTCCAAAGGTGACATACTGTATGACTGTAGTTATGTGGTACCTGTGCCTACAAAGGGCTAACACAAGAAGTTCCTTTTGGCTAATGGAATCATTTTACATCTTGATGGTGGTATTGATTACATGAATCTATATCTGTGGTAAAACTACATTGAGCTACACATTCCCACAAATGAATGCATATAAGATCTGGTGAAATTGAATAAATTTGGTGGTCTGATTTATTTTAAAAGCATACACACAGGGAGACATGTATATATAACAAGATATATTACATTACCTTTTTTTTAAATTTTATTTTTATATTCCCCATACAATTGCAACACCCTTATTTTGACCCCAATCCCTCCTTTCCCTGACCCCTACCCCCTATGGTGTGTCCCTGGTTTATAGTTGTTTGTTGATTTTGATTTTTTCTTTCTTATAGTTATTCTTTTTCCTGGTCTCTTATTTAGGTTTTCTAGATTCCTGCTATGAGTGAGACCATCCGGTATTACATTATCTTAATGTATTATTTTATTATTCATTGTATTGTGTATTATATAATACATTGTGTTACATATATGTATCACTTGCACATATTAACAAATTTCTTTGTTCACTCCTCATTTTCCCTTATTACTTTGAAAAGATTATCAGTAATGATTAACTTTGTAATTTAGTCATTAGGTTAAAGAATATTCCTATGGGTCTGGGGAAAAATTAAGAAATTAATATCACCTAGAGATGAACATCATCATTGTCCCCATATTAAATATCAAAAATATTAGGATATTATTTAATTTTACTATTGTGATTTTTTATCTTCTTTTAAGGAGAAGGTGAAACAACTATTTTATGAGGGATAATGCTTTTTACTTTGTGGTATGAATATTCAATTATGTTTAGAAGGCTGTATACAGATGCCAGTTACCCCCAAATTTTCACTGTACCTATTTTTCATTCATTGCCTCTCAGCTCCAAATCTGTTAGTCTATACTCTGCTTTGAAATCCTAACAATAAAAATCTGCAACTCTAGCTCCATTGCCAGTTGTCTCTTTGATAGGCTCTATTAATAGAGGGCATTGGAGAGAAACAGGAAGGCTAGAGAAGGGAAAAAGGGCTTACTTCCTTCTGTTCGATTGCTGTTTCTGTTTGTGTTACTTCAACAGTGCCCTTCATGTTGTCAGCTGCAATTGGTTCTACTCTGACATTTCCGGCACTCCCAGAAACAACTTCATTTACTCCCTCTGACATATCAGCTCTAGACATACCTGCCACCTCTTTAGAAACTAGCATCTCATCCCATCACGGTTTTTATCCAATTTTCTAGGTTCGGTAATCCCAAATTCTTTCCTTTGTTCCTCTAGTCCCAGAGTAAGTGGCTCTCACCACATTACTAATTCCATATAAATGCAGTGTATCCTGTTTGTTTAATTATCTGGAAAGAGTTTAACCAATGTCCTAGGTTAAATTCTCTCTGTTGAAATAACTAGTATGGTTTCTTTTTCCTGACTGATCACTGAGGGATGCAAATATAAACAGCACTCTTGGCATAAGATAATAGTTAGCAAACAGATTTCACATATTAAATTAAACTGAGAATTCCAGCCCTAGCAGCATTCTACTTTTATAATATGGGTAAAAAGCATTTTTTTTCAAAGTTCTCAGGGAAAGAAATGATTTAGAATTCAGGCTATATCATGTTTTAGAATATATATAATTATGTGATTTGATTTGAAACTATGTGAATATATTTATTTAAGAAAATATTTCAATTATTCTTCTAATATACATAGATATAAAATAAAACATGCCTCTACAAGTTGTGAAGCGCAAATGCTGAATTTATAGAAAATACCATTTTGTCATTTTTGGATAACAATTTAAATTTTGACTTAATAAAATTAATGTAAGTCATGTGATACCAATATCTAGTTCTCTCCAAGCAACCTAAAAAAGATATTTCTATCCCTGTTCTCCTCTCTGAGATGGACCTAAACAACCAGAAGGATGGTAAAAACAGAGACAAAAACTTCAACTCCAATGAGCTGGAAAATAATCACAACCTCAGACCACAAACTGAAAATCAGCTGCCAAAAGACCTAGGATTTTGGATCGAATTGAAAGAGGCAGGGAGGAAACACATAAAACTGACAGATCTTGTGCAGTAGGCTGAGTTCCCCAAAAGCAGCATGTGTCCCACAAGGACTCAATCCGCGATTCCTCAGTTGGAACAGCAAATTCTTGGAGTTTGCCCAGGAATATCCTTGAAGATTGCTGACTTGTGAACAGGAGGCGATGTGGAGCTGAGTGAGAAACAAGGAGACCTGACATTTCTATAGCATGTGACGGGAGGGAGAAGAGATGGTAAGCAGTCAGCGCATGGTCTAACAGGCACATGAAAAGACTTTCATTATCACTGGTTATTAGAGCAACACAAATCAAAACCACAATGAGTCGTCATCAAACACCTGTGAGAATGGCTATTATCAAAAAGACAAGAAATAATAAGTGCTGGGAAAGATATGGAGAAAAGGACCTTCATGTACTCTTGGTGGGAATGTACATGGTTGCAACCACTATGTAAAACAGGATGGAGATTCCTCAAAAAATTAAGAATAGAACTAGCATATAATGCAGCTGTTTCACTTATGAACATTTGCCTAAATACCAAGATACCATTTTGAAGAGATACATGCACCCCTCACGTTTATTATAGCATAACGCACAAATCCAAATGTCTATCAACAGATGAATGGATAAAGAAAAAAATATATATATATACAATGAAATACCACACAGCTATTAAAAAGAATCTTGCCACTTGCAACATATGGATGGAATTAAAGAGTATTATGCTAAGTGAAGTAAGTCAGATGGAGAAAGACAAATATCTTAAGGTTTCACTCACGTGTGGAATATAAAGAAATAAAGCCAACAAACAAACAAAACAAAAACAAACTTTTAGATACAGAGAATAACGTGGTAGTTACCAGGGAGAAGGGGATTGGGGTGGTAAAATGGGTAAAGAGTCACTTGTATGGTGATGGATGGAAACTAGACTTTAGCTGGTGATCATGGTGTCGTATAACAGATGGCTATTATATCACTATGTACCTGAAACCTATATAATGTTATAAACCAAAAAAAAAATATTCTTGGAAAGGAAGCAATTAGATTTTGTAATAGGTTGCAACAATTAGTTTTTATTTATTATTATAAACATTTAGTTTTTACTCTTCCAGAACAGTTAAAGGTGCCAAAGCAATGGTTTGAGAAACAATTCAGAGCTTTAACCAAAGTATAAACAAGAAAAAATAAAATAAAGGTACATATTTAAAGTGACAGGCAGGAAAAAGAATAAGAATGTAAATCTAAGGAAACCAAAAATAAGACAAAATCAAATATTAATTATTTTGAAATAAAAATATAAAAGTAATAAACATAACTTCTTAGTGATGTTTTTCAACAAATGGAGAAAATGGTAGCTTGTCTCATTGTTTAAAGAAGGTGTAGGGAAAACTTATATACATAAAATCCGCAGTTAAAATTTGTTAAATTGAAGCCAAAATAATTATAAGATAATCCTTTGTATAAAATTACACAAATGTACTTGGAAAATATAGCTAAAATAAATCTGTTTCTAAGGAGATCTAAATTACCAAAACTGACCCTAGAGAAAATTTTTTTAAGCAAGCAGAGCAATTACCAGCAAAGAAATTGAGAAGGTTATCAAAGATTAACCCCTCACAAAAACACCAGGCCTCATCAGTCTCACTAATGACCTTACTCAAAACATCTAGGAACATAGTGTTTCAATCCTAAATGGTCTTAAGCATGAAGAGAAAAGGGAAAAAATGACACTCACATTGAATCTGATAAAGTGAATAAAAAAAGAAACCACAGACCAATATGTCACTTATAAACTGTGCAGGCAGTTTATATATAAAATATATGCCTGCATATATTTTACATGCCATAAAATGTAAGCAAGTTAGTAGATTAATACATAATGATCAAATGGGGTTCATTCTTAGGATGGAAGTGATAGTTCTGAGTTAGAATATCTATTAATCTATCATTATCATATTACTAGATTAAAGAAAAATTTTATTTAACCATATCAATAACTGGTGAAAAGGTATTTTGCAAATACCTTTTTAATCAAGATATTTGATTCCTGATTAAAAAGTCATATGTATGTGCATTGCACACCTAAATATACAAATATATACATAACTCAAATCTAGCATCATGCATAATGAAGAATCATTAATATTATTTTCATTATCATAAGAAATAGATGGATAATAACTGCCTGCATGAGAGCAGTGCTGGAGTAAAACATCAGGAGAAGCCCGGTGGCAGATGGTAACAAGGAGAATAGCATCGGAATGAGGAGGACATTTTAGTGCCAGACTGTACTTGTGTCCCACTAAGGACACAATGGGGCAGCAGGGTTAGCCTGGCAGGATCAGGAATTCAGCTACACACAGGTAACTGGACAAATAAATACTCTATGGAAAATGGGAGACGGGGTTCTCACTGGTAGAGAGGGAGAAAACAAAAATGAAAAAGATGAAAGAATAAGGTCTCCCTAGTGGCGCAAAGGGTTAAAACACAGCCTATGAAGCTATCTGCAGCCACTGCAGCATGAGTTTGATCCCCCACCAGGGAGGTAACCCATATGGCACAGCAGACCTCTCCTGTCTCACCTGCTGCTCCCCTCAGTAGTGTATTTCATCAGTCTGCCTGCCGCTCTGTCTCTGGCGAATCCTCTCACGCCCGGCGCCTCTGGCATATACCCCAGTTCTTGAATGCATAAATAAATAAATCTTTTAAAAAATAATAAGAAATAAAAGAAATGAATTCAGCTATATTTAAAAAAAAAAAAAAGAATGAATCGCAGGGCATTGAATTGGAACTGGTGCTGGGTGAACTCAGGGAGATACAGATGTATAAAGGCTGTTCTGTCTACATCCTCATGGGCCCATGGAGAAGCCTGGGGAGCCGTAACACTCCAATCACCTTGCACATAATTCACACCCAAATCCTCATTTTGAAATAACACTCCCCACTCAAAGGAACCAGGACTTCTGGGAGAAATGACCAATTCCAGGGCTGCGTAGGGAAAGTACAAGATGAGCCTAGGAAGTAAGAAAATGTGCAAAATGTGAGGGATGTGTCAAAGGCAGAGAACCTGCAGTGAGAAGAAACAGCATTACTTCTGTGCTATTCTTACAAATATTGGACAACCTTGTCCCGTCATGAAGAAACTGTAGACAAACTCAAATTGAGGTACATTCTTAAAAAAGGAATGCCTGTAATGTGCAAAAATGTCAAGGAACTCAAGTATATTCAGAGAAAGTATTCCAAATTGAGAGAGACTAGAAAGACATCACAACAGGATACAACTCAAAATCCTGGAATAAATCTTCTTGTTGGAAAAATAGGTAAATTTATAATGGCAAGTTAATGACTGCCCATGGGAGGGGTAGGGAGTGCCTGAACTGCAATGGGCACAAGGTTTCTTTATTTTCCTTTTTCTTTTTTTTTTTTAATTTTGCTCTTCAGTTTTTTTTTATTTAAATTCTATTTTTTATATTCCCCATACAATTTCAACCCCCTTATTTTGACCCCAAGCCCTCCTTTCCCCGCCCCCACCCCCCCATAGAGTGTCTCTGGTTCATAGTTTTTTGTTGATTTTGATATTTTCTTTCTTACAGTTATTCTTTTTCCTGGTCCCTTATTTAAGTTTTCTAGATTCCTGCTATGAGTGAGACCATCCGGTATTTTTCTTTTTCTTTCTGGCTTATTTCGCTGAGCATGATCCCTTCCAGCGCCATCCATGTTGCTGCAAATTGCATATGTTTATCTTTTTTGAATGCTGAGTAATATTCCATGGTGTATATGTACCACATCTTCTTGATCCAGTCATCTATTTTGGGGCATTTGGGTTGTTTCGAAAGCTTAGCTATTGTAAATAGTGCTGCTATAAACATAGGGGTGCAGGTGTTCTTTGGAATTGATGTTTCTGTGTCCTTTGGGTAAATACCTAGGAGTGGAATTGCTGGATCATATGGAAGCTCTATGTTTAGTAGGTCCAGAAATCGCCACACAGCTCTCCATAGTAGTTGGACCAGTTTGCACTCCCACCAGCCGTGCAGGAGAGTTCCTTTTTCTCCACAACCTCACCAACATTTGTTGTTGCTAGTTTTTTTAATATGGGGCACAAAGTTTCTTTTGGGGGGAATTGAAAATGTTCAAATGGTGATGGTGGCACAACTCTGTGAATTTTGTGGTGTCTGAATTATATATATATATATATTTAAACATATATTTTGTAAATATGTATTATATATTATATATATTTATATTTCAATAAAATTTTAAAAGATAAAAGGGAACTTCCTTTATCTGATGGATATTTATAAGAACCTCAGATAACATCATATTTAATTGCAAAATATTGATTGTTTGTCCTTTATAATCAGGATCAAACAAAGTAGATCTGCTCAAACCACTTTTTAACCAGAGGTCCTAGCCATAATGAGTCAGTCAATCAACTTACAGATTGAAAAGAAAGAAGAAAAATGACATGATCCTAAAAATCCTACAGAGGAGCTTTTGGAACTAATAAGTACATTTAGCAAAGCTGCCAAATAAAAAGTAAACATAAAAATCAAGTGTATTTAAATATGTAATCAATAAACAATTAGACAATGAAGTTAAAAGAGCAACTCTATAATAGTATTCAAAACATGAAACACTTAGAAGTACACTTAATAAAAATATGTATAAGTGCATGAAAAATACAAAAAAATTAAAGATATCTAAATAAATGAAGACCAAGATCATGTTTCCTAATTAGAAGTCTCAGTATGATTGAGGTGTCATTTCTACTCAAATTGATCCACAAATTCAAAGAAATCCCAATCAACATACTAGCATCTTTTATGTATATTGCAAAGATCTAGCACAACTGAACAATCTTCAAAGACTATAGAATTGGAAAACATGTATATCTGATCCCAAGAAATAAAACTGAAGTAATTTAGACTTACTATAAACAAAAGTGTGGTACTGGCATTTAAAAAAGGTATAAATAAATGGACTAGAATAGAAAGTCTAGAAATAGACCCACACATATATATGTATATGCTGGATTGATTTTTGACAAAGTAACTCAGTGCCAAGATAACTCAATGTGAAAAGTATAGTCTTTTCTACAAATGGTGCTGAAACAATTGGGTATCCATAAAAAGAAAAATCAATCTTGATGTTTCCTTCAGACTATACACACACAGAGAGGGAGAAAGAGAAGGGGGTGGGGAGAGAGAGAGAGAGAGAGAGAGAGAGAGAGAGAGAGAAAGAGAATCTCTAAATGGGTAATAGACTTAAATATAAATGTTTAAAATTATAAAGCTTTTAGAAGAGAACGTGAGAAAATCTTTGTGGTAGGCAAAGAATTCTTGACTAGGACACAAAAAAGCATAAAACATTAACAAAACCCTTAAAATTGAACATCAAAATTAGAACTTTTGTTCTTCAAAAGATACCATTAAGAAATGAAAAATTTAAGTCATAGACTAGGAGAAAATAGTTGTTGAATCTAAAACAGATGAAAAATCCTTATTGCTCAATTTAAAAAAAAGGTAATTCAATTTTTTTTTAAGTGGGAAGATGATTTAAACAGCTTCTTCACCAAAGCAGATATATAAATGACCATTAAGCACGTGAATAGATAGCAATATTATTCGTCCCAGGGGAAATGCAAATTAGAATCACAAAGAGATGCTATGACACTTCCAGATTAGAATGACTAAAATTAAAGACTGAAAAGACTAAGCACTAGCACTAATTCCCCTACTTCTCTAGTGGGAATGCAAAAGACCACTTTGCATAAACTTTGGCAGCTACTTTATAAGAGTTACACCATATGATCTTGCAATGCCAGCCTAGATATTTACTCAAGAGAAATAAAAACATAGGAATGTAAATATGTATGTATGTATGTATGTATATATGTGCATTGTATGCTCTTAATTCTGGTTATTCAAAAGTATTTTTTGTTCTAAAAAAATAAACAAATATCCTTGTGAATTGTGCTATAATCAGATTTTAATTGTGGTCATTTAAAAGTCTTTTGCCATTAAGCTACTGTTTACTGGGCTTTATGTTCAGAGAAATGCATAGAAAAGGGACTTTGACAAATACTCTAGAAATGCAGTTTTTTCATGGAACCGAAGGTAAAAAAGTGCAGAACTTATGGGGAAAAAACTGGGCTCATAAAAATTGCTAATAAGAGTTCAAGGTTTTCTGTATAAGAATGAATGGACTGTTGAAGACCTTTTGTTTGAAATATTATTAGTTTTTTTGTACAGCACTTTTTCCAGATTTCTTAAATGTTTTTTTCTTAAAACCTTTTCCTTTTTTTTCAGGAATGCTTGATAATTTATCTGCAACAATGGCAAATTACATCTTTTGTGAAGAAGACTGAAATGCTTACTTTTTCTCTCTCCCTGATATCTCAAAATAAGAGTCAACTAATTGTTCAATTCAACTAGTTGGCAAAAATGTCAAAGCTGCCTAAACTCAGCTATGGATCAAAGTAGGTCCGTCACACCCATAGAAAGTATTTATCAACCAATGCGTAAAAATTAACTTCAGTATAAAGAAGGATTTTACGCATTTAAACTTGTACACATAAAGTTTGCAAAAAGTCAAACGCAAAGATCTAGTCCCACTTTTATTAAATTCAATTTAAAATTTGAATTATTGCCCTAATAAAATAGCATTGGACAAGCCATGAAGCCCACACATAAAAAAGTTTTCTAGAGGAAAGTTACTGAGTGATTTCTTACCCGTACAAGTACAGAAAATGCTAGTGTCCCACCCACTTTCCCCGGCTTACCCACTGCTATGATCTGCTGCACTTTCAACTGTCTATCCTCTTTGCCAGAAGATACAAACATGGGAATATGGAAAAATAAATACTCCTCCTTTACCTCCTTCCCAGAAGCCCTTGATCAATGACTAAGGGGATTTATATCCTAACCCTTGACCTTCATTAGGATAATACTGGGGTGTGTGTTCTATGCCATTTCCCCAGATTTCCCAAGGGATTCAATTCAGTTCACCCACAGTGTTGGATAATGTACCATTTCCTTGCCACTTTTCCTTCTCCATCCACTTCCCCACTCTCTAACTGGTATTTCCTGACTTCACACATGAACTGAGAGCATTTCAGCCCTCCTTTTAGGGTGTGCTTTGTGTCATTTGGCCCTACCACCACAGCCACAATTAATTGGAACAGCAGTTGGCTGAGTAGTGACCTCAAAGGACCTCTTTGGAGAACTAGAGGGGTGCAGAATACTGATGAACCAAACCAGTCTTCCCTTGCAGAGTTTAAACATCAAATGCTTGGAAACAGAGATGATCATGGCAACAGACACTCAGAGGCACAGTGTACAATGGCTTGAGGGGACAGGAGAACAGTAAGATGATAACCAGTAGCATAAAACTTCAACACTTGTAGGAATTCAGTTTTCATGAGTCAAGGTTTTATGTTAGCATGAATGAACCTAGAATTGAAACCAGTATCTTCTTTTAACGTATCACTCTATACATTTTCTTTTCTATACATCAATATTGTTCAATATATTAGAAAGATTTCAAATATATTCTGTCAAGTTTTGCATTTTTAAAAAATTTTCTCTATACATGACATTCCAAAATTCAGTAAAGCAGGTTAACTGTGGTACTTTGTCAATTATCCCAAAAGATCCATGTCAAAAATGTTCCTGTTTCAGGATTTGGAACACATAATCTCCTTTTTCCTCTTACAATTTGCTTTCCACATTACTATATCAGTTAAAAAATCTTTAAATATCAGCATTTTGCTTTTAGTTAGAAGAGGCATAACTTTTACCTTCCTCTGAACTCACAGCCAAGTTATAGCTACAAACACAGTTCTGCAAATTGGGGCTGAAAAATTTTCAGGGTTATATGACCAGTAATGATGCTTCTTAGTTATTTAAAAGAAAAGGCACACACTTTGCAATATTTTGTGCCTAAAATAGAGAACAAGAATGCATTTGAATTTTTAAGGAATGTTTATAGACAATACCTTAGGTTCTCCACACAGGAACTGATGAAATAGAAGGACCGATACTATTAGCTTACATCTGAAAGAGGAGGAAATGGAGATACTAAACAGTTCACTTCAACAAGGTTTAAATCACTGTAGGTGAGGCCAGGACCTCACTGTGAGATTGAGTTTCTGTTATGTATGTGTTAAGAACTCTGAGTCCCTTGAGGACAAGAGTCAGATCTTCCCATCTAATGGGTTAAAACAATGTGATACACCTGGAATGCCCTAAATAACCTCACCTGTGATCATTTAAAATAGACCTAATAGACCCAAACTATGTTGGAGTCTTTGAACAAGAATCAATTCTTGAAACTTACATTTGTTTTGAGAGTGTATTTTGGTTTTTGTTTTTTTAAGTCAGATATTCCTCCAAGATCAGTATCTCTCTCTTTTCATATGTTCAATCTAAATCTTTCTTTTAAAAAAAAAAAACAAAACACCAAAAAAACAAAACCTAGGAAAGCAATCTCAAGCTTTCATTTTGAAAATGAAACAAGTCTCTTTAAAATTCTAACTAATTCCTGGCAGCATTGTGTCTCATCTTGTCCCATAAATATTTTGTCCCAGAATATTGACAAGAAAGTATGAATTTTTAAGCTATATAAAAGAAATGTGCATCACAGCTTACTCTGACTTTTTAGTTTACAGCCTAGATGTTCTATTTGAACATAAACTTGAAGTTTTTCTTTTGGTACGTTCAACTAGCTAGCATTTTATTCCTAATGATTTCTGTCAGTGCTTCCTTTTAAGCAAAAAGTTTATGAACAGAAGCACAAAACTTTCTCTACCTCTGTTCCTTCATACTCCACTCAGACAAAGACTTTTAGCTGAACTGTAAGTTAGATGACTGTAGAGTCAGGACCTGGGCACTGAGCAGGTTTTCTGATCCCATGCAGACCGGGTAAAGGAAGAGTCAGAGTCCTCAGTGGTTTTTGCAGGTCTTTTATTGGGGTTCACCAGGCATGTGGCAGGCAGGGATGCTGGGGGGCCAGGAGACTGGCAGGCCTCCCAGCCCCCAGCAGGTCTTCACTCTATCTGGGCTCTCTGGCGTTCTCTGCTTCTCTCTCAGCTTCTCTGCTTCTTCTGCTTCTCTATCGGCTTCTGCTGGCGTCCCCGTGACGCCACCCTTAAAAAGGGCCCAGTCTTAGCCCAGGTGAATCCCATCTACCTATGCCCACACCCTATTCCAGGTGCCCGCCATCAGGCCTGCATTCAGGACCTCAAGGATCCATCATCTATCCTGATGGTGGGAGGGCAGAAAAGCCTGACATTTTCTTTACCCTACGATGACCTTTATTTCTAGCTAACAGTAGTGGCTTGGGCATGTTGAAATCTAATAATTATACCCATGACCAGCACCCAGAACCATCTTCCAAAGAGGTGTTTGGAGAGTCTTTCTGATTACAGCCCGGGCATCCTTTACCATAGCTGAATCTTCTCATTGCTCCTGTGGGTTTATTGGCAGGTGCTACCATCTGATATCTAGTCTCCAGATTCTCCTTTTATTTATTGCTGAGATGCCAGTATTTTAAACTGTATTTCCCAAAGCCCAGTATCTGGTAAAATCCAAAATCCCTCCCCCCTTAAATTTAGCCTGTGATCTTTCTAGGTAGTTTCTTACCCTGTTTTCACTGGGTGACAATTTCTTTCCCTTCACACAAGGTCACTTTCAAGCCCCTGTGGAAATTTTTGAATGTGTTTTGGGTTTGGGCTGTCAAAGCATATTCCTCACATCACAAATCATTTCTTTTTCGTTCTCCTGTGCAATTCCTAGAGCTCAGAACAAGGTGCATTTTGAGCTGAGAATTCTTGAATTAACATTGATTTTCAATATAGGCTTAGGATCCTGATAACCGAGGACAAATTCATTTATGAGGGTTATCAGCAACGTCTGACAATATTGTTTCTTGGAAAAGGTTGATGAGAGTGTATTTAGATGTGAACCTGATTCATAAAATTCTCAATTTATTGTCTTGTGTGTATTTGCTTTACTTGAACGCTAATAAAGTAGGTTGACAGAAATAAAATCTAAGGAACACATCCTGCATAATTTAACCAATGACTTGTTCAATTGCAGACATACAGGAAAATCAATAAATGAATGAGCAAATAATTACATAATTAAGAGAAGTCACAAAACCCATTCAGCCTTTAAGCCCATATTGCATTATAATAAGCAGTTATGTAATATATGTTGAAGTTTAAGATGTCATTAAAAATAATATCTACAGTGGACATTGGTCATCACTGTCTGTTTGATATCCACCCCTTCCTATTTTCCTAATTTTCCTTTGGACACCTCATATTTCAGAAGTCAAATGATCCAAAAATCTCTGCTACTCCCAATTACACCAGGGATGGGCCCATGACTGGCTTTTCCCTGGACTTCAAATGCTAAATCAGGAATAAACTTATTTTAAGAAGGTTAACAATTGTCTCAAGAGCAGAAACGTAACACTGATCGTTCCTGCAGTATTACCTGCATTGTGTCTTTTGCCTGGCTCTCAGACCCTGCTTTGGCTCTTTCCCACTCTCTAAACCTTGCTCTCAAGTCTTCATTATTTGCACACTGAGCTTCTTCTAAGCCTTCTCCTTCCATTTTTATTCCTCAAGAGTGCCTGTGTTGTTTTCTATTGCTTATATATATTTAAAAAATACACACAACAACCTAGTCTTTTTTTTTAAACATTTATTTATTTGTTTATTTATTTAATTTATTTATTTATACAAGCACTGGGTACAGTCAGAAGCGCAGGAGGGTGAGAGAATTCACCAGAGCCAGAGCGGGGAGCAGAGCAGGCAGAAGGACGGAGGTACACTGCTGGGGGGAGCAGCGGGCGGCAGGAGAGGTCTGCGCGCCATGTGGGACCCTCCCCTGGAGGCTGGGGATGGAACCGGCGCTGCAGAGGCTGCGTGCAGCTTCGCAACCCAGCGCTCAACTGCTGCGCCACCGGGGAGGCCCAACAACCTGGTCTTATGTTGCAGCGGTCAGTCAGGATCCTGGAAGAAAATCAAAATCCACCTACATGATTCATCTGAAGATATTTTGATGAAACTACAACTCACAGAGATGAGGACAGGGTTAAAGGGATCAACAAAGTGTGCTGAGGCACACAGAGATCACCACCATTACCACCTCTAGGCCTGAGGGGAAAGGAGAGGAAATGATGTCACAGGAGTCCAGTAAAAGCTGAGGCCACGAAGGAAGGGCTGCCCAATGTGTAGGAAAAAATAATCTTTTCTTCTCTTGTTCCCCAGTCTCCTATCTATGCCTGCCAGTGACTGAGCTCACAGGAAACCCATCAGCAGGTGGAGTAGGCAAAGCCATACAAGAGAATCAATATTCGGCGGGCAGGTCAATGTCCCAGGACATATTCAGGAAGAAAAGGCCAGAAAAATGGATGTCAGAAAACAGACAGAGAATTAGTAACACAATAATAATGAAGTTTGATCTCTTTAAAATTATCTGTGTCACCTAATAACTAGATACGGATATATAATCGCCTAACGCTGTTGTCCACAGTTATTAAGCTATTATTTATAGTTTCTGTTTTATTTACCAAAAGTTGTGAAGACAGAATCTCTTTTTGAATTCCATACCAAAAAGAAATTGAAGGCAAATTTAAATCTTTAATATTAAAAAAATTTTAACACATCTAATTTTTAGGTCTAGTTTTCATATTATTTATTTTCTATTTCAAACCTGTATTTTGAGATCATACCATATAAATTTTATAAAACAATTCTGAAAATATGAAATATTTTCATTTTTCAAGAAATGTCAAACTACTGATACTGACTTATCTCAATTGATTTTTTAAAAAATTTATTTATTTATACATACAAGAACTGGATACAGGCCAGAGGTGCAGAGGAGTGAGAGGATTTACAGAGACAGAGTGGGGAGCAAAACAGGCAGACTGACTGAAATACACTGCTTAGGGGAGCATCAGGCAAGACAGGAGATGTCTGCAGCACCATGTGGATCATCTATCTTGCTGGGAATTGAACTTGTTGCTTCCGTAGCAGCTTCATAGTGCTAACGCTTAACTGCTTGTGCCACCAGGGAGGCCCTCAATTGATTTTAATTTAGCTAAAGTTATATGATGTAGGCAAATGATGGAGTCTTCAATATGTGTGAAACTATATCATGAAAGTTCAAACAAAAAGAAAAATAGCAATTATATTAATATCAGTCATGGTAGCATTCAAGACAAAAAGTACATTAAATGGGATAATTGCACAATAACAAAGGAACATTTTTATTATATTAATGAAGGGCACAATCTGCAAAGTTAATAAGTCTTAAAACAATATTTCAAATAAATATATAAAGTAAAAAAGGTAAATAAGCAACTCAATAACTGGCTGATTTAAATATCTGTCTTACTTCTTGAAATATTAATCAAGGAAAAAACTGTAAAATTGGAGTGCTGGATAATATAATTAATAAGGTTGATTTAATAACTATAAATTGTATTCAGCACTCAACAAAGAATACATTTTCTATTTTAAAGTCCCATGGAAGCTTTATTAAAATGATCAAATCATAAAGAAACCCTGACTAGATTCTAACAAAACAGATATTATATGACATATTCTTTGACCACAAGTCTTTATAACTAGAGATTAATCTCAAAAATGTAAACTGAAAAACATTCTAAAATGAAATCTGAAGGCATAATATACTAAAAGCAATAATGAAAACATGACATATTGAGATCAGTACAACATGGCTAAAGCATTTATGAAGGCAAATTCAGAACCCAAGAGAAAAAATTATTTAGTTTAAGGAATTAGATGAGAACAACAAAACAAATACAAAGAAAGCAAGAAAAAAGAAATAACGTGAAAAGAAATATGAATAAATGACCTGAAAAACAGGGAAGAAATGGTAAATAGACTTAAGAGCTGCTTACTCTTGGGAGCATACAATAAAATAGACAACCCACTTCTTTAAAAATCAAAAGACAAAGCAGTAGTATATAAAGCTAATAATGATAAGAGGATGTAACCATAGACAGAGACTTTTTAAATTATAATACTCTATACAATTCAAAACAATACATTTTTAAACGTTTTCATCACTTTCTAGAAAAATGCAAATAATCAACATTGACTCAAGAAGAAACTGATGATCTGAATAGAACACTAATGTGGAGGATATATAAAAACTATCAAGGCCTTGTCTACATAAAAAAGCATTAGAGTCCACTGCCTGTTGTGTTCCCCACTCTGGCTCTGGTGAATTCTCTCACCCTCCCGCACTTCTGACTGTACCCAGTGCTTGTATGAATACATAAATAAATCTTTAAAAAAAAAAGCTTTTGAGTCCAGAGACACACACAATATTTTTCAACCTCAGGAAATGTACAATTTCCACACTATCTAAATTGCTTTGGAGCATAGAAAAATATGGGCATATTCCAAATCCAGATTCTGAAATCTAAATCTTACAATGGGAATAGGCAGAAACACAGACAAATAAATGATGGAGGGATGGATGAATGGATGATGGTAGATGGATGGATATGCGGATGGGTGGGTGGATGGATGGATAACTTTCATTTTTGAATACTGATGCATAATTGAACTACTTTTTATTACTTCTGCAATAACCACTTTGGTCTCAGACTTGATCATCTGCACGAGTTTGTTCCCCAGCCAAGGAGCTATGCACATTGCGCAGCAGACCACTCCTGACTCGCCTGGTGCTCCCCTCAGCATTTTATTTCACTCAATCTGCCTGTTCTGCTCCCCACTCTGTCTCTGGTGAATCCTCTCAGCCTCCATACCCGTGGCCCGTACCCCAGTTCTTGTGTGCGTAAATAAATAAATCTTTATAAAATAAATTAAATTAAATTAAATTAATTTTTAATAGGCAAATATAATCCCCAAGAAAAAAGAAGAGATGGAGGGAAGAGCTTTTTAGCTGACAACATATTTTTATAAATTTCTGTAAAATGAAAAGATGATGGAAATTTGTATATTGTTGAGGAGAAAAAAATGAAAGCCCCAGCTCACAACATGTGTGAAAGGAAGTGAAGTCAAGGAAAGAGGCAACCTCAGCACCAAACCTACGAGAGATCTGGCCAAATAGGACTGAGAGTGGGGTAAAGACAGAGGCTGAAAATTGGGGAAGCATTTCTAAATGAACACTATAATTAAACCAACCCACCCTCCTCCCCCTTGTAGAAGAACTTGCAACCAGGCACATAAAGCAAAGCAAAATAATTCGAGAATTCTTTCCTAAGGAAATTGAACCCCTTATCTAGGGAGAATTGGAGGGTTACTGTGGTGTTCCAGGGTGCAGATCTCTGTATTTGGCTTCATTCAAAGTCTATTTCTTTTTTTTTGTTGTTGTTGTGGGACCCTTGCTGGTGGCCGGGGATCAAACTGGCGCTGCAGAGGCTGTGGGCAGCCTCGCAACCCAGCTCGAGGCCACTGCATCACCAGCGGAGGGCCCAAAGTCTATTTCTGACTTTCACCACAACCAGGTTTTCCAATCTCCATGTCTCAGGCGAAAACAGGCTCTCAAGTCAACTCTGTAGTCTCACATTAAAAAATACATGGACAACAAAGATTCATTAGTCATATGAATAAAATTTACAGTGTGAAAGAAAAGGCTAATAATAAGAGCTCACAATTATTACATATTTACTATGTGCTGGGAGTTGTCTAAGTGTTAGCAGAGTTTGGGCCTTGCTGTTTATCACTCATAAACCAAAACTCAAGAAACAAGAGTTGATGAGAAGAAATCAGATTTTATTAGGAGCCAGCAAATCTGAGGACTTGGTAGATTACTACCTCAAAAGCCATCTCCCCAGACCGGGAGAACTTCTTGTTTCTGAATAGTCATTGTTAACTCCATAATTGTCACTGTGTCATCTTATAATGCAACAATAAAATAAGAGTAGTAATAGAAAATTATAGCTATAAAATATAAAATTTCAAAAACTTTAGTACTTAACATTAAGAGTACTAAAGAAAGAGGCTAAAGGGTATGTGTCAGCAGGATTTCAAAGAAATAGGCAGGGTATTCCAGGAATTGCATTCACACCCTTTTTTCTTCCAAGTTTGATCTTGACAGAATATGTGATGGCGCTGGTGGATGTATTTTTTTACCATGGTAATGAGGTTCTGGCTTAACCTTTCTTTTCTACTTCCATCTTGGTTTTGGTTACTCTTCCTTGGATTTCTACCTTTGTCTTCAAGAAAAGATAAACAGGAGCAGAGCAAAGATGAGCAAGGCAAGGGAGAGGAAGTTATGGTTACTAGGCCAATAACATAAGCACCCAAATAAATTAAAAAAAAAAAACTCTCTAAATCTTCATAGTAATCATGTAAGCTTAATATGACTATTATTTCCCAGGAAACTACAGCAGAGGTGACTAAAGTTACTTTTACAAAAATATGCAATTACTCTGTGCTAAAGGAGGGAGATGATCAATTTCTAGTCCATGTTGCTAAACTGCTGTGTTACAATATCTCTCCTGATAAACAGAAATCTGACCTTAGAAAAAAGAAATAGATTAATCAATTAAGCAAAATTTAATTATAAATTCCAGAAAATATTAACTTATAAAATAATATGAAAAAAGAACAATTGTCAAATAAATAAGGAGATCTCAAAATTTTCAAAATAATTTCCCCCCCAAAATTAATAAACCCAAGTTGGAACTTCTTTCTTAAAAGAAACGATAATGAGAAAGGAGACATACAAGATCAATCAGAGGTCAAATATCTATCTGATAAACTTGTTAGACATAGAGAATAAAGGAAATAGTAGTTAAATAATTGAACAATTTAAATAAGCTCTTCAGAATTAAAGGGAGGTACATGTCTTTATGTATTGGAAAAACTCCTATCCTGACAATGGAAGAATAAAGGCTAATACTCAGTGTATATTTGTCTAACTTTAGAACCAAAGATAAAATTACAAAGGTGTCTGAAGAAAAACGAAGGATTCGGGAGGGGAGGGAGGGAGGGCTGAGGGAGAAAGCAAGGAAGGTCATCTGTAAGAGAATGATTATTAGACTGGAATCATATTTCTGCAACAAAAAGCTTTGTCAGAATAACTTCAACATTTTCATAAGGAGAAATTTATTTGAAGGAATTGGCACATGGAATTGTACAAGTGGCAAGTCTGAAATTTGCAGGGCTAGATGCAGGCTGCAAAATTAGGTGTTTCAAGATGCTACAGTCTTGAAACAGGTTTTTTTTTTCTTTTAAGGCAATTGTGTGAGGCCCATTCACATTATCTCTTTTACGTAAAGTCAACTGATTGCAGATATTAAGGGCATTTACAGAAACCTTCACAGTTTTCTAATTCATTTTTTATTAAATAACTGGATATGCCTAGCCAAGTTAAATAATAAAACTAAATACCACAGACACCTACTTTAGCCTGGTTGTCCCATCATTTTTTAATTATTGTTTTATTTATTATTACGTATAGTGTAAAAATCACCATAGCAATGTTTAAGGGTTCTGATTTCTCTGTATCCTTGTTAGTATTCCCTTTTTCTCGCTAAAGTCCATCCTGTTGGAGATGAAGTGGTATCTCATTGTGGTTTGGATTTTTACATTGCCCTAATGACTAATGGCATTAGTCATCTTTTTATATGCTTGCTGTTCACTAATAAATCTTCTTTGGAGAAACATTTATTCAAGTCCTTTGTGCAATGTAAAATTGTGTTTTTATCCTTTTATTGTTGAGTAAAAGAATGCTTTAAATATTCTAGATACTATATTTTTATTGGATACATATTTTGAAAGATATTCTCCATTCTATGGGTTTTCTTTTCCCTCTCTTGATAGTACTTGATACATAAAACTTTTTTTTATTTCAATTAAATCCAACTTATCTCTTTTTCCTTCTGTTACTTGTTTTTGGCGTGATAGCTAAGAAAACCATTGCTAAGCTAAGGTCATAAGACTTACCCCTCTGTTTTATTCTAAGAATTTTACTATTTAGCTCTTCTATTTACATCTTTAATCCATTTTTATATATGGATTGAGGTAAGGTTCCAACTTCATTCTTTTGCATGTGAATATTCAGTTGTCCCAGCTCCATTTGTTGGAAAGACTCCTCTTTCTCACTGAATGGTCTTGGTATTTTTTTGAAAATCAATTGAACATAGATCTAAGGATTTATTTCTAGGTTTACAATTCTATTCCCTCAATCTATATGTGTCTATCCCTATTCCAGTATCACATTGTTTTGATTACTGTAGCTTTGTAGTTTGTAATCTAGAGGCATGAGTTTTCCAATCTTTTTCTTCTTTTTTAGATATTATTTTGGCTAAATAGAGTCTCTTGCAATTCCACATGAATTTAAAGATTGGACTTTCCATTTCTGCCAAAAAATAATTCTAATGAAATTTGATAGGCATTGCAATAGATGTATGGATTCCTTTGGGTAGGTACTGTTTTCATTTTAACAATATTAAGTCTTTAAATCCAAGGACAAATTATGTCTTTCCATTCATTTAGGTCTTCTTAAATTTCTTTCACCAATGCTTTATAACTTTCACTATATAAATCTTTCACCTTCTATGGAAAGCTGTTTGGAGGTTCCTCAGTCTACTAAAAATGGAGCTACCATATGACCTGGTAATTCCACCCAAAGGCCACAAAAATATTGATTCAAAAGACCACCTGTACCCCTATGTTTATTGCAGCACTATTTACAGTAGGTAAAACCTGGAAACAACCCAAATGCCCAGAAATAGATAACTGGATCAAGCAGATGTGGTACATATACACAGTGGAATATTATTCAGCAATCAAAAAAGATAAACTCACGCCATTTGCAGCAATGTGGATGGAGCTAGAAGGAATTATGCTCAGTGAAATAAGCCAGAAGGAAAAAGAAAAATATCAGATGGTTTCACTTATTGCAGGAACATAGGGGAACCAAATAAGACATCAGTGTAAAAAAATAATAACAGTACAAAACACAACAAAGCAAAAATAGACCATTATAAATCAGACATACTGTAGGGGAGGAGGCTGAAGAGGGATCAGAGGGAGGGAGAGAAGAGCACAGGGGACTGAGGTGATGGTGTATGGGTGCATCGGTGAAGGAAACTCTATGGGGACTACACCTGAGGGGGTGGGGGAAAGCAAATATAGAATGGCATGATATTGTTTAAAAATGAACAATGATGTAAAAAATAAAATAAATTAATAAAAAAAACTTAAAAAAATAAATCTTCCACCTTTTTGTTTAAATTTTTTCCTAAGTATTTTATTTGGGGGGGGGGTGTGCAATTATAAATGGATTATCTTCCTAATTTCTTGGATTATTCATTGCTAGTATACAAAAATGGAACTAATATTTACATGTCGATTTTGTGTCTTGCAACTTTGCTGAACTTATTAAATAAACAGTTTGAAAAAATCTTTAGGATTTTCTATATTATTATTATGTGACTCTTGAAGTTTTATTTCTTCCTTTGTCACAGGGATGGCAGCATTTTTATTTTATCTTGTTGCTTAATTTTTCTAGCTAAAACTTCCACTATAAAATTGACAAGAAGTGGCAAATAAGAAAACCTCGTTATATTCCTAGTCTCAGGGAGAATGTTTTTAATCTTTCACCACTGAGTATGAAGTTAGCTGTAGGTTTTTCAATAATCCCTTTTATAATATTAAGGAAGTTCTAAGGATCTTCTCTTGCAACTGAGAATTCTTCACTCAACCAAGCTTTTAATAAGAATTGAGAGCAGTTAAAAGATTTTTTTAAATGCATAAAATCTCAGAACAATTTTATTCTATTCACTATGTAATAGACAGTTGCATAACTATGTACTGCAGCAAAACAATGGTACAAAATTATCAATGGAAAGATTTAGAATTCAAAAAGTAAATGGTAGATCCATCCAATCAAGGAAAACAATAAAAACAAGTTCTAGAATGACATCCAATTTAGAAAGAAAATGGTCCAAATTTTAATATGTTAAGATTAAAGAGCATCAAGAAAAACTTTGGTAAGAGTTGGGAATGGGCGTAAGTATGAAGTATTGGTCCATAAGTGAAGAAACTAGTCAAATTAAAACAAAAAGTGAAGAACATTAAGGAAGAATGAAATTAATTCCAAATAAGAAAGGAGTAAGAAAGAGACAATTCAGATATATAGTGGGGAAGTCACTGTAAGATGACGGTCTGAACTATACTCTATGAAGCAAACTAAACTGAGAAATGATTTTAAGCAACTGGTGGCTTAAGAAAGGCAACTTCATTTGAATTTAATCCAAGAAATTGTCCTTGGATGGCACCAAAGTCAATTGTACCATTGGGAAGCCTCTAAGTGCCCAATATTCACATGTTCATGATAATGTTAAAGCGGCTTATTGGTTTTCAATATTCATAGAGAAATCAAAAGAAGGTTTGTGGAAACGGAATGGAATTAAAATGTAACCAATAGTGTGATGGGCAGACACAAGAAAAACATTTTTTTTAAGATTTTTTTATTTATTTATACAAACACTGGGTACAGTCAGAAGCACGCAGCACGCCAGGGTGAGAGAATTCACCCGAGCCAGAGTGGGGAGCAGAACAGGCAGACTGAGGAAATACACTGCTGAGGGGGAGCAGCGGGCGTGGCAGGAGAGGTCTGCGCACCATGTGGGAGGGATCCTCAACCGGTGGCCAGGGATTGAACCAGCGCTGCAGAGGCTGCAGGCAGCTTCACAGCCCAGTGCTCAACTGCTGCGCCACCGGGGAGGCCCAAAAGAAATATTTTGATTATCCCTTAGAAGAGAACTTTTTCACAACTGTTTCTGTTTAGTTTCATTCTTTACGGTCATGAACTCTACCAACAGGCCCTTTCAGGTGTATGGGAAGATATGTCAGCTTATAAGGCAATATGCAGACTGGTGGCATGAAGTCTTAAAGGGGATAATGGAAGGCAGCTACAAAAGTATTGATTTTAAAATGAAGGTAGTTCTATCTTCTTTTAGGGAGGAACCTTAGAACATGTGATAATTAGTATATGTGAGATGGAGGGAAAGAAAGTTCCAGGAGAATTTGCCAGATTACACTGAAAGTTCCATCACTATTTAACTAGTTTCCAACTTTTGTCTGGAAACTCAGAATGATATGTCACATCCAATTCATTTTAAGCATAAATTTGAATCTATGAATAAAGTTTTTCATTTTTTGCAGACACCACACCCTTTTCCCATCCTTTAGTTCTTTTCAATTTTGTTGTTTCAGACAATTGTGCCATTATGTTCCATGGACATCATTCCATGAATTCTTGGCATTAGTTTTGATCTTCTTGGTGTCTATAACTTCTACTAATGTGAATGAGCATTACATCAGTTTCAAAGGGTCATTTTGTTTGGTGCACAGCATAAGATATGCTCATAGTGAATTATTTTCTGTGTATGTAATATATAAAATTCAGAACTTATCCAGAATATAAATAGTTCTTGAACATATTCTGTCCTTTTTGAAAAGTAATGCTGTATTTATATGCATAAATCCCAGGATTCTGTCTAGCCATTTTGGACATATTATATGTGACTTCACCAGAAAAGGAAAGTGGAAAGTTAAGCAATTATCCAATGAATGTATTTAATGGAGACAGTCAGTCTGGACCACATGAGCAGTAAAACATTTTCTCAGAATTCCTTTTGGAAACTTGAATTATCAAATCATGCACCTCAACCCCTCAGTTATTTGCATATGTGCTGAGAATTACTTGGAATGGGGTTATTACATGGCAATATTTTGCCTATTTTCATAGAAAAAGAAGAAAATGACCCTGTTTAAATAAATTTTAAAACTTTTTGAGGTGGTCATTGGCAAGTATAATGTGTTTTCAGTGTGCTACATCATGTCTCCTAAGCTTTTGCTGAATTATGAAAATTGTTGCCTACTTTTCCCATGGGCCTTCTTCAAATACAATTTGATTTAACACACCAAAAGTGGATAAGGTAGGAGAATAGACTCCTCTAGAGATTTCAACGACTGATCTTAAACAGCCTCTTACATGCTTCTGTACTTGGAGTTAGAAACTCTGGGGCTGACTGGTAGTATGTAAAATATATAAGTTAGTACCTTATGTCAAAAATTAAGGACTTTTAACTATGCTGAAATATGAATGAGCTGTCCCTCCCACTTTTCCGCCCCTTCGTAGTGTTTCCCCCAGGGAACCTAAGGGAAGATTTCTTTGTCTTCCACTCTTCCCAGTCCTCCCATTTTGTCCCAGACAAAGGTAGCAGGCAGTTGCATCTGAGAATGAGAAGGATGCTGTGGAGAACTGGCTTTGGATGGTGTCATGTTTTCTGGAACATGATGAGGGTGGGCTATGACTACTGAGGTGACATGAATACTGAGGTGATGACATAAAATCTCACTTAACATTAGGTACAAGACAAGGCCAAGCAAATATTCACTTGGATACAGATCTGCCACTGTTTTTAGGATTGACAGGCAAAATAATGAACTTGGGAAATCCCATCAATAACTTACTGATCCCTAAAGTGCTCTTCCTTGTTGCTGGAGACTTCATTATCCTCAGTGTGTATGAGCATCTTCATGTACCACGACCAGCAGTAACCTTCTTAATGCTGACCTGATGGTCTCTACTCAATAAATTCTCTATTTCTCCAATCTCCATTCTAACTCTGATATTCATCAGAGGTTCATTCATGAACCTCAACCTCTGGTTCTCTACCTCAGATCTCTCTGCCCTACACCTCCCCATGATAGGAGAGACTCCTACTTGACATCTCCCCATCCATCAATTCAACTCCACCTGCATTTGGTTATCACTGAGCCTGAAATATCTGAGCCACCATATGCACAGCTATTTCTCTCCATCTTGCTCTGTCTGGTGCATGTAGACAGCATTTAAAATTTATTGCTTAGGGCCTCCCCTGGTGGCACAGCAGTTCAGCGCTGGGCTGCAAAGCTGCCCGAAGCCTCTGCAGCGCCGGTTCCACCCCCAGCCTCCAGCGAGGGTCCCACATGGTGCGCAGACCTCTCCTGTTGCCCGCTGCTCCCCTCAGCAGTGTATTTCATCTGTCTGACTGTTCTGTTCCCTGCTCTGGCTCTGGTGAATTCTCTTACCCTCCTGTGCTTCTGACTGTACCTAGTGCTTGCATAAATAAATAAATAAATAAATAAATAAATAAATAAATAAATAAATAAAATCTTTAAAAAAAAATATTGCTTAAAAAACCTTTATTTTTCTACTTAAAAAATTAAAGCATACTCATGAACATATTTATACACTATACTATTAGCTGCATGCTATTTCATAGTAGGGTTATGTCAGTAAGATGGTTAACATTTCAACACCATGTTCATCTGCAATGAACTTCATCTTAACTATTTGCTGTTTTGGCAAACACTGACTTTCCTCAGTAGATTTTGTTCTTTTTTTTCCCTTTTCTGCTTCCAGTCTTATAAATAGTTTTAGAGCAAGTCACAGAAACCTGTTGATGGAAACCATTTCTAATGTACACTCTCTGGGCTCACCTGGATTCTAACTGACTTTGGCAATCCCTTAATGCCTTTCTTGTTGACTCACTGTTTGAAACTCAACAACTACTGTTTCTCACCTTCTTCACTTTTCCTAATACCCAGCTCTAACCTTGACTTCCCTTTTCAAGGAAGATTATTTAACATTACACTTCATTGAAAAAATTATTATCTGATCTGATGTATTGCTCAGAATTTCTTGTGGACTTTGCCCCTATTATCCTTCAGTAAATGCAATAATCTTTTTCCTTGACTGAATCTTTACCATTCACTCTTTAATCCTTTGCTGTTCCCTTTATTAGATCCATTAGAACCCTGAAAACATGCTGCTCTCATCTAAAGATATTTTCTTCCTCTAATCTCAACTTTTCCAGAGGATTTGAATCTATTTGGAGGAAGAAAGGGCATGGGCAGGGAATGAACATTAACTAAGTACTTATTACATGTCAAAATCTCTGCATATTACCCACCCTAACTAAATTCTTATTACTACTTCATGTCATAAGCAGTATTTCTTTTTTGGAGCTCAGAAAAAATTGTGACACATTTGCAAATGAATTTGCTAAAATCAGAACTTATTCTACAACAAAAAGTACCTTTTAGGATTCAATAATAAGACCAAAAAAACCCAGTTTAAAAAAAAAAACAATTTTAAAAATGAACAAAAAATTTGAACAGACATATCACTAAGGTAATGAATAATAAAAAGATTCCTAACAATATTAATCACCAAGAAAATGCAAATTAAACGACGATAACTATACACACACTTGAACCTTCAAAATTAAGAAAACTGAAAATACTAAGTGTTGATGAAGACTTGAAATTTAGGCATACATTGTGGAATGAAATCTAAAATGACACATCCTTTTCAAAAGCAGTTTAACAAAAAGACTTGTACTCTTAAATTATACTTTTTTAGCAAAAAAAAATTGTACTTTTAATTGCCAAAAACTGAAAACAACTCAATGGCCCAGTCAAATTGTGAATAAATAAATTGTGGTGTATTAAAAGAGAACTAGATAACTACTCAACAATAACCAGGAATGAACTATGACACCTGCAACAACAGGGATAAATCTGAAAAGTCTTATGCCAAGTGAAAGAAGCCTGGCACAAAAGACCACATATATGTGAAATTCTAAGAAATCCAATATATTGATAATATATATACATTCATATATTGTGAAGAAACATCAGTTTGTTAAAGGCCAGGCATGGGAGGTGCAGAGCGAGTACCGAATCTGCAGTAGGAGGATGAGTAGTAGCATCCAGATATATGAGAGAACCTTGGATAAGGATGAAATATGACAGCATCCTACTTTGCCTCTAACTTAAGAACCTGTCCACTCCTCCTCAGGATTGGTTCAAGAGTACAAGTCTTTGTGAGAACAAACATTTTCATTTTCTTGGTTAAATACTTGATAGTGGGATTAATGAGTTTTATGGTAGATGTTTGTTTAACTTTATAAAAGATGCTAAACTGTTTTTGAAGGGGA
This sequence comes from Talpa occidentalis, assembly GCF_014898055.3. NCBI lineage: Eukaryota > Metazoa > Chordata > Mammalia > Eulipotyphla > Talpidae > Talpa > Talpa occidentalis. The sequence goes on along the minus strand of NW_023603184.1, from coordinate 93,225,546 downwards.
TGTGTCATTTTACATTTCCATCCACAATGTACACCTAAATTTCAAATCTTGTTTGAGTTTCCATATCTACCTTCCCCCTTCTCTTGAGGATCGCATCATTGGGCGTCTTTTCTCTGGCACCCACTTTGTTTTGACCAATGAGAGGCACCAGTAGGAGGCTGGCAAGAGAATGAAGTGAGTATTTATTCTCTAGTTGTCCTCAGGCATACTGAAATTCTCTTTCAAAGGTCACACTGCTGCCAGCTCCCTCCCTCCTACCTATGGTCACAGCTACTGGTTCTGGGTTCCATTAAGTGCTTCCTCTCATTTCTCCTGCCAGCCTAGAAGTAGCAAAGACCAGTTATATAAGATTTCACTGCCCTTTGTCAGTTTCCCCTAATCCTGCAGTGGTGGAATAAATGGTGAGATCCAAAAAAGATATGACAGGGGTTTTGCTTGCTTTGTTTCCTCTTACAGTCCCAGCTTCTGGAACTTTGCTGTATAGTAGTAGATATTCAACAAATGTCTGTTAAATAAAAGAATGAATGGATCTCTTTTCAAAAATATGATATGTCCCTTATCAGAAAAAGGACCTTTGCAGGTGTAATTAAGTTGAGAATCTTGAGATGAGATCACCCGTTATTATGGGTGGGCCCTAAAGATAGTAACAAGTGTCCTTATAAAATAGGTGAAGAAAAAATTGACACTGACAGAAGAGAAGGCAACAACATAAAGAGCAGAGATGATCTTAAAGTGGAGGTAGAGATTGGAATGATGGAGCCACAAGTCAAGGAAGCCCAGAGCTACCAGGAGCTGGAAGAGGCAAGGAAGGATTCTCGCCCAGAGCCTCCAAAGGGACTGCAGGCCTGTAGATACCTTCATTTTGAAGTTCTGGTCTCCAGAATGGTTCTGTGGTTTTAAGTCACCAAATTTTTGGTAATTTATTATGGCAATGTTCAGAAACTAATACACCTGCCCATATCTTTGTAAACACACCCTCTTAAAACTCTCACTAATTACTCAATTTGCTTGTGTCTCCTGCAAAGATCTGCTGGATATATCTGGCAATGAATGAGTGTCTCAGTGTTACAACTCTGAACTCCAAGAGTGTTCTGATGACACAAGTGAAAAATTATTAAATGGTATTAAGTTTGTATACTCTGGTAACTTTCTATTCAGTGTGAGGTAGGTCTAGATGCATAAGGTACATTACAGAGTCACCTGTGACCTTATTGTGAAATTGTTCCTCTCATAAGAGAGTTCCACAGTAAAGATTATAGCTCTAAAAATGTTCTATGATATATCCTGTGCAGTGGGAGTTGAGTGAGAAGAGACTTCAAGTTTGTTTCATGACTAATTTCCAAAGCTATGATCAGCCACAAAGTGGGGTTACCAGGTGGTTTCCTAAAAACAATTCCTGTGGGAGAGATCAGACCAAGATATAGCTGTGTGAACATTGTTTATAGAGAGGTAAACTCATGGCTGTCTAGGGAAAATTAATCAAATAAGAACCTTTGGACATGTCTTTGGGGAGGAGCTATATTTAAGGTATAAAAGGTTGAAGAAGAGACAGAAGAGTAATTAGAAGCACGGGATTAGAGCCAGATGAGTGAGGAGTTTCAAGGTAGCAGAAAACATGAATTGTGTCTAAATTAGAACCTCTGAGATTCAGAGGAATGAGTGTTCATAAACGGTCTTTGATTTGGGGTGTTCAGAGAGTGTCTGGGACAAAAGCCAGATTGCAAGAGAAGCATCTGCTGATTGCTGATAAAGGTCTACTGCTCTGGGTCAACTTTCAAATATGTGAACAACAGTGATTTCAGAGCAATGTTTCTCAACACTAGCTGTCCATTCTAATCCCTGGAGAGCTTTTAAATAATAACAACACTGGGAGTCCACCCCAGACTAATCAAATTGGAATTTGGGGGAGGAGAGTTGAGACGATACCATTGTTTAAAAACTCCTGGGTTCTTCAAATGACCATCAAGATTGAGAATCAGTGCTATGAAGGGGTCTACAAACCATGGTCCCGGAGCAAGTCCACAAGTCCAGCATGCTGACTGTTGTGATACATCAAATTTATCTGAAAACACCCATTCATACGCTGTGATATTGTCAGTAACTGCTTTCATGCTACAATGGCAGTGTTGAGTAACTGTGATGGAGAAAACAAGGCCCATGAAGACAAGAATATTAACTATATGGCCTTTATAGAAAAAAAATTTGCAGATCCTCAGTATAAAGCAGCCTTGGCACTGTTGACATTGGGAGGGGGGCCAATTCTTTGTTATGAGGAGCTAACCTGCTCATTGTAGGAAGTTTAACAACATTTTTGGCTTTTACCTACTCAATGCCGGTAGCACCCCTTGCAACCCTTACCCCTCCACCAAATCATGACAATTAAAACCACACACACATTGCTAAATCAACCTGGTTGAGAACCATTGGCATAGCATATCAAAGAATATACAACTGATTCTTGTTATATTTAATAGTTATGTTCTATAAAGTCACTGGAAACACTGGAATTAATAAATACTGAGTCATTGCTCCTAGGGGAAATACAGGGCTACGTTCCTGTGAGCTTCAGGTCACAAGATCAATACATAATCTTGTTTTATGTGTGCTTCTGTTTAAAGACAACATATTTAATATGTTTCTTGCAAATAATTATATTTAGTATCTCTTAATAATAAAGCAAAACTAGGCAAAACAGATTTAATAGTTTCCTGACTCTGGATAACATGACTGTAAATTTTTTTGGTTCAGCCTCACAATAATTTATCTCATGCATGCACAAATTCGGCTACTTTTTCATTTTTTCAAAACTTCATCATGCCCTGTAGATGTAACCGTAGCTCTTTTTTAGAACAGTCTTGTGTACAGATTGGTGAATTTCCTCTTCCTTTTTCTGAATGTACCATATTGCTGATTCATTAACATTGAACTCACAGCCAACAGCACTGTAGCTCATGTCTAAACAAAGCTTATCTAACACATATTTTCTCCATAAGGCACATCACAGTCCAGTGTTTAGGAACACTAGACAGAACTTCAGCACAACACTTGGGGCCATTTTAAACAGTGAAATCACCAACAAAGAGTACAAAAATGCAAAAAAAGAAAGTGATAACAAATAGATTGCAAAAGGACACTGTTTATAGTATGAGAGATAAAACAAGTAGGCAGAAATGTGCATAACAGAGGGTTCAAATTCTTTGCCACCCTGCATGTTTCTACAAATAACTGCAAAGGCATCACAAGTATTGATTTTGAAATTACAAATAAATTTCAGTGAGTAGACTAAACAATAATGAGGGTCAATTATATGAGAGATTAACACTGATCTCCCACAGTGTAAATTCTGCATAGTCAAAGACCATGGTTTATTTATTCTTATGTATCAAGCACTTAACATATTGTTAAAGTTCAATGCATATTTATTCTACAAAGAAATGAAAAACCATTTTAATCTGCTTGTAGTTTATTTTTAATTAAACAATTATTATAGACAGCATAAAAATAGGGAGAATTTACAAATAATTTACAAATAATTTTTGATAACTGTTTCAATGTCATTTGCAAAGGTTTGAAATTTGGTAGCTGACTACTCAAATGTGGAAAACACAGACCAAACTTGGAGCAAGCACCATGGGGCAATTAGACAGGGTGACAAGTATGATATTAAGGCAGTTTGCAGGTCCCCCTAAACTAAAGGAGGATTTATTATAGGATGCATCTCCACCAAAAAAGGAGGAGTATTGCAGCATAAGAATGGGTGCCATTTTCCCCACCTCATTTTTTTTAACTTCATTTTTTTTAAGATTTATTTATTTTATTTATACAAGAACCGGGGTACAGGCCAGATTTGCAGGAGGGTGAGAGGATTCACCAGAGACAGAGCCAGGAACAGAGCAGGCAGACTGAAGAAATACACTGCTGAGGGGAGCAGTGGGCAAGACCGGAGAGGTCTGCTGCGCCATGTGGGACCCTCCCCTGCTGGCTGGGGTAGAACCAGCACTGCAGAGGCTGCAGGCAGCTTCACAGCACTGGGCTCAACAGCTCTGGGCTCAACAGCTCAACCACTGGGCCACCAGGGGAGGCCCTCCCCACCTCATTTATATGCAGCTGCCTTGGGCTACAACTCCCAGCATGTTGTGAACCAGACCTCTTGAGTAGGGAACCTCTGAGAAGGAGGAAGGAGCAAGGTGAACATAGAAATTGAGGTGGTACAGGAGAAGGGAGAGACATGTGGGTGAGACATGTAGGTGAGAGACACGTGGAAAGGTTACTCTTGTTCCTTTATTGTTGGTCCTGGAGGCTTCAATGTTTTGGCAAATAAAATGGCTGCCATTATTGTGACCTTGTGGTGCATTATATGGTACATTTTGAGTTGTGGGTTCCTCTTCCTCCAGCTATCCAGGACCTGCCTAGCCCCTTTCTTATGATTTCTGATGATATATACCTTGGACTTGTTCTGGAGCTTTCAGGTCTCAGCCACCCCGCTTTGAGCCATGCCTGTTTGGGTGAGTTTTTGCCCAAGAGAATATGAGTAATTTTTGGAATTTGATTGAAGGTCTGTTATTTAAAATTCTCTCTTTTTCTCGCTCTTTCTCTCCCCACCTCCCCACACACCAATTAGAGATCTTTGAACACACAGAGTCTACTTTCTTTGCCTTTGTGCACTCGGATGATCAAACCCTTAGAATGAGTATTAGTTTCCCCCCTTAACAGATTGGGGTCCCTGGGAACCCCTCAGTCACACTGTTTCAATTTGGAATGTAGATCTGTCTATGCGGACCTGCTGACTGGGTGAGGACAGGCAAGTTCTGACCATGTGAAAAAGTCATAGCTACCTCTAGTGACACTTTGTGACTGTTAAATTGTAACAGTGTAATCCCCAAGGAAAGGGGAGGCTCCAAATTCCCTGCCCCACCCTAAGGAAGGGTGGAGCTGGATGGTGAGGTAAGCTAGAAAATACTGAGAAAGGAAGAGAAGACAGAGAAAGAAGCAAACAGGAGACGGCACAAGGAGCAGAAAGACATGTGAAGAAGAAGCCACACTTGCTTCTTGGCCTGGACTTGTACCAGGGACTTGGGAGACAGAAAAAAGACACTTAAAACAGACGTGGGTGAGAGACCCATGGGGAGGTTGACAATGGCAGCCTTTATCTTGCCTTTGCTTTTGTTTTTTCTTCCAGACTTGCCTGGCCCTTCTGCCCCTTTCCTAAGGGTCTGCACCAGAAGGTGCTTTAAACTTGTGGCAAGGTTTTGGTCCTCAGCTACCCTACTTAGAGCCCACTCTTTGGCTGGGCATTACTCTGGGTGTTTAATTGTAAACTCCTTTAACTATATTCTTTCTTCTCTTCTCTCTATTGCACACTAATTCTACTAAAGTTCTTTTCCATTGAAGGCCTTATGCACTAAGAGTATGTTTGTCTTTATGTGGCGGATGGCAGAACCTATTTAGTGAGGGCAGGTTTGGGGGTTCCAGGGTTCCCCTCATTCTACCTGCTAACAAAATGAAATTGAGATTCAGTTAGTCACAGAATAGTGGAGACTTTGCCTGAAAAACGGTAAATATTCTCCCTCATCTTTGTATATTGTCTAAGATTTCCTGTACTGCAAAAAATTTCTATGAAGAATTCCTATGTTCTTGACAATCATTTCTAAAGACTAATATTTTGGTAATAGTCAAGGTAGGTATAATAGTCACAGGCATGAGAATTTTAAAATGAGATCTTACATTTTAAAATTAGTCATAACTAACATATATAGTGGTTATCATTTGCCAAATAACCTTCTCAGCAATATATAGATAAATGAATAATATTCATAATTTATAGCATTTATATGACATGAATAACTATGCATTTATCCATACTCATTTAACAAAATAATTAATAAATAGGAACAAATATTGTCCCTGTTCTTCACAGAGGTTGAAGAATTTTTTCAAATTCACATAACAATTTAATGAGAGGCCAAGGTTTCAAATCTAAGTCTATAAACTGACTCCTATCTGCCAAACCATCTGTATATACAATGTAGAGAAACTGCACTATAGTTTGATATAATCAACAAATGTATCTTGCTAAATTTTCTGAGTCTCCAGACCTATTGACTACTTTGTAGTATTTGTTGCTCATATACCTAATAAATGCTGGTAAAATACAAAATTTCATTGCACATGAGGAGTTTAGTTTTTTACTAGAGCTTGATGAAAAAGATATCTTGTTTTCTACTTTGTTTTTATTTATCTTGTTATCTGATTTATACTCTTATCTTCTTTTTACTTTTCATTACTAATGTAATAGACTCCAAATTAGTTATAACATGAAAAATGAAATCATGTCTTTTTCATGGGTATTTTATAATTCATGAAAATAGATCAAGACACTCTGTCACTGGGCCTCCCTGGTGGCACAAGGGGTTAGGGCGCAGGCCTATGAAGCTATCCACAGTCACTGCAGCAAGAGTTCAATCCCCGGCCAAGGAGGTGACACACATGGCACAACAGACCTCTCCTGTCTGGCCCACTGCTCCCCTGAACAGTGCATTTCAGTACATCTACCTGTTCTGCTCCCCACTCTGTCTCTCGTGAATCCTCTCACCCCAGCATCTCTGGCCTGCACCCCAACTCTTGTATGAATAAATAAATAAATCTTAAAAAAAAGACTCTCTGTCACAGTAATATTAACCATTTTCTTAAGTATTGAAATTATGATCCTTTAATGCCCAGGATGAATGGAAGAGAGCAGTTATTTTCTACTATGTAGATACTAAGATGATTTAAGTTCAGGAATAGCTTTATACAGCGACTGCCAGAGGACCTAGCAAAAGCACACTGTTTTGCCCATAATACAAGTAATCATGTGCAGAATGGCTGAATCTGATAGAGAATTCTTATCTAGCACTTTGGTTGCATATCAGCAGACAAAAACAGACAAAAGAGTAGTGGATCAAAGGGTATTCATTATTATTTACATTCTTCAGAATAAAAATTTTCTAAGAAAAAGAAAATGAAGAAACCAGGCCTGTCAGAATGTTTGTATCAAAGAAAATAAAAGAATAAATAAAATAACAAATTTTGTAGAATAAAAGAATAAATTAGACAAAACTAAGGCAATGATGCATGATGCTTCAGGAAAGCATGTCCTTATTACAGAATGAAAGGGTGAAAGGCATCATAATGCAGGAAACAGGTGCCATTTTCTCTGCCCCCTCTTGTACACAGCTGACTTGGATTACAAGCCCCAGCATGTCTTGAACCAGACTTCCTAAATGGGGGGCGTCTTGGAAGGAACAAGGTGGAGACATGCATATGGTAGAATGAGGGAGACACGTGGGAAGACAGAGGTGGAGCGAAATGTGTAGAGACCCTTGGAAGGGAGAGGGGGCGGGGGTGAGACACACTTGGGAAGGCTGCTCCTGGTCCTTAGCAGAGACAATGACAACAGTCATCCTAACTTCATGGTGGATTATGTGCTATATTTCGAATTTTGAGTCTCTCCTTCTGTCCCAGCTCTCTGCAACTTGCCTAACCACTTTTTTTGTGGTTCTTTGCTAAAAGGCAACTTAGATAGGTGGCAAGCTTTTTTGACCTCTGTAGCCTCACTTTGGACCAAGTGTATTTGACTGGGCATTTGTCTACAAGGGAATGGGTAATTTTTGGAGCTTCACAGGGAAACTGTTTTTTTTTCCAACTTAAGTTTATGTTTGGTCTTCTGTCCATCAAGATTACATATTAACTGTTTTCAAGTTTCCTTTTCTAAACTTAGGAGAGAAAGCAATGTGTCATACACACTCAGAGTTAACATTTGCATAGTGGTTTTTCAGTTTACAAAGTCTGTCTCTGTGTCTGCATGATGCCATTTGGCCCTTTGAAGTCACTTTGCTGGGGAGGACAGCTCATATCAGATTGGGGACTTGTCTTCAGCCACCAAATTGAACCAGGTGCTATGCCTCAGGACAGTACTGTTCTGAACTCATAAGCCAATGTATCCCTTTCAAAAGCTGGCTTTCCCACCTTGGAGAGGGGCTCTACTTACGTTCACATCTTTCACATACACAAGTGATAGCATCTATTCTAGGATCCAACTGGATTTCATTTGACACAATACATATGGCTTCAGGAATAACAAACTGAAGTGACAAAGCAGAAAAGGTCTGACACATTTGTAATTAACAGGAAGGCAAGTTATTAAATGAGTAACAAAACAGTTAAACTTGACGAAAGAATTCTCTTTTTCTAGCGCCCATACTTATGGAATCCCCACTCTCTGTTGTCCAAGGGACACACCTGTTGTGTTTTGAGCCAGCAAGCAATGCAGTGGAAATGAAAGCCCTGGTTACATAGCCTCCCAAGCTATGGCACCCTCTTCAGAAGTAGCCAATAACTGGTTAGCTTGACATTCCATGCAAAGATCCATAATGTGTAATAGTTCCTGCAAATGGCACAGTTATCAACCGAATATCCCAGGCCCATAGGGCTTCGGCATTTCATTTTTTTCACTTAAAAACACATTTGTCCACACCCCTGTTGGTGCTGCTCAAGGTATCCACATCCATCGCTGCTGCCATTTGGGAAAAAAAACAGTCCCTCTTCTGGTCACTGCACCTTTGCACCAGCATAGGCCTTGCTCTCTGTCTCTACTCTGAAACTACTATATGAAATTCTTTCTTTTGCCCCTTTATGCACACCAATTTTATTAAAAGTCATTCACACTAAGAGTCTGATTGCTTTGCCTTTGTGTGCACAGATGGCCAGACACCTTTTAGAGTATACATCCCTTAATAGTTTGGGGTCCCTGGATACCCCTCAGCCTCAGGGTAACATCTTCATTTATAGGAAAGATTTCCTTTCACCACTAACAATGCATATGTTTTGGGGCTGGGCATGTGCAGAAAACAAAAGTAAGCATACTTGTCAGGTACAACAAAGTAGCCACTTCAGTCCTTGACTAGTCTCTGTCTTGTAAGTCTCCTTAAAATTTTCAAGTGTCTATTTTTAAAAGAATTAAAGTGAAAGCAAAAGGAAAGTAATTAGCAGAGTATCACTAAATGGTAAACAGAAATTTTACTGCCAAAGCTATCTTCCTTCATTGAGCGAAAACAAAACTCTCTTTTGTCATGGAAGGGAAGAAGGCATTTTTCATTATTGTGCAACTTAACTACAATCATGCATAAATTTAATCTAATCTCATTAAGTAAGAATAAAATCTTTGGGGGTTGGTGAATGAAGGGTGTGTCACTATCTTATTTCTTGAATATAATCATAAATTCTCAGTCAAAATATGTCTTAGAATTCTTTAAGAATTTGTAACTTTTAGGAAATAATATTTACTAATTCATAGTCTAACATTATAAATTAACTTGACATTATATTCACATATCTAAAGTTACAATCTAGAGTATATATATTTTTATTGGGCCCATATTTATTTTTTCCTTAATTTTAAATTCACAAAAAAATTCTCTTACATTACAAGTAAAGTTGTAAGAAGCACATGGAGGCTTTCTGACAATTATGTGAAAATTAAAATGAAAGTGTGGATAGGATTTGAAATGCAGTTATTGAGGAAATGAAGAATGTTCCCAGTCTATGGGGCTTTTTAAAAATAGTACAGTCTCAACTGTCTGGGTTGGTTTGGGTGTGGTCCTGCCTGGAGGCAGGAGGATGGACTAGAATAGAAGACAGTACGCTGTCCCTGACGCGCTAAGGACTCTAGGAGTCTAGAAATACTTGGCCTTAGAACTATGCGACTAAATGAGAGACAAACTCTTTTAATTTTTTAATAGAAGCACAAGGAATTGAGAAGCAAACACAGCCTTCAATTCTGTAAGTGAAAAGCTCTGAATTTATATGGGTAGCATCATTTTACTGCCATCAGCATATTAGTCATGGAGGAATGAGAAAGAATCTCAGAATTTGTCCAGCCTTAGGCAGACTTTCACAGAAGTTTGTAAGTAACTCTTAATTTTAAGGAACTGAATCCACTGGTAATTCAGGGCAGCGTACTATTTCAAGGAATTATATAGTAGATCCTTTCTTTAAGAAAATAATCATCCATTTCTTTGTTCTTTGTTGCTGTTTGTCAATCTGGTTTTCTCAAAGTGAGGTATAGTTGTATGGTACTGTTTAAATTTTCAGTGCTACATTAAGATTTTTTTAAATGATCAACTGTTTACTGATTGTATTGTGTATCTACTAAAACCATAACTACAAAAATTATACAACATGGGGAAATGTAAATGAAATGTTATAGGAGACAGAACACAAAATTGTGTACTTGATATAATTACAAATACATAAAAATTATATCTGAGTTAAGATCAGAAAGTTTTTACAAGATAGGGCAAATAAAAATGTAATTGAAAATTTACATAACTGTACATACTAATTTCATAATTATAAAAGTGTTTAACTGAACTATCTTCCATTGGCTCTTTGTTTAAAGTGAAATAATGAGTCTTTGAATATGAGTCCTTACTCCTCCTAAATACAAGTCCTTATTCCTCCACTCTGAAGTCTTCGACAAGATAGAACTTCACACAGCCCTGTTCTTCTCTCCTGCAAAGGTAAAGATAGTAACCTACAAAGCAAGGCGATTGAGAGGATTACGTGAGATAACAGCAAGTGACTGACATTCCACAAGAACTATCAAGTATAAAAGATTCATGGAAGTCAAAAATAAGCATGACCTTCAGAAAGTCAGCTAGAAAATGCCTGGATTCTTGTGGGGCTAGGGTACCTTGACCTAAGGACAAAGCACATTTCAAACCAATGCCAATTACCCACTAAATAATCTAACCTCCCTGTATAGCATTCATTAAGGAGTGTTAACTCCACACTTTGACCCATCTTTCCAAGAATTGGAATATCCTAATGATTCCACAGCAGCAAACACCTCTGCTCTGTAATCATATTATGCAGGTGTCTAATTCCTTCCTTCTAGACATAAGGGGGCAAGTAGTATTCTTATGAATGCTAGACAAGATTTCTTCCTTCCTTTAGGACTGACAAGTCCCAAATAAAAGGAAATCCATCTATAGCATCTTGACAGCCTAAGATCACTGACATTTGATAATTTTTGCTGTGCCAATCAAATATAAACCAACCTTGGAGAGTCCTGACAAAGATTGGACAGCTAACATTCACTGTATTTTGCAGGTACATCAGGAAATGGAAACGATTGAGGTTCCTATGAGCTGGAATTAAGTCCACCAGACAGATTTACAATCTTGCTTATGCTCCAATATCCATTAAAGTGGTAAGGTTAAAAACATAAAAAGGTTCATGCAATCCTAAAAGCATAATTTGATGGAGAGTAATGTCCCCAAAAGTGCAGGTGAGCAGCCTTGTGTCAATCTAATTGAAAACTACCTCACTGGGGTGAATTTTAGGTACCCAATGTTATTCAATATTCCTTATCAGTGAGAAAATGGAATTGAGAAAATTCTCAATTCTGATCTGATAGCAAATATGGCAAAATTATTAGCACTAAAAAAAAACAAGGAAATTGAAAGTGTTCTTTATAAAATAGATATGTATAAACAGAGATTTTGATAGAAAGTACAAAGGCAACATTAACATGTGCCCTGAAATTAAAATACTCCCTACTGATATAATAAGAGACATGATGATCTAGACATAAACATCAATAAATGAGTTTGAGATTATAATGGAACACAAAGTAAAGATACTGATAAATAGATTTGGATTTGTTTTGTTCCTTTTTATAATAATAGAACATGATATCTGAAAAGAAGGTTGAACTGTAAGAGCGTGGTAGAGCACATACTTTATTGAGCATGAGACCATGTTTTACTAAACTAGCCAACTGAATCATGATATGGTAAATTACAGGAGACCTAGAAAATGCATCTAAATATTAGAAAATATTTTTTAAAAAGATGAAAGGCTTGAGGTTATCCAGCCAATAGAAAAGATGCCTGAGAAGTTATTTATATCACAGAACACTGACTAAACATTATCCATCTTCCACAGAACAGGATGTGATTTCTTAATGTTATAAATTGCAATTTGCAAACATAGAAAGAAGGGATTTCTTGATAATAAAAATGACTAAACTCTTGAATAAATTATTGAAATAAGTTATGAGATCCTACAAAGTGATAAATGAGAAGCTTTGCCATATGTGAGCTAGTTTGATGTTTAGGAGATTCAAAGTGATAGACCAGAGCATATCTAGAGATTTAAGCCAAGACTTGCATGTTATGAACATTTTTTTTAAAGATTTATTTATTTATTTTATACAAGAACTGGGGTACAGGTCAGAAGCGCGGGAGGGTGAGAGAATCCACCAGAGCCAGAGCGGGGAGCAGAGCAGGCAGAAGGACCGAAGTACACTGCTGAGGGGAGCAGCGGGCGGCAGGAGAGGTCTGCTGCGCCATGTGGGGTTCTCCCTGGCTGGCGGGGAATGGAACCAGCGCTGCAGAGGCTGCGGACAGCTTCGCAGCACGGCGCTCAACCGCTGCACCACTGGGGAGGCCCCTGCTATGAACATTTTGACTCAATTCTTACCTTTGATCGGCTGCTCTTTTTTTTCTTACATGCTCTCCATAAATGATCTGATCTGCTCTTCATTTTAAAAACAACCCATATATAGTTGCTGACCCCAAGTTTGTCTCTGCTTTTCACCTCTCCTCTCAAATTCAGATCCACAGAGACAAATACCTGCCCGACCCATTCACTCAGATATTTGTTACTGCACAAGCAGTCCCCCATCCACAACTTTTACACAAAGGTTCATAGCAGCATTATTCATGATAGTCATGATAGTCTAAACATGGAATTAACCCAAATATCTATCAACAGATGAAGAGATGAACAAAAGTGGTACATACATACAATGGAATATTATTCAGCCATAAAAAATGAAGCACTGATAGATGCTACAATGTGGATGGACATCAAAAGTATTGTGTTACAACAAAATAAAACAAACACAAACAGATAATTATAAACCAGAGACATCCTGCAGGGGAGGAGGAGGGAGAGGGATTAGAGGGAGGGAGGGAGGAATACAGGGGGCAATGGTAATGGTGCGCAGGTGCATTGGTGAAGGAAATTCTATGGGGACTACACCTGAGAGGTGGGGGAAAGCAAATATTGTTTAAAAATGAACAATGATGTGAAAAATACATAAATAAAGAGAAAATTTTTTTAAAAAGGAAAAAAAAATATTGTGTTAAGTGAGAGAACCCAAACAGAAAAGATCACATTAGTGATTCCATTTATATGAATTTATCCAGAATTGGCAAATCCACAGAAACAGAAAGGAGACTATTGGTTGGCAGGAGCTGAGAGGAGAAGGGAATGAGAAGTAACTGCTTAATGACTAAATTTTCTGAGTTAATTTTCATGTGAAATACAATGTTCATTATATGGATAAATTGAGTAAATAAAAGAGTAAGTATTAAGAATGTGTTCATTTGAAAGTTCGATATACATTATTTTGGAAGTCAGACTCCAACATGACTGTGATTCCCACCTCCTGGTATTCACATTCTAATATACTCTATTACTACATTGTGAGTAATACAACATGGCAAAATTGATTTTTGATGGTATTGAAATTGGTTTATAAAAAACACTGCAGTTTCTGTTCTGGTAGTGTTCTGTCTCCCTCTCTCTCCATCTCTCCATCTCTCTGTCAATCATCTATCTATATTGCTCTCTTGCTATCTCTCTCTCCCCCACCCCACCTCCAGCTGTCATAACATATGCAGTTCTATAGAGAGACTCCCATGGAAAGGAACTGAGGACATCAGTCAAAAGCCACATGAGGGCCTCCCCAGTGGCGCAGCGGTTGAGCGCTGGGTTGCGAAGCTGCCTGCAGCCTCTGCAGCAACGGTTCGATCCCTGGCTGCTCCCCGGCCACCGAGGAGGGTCCCACATGGCGCGCAAACCTCTCCTGCCGCCCGCTGCTCCCCTCAGCAGTGTACTTCGGTCCTTCTGCCTGCTCTGCTCCCCGCTCTGGCTCTGGTGAATTCTCTCACCCTCCCACGCTTCTGACTGTACCCAGTGCTTACATAAATAAATAAATAAATCTTAAAAAAAAAAAATAAAGCCACATGAGTGAACTAGGAAGTGGATTCTCTAGCCCCAGTCAAACTTAAATGACTACAGTTCCAGCTGACAGTTAAATCTCATGAGACCCTGTGTCAGAATCATCCAGCCAAGTCACTCCCAAATGCCTAACCCTCAGAAACCATGTGAGGCAATGAATGTTCATTAAATTGCTAAAATTGGGAAATTTTGTCAAGCAGCAATAGATAACTAATACAATTATTGAAACTCAGTTGTATCCATGATTTTTGTTTGGTCCTTAGATCAACAACAGATTTTTTTTTTCTGAGAAGAGTGTACTATCACTAACATTCATGATTAAGAAGGTGCATGATGGTAATGTAAAGTATACTGACTTTTAGTTAGCTTTCTTATTGTTTTTAAATCCTCCACAATCCTTCCGCTTATTGTCTGTATCCAGAATGAACTGCTACCACTGTTTTGGTACATCCTGGCTCTAGTTTGTCATCTCTTTCCTGGTATAACTGCAATTTTTTTTCTTCTAGTCTCCCCCATCTGTATTGAATCTGTCAACTACACTGATGACAATGCTGTTAATATTCATAAATCTGACCTCATAACTCAGATTGCATAAATTCCTCAATAATTCCTAGTAACTTAGCTGGAAGCCTATTTATTCTTGTGTCTAAAGAATAAAGTCCAGGTGATTAATCTGTAAGTTGGCTATGCAGGAAATATTGGAAATTTTTACTTATTGCACAGTAGTGTTCTAATATGGTTGTCATGGTCTGGCCCCCATTTTCCAGCCTCAATCTTTACTCAGATCTGCATGTATTTGGATCTGTAAGTCATAATGAAAGATTAGTAGTTCTCTAATCATATTCTTACATTTTTGTACAAACTAATCTTTTTGCCTGGAATTATCTAATTCTCTTTCAACTCTACCTATATTCCATTCCAATTTCATTCTTATTTATTTGGTGAATTCTTTTTTTTTTTAACTTTTCACAAAGTATAGCTAAAAACTTAAAAGTATCATTGTATTTCATCACTCCAGAAAAAGTGTTCCCTCCTTATCCAGCTGACCACTCTCTATAGCGATTGTATGTTTACATATCTGCTTTATCTCCTACACCGAGAACCACTCGATGAGAAAAATATTATTTAATTCATCTTTAGAGGCCTGTCCATTAACACGACGTCAGATCATCCAGCAGGCACATGCTAAACAATGGCATAAATAACTTCTGAAAATTAAAGCAAACAACTGCATTTGTTATTTACATTCACATTATTAATGATATGAATGTTAATTTACAATCATATCATCTAACACATATTATTGCAATTTTTACACAAGCATCCATATTTTTCTAGATTAGAATTTTATATAAATTACCAACTTCTATTTATCGCATTGGTATAGTTAGTATTCCACATTTATTTTTCATTTTGGATAGCTTCCATTGTTCTCTAATCAAACTCACTAATCTTTTCATCTGCAGTGTCTTTAGTCTTTAGCATCAGAAGTCCTCAGGTTTTGCCCTAGACTTTTGACTTACCACAAAGAACTACCAATCATTGAATGACTCTGAGGTGTGTGTCTTTATATTTATATAACTAATGTTAATTATTAATTTTCTACTGCTTACTTTGTGTCAGACATTATTTTTACATATCTTATGTATATTAACTCATTTAACCTTCTCAACAATCTCATTTTATACTTTATGAATGAAGGTATATAACAGCCTACATTTTAACCTAGGAAGCCTGGCTTCAGAATCTGTGCCTAGAACAACAATATCTACCTGGGGGATTTCAGTGAGAGGACTTGTAAACTAAGAAGTCGTTGTAGTGTTCAAATAATTACAAAATAATTGTGATGGCAATGACAGTGATGAAATCCAGATAAAAGTATAGGAGAGTCTTAACAATGTAAACAAACTGTTGCAGAAAATTTAACGATAATTTGGGTTTATAAAATTTACAAGTGCTAAAGAAGCTAAAGATTATGTTTCCTTTATGTGTTCTTTCTTCTCCAGTTTTCTCTGGTCTTACTCTTTCAATCTTAAGTTTTTATTTTTATTAAATTTTAACATATAATCTTGAAATACCTGATATGCATTATTTTTCATTTTAATAATACACTGACTAGTATGCATGTGTATGTGTATATACACATACATATGAGTAGTATATGTGTGTGTGTATATATATATATATATATATATATATATATATATATAGTACATACACTGGTTAAATACAAATATATTTTATGCACATACACTGGTTAAATCTCAGCTTTTAGCACTGCTTCACATTAAAAAAGAGCCTCCCCGGTGGCGCAGTGGTTAAGCGCTGGGTTGAGAAGCTGCAGGCAGCCTCTTTAGTGCCCGCTGGATCCTCGGCCGCTGGGCGAGGGTCCCACACGGCACAGACCTCTCCTGCCACCCGCTGCTCCCCTGAGCAGCGTACTTCGTCAGTCTGCCTGCTCTGCTCTCCCCTCTGGCTCTGGTGAATTCTCTCACCCTCCCGTGCTTCTTACTGTCCCCAGTGTTGTATAAATAAATAAATAAATAAATCTTTAAAAAAAAAAGTTTTAAAAAAGAGTCTCCAGTATCTGACATATTGAAGCTGCTGGAGATTGGTGTTTTTGAACTTAAAAAAAAGAAAGAAATTGAAGAAAGCAAAATTCTTTTCTTTCTAGACATTCTGATACTCTTTAGAAGTTCTCTTATTGATGAACGCACTGCAAATATCCTCTAATAAAAGTGGTCCTTAAAATATTTGGAGCATAGACATCTTTTCCAGACATCTGCTGATCATGAAATCACAGTCTGTCTTACACAGGCACCTAAACATTGCTGCACAGATCAGACTATTTTTAAAAGTGAAATTACAATTGCAAAAATCCTCAATAGACATATTTAATAATGTAATTTTGTTAATCCACACAAAACATTTTTTAAAAATCATTCCATTATATTATTTTTATGAAAAGCATTTAAAAAATCTAGAAGGAGAGGCAAAAAAATTAAAATCTATCTTTAGGAAATGTTAGTCTCCACAGAATGCAAATTTCTAACAAAAAGTAGCTTGAGAATTGTTGGTCTATAGGAAAAAAGTCAGACAGAAAAGTGAGAACTTTTCTCCCTTCCCGTTCAACTAACTTACTCCCTGAACTTTTGAAAAGTTTGACTAATTTGGGATTTGATGTCATCAAATGTTGTAACAATACTTGCCAGCAATTCATTTACAAACCATTCCTTGGATCAGTTAATGACTACAAATGATCCAACCTATTACCCCTGAGGGCAGGATTAATATATACTTGCCTGTGGACCAATAATCCCTTGCACACTAATGGCACTTAATAAATGCTTATTGGATAAATTAATTAGTTACCAAATTATTTCTTTTGTCTCTTTGTGGAGATGGTCATCTGGATTAGGTCTGTTAGGGTATCGGTATAAAGAGATAAAATCTCAACTCAGAGACAGCTGATGGGTGGAATTTCTATCCTCAGTGGTCATTGAGCTCTTAGTTCTACCACATTCTTAAACAACAGCACCCAATTTCAAGCTCGGGGAATTTAGGACATAGTATTCCAACACATTATTACTATTTAATTCTCACTATAGCTGAGTTTCTCAGCTGTGCCACATTTTGGCTCTCATTAATAAATTTATGAAAACAAATTTAATTCATGCATATTTTTCTCCATTTCACTTCTTGGAGGAATGTTTTTCCAATATATGTGTTCCTTTTATTAGTCTCAAACACTGGGGCAGGCATGGCTATTACAAAGTAACTCTTGCAAATACAAGATCACTGAATTTCTAAATCCAAAGCGACCTCCAAACACTCAAAAAATTATTTTCTACCATAACATTTCTTCATGTACCTCCAATGAATTTGCACAAAACTGGATAATTGATGTTCAGTGAGAGGCTCAGACTAGGTGCCACAGGAGGGGCATGAGATCCAACCTGGGTTAAAGGAAGGCAGCATGGCACTGAATCTTAAGGAAAAATTAAGAGTAGACCAGGTGAAGAAAAGTAAAAGCTTCTCTGGGCAGATGGATCAAAAAAAGTGAGAGCTGGTTGGAATTGTGTAACAGTTAGGATTGGAAAGAACAGTCATGGAAGGAAGGAAAGAACTAAAAACCAATGGAAGAAAATAAATTTGGAGAATGGGGAGTGTTTCACAATGCGAGTAGGGAGTTGTGATAAAGTATGAATTAAACAGTGCTTCTCAAACGCTGGTGGGAGGTAACAGACACAATTTGAAATTTAAATTTGTGTTTCATTTTGATGAATTTAAAACCATATTACTATTTATAAAGATAATAAAAATTTAGCTGCTTAACTCGGGGCTCCGCAAAATAAGGTCTGAGAATAAGTATCTGAGAGCTATTGAGCTAGATAATTTCTATGTAAACTTCCCTGAATACTATAAAACAATTCCCTATTCATGACAAAACTTCAGTGATACTATAACCACTGGTCCCCTTTCATTTACATTCTTATTTGTTTAGAACCCTAATTCTATGCCAGTCATACTTTCACCATGCAAAAATGATGCTGCCTTTCTTGTTAAGTGTTTAATAAATGTATAGAGACATCACCTAGTCTCCTAGTGAGGAAACAAGAGTACTCACCAATCAATAATTCTCCAAGTTCTGCATTTAGGCTTTCTAATGAATCTAGATTCCATTCCCAACTCACTGAGGCTCTCACACAGCCGCTTTTGTTGCAATACTTCTAATTTTATCCTTCAATTATTTCAGTACTTCCAGGCAAATGGCACCAAAACAAAGGCATTAATTAATACTAATTTGTTTGGTCCACTCTTGTTAACATTAAAAAAAGTGTAAGTGAAACCAAATTAAAGATCTTGAGTGGGACAATTTGTGCCTTGACATCTTTAACTTGCTGTTACTTCTCAGAGACACAACCCTTATCTTTTCTCTCATACAAGATTCTTATGACTGACCCATCCTCATTCATGTCTCCTTAAAGAGGTTTCCCTCACTAAGCTACTTAAAATACCTACCCCAATTCTCACAAACTTACTCTTTTCCCATTATCCTTTTGCTTTTTTCATAGAATTTAATCACATTTGATCATACCATGTTTGGGAGAAAATCACTAAATGGCACATACTATTCTAGGTTTCATCTTGGAACAAATTTCATTAAGCATCTTTCATGACTTCCTTTACCCAGATGTGACAAGGATGAAGAACATATTCTAAGAATTTGTTATTTAAAAAAAATGAAGAGCTGGCTGATAAAGTTTTCTTAGAGAAGTAGCTAATCCAAGTCAAGCATGAACTATACTAGAACCTGGGACGATCTGATCATGCAAAAGAATCAAAGACTATTGGGGTCAGGTGATGAATAAACAAGTTCAGAAATCATTATAGGCAATCAGTTAGGAGTAGGGTGCCCAAGACCTAAGCCCATTCATCAATCTGAATGAGGAACAACAGGTGGGAACAAGAAGGGTGGCCCCCAAGCCTACATGGGCTAAATCCATCTATCAAATTGAACAAGAAACAATCGATGGAAATCAAAGTGCTCCCGAGCCCAGGAAGGAGTGGAATGTTCAGAACATCACCACAATAGCACAATGCTAAAGCTACAGGCCAAAGCTAGTTTCAGAAAGGTAGACCAGGTAATGTGGGAAACTCAGTTGGCCTCAGTAACCAGCCAATCAGCAAGAGACACAACTTGGAGGTACCCTAGGACTGAATCCCCACTCCTTGCCCACTGTATCCATATAAACTCCTGCTTTTTGGCCCTTCAGTAGTTACCCATTTGGAACCACTGGGTTCAGAGAGCTTTCCTGTCCTTCCTCCTTCCTACCAATAAATCTCTTGCTTCTCTGTAACTTTGGTCTTGATGTTGAATTCTTTCATTGCCAAAGACAAGAACCAAGAGAGAGTCTGTCTGGGGTCCTCAGACCCAGGGTCTGCTTCCAAATGCCGATTCATCAACATAGATAGAAGACAACTTGAAGAGTTCCATTGTCTAAAGATGGGAAAATCTGAGCATCAACAAGAATAATGGCTGTGATGAATTGATACAAATCGAATATATACAAATGTACAAGTTCATAATGTTACTTAAAATTGGTTAGCTTTGGAGAGTTCTATGGTATCAACTCATTATTCTGAAATTTGGAAATAGGGGAAAAATAATTTATCCTACTTTTCTAAATTTAATATGTGGGACATTGTTTCACCCTGAATTAAACAAGCTGAGTCTCAAAAGCATTTTTATATATCAGAGAAAAATGAAAAATAACTGGGGCCTCCCCAGTTGAGCTCAGCGCTCTGAAGCTGTCTGCAGTTTCTGCAGCGCCGGTTGGATTCCTGGCCGGCCAGGGAGATTCCCACATGGCCATGTAGACCTCTCCTGTCTCACCCGCTGCTCCCCTCAGCAGTGTACTTCAGTCACCTTCTGCCTGTTCTGCTCCCCACTCTGTCTCTGGTAAATTCTCTCAAGCTCCCGCGTCTCTGGCCTGTAACCCACTGCTTGTATAAACAAATAAATCTTTAAAAAAAAAAAAAGAACAACAACTGGGTATTAGTTAAGCTTAACAAAATGTTGCCAATTTTGTCAGATATGATCATGATATTATTTTTAAAAGTTCTTAATTGTTAGTGGTAGATGTTAACATAACTGAAGGTAAAGTGATATCTGGGATTTGAAATACGAAAATAAAAATGTGTGTGTCTGTATGTGTGTGTTTGTAAAACAAGAATGAAAAAATATTGATAAATGTAGAAGCTGGGTGTGAGGAATAGCGGTCATTATTTCATTGTCTGCCTTTGTTTTTTTTTTTTTTAAAGATTTATTTATTTATTTATACATGCACTGGGTACAGTCAGAAGTGCGGGAGCGTGAGAGAATTCACCAGAGCCAGAGCAGGGAGCAGAGCAGGCAGAAGGACCGAAGTACACTGCTGAGGGGAGCAACGGGCGGCAGGAGAGGTCTGCACGCCATGTGGGACCCTCCTCCGGTGGCCAGGGAGCAGCCGGGGAGCAGCCGGG
Source organism: Talpa occidentalis (assembly GCF_014898055.3). Classification (NCBI taxonomy): domain Eukaryota; kingdom Metazoa; phylum Chordata; class Mammalia; order Eulipotyphla; family Talpidae; genus Talpa; species Talpa occidentalis. The sequence continues at coordinate 93,204,447 of NW_023603184.1, read as the reverse complement.
GAGCAGCCGGGGATCGAACTGGTGCTGCAGAGGCTGCAGGCAGCTTCGCAACCCAGCATTGAACTGCTGCGCCACTGGGGAGGCCCTGTATTTGTTTGAAAATGATCATGATTAAAATTAAAAGCTGATTTTTTTAAGATTTTTTTTTATGTATTTATGCATACAAGAAATGGGATGTAGGCCAGAGGTTCAGGGTGGGGGTGAGAGGATTCACCAGATACAGTGGGGAGCAGAACAGGTGGATCTACTAAATTATACTGCTGAGGAGAGCAGCGGGCAAAACAGGAGAGTTCTGCTGTGCCATGTGGGTAGCTCCCTGGCTGGGGAACGAACTCTTGCTACAGTGCTAGCAATAGCTTCATAGTGCTAAGACTTAACCCCTTGTGCTACCAGGAAGGCCCAAAAGCTGATTTTTGTTTTAAAAATGTTTAGCATGAAGTAAAGCAAACATACAAAAAAATCCATAAACCACTCGAAGACAAATAAAAAATTCAAATGTATTTTATGTACATATCATTTGGAACAGCCCCAAAGTCCCTTTTGGTTGGACAATCTTACCCTTCTTCTCCCTCAGAGATAACTACTATTCTGAATTTTGTGTTTTAATTCCCTTATGTTTGTTGATAGTTTTTGTTACTACTCTTGCTCTTATACAAGTTTTTTTTTCTATTTTTGAACTTCATAACAATGGAATCATGCATTATGTTGACTTGCTTCTTCAACATTAGTTTTGAAATGATCCATGTGGACGATTTTAACTGTAATTTATTCATTTTCACTGCTACAAAGTGTTCTGTTGTAGGCATACACCACAGCATATTTATTCATCCAACAATTGATAGTCACAAGTTATTCTCAGCATACTTTGAACATTCCTGTATATTTCTCCTGATGCACACATAGAAGAATTTCTTGGACGCATATACTTACAAGTAGAATTTCTGAGTCATGGCACACATGCAAGTGAAACTGGGTAATGCCAGATCGTTTTCTAAAGTGGTAGGTGGGAGTACTCATTTATACTTCCTCCAGAAAGCAGTATTTTCAAGATTTTGCCCTCTTCCATATCTTCACCTACAGACCTGATATTTTCAGAGTTCTTGATTTTTGCCAGTCTGGTAAGTGTGCAGTGATACCTTATTATTTTAAAATTTGCATTTCTTTACTACAAGTGAGTAAGAGAGCATATTTTCATATGTCATAGGGACATTTGTGATTTTCCCTCTGTGAATTTCCACATTCATTCTTTTGCTCACATTCTAAAAAGCTATTTTTCTTTTCCTTATTAATTCAAAGGAGTTCTCTACATAATCTGTATATTAATCTTTTGAAATTATATGCATCGCAAATAATGTTTTTGTGATGGACTTATTGCATTCTCTTCATATGGAATCCTTTGATGAACCAGTGTTCTGAATTTTAATACAGTGAAATTAATCAGTCGTGCACTGTTGGTCACCTTATTAAAGAAATCTTTTCCTACCTCAAAGCCAAAAAGATTTTTCCTTATATTGTCCTCTAACAGTTTATAGTTTTGATTTTAACAGCTAGGTCTTTAATTCACTTGAATTTTTTTCTTTCCCTTTTGTGAGGCAGGGCTCCAATTTCATTTTTTCCATATGGGTAACCAATTGACCCAGAATCATTTATTGAAAAGCTCATTCCCCACTGCAGCACCAACTCAGTCATAAATCAAATGTCTTCATAATTGTGGGTATGCTTCTGGGCTCTCTAAAACAGGATGAATTTTTATCACCCAGAAAAAAGTAGAACAGTCTAAGTTTAGTAATGTCCCTTATCACCTCAAACCTAGAACTTTTGAGATTGTTCTTAACTTGTTCTCTTCCTTCAATCACTCCTCCAAACTACCATCCCTAGTCCTCCTAGGTTGTTAAAACACAGTTCATGTCGGTTTTCTGTTGAAAATCACAAAAGGGTTCCAAAGGAATACAATATATAGAGCTGTTTTAAGCTTCCTGACTAGATAATGAACCTCTTCAACCTTCAGACTGACTTGATCTCAACAGTGCCAACCAAGTAGCAGAAACTCAGTAAATGCTACTTTCCTTGTAGAATTTCACATAGGTTAACTGAACACAATTTGCCTGCTGGCATATAAAACGTTCTCATACGAACTTACATTTATTTGTCAACTGCGTAACCTAGACATTTGTCTAAATCATACAAAGATCATAAATTTTTCAACGCATTATTTCAATGTTTTAGCGTATGTTAAATCCAGTTTGAAATGTCATCATAGAAAAATGTAACTGTTTAACAAAATCATGCATTCCATTTCAGTTTTATTTACTTTTGCGCTGTTTGGAAAACAGATTCTCAGAAAGACTAAACGACAAAACAGAGGAATCGAGGTCTAGTTAATAACAAGTGAATTTTGCATTACATTTTATTACATGTATGAGAACTCCACTTTGGAGATGCTTTCTTACTTATGAGCATTTCCGTATTATCTCTCTCTTTTGAGTTAGAATATAAAAGTCTTCAGGCAGATTCAGGGACCAATTAACTCCATTAAATTATATACAGTTATGTAGTGAATTCACCACTGCTGTCTGGGGCTGTCGAGATCGGTGACAATTAGGAGATGGAGAGAGGCAGAAAGAGATTGATTTTATATGTCACCGAAGCACACTGCAACAATATGCCAGCGTGACTTTCAAAATGGCCTTAAAATATTCCAAACTCAGGGAGTTTCCTTGCTCCTGAGTGGGAGTTGACAGACTGTCTGGCAGCATTAGAAAGAGACAGGGAGAAGCTGATGTCTATATTGTGTCCTCTAATAATATTTTGCCTCTGTGCGGCATCTCTCCCTTAGAAGGAAGGATCCGATCTATTTGTTGTGTGTGTGTGTGTGTGTGTGTGTGTGTATGTGTGTGTGTGTGTGTGTGTGAGAGTGAGAGAGAGAGAGAGGAGATATACAGAGATTTACCTCCCCTCGTGCAGAGGGCATGGTTTCACCTCTCACATCTGGGGAAAACCAAACCGAAGGACACTAACCCTCCCAAGGTCACCTAGGAAATTAGTGCTGTGGCCTGGAGGGTGAGGGAACAGAACCCAGGTGTCTTTACTCCAGCTTTGTGGTTGGGCACGAAATCATTTTCCTTGCCTCGTGAAAAAAAAAAAAAAAAATCATTGGGCGGGGGAAGTGAGGGATTAATCAGATTTCTTTCTCTTACCCTTACCTTCCCTCCCCTTTACGCAGATAAAAACTCATGAAAGCAAACGAGGTGTCCCTCCGCAGTTCTTAAGCTGGGCTCCCCAAACCCAGACTCCCTCCCTCCCCCAGACATCCATACAAAGCGTTCTGGGTTCCCAGGGCTTGAGCCCATCCAAGCGCAGGCGGGGAGGTGAGGAGTGGTTAAAACTCAGCCCTCACCTCCAGCGCGTCCCGGGCCCAAGCCCCGCCCCCGCGCGCCCCTCCCCCACGGCCGCCGCACGCCGGCCCCTCTCCCCTCTCCCCCTCGGGCGCACCCACCCCAGATGCCGCCCGGCTCGGAGCTCCGCCGCCGCGCTGTCCACTTGTATTGATCACCGCCCAGCCCCGTTCCGCCTGCTCGGCTGTGCGGAGCGCGGCCGGACGCCAGACCTTGGCAGCCCCGGGGCAGTCGGGCTCCGGGAGGCAACTCCTTGGGCGCTCCCTGTCCGGGGTGCCCTCTGCGCTCTGCAGTGTCTTTCTCTCCGCCGAGAGAAGGAAGAGAAGCAGGAGGAGAAGCAGAAGAAGGAGGAGGACGTCTGGTCCGGGCTGGGAGGTGGAGCAGCGGCAGCCGCCGCCGGAAAGGGAGAGGCAGGAGAGCCCGAGACTTGGAAACCCCAAATTGCCCGCGACCCTGCACGGCAGGCGCCCTTCCAGCTTCATGGGCAAAGTGTGGAAACAGCAGATGTACCCTCAGTACGCTACCTACTACTACCCCCAGTATCTTCAAGCGAAGGTAAAGGGGCGCCGGGGGAGGGGGGCTTCGGGGGAAGGGGCGCCGGGGGCGCGCGCGGCTCGAGGAGGGGCGCGCCCCGCCGCCCCCGGCGGAGTTGATGGAAGGTTGCTAACTATAGCGCTGGCCTGGGGGAGCCGCGCGGCGCGCGGGGCGGCGGCTGCCCGGGAAGCGGAGTGCGGGGATCGGGTTACAGAAAGCTGCGGGGGAGAGACTAGACAGGAAAGAGCCGCCAGCCCCTTCCTGGCCCGGGAGGCGGGAGGGTCGCGGGGCCTAGCGTCGGCGGCTGGGCTGCAGACGCCTGGGGCCCGCCGCAGGACTCGCTGGCGGCGCGGCTTTTCGACCCCTTCTCTTGGGCCTCGCCCTGCGAACTGTAACTCTCGGCTTCCCTCGCTGGAGTGGGGAGCCTCCGGTCCCCCGGGGACGCCTCTCTACCTCCCGCGCGCGCTAGGGCTGGGGTTTGGGGAGGGGGGGCGACGAGCCAGTCTCCTCCCGCCTCGGGTCCGGCGCGCCCGCCCCTCGCCTTGATCTTTGTGCGGTGTGGCACTTCACCTGGTTACTGATTTCCACTTTTACGCTCGTGTTTTGGGTAGAAAAGTGGCCAAAGTTCACCCAGCATTCATTGAGGTCCTTTTTAATCTTCCCTGTAGCTTTTGCAGAGGAGGGACAATGGCCAGATTTCTCTGCGAAGAAGTGACTTTGTGTTTAGTTGAAAAACAAAACAGACTACCTTATATGTTTACCGCAGATCGATTTCCATTGGGCTTTCTCAAAAGTGGCCTTGGCACACTCGTAGGTACACAGATGATGACATGGGGCCATGCAAATCGCGCCTGGCTTTCTAGGGACCCTGGGTACTTTGTTAGTGAGCCTGTTTTTTTTTTTTTTGCAATAAGAATTCGATGCCTTCTGAACTCAAAAAAAAAAAAATATATATATATATCCGAACCATGAAGAGTGAGGGGTTCCCTGCTTTGGAAGCTTCCTCCTCTATTGGGGAACACAGAAGTTGTATGCATCAGCCTTCTTCAGCAATTAGCATCTCTTATTAAGACTCCAGGTGCCCTTCTTGCTCACAAAAGAATCAAGTATGGATGCAGTGTCTGAACTTCCTCTGGGAGGTTGTAATTATGTCCTGCTTGCTGGCAGAGGGCATTTCTGGCCTGGTGCAAAGAATCTCTGATTCAACCTTGATAAGCTTTTCTTTCTTACAGTGTGTGGTCCATGTTTTGTGCCTACAATTTAGGTCTGTATTTGCCCATGTAAAAAAGGATACTTGTCAGAATAGGCAGTAGAAATTTCCTAGCACCCATTTCACTCCTCCTAATTCTTATTTTACTTTGGGTCACCAGAAAGCTGCTGGATTAGATGGTGGCTGCAAGGTTACCCATTATTCATTGCTTAGTGGTTGTCACCTATTTGTTTTCAGGGACTTGAGTGAGGTGCCCATTTTTGGTAAGCTACATTATAAATACAAGTTGGTCAAAGAAATTTGGAGGCATAATCAATGCAATACCTTTTAGATATCATGTATGTTTAATGTACTTGTTTAAATTATGCAGCATTGGGTGACTAAAGGACAACCTATTCAACACTTAACTGTATGAATAATAAATACATATGCTCAGGTGAAAAAGAAAAAAGGCCACGTTTCTACAGGCACATTCACCCCAGTAAATTTTGTGTACCATTAGTAAGTTAGAAACCAAGTACATAGCATTTAATACAGCTAATGCAATGCCATTTGGCTTTTTTTTTTTTTTTGCCCGGTAAATAATTGAAGAGAGAGACAAGCCGGCAAGAGCCTGCTGTAGTAATTAGGGTCGGATCCCAGAAAGCTTTAGGGCCCATTTTCTGAAAGTGTGCTTCCTGCATAAAGCATTTACTATTGATTTGTGTTACGGTAACTGACATTCTCAAAACATATTTTGCTGTTTCTAGTATGAAATCTGAAATCCTATTAACTCCAAATCTCTTTGTTTCCGGAGAAAGCCACACATCTCAGTTGACCTATATAACATGGTATTAAAGTTTGATAATTAAATTCAAATTCCCTATTGTAAAGTATCTTGATTATCTCTGAAAGGGCATCTCATAGGATATAAAGTGACTAGATGCAGATTTTAGGTAAGCTCAATTTGGAACACAAAGCCCATTTTTCCCCCTCCCTTATGTATCTGTTGGTAACATGGGTAGTGTGAGTCATTAAAAAAATAGCCTTCATTTGATTTGTGGTTAGTTTAAAAACAAGAATTGCGTAATCTACCTGGAGTTAATAAACTCACTTAGACTATATTGTCTGCACTGATGATCCTTGCCTCTGTGTGTGGGGCGTGTGTGTTTTAACCTTCCTGAAATGTGGGGTAGAAAATGCCACTCTGTTTAAAGTACAGTGACATGTTTGCTAGTCAGAGTTGTTTTGAAACTTCTGTTTGGAAGCTGTATCAAAAACTGAGGAATGGCACACAGTTCTTTGCAAAGTGATACTTGACTCAAACTTATGATCGAGAGGTGGATGTGATTATGTTGAACTGAGAAAGACTAAGCAGGGTTTCTTTTGTCAGAAGGAATAGACAGATACCAGTTAAATGGCACTTAAAAATGATTTTGTTACCATATTTTAATAGTTAACATATGTCAAATCCTCCTCCTTATGTTAATCATCCAGAGTCTGTTTTGACAAGTTTATTTTGTTATTTTTCCCATAAAAACATATTAGCTACTTCTTCATTTTGTTAACAAAAAAAAAAAAAAAAAATCATTTATGGGGCTATTAGACCATGTGACCATATTGCTGTGCTTTGTGCTTTGACAGAAGGACAAATTCATTAGAAAAAGTAATGCATCGGCAATAAACATAAAGTTGAGGATGCGATGGAAAGGCAGGGCGTGGATGGAAAGGAAGGAGATTGTGACTTTTTTAAATAATACCTTAGCGTAAGAGTAACATAGATTTCAAGTATTCTGATTTTACATTTTGGGTTTTTCTCATTTCTCTGTCAGGATGGCCATATCACAGTATGTTCTCTTTATCACCCGACACGTTCTTTCTGAGATGTAGTTTGATGTAGCTTTGTAAATAAAAGCAATATTTTCGAAAAGGTCTTCTGAATTATAAAATGAGTTATGCTATGTTATAAAAAATTAAATTTGGTATCCGCTTTCTGCTGCACGGAAACAATTCTGATCGCTTAACGTATTTTAAATTATCAATTTGTATATACACATTTCCAAACAATGGCTGTGTTAATTTCACTTTTTATGAAGGCAAACCTTGAATGATGGTGTATTTCTTTCAATGATACTACTAATATTACTAATATAATATACATTACTGCTAATGCATGTATGCAAGTATTTATGGAATTGAAATATTTATTTTTATTTCTTTTGAAGAAAGGGAAGTACAAAATAATCTTTACACGATTAGTTAGCTAATATTTCGTACCAGCTAAAAGCAATTTGACACATTTGATCTCATCATTGAATTATCAAAATGTATTTCTATAAAAGATACCATTTTAGGTTTTTAATGTATACAATGTTATTTTCTATATTAAAGAAATATTTGTTTCTAAAGCAAAATATGTAAGTTTGTTTTAGCACGTGTAGAGCAAAGAACATATTTGAACCTAGCTTCAAAAACTGAAAAATAATGAGGGACATAACTTGGGATTCTCTTAAGAACAAAGTAGAACAAAACAGTTTTTTTCTGAATGGAATTTTTGTGTGCATTAGCATTCTATTGAATTTCTAAACTTTTACTTATATGTTGCCAAATGAATATTGTTTCAATCTGTTTTGTTTCTCTGGGAATTAAGGGTCATGATTTGATATGTAGAACTTCTGGCATAGTAAGTTGGATTGAAGGTACAGAGGCACAGTAAGATTTGGGGTGCCTTGTGTGTAAGAAGTTGTCACACTAATGACATGAATGAAGTTTGCTTAATTATATCAATCTATTGACACAATATTTTACACTGATGAATGTACCTTATTTCTTTGATGATTTGTATCTTGTTGCTATCAGATATGTTGGAGGACTCAAGATTGTGGAAATATTAAAGGGAGATACATTATAATGCAATATTGTAGCTCCCTTTCTCTCCAATGGCTATTTCTTTTGAATTTCCTGTAATAGATTTTTTTTTCTAACACATTGAGAACCACATCTTAAGTTATGAGAAGGGAATGGGATAAGATAAATGAAGAGAAGTAGGAAAATATTTAGTGTTAGTATAACTAGTTACTGCTTACATGTTAGGCAATCTTGGCTTTGAGTTTAAATTCAAATGTGGGATATTTCAAGAAAAAAATATTAAAAAACTTGAATGACATATTGCTCAGACTTTGTATTTTGCTTAATAGTTAGCTGGAATTTTACAATCACCCCAGTTTAATAAGTACTGAAATTTAAAGGTATGTTTCTTTTAGCTGGAGACAAAGGCATCATTTTTTCCCTTTTCTTTTTACTATAGAGGGAGTTGCCAGAAAAAGAAATCTTTTTTCTCCCTGTATCTGCTTAACCAATACAAATCATGTGAGGAAGATATAGAAATAAAGGATAAGTGCTTAGTTAAAAAATTATATGGCACTTAAATGCCTTTCATTCTTTTAAGAGAGGTGGACTTTCTCATCTAGTTTATTTTCTGTAAGCATGGTCTCATCGTCCCTTCTTAAGTCTCCCTTCAAAGAACAGTAACACCTCCATAGTTCCCTATTTGATTTGTGGGTGCTAACTAGGTAGATACTTGTTAGTGACTATTATTATTCAGAATAAGTACGTACAAAATGTTTTAGACTAGGGAAATTATTGTAAAGTCCACAAATACATAACCCAGTCTAATATCTAATGAATTCTCAATGTAGTTGGAGTTGTGTTTTGACTTATTTTGTTCCCATAATGAAAACTTGCATCTGATCTGTGAAAGTAAGACGAGTCCCCTGTCAGTTGGTCAGTGCTTAATTTAAGGAATCAAAAGTGGCGTTTTGTGCAATTTTTATTAAAGATGATGGTACCAGAAAGAAAATCTCATAGCGTTATGTGAAGGGAGTGGATGACACATGTGAAGAATTAGTGATGCCTGTCTCTGCCTCATCTCACTGGCCCTAAGAGCACAAATCAGATTTTTTGCTGCATAATTTTTAAGAAAATCCCTTTTTTCTATGTATTTGTGAGTTGGTAAAAACAGTTATTCATTTAGTGGATAATAACTAAAATACAAACTAAAACTGAGGTATTCCAAGTGATAGTTATCTCTGTTGCATAAGCCTTCCAGCCTTTCACTCTGATTGTTGGGGTATTATAGGAATAAGCCAGAACATACCAAGTTGATTTAAATTGGAAGTTTTAAATTTGGTATTAAATAATCTATTTTTAGGAAAATGATATGTCAGTGATTAAATAGAGTGCCATATATTTGATGTAAAATCAAACCATACATTCAAAAGTTGGACATCAGGCTTCGGCATTTTTTTGTGCATGAGCTCAGCTGTTTTAGTGTCTCTGCTGTCTCATTTTCAAGCATGAGTAGTAAAACTTGATGGAACCCAGTGGGGCCTCATGAGAAACAGCACTTGGCTGATGCAGACACTTAACTGCTGGGAGTTCAGTGAGATGATACATAGCAAAACTTCTTAGAACCCTGTGTGCTGAACACATGCAAATTTGAGCACACACACATAATTGATAGTAGAAACTAAACAGTTACTCAATCATGTAGATGTGAAGGGGAAAAAAGTGTGACGGATATAGCGACACAGACATGGCAACAACCAAGCCAGCAACTAACTGGACATGTCTCCTCCATAGCCTAATTCCTTGTTTTTGCTTAATGCATCTAGTGTTCTTAGTATAATTGTATGAATATATTTTTTAAAAGATTTATTTATTTGTGCATACAGGAACTGGGGTACAGGCCTGAGGTGTTGGGGTGGTGAGAGGATTCACCAAAGACAGAGTGGGGAACAGAACAGGCAGATTGACTGAAATACACTGCTGAGGGGAGCAGTGGGCGAGGCAGGAGAGATCTGCTGCGCCATGTGGGTAGCTCCTCGGCTGGGGATCGAACTCGAGCTGCTTTGGCTGCAGATAGCTTCATAGGATAGCTTCATAGGTTGCCTCTTAACCTCTTGCACCACCAGGGAGGCCCCAATTGTATGAATATTTTAATGTTTAAAACAAAGGCTGAAAAATAAGCATGTCAAAGATATGGGGACGAAAGGGGAAAAGGGAGGGAAAGTGAGTGGGAGAAAGAAACATAGAAGGCAGAAACAACAGAGGGAAAAAATCAACATCTGTACTTCCTAGGGGAGAAAATGTATAAAATTGAACATTGTTGTTTTCCGTACATTGTCTTTTAGGTAATTTGTAAATGGATGCATTTGCCATTTTAGAAGATGGAGAACATCTTCTGGATGTTGAATAGGAAAATGAAAAAGAGATGAGGTCCTTATGTGAACCAGCTAATTTGCTTATAAATTTAGTAGTGCAAATGCAAAATCAACGTCCTGTGGATGATTTCTTGCATTGGCCGTAATATTTAAATGTATTTTGGAATTAGGTTAAGTTTTAAGCTGGCAGTTTATTGGAAAATTGTTGAGGCACAGGAAGGGCTAAAACACTAATTAATTGATTATATTTCCTGAGTGACCCCAAAGCACCATTCTCTGTAGTTGACATTGGGAAAGGTTATGGAGTGTGATAATGTAGTTTCTGCTTTCTGGTAGCTCCCCAGCGAAGGGGAAGACAGAATAGACATAGTACAAGAAATAAACAGAAAAACTTTACAAAATAATACACCCAGGAGGCAGCATGTTAACTAAGGGTGGAGGGACAAAGAAAGCACTAAAATATATATGGGGGATTAAAAATCCTGCCATAATTTTTGTGAGAAAGAATAAAATAGTAATAAAAGCTATTAGTAAACCTGGGAATCTTGCAAAGAAATTGGGTTTTAGACTAATGAATGAAAATTTCTTGAATTGATAATCAGCATTGTAATTTTTCGATTTCAAAATTCTTTTACATGAGCTTTTTTTTGAGTATTTAAAATGTTAAAGAGTTTATGTTAACTCCTCTCCCTCAACATTTCATATTCAGTTACCTTATTTTACATTACTAGTTTTCCAGTTTCATGCTTATAAATGAGCTATTAAGTTAACCTCCGAGGGTTTGGCAGGCTGAGAATATAACCCTTAACTGATGACATGGTGGTTATATAGAAATGTTACTTTTATCATTTTAAACCGTTTGAAATGTTTATTTCTCCTAATACATTATCCTTGTTCATTGCAAAACACAAGTTTGAAGTTTTGTTAATGCTGCTAAATAGATCATTGTGTGCCTGTGTTGACACAGGTTGATGCTGTCTAATGTAAGTTGGCATTTGCAGAAAAAAGTAGATTTATTTTTTTATTCCTGAGTATAGTTTTTTTAAAAAAATATTATTTTGGCATTATGTCGCTTTAATCTTAAAAATAAGGTATTCACCTCTGCAAATGGATCTACCTCCTTCTGGAGTCACAGTGCCCTCTGGCCTCTGGCACACAGAACCTGTCCCTCTGGCCTTCACATTGAACATATGTCCTTTGGCTGCTGGGCCTGTGATAAGGATTGATTTCAGGGAAAGTTTTTGGGAAACTAAATCATTTCATGTATCACATATTATTTTTACTAATCTTAGAGAAAAAAATGCATCATTTCACCAGCCCTGCAAGTATGTGAGCCCATTTCATATGATGTCCATTTTGCTTTTTCATAAGTTGAAAAATTTAATAATCAGAATGGGTAGAATTGAATGGATACATAATGTAATAGTGTGCTCTTCCCTTGAGTTTTGTGGGAAAGAAATCAATGTTGCCAAATAGAAATTTTTTATTATAAATTTGCATCATTTTGTATTTAAACTATTCAAAGGACACTATATTATTTCCTCTAACATTTTAAATACTGCAATTTTTACAATTGCAGTTGGGAGTATATTTTAATGGAGAACCTCTAAACCCTTCCTGTAGAATATGGTTAAGTATTTTCTGAAATTATGTAATAAATCTCAAGCAAAATATTTGAAAGGTTATAAGGAAATTTTAAATTTTATTAGAAACCTCAAATACCATCAGCTTTTTACCTTTGTTTTCTCAACAACAATTGGGATTCGTCACCAAAGAGGCTTTTGACAAAAACAGACTTTTTTGAAGAGAAAAATTTGCCACTTTTTATTTTTAGGGCATGAACTGAAATACTCCCTAGGTCCTCTCTGCCTTCTACAAAGCACAGCATTAATCATTTTCATTGTTTTAAAAATAGAAATCTTGAAATAAAAAGATTCCTAATTTCAGCCAATTCTTAGGTTTCATTCTATGCAATTATTTGTATACTTTTAAAAAAATATCCCTAATACAGAAATAATTGGTTATGTATAGCAAAAATGCTACAACTTGCAGGTGAAATTTTTCTAGAGCTCTGTGTGATTTGTTCAGTGTTTGGGTATACTTTACTTACAAATGAGTTGTGTTTGCAACAAGTTTTGTTCCAAAAATCGCTTATCAGTTATTTAGAACTTGGGATTTCTTTCCTATATTTCATATAAAAATTGTTAGCCTTAATGATAGGGTCCCTAGTTAAACGACAGAAGCCTATAAAAGTAACTCACTTTATAATTCACAGATAGTTGTTCCATGGTTTTACTGTAGAAGCATACAGTAAGCATAGAGGGCGTGTGTATTGAGAGTTGGAATTCCAGTCAGCCATCTTTGACCCTTTTAAGGAATGGGAAGATTTCCCTAACTCACCTGAGAGGCAGTTGGAAAAGAGGCTCCTTGCACTCCTTCAATAGGAGCATCTGGGACAAGGGACTGAGTTTCTACAGGAGATGGCAGTGGCTTGTGAAGTCTGGTGGGTGAAGGATTTGAAAGAATGGGAGATGTGGACTCCGGAGCACTTCTCAGGGGGTAATCTCATTCCCTTTCCGGTTACCAGTACAATTTTGTTTGTTTATTTGTTGCAAAAGCAGCCCAGGGCTTTCTAGTAGTGCTTTTTCATCTTAGCTCATCACTGGCTAGATTATTGCAGCCTCACAGATTTCTTTGCTCTTCTCTAGCATTAAATCAAACATACAGCCCTTGAAGTTTGTAACAAGAAGGGAAACAAAGACCAAGAAACACTGTCCACTTCTGTCATTTCTATTATTTTTACCAAGTCATGGTCCAACAGTGGTTCATAAATGTTAGGGAACCCCAAACCTTAAGAACTTGATGGCACATTCCCATTCACATTTTATAATAATTCCCATTAAGTTTTCATTGCGATTCAGCGTATGACTCACAGATTGAGAATCCTACCATGGAAGGAGAACCAAAAACCAGTATCAGTCTATGCGAACGAGAATGATTTGAGTCATGGGTACCTTGGTATTTTGTTTGTGGTTCAGGTCTGGGGTGAAAAAAGCTAGAAGGGTCCCAGGGCCTACAAAGTGGGAATGGGTGGGGATAAAATTCATGAGTTTGGGAAATCTGTGTTTTGTCTCTGCCTGTCCTTTTTCCCTCACACCCTCCTTTTTTCCTCTTCTCTTCCATTCCTGTCCCTAACTTTTCTTCCTGCACACTAAGTTTAATGCCATCTGGACTTCCCTCTGACCAACTACAAGTGGGTGTACTGGTGGTGGATCTTCCAGGGTGATCATTGTCACATGTAAGCTGCTCCCACTGCAAGTTCCTTAATTTTCTAAAAAAATCTTTACTGTCTCTTAGTGCTGCAGATTATGATGAACAAGTTGCTAACAATGGTTGCCTCTTTAAATTGGGATTTTTGTCCTGACTCCTTACCGAGTGTAATATGGAATTTTAAATAAAAAATTTAAATAAAAATTCATTTGGTAATGTGTGTGTTATACAGGTGCAGACATGATGTAATACTTTGAACAAAAGAGAACATAGTTAGCATAATGGAAAGTAGTTTGATAAGTGTATACTCTTATGAGCTTGGAACTTAAATGTAACAGTGAAATGGTAAGCTGTTTATATTTTTCTCCACCTATGCTAAAATTTCAAATCATACATAAGCATTTTTTCTATTTCTTGAATATTTAACAAGATTATTCTTTATGTAAAAATCATCACACAAGTATTGTGTTTTGTTTTTTAATTTGCAAAAGACTAAAAAAAGTCATTTCTTACTTGATAATAGTTTCTCAGATTTTAATTTTAGTAGCAGAAATCTTAAATGTTGATTTTGATTGCCTTTTTTTTTATAAAAAATAGATTATATCTTAACATATAAATAGGAGTGAAAATGACAGTGAGGACTATCTGGTATTCTTTTCTACCCCTTTCTCTCTCACGAAATTTCTATTCATGTTTCAGCAATACATGATATTCTTCAGTGCACATCCTTTGAGCCTTCAAAATTTGATTTTACTGTGTGGTCTGACGATAGCATGTCAGATAAGTGCACTGTGATCGAGATCTGTGTGTCTGGGCCTAATGAACATCAGCTTTCTGGGGAGCCACTGCAGCACCTTTCTTTGTTTCCTCTTCCCTTGACTCTTTGATTTCAATCTTGTTAAATCCTGCAAATGGGGTTGTTTTCAATATGCAAATACTCCTATCTCCCTTTTTTGGGGAAAAAAAAGTCAGATATTTTAAATATGAATGCATTGAGAATTTAAAAGGAATCCATTGAGAGCACACAGCTCTAGTTCTTTTGACTCCTTGGACATACTATACTCAAATCATCTGGCTAAGATCATGGAGTTGGTGAAACCACCTGGCCAGTCTAATAAAATTCAGCATGTACTGAACATACATAGTATTAAGCCAGCAAGGGACATACATGTAAATAAGATGTACAAATATGTAATTAAGACATGATGCATATACCATCCCCCACACAGTGGAATAGTTTATTTATTTGTTATTTATACGTCCATTAGTGGGCACACATTTTAACTAAATAATTGGACATGCTCATGTAATGGCCACTTAGTTGCCACATTCCCAGCACCCAGAAGCACTCTACCAGTTTTTACTCCCCAGAGATAAATTTTGGAATGACTTCTATCTGTGTAGATTGGTTTTGTTTATTCTATTTCATAAAAATGAAATCCTGTTGTATATGTCGTTTTATATCTGGCTTCCTTAGGTCATCATTTTGGTCTGATTCATTCTTGTTATACGTAGCACTTGTTGGTTCATTTTTTTAGTACTATATAATATTCTATCATGGCCTATACTACCACTTTTTTTCTACATTAATGGGCATTTGGATTATTTTAATCTGGGGCTATTACAAATAAATTGCTGTAATTATTCTTGTTAATAGCATCCGGTCAACATAGGCATTTGCTCATAAGGGAGGGACTGCTAGGTCATAGGACATGTGTATGTTCAATTTTGGTAGATATTTCGAATTTTCCACTCCTACTAGTAAAGGTGAGAAATCTAATTGCGGTACATGTCACTAACACTTGTTATTGTCATTCTTTTTAATGTTAGCCATTCTGGTGGGTGGTCTCTCACTTTTCAGTTTGCACTTCCCTGATAATTGATGATGTTAAGCACTTTTTCATATATTTAATGGCTGGATATCTTCTTTTGTAAAGCATCTTTCAAACTTTATGCCTACCTTTTAAAAATAATGTCTTTTTTTGAGTATGATAGCTTTATTGAGTATAATAAATAATTCTTAATTTTAATGAGATACAGCTTACTCATCCTTTTTGATTATTGTTTTTTGTCTATTTGAAGAGTCTTTGCTTTAAGGTCCTACAGATAGGAATGTTTTCTTCTAAAAGCTATATTTTCTCTCTCACATTTGGTATGCAGTCTACTTCTGATTTTTGTGTTTGGTGTATATAGGGGCAAGATTACCCTGCCCTTCCCAAGCATGTCTAAATTGATCCAACACCATTTATTGAAAACACATTTTCACTTTCCAATGTTGAATTTTAGTATTGCCTTTGTTATCAGTTAGGTGAGCACATTTATGTGGTTCCTTTTCTGGACTTCTTATTTTGTTCCATCTATACCTGATGCCATACTGTGCTGTGTTAATTACTGTAGTGACATATTAAGTGTATATTGTTCAAAGTGGTCTTTACTATTATCAATCGTTTGCATTTCTTTATCAGTTTCAGACTAAGCATCTTGATCTCCCTAAAAAAGTCTGATAGGAATTTTTTTTGGAATGGCCTTAAGTCTGTAAGTCCCTTTTGGGAAAATTGATACCTTAACATTAATGAGTCCTCCAAACTATAACTCTGTTATATCTCTTCCAATTTATTTATGAACTTGTCAAGTTCATAAAAGGAAAATTAGTTCACAAAGGAAAATTAGTTTTTTAGGAGGAATTTCTTAAATATACCCAATAATTTTTTCAAGATCTACTGTATGAAAGCTGACATAGTCACTTAAGAAAATAATTCTTTTGAAAAAGGAGAGAGAATGTTTATTTTCAGAGATCAAAATTAATTTTGGAAAGTAACTTACTAACTAAAACTTACCTTTACGAACAGATGACAATCTTGTTGATTTTTCTTGAATGTGTTTCATAATTAACTGTTTCTTCTTTGTACTCCTTATTCTCCTTTTGAAGCTTGACTTGTTTGGTGTTGTGACATCCCATCACCCTGTCTTATCTGTTTATAAGCATAATCATGAATTGAAAATTAGTTTTGTTTGGAGAATTTTCTGACATCTCATGATTTTTCATTACGACCCTGATATTAGAAATTACTGCTTAGGTACAGACTTCTAAGCAATAGAACATGCTGTTCTATGGACTTCAGTTGCTTCACACTTTTTTCTTAGATGTTCTGAAAAACCTTACCTATATTTTTTTATGCTTTATATTTAAGCTTTTAAAGCTTTGATTATTGCTGTATTCAGCCAGCCAAAAACAACTACATAGAACTTTCAAAGCTTATTAGTTCTGGCTAGGTTATCTTAGGTTTAGTTGGAGGTTGAATAGACTTCTGAAGTCCCTTTCAACTGTAAGTTTTATGATTCTGCAAATTTATAACATCCAGGAGTCAGAGAATGCTAGAACTCAAAGGAACTTGCAGATAATCTGATCCAAGCCACTCATTTTACAGGTGAGGAAAGTGACCGAAGGGCAGAGACAGAAGTAGTGCCCCGGAGGGATAGAGAGGGAAGAAGTGGCAGGAGGGCCAGAAAGCGTGAGGCGGCAGGGCAGGGACCTGACCTGCAGTGACTGATCCTGGCAATAGCCTGAAGAGGAAGGAAGGAAAAGGCAGGCCACACACATTGTCAGCCATGTTTCAGGGAAACTTACCTGACAGGTTCGAATGGGTCCATATCACCAGCAGGTGTCCCATGAGGACTCATGGGACGATTTCTGTTACTCTGAGCTCACCTTGCAGGTAGGGCTGGCCACACATCTTCACTTTCTTCTGCTAGCGTGGTTTGCCAGTACAGTGTCCAGAAATGTGTTGCTCTTGTTTCTAACACACAACATATTAGCTGGGAGCCCACAAATGAACCCTGCTCATCCTCCATGCCTTCTTGCCTATTTGTGCCCTTGTGCTGCTTTGGGAGTCTCCCTTTACCACATTCCTAAGGGTTTTCATTTTTAGAGCCCTGGGTCTGAGGCCAAACCCCCCCTCATATTTTGAGTGTGTCTGCTGTCTTTCTACACTGGCAGGACAGAGTCCAGACTACTTCATTCTTGCTAAACTGTCTCTATCCTGCCATCATTACCTGCTGTAACCTGTTTGGTCACTAAAGAGGGGTGGGTGAGGTAGGGCAGGGACAAAGAACCAGGGAGGATCTGACTAAATGCTTCCTGCATTTGTTGAGTTCGACCTCTCCTTCACCACTCTGTTGGGATCCACCTTCCACCCAATGCCAGTTATTCGGCACTGGTCTCTAGTGTCTCTTGTTTTTTCCTGAGATGCTTGAACACGGTTGGCAGTTTTAATGTTCATCACATAATCAGACTCCAGGAGCTCTGTTTTAGTCTATGATGTGGATAACCTTGGAAAAGCAAAAGGCATAACAGTTGGTGACATCAACCACCTGGACACAGCTTTCCCTGATACTGCTTGGATCATATGGTCATTAGTGCAGAGCAGCAAGTATCTTGCTTTGGCTGTATGCCACCCATTCTGGAAGTCAGTACTGAGAAATGGGAATACATTAAACAAATAAGAGAATGGTTTTTCTGTAGTTTACAGAGAGACTGACTAGTAAAAATGCCTCCTTCGTTCATTCACAGCTTTCAAAGTTATTACAGTTCACTAACTCTTTGACAGAAACGATGGTTTAAAGCTAAACATGATCTGTTAAAGATCAATTAGTTGTTAAAAAAATGGTTTGTGAAATGATTTCTTAAGTCAGTTGGAAAGGATGAGTTTATTTTGTTATCCTTGATTTACACCCCAATTCTCAGGAATGTGCTATGGAGTAAAGCAAGGTACAGCCATAGCTAGCTTTGTTTGCTTTCTCACTGCCTCGGGACTCCTCTGCACTGATTGGTTCGAAGTCTTTGTTTTTCTCCTGTGAGTGTGTGTAACCTTAACTGGTGAACTCTGCACAGGAGGAAATGACAAAAAACACTGTGGGTGATTTAAAAATCATTAATATCTTTGAGGAAACCAAGTTGTTTGTGTACCATTATTAGTTGACAAGTGTCAGACACAGAGGTGTCCGGTGTGGTTCAAAGACTGGAGAGACACATGCCTTTTCAGACATGTTAGGGTTTGTTTGTTACAGTTCAGTATACTCCTGGGGCTCGAATGTTCTCTCAGGTGGGATCTCGTGAATCGTTTTGAACAGTATGTTGAGCTACTTATTTTGCTGTTAACAATGTTCATGTGTAAATTGCTCAGAATCTCTCCCATAACACAACAGTAACTTTGTGTTTGGATTTCTGTTAGTTGTTTAATATTCGGCAGTGAAAGATGAGCATGCTTGACACCTCAGAAGTCATGTGTATTATTTGTTGTAGTTAAAAATGTATGTGTTCATGTACTTAAATTCTGAAAGGAAAGCTAGTGTTCAAATAAGCATATGAGTAATTGTTATCCCCACAAATTCGGGGAATTTCCTTCTGCTCCACATTTACTCACTAAACTAAAAGTTTCTGATTTTGTACCTTTCATCTAAATTTCTCAACATGTTGTGAAACTTTTCAGCACAGTTTACCCATATTGTTAGGAATATTCTTGCAAATCAAGGCAGGACATATCAATTTTTGTGTCATATGCTCGCTTTTGGCCATTTGCAAAATATCATTTTTAGGATGTTTGCAAGATAAAGCTGTAAGATTCTACTAATTTGGTTATTCTTTTTTTCATTGTATTTTAACTCTCACTAAATGGTGTATCATTTAAACTATATTGTATAACAAATTTACATTATGATATAATTTACATGCAAGAATGACAAGACTGAAAAAGTCAGAAGATATCAGGAAAGAAATAACATAGCATGAAGTTTTATATATACATACACACATATGAGTTCAGTGTGGCATTTTGTTATGAATAATTTGTGTACATGTGGTCTCCGTAAAAATACATGATTCTTTTCTTTTCAAGAATGTAAGATTCTTAAGAAGTCTATCTTGTTCATTTTTGTTCCTATTACAAGACTCTCACATTTTTGTATTTTAATATTTATTGAGTGGATACTTAATAAATATTTGATTGAATCCATATCTTTTATTTGCTAATATAATTAAGCAAAATATGAAGCACAGCCAGAATTCTTTAGGGATGAAAAGCTTTTGCTTAAAATACACACATAATGAGGACAAAAAGGGGCTTTTCATTCAAATTACCTCAACCATTTTCACAATCTCTAGTTTTATTGTTAGACTACTTGTTCATGCCTTTGAAACCATCACTACCATTAAACTAGTTTGTCAGTTTAATAGTACAGAAGCACTTCATGAACTACAAAAACATTCAGTGATCATCTTCATTAAATATCACAAATATAATGTGTATAGAAATGGGAGACTCATTAAAAAGAAAATTTCTACTCTATCATAATTTTTTTGAGTAATATATGATGGGCATTGTTTTTGAAAAGCAATTAAGTATTTTTTTTTAAGAACTGTATTTCTTAGGATTGGAGGTCGAAGGGCCTATAACTGTCTAGAAGGATGCATGATTATGTTTGTCAAGAGTGCTGACTTCAGGAAACATATGGCATTCTTAAACTAGGTGTGAAAAGATGTTTAATAAACAAGAATAGTTACAAATGTGTTGGCAGTATTTAAGGAAATGTAGAAGAGATAATGACATACCCTGAGGCTAGCAAAAGATAGACACCTTCATACATAGGGTCTGACAGGCTAGGGGTGGGAGCAGCTACCGCAGAGGGGTAGCCCCATGAAGAGGGCTGCCTGTGAAGAGCAGTAAACACTGAGGACCAAGGTCAACCCAGGTGGAGCAGACACCCTGCACTCTCCTCCCACTCTCTGATCTGCCAGCCCCTCCAAGTGGATCTATACAGAGCAGGAGGGAGGAGGATCTCTTTGATGCAGAGCATTATTGTTAAGCCTGCCTGCCATAGAAAGGGGGTGGAGAGGGTGGAGAGACAAATGGAGGTATGGGGATCAGGAAATATTCCTTGAAAAAATACATGGGTACTTATTTTCTTAATGGATAGTTTAGTTCCTTTTACTAAATGTTATTCAATACCTTCTTAAAATCTGCATGATTACTCCACTATGTGCAAAACATTTTGCCTGGCCTTTTACTATTAGTAGTGGACAACTTTTTAAGAAAATTAGCTGCTAGTGAAGTTGTAGGTACAACTTTGTTATTAAGTAGATACTGAAAACAACCAAACAAGTGTTGACATAAAATATTTTGAGGCAGCATGCCCTCTGCCCACCTGTGACTATGCGGGTGCCTCTTTTCACCAACTCTCCCCCTTTAGGGCAGCAGCCTTCCTGCCTGCCTGCAACCTGTACCAGGCCGGGACTTCTCTTCACTGACCTCCCTCAGCAGAGGCAGCTCTCCTCAAGGCCACCCGCCTGCAACCATGCAGGCCTTTATTAGCAAACCTGTTCCTTCAGGACAGCTCTTCCTGTCCGCTTGTGTCTATACAAGTTTCCTTTATTCTTCTGTCCTTTTCCCTGATAAACCTGCCCTTTAAATATATAAAAAAAATATTTTGAGATATTATCCATTAATCCAAATTACCTCTTGTCAAATAAGTTTGGAAAGTTTGCTACTTAAAGCAAGCTTATAGTGTAACTCTGTCCAGTAGAACTTTGGGGATGATGGAAGTGTTCTGTATCTATTCTGTTTGATATAGTGGCCACTGACTCCATGGGGGAAGGTGGCTATTAGGCACTAAAAATTTGGCCAGTGTGACTGAGGAATGTATTTAAAAAATTCACCTACATCTAGCTCCTGACCCTTTGTTTGGACGATACTGCTATGGTAAGTTGTTAAGTAAATATGTGCTTCCTGATTTAATTTTGTCTTAATTGCAGTTTGAAGAAATTGGGTCTCACACTTCCAGATTGCTTACCTCCATGTGTTATATAACAGCCCTGCGAATACTGGTGACAAGAATGTAAAGGGGAAAAGAGTCAAAAGCAACCGAGGTAGAACAGGCCCTAAAGCTTGGCTAATGAAGGCAACATAAAAGATAGAATCATTTTATGCTCTATAGTATAACATTACAAATGTATGTTATATTTATTTAGACTGAGTTGTATTTAAAAATAGACCACAGCGTCCAGGTTTCTCATCATTAAAAAAAAAATCTACTTAAATTAAAAAATGAGGCATTTATTATTTTAAATATGCATATATTTGAGTCTTAATTACCATCCTAGTTGTATCCATACATTGGCAGTTGATTACAAAGAAGATATTCAAAGCGTGAAGATTGGAAGTTTAATATGTATACTGCTACAAGAAAATATGACTGATGATGTATTAAGGTACATATATAAATTCTTTTCAAGATTTTGGTATTAAGTGGCTTTTCATTTTTTTCCCCTTGATTTTGTGTACACGTGTTTGTGTGTATATTCAGCATTATGTAAAATGTCTTAAAATCTTATCTAAGAGTTCTGTACACTCTTTTCATAACTCCTTTTCTTCTTTTTAGCTTGCTTTAATAAATTTGCATTATCTTGTCTAGAATCTGGGGAAAAAACCCAGTTATTTAAAGGTCATAATTATTCCATAAGGAAAAACGTGGTCATAGCAAAATATGACATATTACCTGTAATGCACTGAAAATTCTTTCTGGAACCTGAATTCATGGGCATTTGCTTTCTGATTATTCCTATTCAAGTCCACCTTTTATCTACTTTTTCCATATTATGCTTTGTATGTCTGTCTTTAGTAGGACTTTAGAATTATATATATGCATGTGTAACTTTTAAAAAGAACAAGTTCTAAGTTTCATTATAATAAATTTTAAAAATGACTCTTGTGCAAACTCAAGAATTTTTTTTGTTTTGCTCATTGTGTAAAACATACCATTTAAAACATTTTAAGCATACAGTTAATTCCATGACACTAAGTACATTATAAATGTTATACAACTCTCATATCGAGTACATTTTTTAATCCTTATTATTGAGAGATTCAGTTTTTGAGTTTCGTGGAGATTTTTTTCCCCTTCCAAAAAGAACACAATCATCCACAAATTCTCATTCATATCAGTAAAGAAACATCTGCTAAAAGGACATCTTAAAGTGGTATTAAATTAGCAAAGCTATTGTAAGGGCACTCATCAACATACACAGGAAGAACTCGTTGAAATAATTTTTAAAATTAAAATGACACTTTAAAGATGCAGTTATTTTGTTTGCTTCTTTCCACTTTGCCAGTGAAGGAATTTTGTCAGAAACCCAACTAACACTATAGACCATTGATATGGTATGCTGAAGAAAGGTTGTCGTTGAATATATGGGATTTGTCACATTTTGTGACTCACCTTGTTTTAATGTATTTTTCAAGTTTGTATAATAATGTCCAGACTTAAGCGTCCTCTATCTTGTTGATTTAATTGAGTTCTTAAGTGGATACTAACAAAACAATGGAATTTTTAACTTTAATGTGTGATAAAACATGTAATTAACTTGTAATGTTTTGTGAAAATATAAAAGCTAAGACCAGCTTTCTTGTACAATATGGGTTCGTCCTACTTGTTGCCGTAGTAACCAGGTAAACAGTAAAACCAAAATGAGAGTCAAAAAAGTTTCTCACATAATTTATGTTGAAAATTCTTCATAGAACCTTTAATAAATATGTGGGTTGAGGAAGAAAAGATTCAAGTAATAGAAGAAGAAAAGTCAAACTTTATTTGAATATAGAAAGAAAGTTGAAGGAGTGGAAATCTGTGTTGCTGAGAAAAGAGTTTTCAGAGCAGACTGTTCTGGTATTTTATACCAATTATGTGGAGCTATTGCTTTGAATTAATTTTGCTGCCCTGCTGAGATTTCCTTTTTACAAATCCTGGAGCAATTATAAGATGGAAGTCTGGAATGTATAAACAATGTCCTTTGAACAGTAAATGAGCCTCATTCTTATAAAACTCAAGGGTGGGAATGTACTACCTTTTATCCTATGGTTCTTTGCCTTTCCTTCCTCGTTAATTACTGTACAGAAACTAGTGTCGACTTTAAGAGTATATAGAAATGTGAATTTTTGCCTGGAAATTAATTATAATTTCCATCAAATTAACAAAAAATATCTGTTGCTGTAGCATGAGAACCACGGTAATTAATACCTGCTCAGTATAGCTATTGATTATATGTTTCTTTATTTCCAACCTTAATACAGCAATCTATAATAGATTACCTTTTTCTATAGGCCTGGGAACAAAACACTGCACCAATTCAGTGCTTGTGGGGGAGAAAAAGTGACACCCTTAGAACAGAACAGTAGGGTGAGTTTCCAAAAGTCAACCTGTTTGATATGACAAAGCAGTCTGCACTAATCATGACAAACAATATATAAAATCCTAAAAAGAAGTCAACTGTCACCTGGTGATAACTGTAAAAAGCCTGAACTACATTCTTTTGCTGAACTTACAGACCCTATACAATGTTTACAATAAGGTTTGGAGAGTTGCCTAGCATTGGAATATATACAATTAAACAACACAGCTGAAGGGCCCTTTTATGTCAGCACTACTGAAAAGACCGCCATTATGCTCACATGATAGTCATTCTTGGAACTCTTAACATAAACAGGAATAGAGAACATTCATTTGTAATACTATCTAAGTGCATGTGGGATTTTATTTTATTTTATTCACATAAACCCCCATGGAAACGAAAGATAGCAATAATAAAGGGATCACTGAATGAGAATTTTTTCTTTGACTGTAAAAGAATGTGATACTTTTGTTTTGTTTGCAACTGAGCCTAAGCACTCAACTCCTTGGACTTTTGTGTAAGCTTATATAAACAGGGAGATGGTGTTTAAATTTATTACAAAGTGAGTTTTATTTGTTAGAAAATTGCACTGGAAATTAATACAAAATGCATTTCCTGCTTCTCTTTTTCCAGACATTTACTAAGAATAACAGATGCAAAAAGGCAACTGAATCATAGATTAAAATGAAACCAATATAGTCTTAAGTGTTATGTCCACATCATGTTTTGGTGAGGTAGATCAGGGCATTTTAATAGTTACAGCTAGACCAGAAAGGTTGTTACTACAACATTTATGGCATCAATAAGAGAAACAGTTACACAACTGAGCAATTTCGTTTTTTTTTTTTGAAAATGGAAATATTTAAGAGATTGAATTACAATTTTTTTCTTTAGCAAAATAAATATATATTTTTTAATATACACATTGGGTGTTTTTGTAATTTTTTCTTGTCAGCTTCACAGGGACAGTTGACTTTATAAATCTCAAAATTACATCGGCACCAAAATAAAGGAAAGCTATATCACATGATTCACTATCGAGAGAAGGATTTGCACTCAACTTTGAACACTACTGCCAAAGACTCCACCTCCTCTTTTTGGTCTCCATTTTCTAGTCTGTTGTCTCTGAAATTTGGAAATTTGTTAGATGTGTTAAGCAGTAATTTGAACTTCTTGACAGCTGACCTATTATCAAAGCCCCCCCCCCCAAAAGGACTGTCAATATGCTAAATGAAAGTCTTGTAGCATTTTACTGTGAAAGTTTTGAATAACTGAAAGCAACTCAAAAAATTAAAAGATTATCTGAGATATGATTTTTCAAGTAAAAAATGGAATGTTTACCTAACCCTGGCCTGAAATCTTGAAGAGTCCTCAATACAGACTAGATTTTGTCCTTTACTTTCTCTGGTATGAATCCTTCTCCCAACTTCTAATATGCCTCGTGAACATCCACTTCTAATCAGAATTGATGAAAGGTTATATTGAGTTAAGCCAAAGGATTTTCCAAACACATCCCTACTTTTTGAAATCAAGGGAGGACTTCTCAGAGCACTAGTTGTCAATTGGACGAGGTCAACCAAATGACCCAAATAGCCTGTAAATCACTAATAGATCATGTCTGGGAGTGTGACTGGAGCATTCCTGGACATGCTTATGTCTTTCGCAATGTAATCTACACACACTTGTGAAGAATTACTGGCTGTTTTCCCCCCCAAGAAGGTACATATTTCAAGTATTCATAATTTTCTATAATTTGGGGCACAGGTTTGGTACTTTTTAGAAAGATTCTTTTCAAATTAAAGTTTTTCCAGACCAAAGAATTCTAATTTTAAAAAGATATTTTTAAAAATTATACATGCAAGAACATATCTTCTTAGAATTATTTCACTTTTTCTTCATTTTGATGTTTTGGAAGAGCAATAATTACAACTTCCTAGAGCGACCTAGATGTACTTGAGATTTGTACCTGCTTACATTAAGGTTTTCATTTTATGCCCATTAAACAACTGACCATGCCCTGTATTTATTCTTCTTTTGAGCTATGGCTCCTGTTAGACAGTTACCACTCAGGTAGTCTACAGTGATTTCCAAACACTGTTCCAGGTTAAATTGATAGTTTGGTGGGCTGTCTTAATTCTACTCTTATGGATATTGAGAATCATCTGTCACCCTTTTGATTTCCTTTCCCATAACTCATTTTTATCAGCTCAGTGTGGTGAACAGGCTGGGGGTTATGTAGATATCAGTGTTTCAGTGGGTACTGCTTCTTTCAAATGCTGTGCAAAAATGTTAAGCCAGACATGAGTCTGAGAGGGATTATTCTTAGAATTTAAAAAGAATTGTGTCATGATTCTTATGTTGATTTCTTGTTAAATTTCCTTCCATAATAATACTCAGTGCACAAATACTCTCAACCAGACATATGTGGTGTTCAATGACAGAAGACATATATCCCTACTCATGGAGTTTCTTGGAGACTATAATTAATAGTCACAACAACCTAAGATCTGGGCCATAGATGGTATGAGGAGAATGGTCTGTGGAAACTGGACAAACAGACCTCTTCTGTCCAGAGGAGATGAATAAAGCTCTGTGGATGTGGATGCTTAGTCTTGAAAGAAAATGATCATGACATGTGGTGTTGGTGACAGGATTGGCTTGTGATGTTTGGGTGGATGAGAGAAACAGTACAGATAGGTCTGGCAATGCCAACCTGACTAGGCAAGAGGAAAGTTCTTACTTTATTCTTTGGGTAATGAAAGCCATTAAAGGTTTTAAGGTAAGAAATGACAACTTTATAGGGAGATTAATCCAGTGGATGCATGAAGAATGGATTAGATGTGAGGGGAACTCAAAGCATGATAAGGCTTTGCTTGTATGTATTTTGCAGTAGATTCTGTGGAAGCATTGTCAGATTTCTTAGAAATCCCTAGCTGAGGTGCCGTCTATTTTTTTCAAATAAAATTGATGTACGACAGCTATTTTTCACTACTGACCACAAAATATTTAAGTGCAAAATCAAATGTGCCTGTGATGTGTACAAAAGATACCTTGCCAAGTGACTCTACTTTTTTCATTAATTATTGGAATTTACAGTGCTCCTTTATAGACTCAGATATGGCACAGCTTTAGGAATTTCCTGGCAGGTATAGGCTGTGAGATAATTAGAATTCAATTTAGTAAGATAAATTATTGTTAAAATTAATAACAAAACTAACAATGACAATTACAGCTAACATTTATTGAATATTTACTATGTGCTGGGCAATGATACAAGGAGTTTATATGTGTCCAAATAACTATTGTTAAATGGTAATGAGTAGTTAAGTATGAATCTCATGGTAAACAATAGAAAAAGGGGACGAGAACAACAAATTGATGTGCTTGATAAATTGAACAAATTTAATCAATATTATCTCTTTTTGTCTCATCAAGAAAATACCTATGTACTAGGCACTGGGGGAAATGAATAATGTCATAATTGAAAATGTCTATAATAGAGTTAATTAACATATGCTAGAAAGTAAAAATAAATTGGGTGTGCAGGATAATATTTGGGGAGTGTGATGTGGAGCTATTCCAAGCAGAATACCAGCTTGGATTTGTTTTTCTTTTACATCTACACCCGCACAACAGTCTCATAGATTTAAAAATATATCTGTGCAGCTTTTTTCCTCTTGGCTGTGGAGCATCACATTCAATGAAAACCGTAGTTATCTGTGTTAGGCTTCAGATGCTTCCAGTGCAGGCTGAACTTCTTTTATGAGGACTTTTTCTCTTTTCTCAAATCTATAGCTCTGCCCTCCCCATGCTTTTCATTGTTTTATCTATTCACTGTGAGGTTAGATTTTATCTCCTTTATTTATTTATTTATTTATTTATTTATTTAATTTTTTTAAAGAGGCATGTTTTTTTTTTTATTCATGATTTTTATTTATTTGTTTGTTTTGTTTATACATGCACTGGGTACAGTCAGAAGCATGGGCGGGTGAGAGAATTCACCAGAGCCAGAGCGGGGAGCAGAACAGGCAGAAGGACTGAAGTACACTGCTGAGGGCAGCAGCGGGCAGCAGGAGAGGTCTGCGCGCCATGTGGGACTCTCCTCTGGTGGCCGGGGAGCAGCTGGGGAACGAACCGGTGCCACAGAGACCGCGGGCAGCTTCGCAACCCAGCGCTCAACCGCTGTGCCACCGGGGAGGCCCCTATCGCCTTTAGATTTTAAATCTCTGTTTCATTCACTTGTGGAGTTACATTCCAGAACGTGTATCTCCTATAATTATGCTGTCTGATGACAACTCTCTTGATGCTTTCCCAGAATAATTTCCAAGTTGTTGGCATGTTATATGGATACCAACAAGGTCCTGAGAGAAAACACAAGGTCTGGGTGTAAATGCTGAGATTGGCTGAATCCCTGAAGAAAAGTGCTCTTGGAGAGGTAGACACCCCAGAGGGGTATTAGACACTAGCTTTGGCTAGTGCTTGTGTAGAGTGTTGTCTAACTGTGAAGAAGCTAGAGCCTATTGGAAAAATAAAGAGTTTTGAAAACAGTTAGGAGCTCTCCTGGCCCTGCAGCCCTGTGTTGCCACCAGGGGCATATAACTTGTGTGGGTCGAGACTGGGGAAGCCTAGAATTTACACGGTGGTGACAGCAAGAACCCAGGGGGTGAGAAACAGACTCAGGAAAGACCCTGCACCCTTGACATCCAAGGAGACAGGACTCTGGGTAGACTTGAGGTGGAGAGAGATGGTGAACTGGGAGAAGAGACTGAACATGCCTTGAGAGAATGATCTCACGTGTACACATGAGCCAGACCCTATGAACTTTGAGAGAGGTGCCTGGATTATGCCTACTTTGCATGTAGTTAATTCCCTGGAATTCTCTTTATATTTGCTTGTAAATAGCTGCAAGGTCAATCATTTTGTCAATTTGAAATAACTTTCTGAAAATGCAGTGCTGAAGGATTCAGAGTGGGGATTGAGGCATCGAAGGAAAACTACAAAGGCATAAAACAAAATAGTTCTGTCTTTGGAGGAGAAACCTATATTCATTCCTTCATATGATGGAACAGAACATTTCCGAAGAAGTGGTATCAGAGTCTTTTTGTGTACAGGTTCCCTTGAGATGGGTTTTGGCATATGGATATGTAATAATCTGAACACAGGTTAGTATGGATAAGAGCAGAACTAATGCTAACCAATAATTTTTTCAGTGAGTTGTTATTAAGCTAACCTTGATACTTATTTTCATGTAAGAGTTTGAAAACCTTTTAAAACACTAGATGTTCACTTTTCAAAGCTGAATTAATGAATGAAAGTTGATTTAATGATACCTTACATTATAGTTTTTTTAAAAAATGAAACACTTTAAGGATGAAGTTTCCTAAAACTGTCCTGCCCAAGATAGAAATTAATGATAATCACTTGAAATATAAATTTCTTTTTTTAAAGATTTATTTGATCATGCATACAAGAGCTGGGGTACAGGCCAGAGATGTGGGGAGTAAGAGGATTCACCAGAGACAGAGTGGGGGGCAGAACAGGAAGACTGACTGGAATACACTGCTGAAGGGAGCAGCCGGCGAATCAGGAGAGGTCCGCCTCTACGAACTATAAATTTCAACCAAATGATCAAACTGTATATCTCAACATGCTGCGAAACTGTTATTTTGAATGGGAGCTTATCAGAGTAATCAGAAAGTAACTTGTATGTACTTGGTTGAAATTGGAAGAATGAAAATAAGTTTACTCCTCCCAACCATTTTGTAACAGTGCTGTAAACATATTGGCAAAACAATCCAAAAGTAAATCAGATAGATCATGAATCTTTGTTCCCAGAGAGATTGTTAGAAGTCACTTGTGAGTAGGGGTCATGCCTTCAATTACTTTGAAACCTCTGTTATTGGATACATACTAATAAATACTGAGTGACCCAGATGCATGTATACTATCTTATTTTTTTAGCAATGCAGCTACAGCATTTCCTTAATTCTAAATGTACTTGCCTCCTCCACATTTTATTTTTAAGATTTTATTCGTTTATCTATCTATCTATTTATTTATTTTATTTATTTATACAAGCACTGGGTACAGTCAGAAGCATGGGAGAGGTGAGAGAATTCACCAGAGCCAGAGCGGGGAGCAGAGCAGGCAGAAGGACTGAAGTACATTGCTGAGGGGAGCAGCGGGCGGCAGGAGAGGTCTGCGCGCCATGTGGGACCCTCCTCCGGTGGCCGGGGAGCAGCCGGGATCGAACCGGCGCTGCAGAGGCTGTAGAGGCTCTGGGCAGCTTTGCAACCCAGCGCTCAACCGCTGCGCCACTGGGGAGGCCCCTCCTCCACATTTTAACATCCCTGAAATCAAACTGCATCTTACTGTTGATTGTGTGTTTGAGGAGCTGGCCGCCTAGATTAAAGTTGAGCTCTTCCAATAAACATTATTAAAATGGCCATCCTACCAAAAGCAATATACAGATTCAGTGCTATTCCAATCAAAATTTCAATGTCATTCTTCAAAGAAATAGAACAACTATTGATGAAATTCATATGGAATCACAAAAAACCCCTAATAGCCAAAGCTCTCCTGAAAAAAAAAGAAGGGAATGGAGGCATCACACTCCCAGACTTCAAACTATACTACAAAGCCATAATCATCAAAACTGCATGGTATTGGAACAAGAACAGACATACAGACCAATGGAATGGAATAGAAAATCCAGAAATAAACCCACAGATTTATGGTCAACTAATCTTTGACAAAGGAGCAAAGACTATGCTTTGGAGCAAAGAAAGTTTGTTCAATAAATGGTGCTGGGAAAACTGGGTCACTACATGCAAAAGAATGAAGCTTGACCACTACCTCACACCATACACAAAAATCAACTCAAAATGGATTAAAGAACTAGACATAAGACCTGAAACCATAAAATACATAGAAGGAAATATAGGCGAAACACTACGGGATTTGCACATCAAAGACATCTTTACAGACACATCACCCAAAGCAGTGATAGTGAAGGCAAAGATAAACAGCTGGGACTACATCAAATTAAAGAGCTTCTGCACAGCAAAAGAGACAATAACAAAAACAAAGAGAAACCCCACCAACCGGGAGAACATTGTTGCACCCAACACTAATGATAAAGGACTGATCACAAAAATCTGCAAAGAGCTGATGAGACTCAACAACACAAAGAAAATAATCCAGTGAAAAAATGGGCAGAAGAGCTAAAAAGAAACTTCTCTAAAGAGGAAATGCAAATGGCCAACAGGCATATGAAAAAATGTTCAACATCACTTGTAATCAGGGAAATGCAAATCAAAACTACCATGAGATACCATCTTACACCAGTGAGAATGGCACATATTAAAAAAACTAGCAACAACAAATGTTGGCGAGGGTGTGGAGAAAAAGGAACTCTTCTGCACTGTTGGTGGGAGTGCAAACTGGTCCAACCACTATGGAGAGCTGTGTGGAGATTTCTGGACCTACTAAACATAGAGCTTCCATATGATCCAGCAATTCCACTCCTAGGTATTTACCCAAAGAACACAGAAACATCAATTCCAAAGAACACCTGCACCCCTATGTTTATAGCAGCACTATTTACAATAGCTAAGCTTTGGAAACAGCCCAAATGCCCAAAAATAGATAACTGGATCAAGAAGATGTGGTACATATATACCATGGAATATTACTCAGCATTCAAAAAAGATAAACACTTGCAATTTGCAGCAACATGGATGGCACTGGAAGGGATCATGCTCAGCGAAATAAGCCAGAAAGAAAAAGAAAAATATCGGATGGTCTCACTCATAGCAGGAATCTAGAAAACTTAAATAAGGGACCAGGAAAATGAATAACTATAAGAAAGTGAAAATCAAAATCAACAAAAAACTATGAACCAGAGACACTTTTTGGGGGTGGGGGGCGGGAGGGGAGGGATTGGGGTCAGAATGGGGGGGTTGCAATTGTATGGGGAATGTAAAAATAAAATTTGTTATTTTAAAAAAATCCTTAAAAAATAAATAAAACTAAAAAAAATTAAAGAATTAAAAAAAAATAAAGTTGAGCTCTTCCAGAGGGGATTTGTGTGCATTGTGTGTATTTGTAGTTACCTAGGGACACTACCAATCTGAGACACTTGAATTAAATTCTCAAGATATTCTCATGTCACACTGCTTGTGTCGATGGTAGTACCAGCTGGTATCATGGGAGTTTTTTTTTCTTCTCATTGTATAAGTCACAGGTTGAGACATGCACATTTCCTTGCCATCTCCTTCAACAAGCTAAATTTATTTCATTGGTGAAATTTTACTCATTGGTGTCTCAGTTTTTTAAATAGCACTTTTGGAACAATTTTATTTCTAAGTGTTACTTACAGTAGTGGTGTCTCCTATTGTTGATGATGACTTGGAGTTGGTGAAATAAAGCTCTTGTATGGGGTGCATTTATCAAGCTAGTTCAGGGCATTTGGAAGCCTGAAAGCCCAGACAAATTTTTCTCCTGATTGGTTTCCATGGGGGCCAGAAAGCTTATTCTGTATAGAAGATGGTTATGATAACCTCATGGGTCCCAAGGTCAATCTGGATGACAACATGTTGATTTTAGCAGGATCTGCTAAACCTATTTGGGATTTGGGAAACAAAGTCCCACTAGAGTTACCATTATCCCTTGATATCTGCAGAAATTGCTTTCAGGACCCAACTCCATCCCCACTCCCCCACTCAAGGATATCAAAATTCTAGGATACTTAAATTCCTTGTAGTCTGGACCTTCCTAACCTTGGGTTCCATATCTACCATTGGTTGAATCTATTAATGGAAATCTGTGGAAACAGAGGGTCAACTGTATTTACTGAAAAAATCTGTATATAGGTGGATCTGTGCAATTTAAACCCATGATGTTCAAAGGTCATCTGTACTTCCATCCTGGTTGCTGCTGTGCTAAGGTCCACTTTGAGATGGTGTCTGTGTCTGAGTGGTACTTAATCAAAAGCCCTGATTCTTCTCATTAGCTCTTACTCAAATTCTCTTTCTTTTCCTGTATGACTAAGCTTCTGTTTTACATATAAACTGATCAGCTAAAGCCTTCTTAAGTTCTGCATGGCAGTTAATCCTTGCCTGTCTTTTTGATATGAGATGTGCAGACTAGAATGTCCTCCTGAATTACAGTCTCTACTTGTTACCGTACTGTTTATTTCTCTCCAACAGTGTGCCAACAGGTTCTTCTCCAGGTTATTGCTGCTGCTTTGGGAAAAGAAATAGGGGGAGAACTAACATTTATTGTCTTCCCTTGTCAGGTACTTTATGAACTTAGTTGAATTATTTATGAAATTATTGACTTGTGGAGATACATATTATTCCCCCATTTTACATTAGAGGAGACTGAGGCTCATGGAGGTAAAGCTCCTGCCCAAGACCATGCAGCAGGAAAGGTGTTGAGGCAGGATTTGAAACCTGATTTCAGAGTCAAAGAGTTTTCTTTCTACCTCATCGCTTCACTTGAGGGCAGAACTTCACCTTGTATTCTTAAAGTGTTTTTTTTTTTTTTTTTTAGGATCTTGTAAGTGATTTATTCACAGTAAAGATTGATAATAGTGATAGAATTCAACTAACAGTTAACGTTGCATATGATGGCATCAGAAGTGTAATTCCTGAAGCTTGAAATTTGGATTTTCATTTTGGAGTGTGTGTGTGTGTGTGTGTGTGTGTATGTATGCATGCTGTATACTTGTTGCCTTTTGATTACTGTGTTAAACATTTGAGAAATGTGTATTTGTAACTTAGATAAAAATAAAAGCTAAGGGCCTCCCCTGGTGGTGCAGGCGGTTGAGCGCAGCACTGTGAAGCTGTCTGCAGCCTCTACAACGTGGGTTCGATCCCGGCCGGCCAGCGAGGGTCCCACATGGCGCAGCAGACCGCTCCTGTCACACCCACTGCTCCCCTCAGCAGTGTATTTCATCAGTCTGCCTGTTCTGTTCTCCTCTCTGTCTCTGGTGAATCCTGTCACCCTCCCACACATCTGACCTGTACCCCGGTTCTTGCATAAATAAATAAATCTTTAAAAAAAATAAAAGCTAAGATCTCACTAATCTAGTTCTCCTATTCAAAAATCTTAAAAGTAGGGCCTCCATGGAGGCACAAGGGGTTAAGTCTCATCACTATGAAGCTATCCCAGCCACTGCAGCATGAGTTCGATCCCTGGTCAGGAAGCTGACCCACATGGTGCAGCAGACCTCTCCTTCTCACCCCCTGCTCCCCTCAGCAGTGTAGTTCAGTAGATCTGCCTGTTCTGCTCCCCACTCTTGTCTCTGGTGAATCCTCTCCCCACACCTTTGGCCTAAACCCCAGTTCTTGTATGCATAAATAAATAAATCTTAAAAACAAAAACAAAAACAAAAAAAGTAGCCTGACACCTGACATCTGGTGTCTTTTTTTTACATGGATATCTAATTAATTTTTTTTCTTTAATTGGGATTTGGCAAAGCCTCAATTGAAAGCAAACAATATTTTATGTTTACTTTTAGTTACATTCTGAGAGTTTCTAGCATTTTATTATGCTATAATTTGAATAAATTTAATATAAAAGAAAATGATTTTAGAAACATTTGCTTTTACAGGTATGATTGACAGACGTAACTCACTTGGGATGGTGATAAATCACAATAAAATTATAAAACACTTTGAGTGTATATATACTGTATAATAATATATGGATGCATTTTAAGCTAACAAAAACTTTTCTGATAAGAGTTAGAATTGCTCAGAGAGTAAGGCATTGTGGAGCCTAAGTGGCATTCATAATTACTAGGTAAAATTGAGTTGTAGGAGTGAGTGAGCACAAAAGGATCAGGTTAGGGGGAGAGAGAGAAAACCCATAAACCTGTAGCACTACCAAGGCCTAATTTGATTACTTGTGCTCTTGTTCCCTACTGTGTGATCATTACCAAGCCCAGATTTGGGAAACTTGAAGAAGTTTTCTAATCTGATGGGCTCCACAGTGAAGTTTGATGTTGGATCAGCACTCCTAGGAAGAGGCATTAGAGAGAAGAGACTTGGTTCCTGAGCCAAGCCTGCATTAACGATTCCTTGCTCTCAACATTCACTGTGATATGGTTAATATCTGACTTTTTCTCACCCTTTATTTAACCTGTTCTTTCTTTGAAAGTAAATGATAGTGTGGGTAGCCTAACTGTAGGCCTGAGGGCTGACAGGTGAAGATTGAAAAAGTGGCAACTTTTATATCTTTAGTAAATAAAAAAGTTGAATGAAAATTATATTGACTTGGGTAGGAGCAATAATGTTGGAGTTAGCCAACAACATTGAGGACTGATTATTATTATTTTTTTTAACTACAGGTTGCCATGTGCATTTGTTATGCAAAGACTATACATAGCTACTTTAGAGGAAAACAGACTGGACAAGACTTTTAGTCTTGAATATCTGCAGAATTAAGTCCAAAGGTGTTGGAAGTTGTGTTGTAGTGACTATGTCCAATTCAGGTTTCACTGTATCACATACTGTTGTCATTAGCAGCAACAGGTTGGCCAATTAATCCATCTCTTTGGAAAACCTTCAAAGAAAGATCAACTTATTTGACTCATGGTCATTATGATTTGTCTGTTTGATAATAACTCACTTTGGAACATCTTCAAAACTCATTCTTGCTTCAGTGCCCTTTGAGAAACTCTTGGCAAGAAGATAGTTAAAAATAAATATTGACAATATATTTTCGGAACAAGAGTACTATGCCTTGCTGTAAATGAACACATTGCAGTTACTCTTGGGCAATTTCAAACCTAAAACCTAACGGATATCCTCCCTTACTGTATACAGAAACCTACATTGCGGAATGTGACAGGATTCCTGAGTAGGAATTAGTCCATTCATGTCTGCCTGACAAGGGCAAGGATCTTTCCTGATTCTTCATATCCCAGGATTAATGACACATCCAGTAATTATTTGTTGAATGCATGAGTAAATGGGCAAGTGAATGAGTTAAAGAAAATACATGATTTTTAAATAAAATAGCCATGCTATTTTAAAAGCCAGTTTAACTTCCTGTAAGCGACAGACAATAGCATAAGAACCCCTCTTACCTACCTTAAAATTAGCTATTAACTTTTGCCACATGTTTTACCCTTTTTTTCTATGTTATGGAAAAAATCAAATATTGCCTTCCCTCCACTCTGAAAGGCACCTCCTATTAATGCATTAGAGCATTGATTCTACTCTTATGTTCATGTACTTCTAAGTTTCCTACATTCACATGATACATAGTACCAGATTATTGCACATGTTTTAATTTACATTGTGATAATCTGTATCATACTTAGTACCAGCTAATCTTTCTGCAGTCTTGTTCATTCAAAGTCATATAGTTGAATGCTAGTG
This sequence comes from Talpa occidentalis, assembly GCF_014898055.3. Classification (NCBI taxonomy): domain Eukaryota; kingdom Metazoa; phylum Chordata; class Mammalia; order Eulipotyphla; family Talpidae; genus Talpa; species Talpa occidentalis. The sequence continues at coordinate 93,168,229 of NW_023603184.1, read as the reverse complement.
TGGGAGCTTCTCTGGGGAATGCTTCTGGAAGTGGGGTGGCAGGTCCAGTGTGCGATGTGCTCCCAGGAGGGGTTGTCTTTTTTCATCTTCTGTCAGCATGCATGGGAATACCTCTCAGTCCTCTCAAAGAGACATAAGTACTTAGTAAAATATGGAAGATGGGTTTTTTTTTTTAAAGCTCATCATTCATGACTTAACTGTTAGTTAATTTTGCAAAATCCTAGCTTTTTTCATAACCTTAGAGGAGAAAAGAAGACAACAAAATAAACAAAATATTTGTGAATGAAAAAAAGGATGAGCTGTGAAATAACTAGGAGATTTAAGGTTAAAGACCCATTTGTTGCCCTCCACCAAGGGCTTCTCGTGAACTATATGCTGAAGTGCATCCCATCCTGAAAGGTGCAGCTAAACCTCCTGGTAATGATCCTGCAGGAGGAATGACATCATCATTGTTTCTGGTCCTACATACTTAGTCTTGTAGCAATCTGAACTGATGGTTTTGGGAGGCTTATTATAAAATCAAAGTAGCTGGCTAATGAAAGGTTCTGGATTAGGTAGCTTAAGTAAGAATCAACTTTTAGAGTTATTGGATTACCTATCCTGACTGCTTTGAACATATTTCTGAATCTTTTTTCTAGAAAAGATATCATCTCTTTTATTTGGAAACTATTATTAGCAGAAATGAAACCCTGGTTTTGTCAGAAGAAAAAATTGTGACTGGGGCCTCTCCTGGTGGCGCAGGCGCTTGAGCGCCTGGCTGTGAAGCTGCCCGCAGCCTCTGCAGCGCCGGTTCAATCCCTTCTGTCCGTCAAGGGTCCCACATGGTGTGGCAGACCTCTCCTGTCTTGCCTGCTGCTCCCCTCAGCAGTGTATTTCGTCAGTCTGCCTGCTCTGTTCCCTGCTCTGTCTCTGGCGAATTCTGTCACCCTCCTGCATACCCCATTCTTATATAAATAAATAAATAAATCTTTTAAAAAAAAGAAAAAATTGTGACTAATTTTATGTATCATGCTTTATTCTCTTTTCTGACAGTGGGATCTGCTTTCTTCTCAGTTCTGCAGAGAGGACCCATTTCTTTGACATCTTTTTCTTTTAATGTATACATAACAAATAATTTTATTGTTGAGTTTGTCATTTCCACTTATCAACACTAGAACCTTAAAAACCACCTGGTTGTAAAGTCTTCCTCCCAGGTAGCCCTCTGTGCCCCGTCACTGAAAAGTCAGCCTTTATTCCTGCCTAAGCACCTGCCTTTCCTGCCCTAATAGGAGTGGTGCGATATGTTCAATTATAGGTTAACAGAAGTTCTCCTCGGAGCTTCTTCCGCCAGCAAACCCTTGGGGAAAATGTATATATAGGATCCCAGAGATCTGGGATCATGTCCTTGTTATTTTAATGCAGAACTTAGCACATTTGTGAACTCAATACTAAGTAAGAGGCCGCTGCCAGGTGCGATTGTGGAGGGCGAGGCACCGCCACCACCGTGGGCCGCGAGAGCGGACATCCCACGGGGATGCGGCATGTGGTCCACAGCTGGTCGCCCTTCCAGCCCGCGCCTTCCCGCACTACTTCAGCAAGGGCATCCCCATCGTGCTGCAGTGCACTCAGGCCTGCATCCTTCGCATGGTCCCGCCTTTTATAGAGTTTTACCTTGTCTACGCATGGGGGACTGAAGAGTTTGAGAAATCCAAGACGAAGAATCCAGCTGCCTATGAAAATGACAATTGAACAACTCACCTGGAAAATGGTTCCGTGCCACTGAGAGGCCCTTCTCTGGGAGCAGTCTATACTGTAGTGTCTTGAAGACACAATAAACTTCTCATGGGTGAAAAAAAAATACTAAGTAAAAACTCTGGAGTTTCCATTTGCCAGTTATCTAGGATAAAAGGGTACACAACAGATTGGTTTTCGTAACAACACAATACACTTTCAGGTCACATGAATACCCTCCCTAGATGAATTTGACACCTCCAAATTTAGGGGACATGTACTAAGCAGAAGAGAGCTCATAAAGGAAATTGCTGGGAGCAGAGCATGTAAAATAATAATAGATAAAATAATAATAATAATAACTTGTGTTCTTTGCTGTTCTGGGTCATCTGCTCTGCCATTTTCCTTCTGTTGTCAAAGAAAACTAACTGAATATTGACTAAAATTATTAAATCAAGAAGATGACAATGGTGATTCCATTCAGCTTCTTATAAGCCTGAGGGATTCTTTTTTAGCTAAGCAAAAAGCCACATGGCTAATGCCTAAAGAAAATAAGCTGCAGGTCTAAGGGAAATTAAACTCTTTCTCTTTTCTCTGACTCCCTTCCTATTATATTCTACTGGAAATTTGTACTGTGAAGAATTTCTGAGTCATTTGCTGTAGGCAAATACTTGTGTGGACCTAATGGGGTATGGAGCAGTGAAAACAGAGGTTATAACTTGAGGAGGAAGGCAGGGAGTGGCAGTGATGGATGTGAGCTTGGCAAGGGTGTCCTCCTCAATCCTTGGGGCTCTCTGCATTCATCGCAGCCCCCAGAATGCTCAGGAAGCTGGACCAGCCTCAGGGGCTTTCCTTCCAGAGGTGATGAAGATACAGGCTCTTGCCCTTCTGAGTGTTGTACTTTATTTTAACAAGACAGAAAGAGATGGAAAGTCACCCTCTGCCCCTCTGCTTACTTGAATTAGAGTGAATTTAAGTTCCAGAACTGGAGAGACAAGGCCACAGCCACCCTTCCTTGCTGCTGTTTGTCACGCCAACATTTGTACTTTATTCCTTTTGTTAAAACATTATTCATGTTTTCTTTTTTGAAGTACATCTTCTCAGAGCAGTAATATTAAGCTTTATTGGTCACCTAGCTCTTTTATTGTAGTAGGCTGGATGAAAAACCTAGAGGAGAAGGGTAGGCTATGTGTCTTTAAAAGAGATCCATAAGAAAGAAAACATCAAAATCAGCAAACAACTATGAACCAGAGACACACTATGGTGAGGGGGGGTGGGGAAAGGAGGGATGGGGTCAAAATAAGGGGGGTCCAATTGTATGGGGAATATAAAAATAAAAAAAATTAAAAAAATAATAAAAGAGATCCAGTAAGGTCACCAGGTGAGGTTGGGGGAGACCTGCATTCCTCAGGGAGCTTAGAGACTGAGAGAAATCACATCTCCTCTCCCATAGCCTATTGAGTGGTTGTTGTAGTAGTGACATTTGAATAATCAGGTTAGGGCAGCCTTTTTAAAAGGGAGCAAAATAGCCAAAGAGAAAAATAAAAATAAATAAATAAAAGCACCAGGTTGTCTGGAGGCCTATACTAGAAAAGGGAGTGAGCATGGCTGTGGAAGCCAGGCTAGAGCTTCCTTCCCGCTGCAGCTGGCCTGCTGCTGACCTGTGGCAATACCTATCATTTTCCAGTGAACTTAATAGGACTCAGCCACAAGTTGCCATTTGTGAAGTCCTGCATGTTGATTTCCTATGGTGATACACTTGAATGATGCAAGCACCCAGGGCTCACATTGCCTTCCCCCCTGCTCCTCAGTAGTGTTGCTTTTCAGAGGCATTAAATGGCCTTGACTTCCAAGTCTGCACACAAAAGCAGATGCCTCCCTAATTTATGATCAGAAGCAACACATTCCCCTAGATGGCCGGGCTTTATGTTAAGGCTGGAACAGTTGAGGGTAGGGTGGGGTCATCAGCTGCTTGGGAAGAGTGCCTTCTGTGGGCCAGAGATTTGTTTTAGCATATCTACAGGGTCAATGGATTTAATTGTGTGTTAGATTGTAATTAAGAATTCTTCCCAATTAATGATGCTGGTGTAAGAAAAGCCATAAATTCTCCCATGGTTCAGCAAACTTAGGCTTGGAGTAAAGTGCTGTTTAGAGGAAGTTCCTCTCTCCTAATATATGCTTTTGTGAATGTTGGGTTCAATCAATATTGACGAACTGATCTCTTAGAAAGAAATAAGTGCATTAGACATTATCTCATCTATTCAGTAAGTCGGTTACTGTGCTTTGAGTATTATAGTGTGGGGCACTTTTCTGAAACTTTCCAAGTAATGGAAAAGTGGAATAAATTATTTAATGAGGACTTTGGTCATAAAATGCTCCCCTGATCACTTTAGGCAGTAAGCCTCGCCATATAACATATGTAATACTATGCAGTTTTGGTCAACAGTTAATGATAAAAGCATGGGAGAAAGAAGAAAGTGTTTAAAAGTAGGTCAGATTTATAATGCTTATGTTGCTTCATACTTCTTTTGAAATTTTTAAAGATCAGCCTGTGTATCATTTTCAGTTATTTTAAAGATGCTCTTAAGAATTATGGATTTAAAGTCTCCCCAAAATGCATTTAATCTTTTAAGCATTTGTGCTATTAAAAAGATCGTGAAGGATCAAGTAAAAGCATTTTAAATGTAAATCTTCTAAGCAGGAAGAATGGCAGTACTTTATGTGGTGTCCTGTTTATTTTTCTAAGATGGAATTAAATGTCATGTCCTTGGGAAGCCTATGCGAGTTTTCTCTTTCTTTTTTTAAAAAAGATTTATTTATTTATGGATACAAGAACTGGGGTACAGGCCAGAGGTATGGGGGCTTAGAGGATTCACCAAAGACAGTGTGGGGAGCAGAACAGGCAGATCTACTGAAATACACTGCTGAGGGGAGCAGTGGGTGAGACAGGACAGGTCTCCTGTGCCATGTGGGTCACCTCCCTGGCTGGGGATCGAACTCGTGCTGCAGTGGCTGTGGATAGCTTCATAGGTTGCGTCTTAACCCTTTGCACCATCAGGAAGGCCCTACAAGAATTTTTTCTAAGGGAGGAAACAATCTGAGTAACCCAACAAAGAATACATACTTCTGGGACATAGGAATCCACATGCCTGGCTTAGAAAGCTGGAATTTAAAGTGCCAGAGACATTGGCCACAGGGATTATTTGCAGCAAACATGTAGACCAATTATCCAACAATCTCAAAATGTCATTGCTCACAAGGGTGAATATGAGGTCCTGTCTCCTAAGCAGTATCATAAAGGTACTGCTGGAACTTTTCAGGAGCTTTTGAAGCTGCTGCAATTTCTGATAGGGTATCTTTGATTTCTGGTTAAAAAGAATCAAAGCAGCACAGAAAAGCTGTGTAAATCTAAAGTGAGTGAAGTGTGAGGACATGACCCCTTTCCCCCCAAGTAGTCATTTCTCTGCCACTCTGCAAGTCATCCATATTATTGGCCTTTGTGTTTAGAGATATTCTCATGTGATATCCTTCAATCTGTGTGTTCTGAGAACCAGGAGTCCATGATGTGAACAACAGTTCTTGTCACAGGTCTAGGGAAGTTCTTTTGGGGGGGGTTGTGTTGCCTTGTGAAGACCCCTCCATCCTGTATAAAGGCATGGAATATTAGTGAATTGGGAAGAAAATGACTATTAATGTAATTTCACATATGAAACAACTTCCGTGGGAAGTTTCTTGATCCACTTTTAAAATATGGGCAATTTTAATATTCATTGTGCATGAATGAAGGTACTTGGTAATCCAGTTACAATCACTGTACATTTACAGTGTAAGGAAATATCCAAGTTATATACTATAAAAAGAGTCACCTCTGTCCTGCCATGTAGCATAATATGTAGCACAGTGTATCTGTAGCAGGATATCTACTTAATAAATTATTGGTTAGGTAAATAAATAAATTCAGACAACTAGGCTGAAGTAAGAATTAGGTCTAAATCGAAGCGATAAATGGGCTTCTGAATAAGCTGTTTGAATGAGGTGATCAGAAAAACTTCAATGTGATGATATGCAAAAGTTGTTAGCAATGTATTTTAAAAGCTATTTAATATGTATTAGAGAAAACGATATTTCTTTGCATGGTTGTTTTATTCTTATGCAATAATCTGCCTCAAAAGAGGTGGGTTGTCCCAAGAGTGCCAGGAAATCAGTGAGGAAGTCACATGATGTGTGAATGTGACATTCAGTCTGGCACTGATTAATGCATAGACCTCATCGACCTCACTACCCGGTTGATCGAATAGTGTATGATGCCTATTTAGCAATCTCTGCCCTGGCTCTGAGTTCTGTCTCATAATTTCAATGCAGATTTGTGATATTATTCAATACTTATCATACATTAACTACATTAAGCAAATTGTGGCTATTTCCTGAGGCTATTAGTACTGCAAGAAAGTTGTGTTTTTTTCACTCTATAGCAGTGAAGTTTAGGAATCAAAAGGCTGTTCAAATCCAAGCTCTATTACTTGATACCTGTACAGGCCTACATGAGTTGCTTAATGTTTCTGAGTCTCAGTTTATCTCTCTGTAAAATGAGGATGCTACTGCTGATTCACAAGATAGCTAGTCTTCTCAGCCTCCATTAAGCTATACAAGGTCTTTCAGAAATGGCTAGCTGAGGCTTGCTGGAAAAGAAGTATAAGTTTTCTTAGTTGGACACGGTATTTCTTCTATTATTGTTGATAAAATAAGCCCACAGACTACAAGCACAGGTTCATGTTGAGTTTATAAAAATGTGTTGAATTGAGCTGGTTGGAATTCGGGAGGCAGTGGATGGTGCAAGAGGAGGTTAGAGAAGCAAGAAGCAGCTGAACGGGGCAGTGGTTGGGACTCAAGGGGTTTGCTGCCAGACCTCAGCCCTCTGACAGCAGCCAAAGTTAGTGTTTGTAACCTGGTAAAGAGGGGATATACAGAATATATAAACTAAGAATGACTTAAACAGCATTTGGACCCCATTTGGTGTAGGAACAAAGAGTCCTACATATCTTGCTACTAAGGCAGAATATGATAGCTAATGTTTAAATTATACTCAACATTTGTGAATTACTATGAGAACGTTAAGTTATGCTCAACATATTGTGTTTAAAAAAGAAGGAAAAATCTAGAATCTGACTTAGAAAACTTTTCATTAAAAGAGTTAAAGCACAAATGTATATTGTATGTTATTTAAGCCTCATTTATCTAGATTAAAAGCAACTACATAACTTACTAAGAATTTGCGAAAGCTCCAGTCAGACAGAGCTGAACTCACCTTCACATTTAAACTTTGTGATACTGGATTTAGCAACAGTTACCTCACATTTCAAATGAATAAAATTACTACCTACCATAGAGCTAGTAGAGGGTATAAATCAGATAAACCCTGACAAGCAGTTAGTACAGTACCTAACACAAAGTATGTGCTAAATAAAAACTAACTCATATTGTTCATGTTCTTACTCAGCATTTTACAGCTACTATTTTACTTTTTCAGGATTTTTTTTTTTTTTGGAAACCATTGAGTCCCATTCCTTGTACATTACCTGGAGGTTTTTTCTCTCTACTCCCCGGTTTCCTTTTCCTTCTTTGATTTCCAAACATTGTCTTTATATTGGATAAATCATGGCCCACTAGAAGGCTGGGCAAGGAGATTATATTACATTGTATATGATGGTTGAGAGTTTTTCTCTGATCTCTTTCTTTTCTTGTCTGGCCTTAGTATTGGGTATTTCTTTCCTCTCCATGCATATTCAAAGTTTTCCTTTCCAAGCTCTCAGTAACATCCAGATATATGATTTTGCTACTTGCCAATCAAGTCCATGTACTGAGGTGTGCAAGTGTGTGACTAGTTCAACCTGCAACTTTATTGCTTTTCATTGTTCAACCTGCAACTTTATTTCTGTTCCTTCCTCTCACTCTTTCTCGTTCTAACATTTCTTATGGTTTAACAGAATGTCACTTGAAAATTCTAAAAATGAGACTGTTCTCTCCTTTTTCTAACTTGAGTGAATTTGTTCTCAACAGAGAGGATTGTGACATTTCTAAACAAATAAAAGAAGAGCCGTCACTGTTTCTTATATGCCATTTATAAAGCATCAGCTCACTCAGAAAAGGCCTACTAGTCTTCAGCTGAAATTAAGATGAAATATTTTAGTTTCCAACCAATATCAGAGATTAGTCTGTCTTGACAAGAGTCTTTACACCATCAAACAGTAACCCTGATTAAACATTTGTTGGCATGTACAGGGTGACATTCTCAAAGCAGAGTCTGTACGGTACCTTTGTGAGCTGAGGTGTATTTTTCCTAGAAACGAGCTGCGGGGGCAGTTTGGGTTTAACTTTTGAGAATGGTCAGAGACAAATATTTGACTGAAAACTAATATTTCACTGACAGATGTTCAAATAACTATTACTCTAAATGTGCTAGAAAATCAAATAAGCAGAGCAATTTTACATCTCACTAGTAATTCTACCTACGAGGAATTTTAACTTTTCATTTGAGAGTATTATTTTAAAAATGTAAATCTGACTCCATCATCCCCCCACCACTTCCTACATTCTTCAGTGGGTGGGTGTTCTTAGAAGAAAGTACAGTCTCTTTCCCAGAACCAGCACGTCCTAGAGGAGTTAACCCCTCACAATCCTGCTTCTTCACTAGATTCCAGGCATACTGACCATTCTTCACTTTCTCAAACACACCACTCACTGTCATGCCTCTGAACCTTCCAGGACACCTTTCTTCTTTTGGAATTTTCTTTCTCCCATTCTTCACATGGTTAATCCCTCCTCAACCCTCATTCTCATTGTCATAGTTACTTAGAGAGGTCCTCCCTGGTTTGACAGTTTAAATTGGGACTTTAAAGTTGCCATCTTTCCCGGTCTCTATTCTTTTCCCTTACAGCACTTACCATAATCTGTAATTTATTTATGTATTTCTTTAGTGTGTATCTCACAAGTACATTGTAAGCTCCAAGAAGACTGGGGATCTGTTTTATTCACAACTGTATACTTAGTGTCTAGCATAGTGCCTGGCAAATAGTGAATGCACAATAAAATTTACTGAGTTGATAATTAAGCACAGAAAATTGCAAGTGAAGAATAATTGAAATTACTTGCATGTGTTATCTTTGCATCTTTTCTGGGTCTAGTTTGCTGTAAATATACTACCTCTCCTGAGATTTTCTCAAAAAAAAAAAAAAACCATTGAAACGTTATTTTAATTTGAGTAGCAATGACACAGCCTTTATCGAATTATGAACTAAGAGCTCAAACACACAGGAAAAATTAGATATGGCTTCTACTTTAATGGAAATCATAATGCAAGCACGGAGATGAACATTTATATAACTCGATGAAGGACAATATGGATATTGTTCCCAAGGGCTTAGGTTTGGGGGAGAGGTGGATAGGACAGGAGAAGCTTTCATAAAGGAGATGATTTGAAGCTCAGGGAGTTTGGAAGATGGAATAGAATTTTGCTACCTAGAGAAGGCTGGAAGTCTCTGGGCAGAGACACTAAAATGGGCTAAAGCAGAGAGGGCCAAGAAAGTATATGCAATATTCAGGAAATCTGGTAAGAAACTCGTTGTGGCTACAGGTGGGTGTGGACAATGAGGAGAATGATTATTGGAAGGATAGACTGGGCTTAGGTTCTGGATCATTTGGATGTTTTTGCTAAGAAGTTCAGATGCTATTTTGTAGGCAACAGAGGTCATGAAATATTTTGAGGGGTTGTATAGAAAAGCAGGTCTGTGTTTTATAAACATAATACTTGAGTTCTAGATGAAGACCTTTCTAATGGATGGTGGCAGTGAGTTGCTGACTGAATAGGAAGGGAAGGAATTGAGCAATGAATAAGGGTCAAATTTTGCAGAAGTTAGGTTGGTTGTGGAAAGGAAAATAATGAAAGAATGCCTTTAAAAAGCAGTTTTTTGCTTTTTTTAATTAAGAAACCAATACATGCTTGATAAAGAAAATTTGGAAAACGCAGGAAATTATTTTAAAAAGAAAAGACAGAATATAGTATGATAGCTGGAAAGGAGAGTCAAGGGAAAAAACTCTTAGGATTGTTAGGGTGAGAGGGGATCCATTTGAAATGGATTCAGAAAAGGGTCTTTTATAGAGGTCTTTGAGTTTATTTCATTTTTTTTCTCCTTTCTTTCTTTTTTTTACAGGTCATAATTTTATCTATCAAGAGGGACCACAGCCTTTTGGGTTTCAGGGTTTTTACATATATTTATCACAGTGTAGAGGAGTTCCTCCTGCTGTCTCTCCTCCCCTCCCAGTACCTCGGTCACTTACTCCTTCAGGCTAATAATGCTAGTGTAAGCATCAGAATATTAGCAGTAATTGCAGAAATAAATTTATATATTATTAATGTGTCAGATACTGTCACTGTGGATTGTGCTTTCATTCATCTAATCTCAACAGTTCTATGCGGCAGGTACAATTAATACCTCAATTGATAGAGTGAAGGTATTATGGCATTGCCAGATTAAGTGATATGAGCAAGTGTCACTAGCATTGCTTATCACTTTCTCAGGGAAGCCTTCCCTCACAACCCACACCCCCAATAAGATAGGAATCCCTGTAATTTGATGTGATAGCTCCTAATTTCTCCCAGGAGGCTGTTATCACATTGGAACTTGATTGCTAAATGCAGATCTTCCCTGTTGGACTAAGCTTTGTGAGGACCTGTTTTATGTTTGCCTTGTTCCTGACTGTACTCTCCTGTGCTTAGTTTTGTGATAACTACCCCTGTAGCAGGGTGCTCAGTTTACCAAATAATTGACAGTAAATAATGCTACTCATATAATAAGGCCAGTCTCAGCCTTTGATGCTTTCACCTGGTAAAGGTAGCCACCCTGGAGGGGGATACTTGTTAGGTAAGCCCCATAATCCCGGGTACAGAGACCTGAGGGCTTTGGGATTTCTTGAAACTTAGGTACCTCTAAATGAAATTTGTTTAAATCTCTCTCTTTTCATCTTCTCTTTGTTCCCCCCCCTCCATTTTTTTTTTAAAGATTTATTTATTTATGTATGCAAGAACTGGGGTGTAAGCCAGAGGTGTGGTTGGTGAGAGGATTCACCACAGAGAGTGGGGAGTAGAACAGGCATATTGAAAGATGTACACTGCTGAGGGGAGCAGCGGGCGAGTCAGGAGAGGTCTGCTGCACCATGTGGGTTGCTCCCTGGCCTGTGGGGGATGGTGGGGGATTGAATTCATCCTGTAGTGGCTGGCAGTAGCTTGATAGAGCTGTCTTTAACCCCTGCACAACCAGGGAGGCTCCTCTCTTAGTTCCCTTTATTCCATAGAGCCATCTCTTAATAATAGGCTTTTCTGGATGTTGAACTAGATCGTGTCCAGGAGGCCCAAATAGCAGGGACTCCAGACCTGCAAGTTGAGATTCAAATTCTCTGAGCAGTTCTCTTCAGGGGTTCAAATTTACTTTGAGGTTTCATCTATCTGATTTTCATTGACCTTTTAAGGTCAGTATTCTGTCTGACAAGGTTTTAGTGGTTTTGGACAATTACCAATGACGAAACAGAGGGTATTCTTTTTTTTAGCACAAAAAAAAATTGTTGATGTTTACATTTTAATTCAGATGTGTGTTGTACTATAATTCTAAAGTAAATAAATTTTTGGATTGGTTTTAAGCCTGTTGCTTCTTTTTTATTTATCAAAAGAGATAAGAGCTGTGAAACCAGTGAAAGGTGAATGTTCTCATTTTAGGAGGTTCATATTGGGCATTTTGAACACAACAACCAATATCCAAAGAGCAAATGTTTCAATTAGTTTTGACATAAGCAGATAGATTGAAGAAGCCTGATGATTTCTTTAACAGTTAGTACAAAACAGAAAGCACATATTTTGGATATTTTTCTAGTTGTAGACATCAAGTTGAGGTTTTTTTTTTTTCCTTAACAAAAATTCGTCACAGTAAGAAAGGCATTTAAGGCAGGTCAACATGAGTTTCAAAATATTGGCTTGGGAACTACTTCAGTATTTATCTTTGTCTTCCTGTTTATTTATAGGCTGGAAAAGGAAGACAGCCTTTCCTGCTTTTTCAGTTTCCTAATGATGATATCTCAGTTTGTAATGAATTAGTCCAAAAGAAGAAGGCGTTCTTTCTACATTTGAAGAAGAAACTACCCCTGCTAAAAGTCAGGTTCAGCACTATCAAATTTAAGCAGTAAAGTGATTTCTACCCTTTCACTTTATTTAAAAGTTGGTACAAGTTTAGAAAATTTTTCTTGATGCTAAAGTGTATTAGAACTGGTATTATAAAGAGAATATGAGGATAAACAACATATTGTTTTTTTTTTTAACTTTTGGCATGAAGTTACAGTTAGTGCGTATGAGCTGATTACCCTATTTTTAACAATATTTTTCACTCATTCATTCAACAGACATTTTCAGAGTGCTGACAATTGTGAGATAACTGACAATTAAGACCTAACTCATTCTTTTGGAGAGCACATAGACTAGGAGAAAAGGAGATGATGGCCTGATAATTTTATGTGGATATCAAGGGCATCATCCAGCGCACTATAAGGGCCACTGCAGCATCCCTTGTCTCCCGTGACCAGAAGAGCTGTGCTCTGGGATCTCTTGATCTTTGGGTCTTCAAGTGCCATTGCAGAAAACTAGTTAGGAGTAATATGAAGACTGAGCAAGACTCCTTCATTAATCTGTACACTCACAAATAGGCTGACATTTGTGGCAGGAATGTCCTATGTCCTATGCTATATGTTAGCAATATAAAGGTGATAGGTACACTACTGTCCTCAAGGAGCTTATATTTGAGTTGGAGAAACAAATAAAGCAACATACATACTTTCCAGGGCAGGTAAGTGCAATGAGATCAGTAGCTATAGCCCTTTGTGGAGAACAGCGTAGTGACCTCTAGAGACATGGCTGTGAATTCAGCATTCTTGTTTTCTTGTTTCATTTTCCTCCAGCAGCTGCATTTCCCATGTTCTTTTGCAGTAAGGGTGGAGCCCTGTGACTGAATTGTGGTGAGTGGAATGTGGATGGAAATGATGTACAGCACATCTTGGCCTGGACGTAAAACCATTTATACTCTTTCTTCCTTTTCTGAGGGCAGGTCAGGAAGGTGCTGCCATTGTTAAACAGAAAGAGCCTGTGTCCTCGTGCAGCTCGGTGGTCTGCCTGTAAACACCCCAAATAATATTAGACTAATGTAATTGATAAATAAGTTTTCATTGTGCTATGCATGTAAGATTTGAGGTTATTTTTTATAGCAGTTAATTATACTGATTAATATACTCTCTGTCCACTCTCAGATTGCCTGCCCCTAGAAAGCAGTAGTTTCAGGACCAAGGAGAAGAAGACTGTTCCAGGTGGAAAGCAGTAGAGGAAGAGAGAGTATGAAACTTTCAGGAAATAGTAGTTTGTTGTGACCACAGCGTAGCAGAGTAGAGGGCAATATTTATGGATGGAATGGGAAAGAAAAGTCAAGGATAGATCATGGAAAACTTTGTAGGCCAAGCTAAGTCCTACAAGGCCCAACACCTAGATCTGAGGGGAACGCTTTCTGAGGGATGCCGTGTGTAACAGTGATCTGGTTGAAGCAGTAGAGAAAAGGAGCTAACCCAGATTTGGCAAGTGGTGTAGTAATAGAAACAATTTCTCATAATAGAGATCATTTTCAGTAATGGGCTCGCTTATTAGTAGGTTTCTCACATATATGACCTCCCAGAGTTCCTGATTGCAGAACCAATCTAATGTGGACTAGAAAATGGATAGAAGATGAGAAAAGAGAAGTAGCTAGTATGTTTATTCTGAAGAAAAAGAAACTTGGAAAGACCGTAATTATTACCTTCAAGTATGAATAGTAGGCAGAAGAGGGATATATTTGATGGAGTCATGCCAAAGGACTAGTAAAGACAAAAAGGTAGAAGGGTGGGGAGACAGATTTGGGTTCAGCATTTGTAAGAGTTTTCTGTCATAATTGCCTGAAGAGCACTTGTTCAGTCCTGGATAAGTTGGAAGCTGGTTTTATGAAAAAGGATTGAAATAGACTGATGTCACGGTTTGAAGGCATTGCCATGGAATCAAGTATTGAATGAGCCTGGGACTAGATAATTTTTGAGTCTTTCCTAACAGTCCCATATTCTTTGATATTTATTTGAAATTTAAAATTTTTGAGAAAGTCAACTTTATATATATTTACCTTGATTTAAAGGACAGAAAAATATATGATAGAAAGTTTTAAAACTTCCAAAATGAGAAAATTGTGCCTGTACAGATGTCTTTACTCGGTGCTAGCCATTTGGCACTTAATTCATACTTTTCATTGGGGCTGATGAACAGGCATTTTGTCTGGTTAACCTGGCTGTTTGACATTGCAATGATATCACAGAATAGTACTGCCAACAAAATATCAAAAACCCAACAACAAGGGAGGGAGTGGATGAAATGGCAAGTAGTATCTTCCTCTGTGATAGTGGGTGAAGAATCTTTCCCAAATGGCTTATTTATCAAAGGCAGATAGCTCAGCTCTTCCTCTAAAACTGTCAGAATTTCTCTCTTTGCTGCCTCTGCACCTGATGGATGGGGATTGATTAGTCTTGCTTACCAAATGTGCATTTTAGCAAGACACAACTTTATTTAAAATACCATTAAGATGCAAACACATTATGGCTACTCTGAAGGTCTTTTCTTACAACATGAATTATTCAAATAGCTTCTTAATAATTGCATTGATTTCCACAGGTAAAAGCAGATCATATTATGGAATCTGCTCAATACCACTTAAATGTTTATAGATGTTAGAGTTGACAAAAACCTTTTAGATGCTAATAATTTCTTTCACTAGGTTGGAATGCTAGAGATTTAGCATTACTAGTAATGCTCTGTGATTATTTTTTAAATAAATCAGGAACACTATAACAAGCATTCATTCAAGGTCTTCATTCTTATTCCATTTTACCCCCGAGTTGCTGCTCAAAAATCTAGTTATGCTAAAGATCTCACCAAAACTTCCACATTTATATTGATTAGCAGCTTTTATGTCTCTTTTGCAAAGATCAATATAGTAAACAAGTCTTAACTGAATGTATTGATGCATATGTTTTACTAATCTATGAATATTTATAGTGATAAAATCAAATAAAATTTCAGTTCTTACATGTACTTAGTACTCTATCAAAGTGGGGGGGCAAGGTTTTTAGTATAAGAAGAAATTATAGGTGAAGCAAAGAGTGTATCTTGTATCCTTTTTCATTCTCTCCTTGTTCAGAAGTTCCTGGGGAAATCCAGAGTGTCTTAGTCTGCTCATTCGCCTTAGCAAAATATCGTAGACTGGGTGGCTTAAAAAACCAGAAGTTTATTTTCTCACAGATCTTAAAAGGCCCTACATTCAAGGCCAGGGTGCAAACATAGTTGGATTCTAGCAAGCTCTCTTTCCTGGGTGGCAGATGACCACCCTTCTCCTTGCCATGGGCTTACCTTGCTCGTCTTTGGTGCATGGTGATGGAGAGAGAAGCCAACAATCCTATTGAATTGGGACACCACCTGTATAAACTAATTTAACCATAATTTCCTCCTAAAAACCTTAATTGTAGCTTCAACTTATAAATTTTGGGGTGGGGAAACAATTAAGTTATAACACATAGAAAAGAGGTTCTGGTGTCACAATCTTAAGTTTAAATGTGACTTGTGGCAAGTTACCCTCTCTGTTTCTCCATTTGTGACTAAGAATAACAGTGGCCTTATGCTGTTCCAGTCATATTTTCAGTGCTATTTGATGTTGAATAAATGAGTTAAGACTTGTAGAATATTTAGTGCATGGCATCTACTGAGCATTCAATAATATTATTATTAAATACCTAATAGATATTTATGGTTTTACCTAAGACTTCTGTGATTTTATATATGTGACCTCCAAATATTTCATGTTTACATATCAAATGATTACTGGCATTGGGAATTCACAGCATAGCTTGAAAATGCTACCCCCCCCATCCTCCATGAATCTTCATAAAACCTTTGTAGAATGTATTTTATAAAGTTCTTATAAAGAAGTTGTTCTTATCGTTATTGATCTGCTCCTCCCACCATTCTTCACTCCCTCTACCAGCACTGGAGAATGTTCTCAGACACAGAATATTTTCACATCCCTCAAAGCTATTAGGATGACAATGTGTATGTTCTACAGAATAGTGAAGGCACAGTATTCCTAGTGATACAAAAAGGGAGTCTACTTATTCTGTTTTCTCACTTACCCTAAAACACACACACACACACACACACTCTCACTCTCTCACTTTTATCCTTACACAATAGAAAATAGAACATGTGCTTGTATATGATATTGCCATAGAAATCAAGGTACATCCGTAATAAAAGAATCAATAATCTTAAGATTCTGTCTGTGGGGGCTTTGGATCAAAGTTATTTCCATTTAGTTAGTGTCTTAGAAAGCTAAGCAGAAAACAATTGAGAATTTACTAGTGGTTCTACAGGTAAATTGCCTAATTCACTGGCAAATATTCCATTTCCTGTGTTAAATTTAATATTGACTAGAATTTGAATTGAATTATAAAAGGGTGGAGAAAGTGGACTTAGCTGATTCTCAGATAACAGAATAGTTTTCAAGATTTGGCAACATAAACTATCAGACACGCTCCAGTTCTTCCTGACTCTTTGTAATGTCTAAAGAGGAGTTATGTTATCAATCAAGGCATTTCTGTTTGGCTGGCAGGAATTTGAAAAAATAGGAAGAAGAAAAAGGAAGAAAAAAAGTGGCCACGAGTTCTCTTCTCCCCTTTCCTGGCAAGGAGTTCTCTTTTGCTACATTCTGAATTCGTGTCCATGAGTTATGCCCATTGCTCACCTCTATCCCATTTTTTTGGGTACGTGAACAAGTCATGGATATTTTACACTTAC
This sequence comes from Talpa occidentalis, assembly GCF_014898055.3. Lineage (NCBI taxonomy): Eukaryota > Metazoa > Chordata > Mammalia > Eulipotyphla > Talpidae > Talpa > Talpa occidentalis. The sequence continues at coordinate 93,151,572 of NW_023603184.1, read as the reverse complement.
AAACATTTCATTCTCTCTAAATAATTCTACTTATGAGTCAATTTATAAGACTCACAAAATTAGAACCATGTGAGTCATTTATATCTGAGCTCTTGCTTTATAAAACAATCAAAGTGAGATATCTGTGTTTACGGAGAGTAGTTTCTAGCTACTGTAGCATGTGCAGTTTAAGTGATATATCCTTGCGATAGTTGTCAATGTTGGGATAACTTGTTCTAGAATTTTTAATGTAGTGGAAAATATAATCAGCATAGTGGGCATGATAACTCATATGTAAATTAAGGTGCTTGTAAATTATATTTTAAATGTACCAGGATGTTATTTCCAAAGCTGTGGGCAAATGTAGTATCAAGAAATAATATCTCTGCAACAAAGTAAAAAACTTTGATTTCATTTCTACATGCTAAAAAGTTACCTTGAGCTGGAAATTAGACTTATGTATCACCATAATTTTTTTCTAGAAAACCTAGAAGGATGTCTTTGTGACCTCAGAGTAGGCAAAGATTTCTTGGACATCACACAAAAAAGCACTAATTGTTAACTTAAAAATTGATTAAAAGAACATGTCTGCCTACCAAAATATATGCTTAAGAAAATGAATAGACAGGTAACAATAGGGAAAATATTCATAGCACTTATCTCTTATGAAAGATTTGAATCCAAAATACGTTAAGAATTTTTACCAATCTATGAGGAAAAAGACAAATGACCCAAGTAAGGACTTAAACACATATAATACAAATAAGATTTTTGAAGGTCAGTAAACTCAAAAAGGTGCTTGACCCTGTTAGCTATCTGAGAAGTGTAAGTTATAGTCATGTGAGACATCATTTTACATCTGCAAGAAGAGCTAAAATTAAAGACTGCCAAGACCAAATTTTGGGGAGGATGTGGAGCACCTGCAATTCTCAATTATTTGGAGGAAGGTCTAACCACATTGGGGAACTACTGGGCAACTTATTATAAAGTTAAATATACATCAGCCATATGACCCAGCAGTTCCATTGTTAGGTCTTCACCAATAAGAAATAAAAATATAAGCCAACAGAAAGACTTTCAGAAAAATGTTTATAGTAGTCTTATTCGCAAAGCTAAAAACTGGAAACCAAATATCTATTAACAGGAGAATGGATAAATAATTCCTTTATAATGGAATACTACTCTGCACCAAAAAAGAGCAGATTACTGATTCAAGCAATGACATTTCTGAATTTCAAAAATATGCTAAGTGAAAGAAGACTGTCACCAAAAAATGGAATCATTAGCATGAAATCCAAATACAAGCAAAACTAATGTGTGGTGATAAATATCAGATGGTAGTTGGAAAGAGAGGTTGACAGGAAAGGGATTTGGTAAAACTCTCCTAGATATGGAAATGATTTATAGCTTCTTTTGTGTGGTGGTTACACAACTGTATATTATTGTCAAAACTCATGAACTAAGATCTATGAATTTTAGTTTATATTAATAATATTAAAAAAGTACAAAATTGCAAAATGTAATTACAAAAAATAAGAAGAATTTGTTTTCCTCCACCAGAACAATTGCAGACTGATGAATAATCCAAGATGGGGGCCTAGAGAATGTAAGAAAATGCTATATGTGAGAATTCTTGGAAGAAGAGGAAATTAACTGCTTCCAATGTGCATAAATATGCCTATGCTATGAGAAGCCCTCAAAAGAATCTTAGGAAGGAAGACCTGGAGTCAACAACCTACTAGTGAAGTGGAAGCGAAAAGCAGCCTCTATGTGGACAGTTCTAAGGACACCATTGAAGGGCCATTTTAGAGTGAACATATTGTGGTGAGGAAGAGAAAGGAGGGGCTGGAATGAGCTTTGCCCACAATGAAGATGGCAACTCTCACACTTGATCCAAAAGAGCTCCTTCCAGGAATAATTGTGGTGTTCCTTGACTTGCGAGTTGACAGATTGAAAGATCAGTTAGTGTATTTTGAAAGCGGAGCTGAGATGGAAGTGTCCTGAAGTCAGGGACCAGCATTGGTTTTAGGTGTCAGAATCATACAGTGACCCCAGTTTCCTGTGGCCAGAAATATTGCCTTCCATGTTAGGTAAGAGGTTAAAAATATCTGATTATCCTTCCTAATAAAAAGAATGAATCCCCTATGTTCCCAGTTACTGAAAAGCTTTGATCATCCTAAGATTGCCTTTTGTCTGCATGAACAGTGGACTTTGCATACCTTGATTCCTCTACTGAATCTCTCATAGTGTTCTCAAGGAGTATTCTTTACTTCTGAATGCCTTCAATGCTGTTGAACGGCAAAAAGGACTTGATGGGAAGTCAGAGAATGCATCATCATCAAAGAAACTTCTTCCCTTCCTGCTGTTGTAGGAACAGCAGAACCCTAAGGCATTTCTTATATCTTGTCCAGGTCTTGTCAAAAATCTCAGCTGATCACAGGTATAAAACTGCATTTTTGGAGTCTGGCTTTTGAAAACTGTTTTGTAGAAATGGATTTGTATGTTTTTAACCCCTTAAACAGGGAGTGTGTAATATGACTTTGATTGGAACTTGACTTTAGAAAGCTCTGAAGTTTCATGTGGGTCCCTTAATAAACAGTGTCTCTGATTTTTGCTGAATGACAGCAAAGGCTATCGCAAGTGATACTGACTCTTCCTTTGTACTTGTAACCCTCCCAATTCAAACATTTCCTGTGTTACAGGTTCTAAAGATGTAAAAATGTTGTGAGTCATGCCCATCAAACCCCTGGGTGGTGGTTCTAGAAGAAAGTTTCATATGCGTGGTCTCCCTTTGTTCATATGGTTATAGAGACTACACAATTCGTCAACCACAAATTGGTCCTATTTTGACATCTGTTACTCCTCCACATACTGATGGAAGGAAAGAGATTCTGTGTAGTGAATAATGGATAGTAGTGTTCACATTACTGACAGAACTGGAAACTTTCCAAAATGAGTCAGGCATTAGGTATACTTTGCTTTATGGATTTATATCACTTTATTATGGATTATATACCATTCTTGCCAAATGTGATAAATTGGGAGAGATTGCAAGAGAAATGAGAAGATTTTATACTTTTACCTTTCCCTCTCCCACAATACTTTTACAAGGGCTCAAGTGGGAGCCATAAACTGGACAAAAATCAGGAGGTGGCAATGATGGTGGAGCTAAATTAGATATCACTGAGGGTAGCCATGAAGGTTTGGGATGATGGCCTCTAGGATATTGATTTCCAATTTGCCATTCTATTTTTACCTAAGTTCTTTTCCCCTCTGACACCACTCTTTCAGGATTCAATCTAAGTGCATGGGGAATTCTAAAGCAGCTTCTCCTTTAGAGAGTATCCCCTTTTAGCACCTTAGACTACTCTGGCTAGTTGGTTTTTTCATACCATTTATATTTATTTTGTCTATTAAAAATGTTTTCCCAGCATCATTTCATTGTAGGGAAATGAAGCGGTCTCCTCTACAGTGAAGAAGATTAATGTGCAAACCTAGCACTTATCTTCTTATGTTTTGTAATGATTTAAAGTTCTTATCCCATCATTGAATAAAATATTCATGGTAAAAAAGAGAAAAGGAAGTGGGATCAGGGGTGAGATTCTGGGATTACTCCAGAGATGGACAGCCTCCCTGCTTGATCTCAGGTTTTTTTTTTTTTTTTAAAGATTTATTTATGCATACAAGAACTGGGGTACAGCCCAGAGGTGTTGCGGGGGGTGGGGGGTGAGAGGATTCACCAGAGACAGAGCGGGGAACAAAACAGGCAGATTGACTGCAATACACTGCTGATTGGACAGCGGGCGAGTCAGGAGAGGTCTGCTGCACCATGTGGGTTGCTCCCTGGCCTGGGATCGAACTCGTGCTGCAGAGGCTGCAGACAGCTTCATAGGTTGCGTCTTAACCCCTTGTGCCACCGGGGAGGCCCCATTGATCTCAGTTTTATCTTAATATTTTTTGACACTGTACAACTTTCAGTTTTTGTTTTAGGTAAGGATTCGTTTGCTAAACATTTCTTTCTAAACAATGTAAATATATATGCTCCACTTTTCTAGTAACTCATTAGTCTGTTAGTTCCTGTTTAATTTTATTTTCTTTTTCACTTGGTGGTGGCAATAAGAGCAAGACCACTGAAGCAGGAAACCTCAAGAATGAAAGCTCTGTTTGGGTAGGTTTTTTGCGTGGTGGCAACACCCTCAGCAACACTTAAGCTTTAGTGAAAATGGACAACTGAAACTTCTAAGTTATTTCTTTTATTCAGAAGAAAAAAGTAAAAGCAGAAACAGAGAATCGAGAACATAACACAACAGATCAACCCAAAACTTCATAGCTTAAACAACAATAAAATTATTTTTCTCTTGATTCTGTGGCTGAGGAAATTGGACAGAAGTTGGCAACTCTGCCTGATGGGTGGGGTCACTGGACTGTATTCAGCTGGGTTCACTCTCCCAGCTGCATTCAGCTGGCAGCTTGGATAGGCTGGAAGCTTATGACAGTTTCACTTTCAATAGCCCATGCCTCTTGCTTTGCTCTTATCCTCTTTTCCACCTGGATAACTAGTGTTTCTCACAGGACTGTCCTTGGGCTTCTTACATGATATCTGGCTTCCACAAGGAAAAGTGGAAGCTGCCAGGCACAGTGTCCCTTCCACCACATTTTATTAGTCACAAGTCGCCCTGCCAGCCCAGATTCAAGATGAAGTGAGATAGATTCTTCCTTGATGCTGGAGTGCCATGTGAGTATAGGAAGGGAAGGGATTGATGGCTGTTTGGAGATTGTCATGGTTGTTTACCTATGTAACTTAAAACCAAGGGACAATTTTAGAGAAATTGCCAATTTTATTTGTTCTAATAAGATGAACTGCTACCATGAAGAATAGGAAATCTTTCTTGATGGATTATTTCATACAGGTGACTTTATAAAGCTAATAATGTTGATCAGAACTCCTCCCTCATCCTACCTCCCTCTCAGTTTATCAATGCTTATTAAGTAATTACTTGACTATATGATGGGACATTTATTTACGCGTTGTAAATTCTTGGGATACTATAGTGAGTGCATTCTTGAGTCTTAGGTAATTTGGAAGATTAATTTTAGAAGATTAATTTAGTCTAGACTTGAAAATTATTCTAGAATTGCCTTACTATACTCCAGTTGACCGTATAAATTCTTTTTGGTTTTCCTCTTATTTTCTGGAGTAGTAGTTTATGTCCATTTTCTTGTAGCCAGAGATGATCTTGAAAATAAGTACCTTTTTTAGAAGAGAAAGTAAGGCTGGAATTTTAATGTAAAAATTCCCCCTAATACAGAAACTAATTTATGGCTTGGTTAATATAAAAATCTACTGCTCCTGTTGCATTTCAATTAGCAGGCTGTAAAATATAGCACATGATTATTGTATATGCGATATTCTGAAGAACCAGCAATGGAATAGAAATGAGTAGTTTGACATTCTGTTTACCTTTGTCAAGTCACTTCAAGTCTTTCTCTTAAACTATAAAATGAGGATGATTCCTACTATGCTTACCTGAGTGTGTTTGTGAGATTTAAATGAATGAAAGTGTTCAATCCACATATCATAGAAGGTGTGATAACTGGGTGATAAAAGAAGTTCTGGGATGTGGGTTTAATATGTACTTGCTTGGGTTCCACTAACAGTGGATAGAAAATATACCATGTAGGGGCCTCCCTGGTGGCGCAGCGGTTGAGCACTGGGTTGCGAAGCTGCCTGCAGCCTCTGCAGCCGGTTCGATCCCCGGCTGCTCCCCGGCCATCGGAGGAGGGTCCCACATGGCGTGCAGACCTCTCCTGCCGCCCGCTGCTCCCCTCAGCAGTGTACTTCGGTCCTTCTGCCTGCTCTGCTCCCCGCTCTGGCTCTGGTGAATTCTCTCACCCTCCCACGCTTCTGACTGTACCCAGTGCATGTATAAACCAAACAAACAAATAATAAATAAATAAATAAATAAGACATGCCTCTAGAAAAATTAAAAAAAAAAAAAAAAGAAAATATACCATGTATTTGAACAATAGTTAGGTCTATGGTAGTTGCATCTGTACTGAACATATACAGACATTTTTCTTGTCATTATTTACTAATTAATACAGCATGTCAACTAGTTACATAGTATTTGCATTGTATTAGGCATTGCAAGTAATCTAGAGATGATTTAAAGTGTAAAGTAGAGTATATGTAGGTTATTACATGTAGTATGTCATTTTTGTTTTGTTTTGTTTTTAAGATTTATTTATTTATGCATACCAGAACTGGGGTACAGGCCAGAAGTGTGGGGGGTGAGAGGATTCACCAGAGACAAAGTGGGGAACAGAACAGGCAGATTGACTGAAATACACTGCTGAGGGGAGCAGCTGGTGAGTCAGGAGAGGTCTGCTGCGCCATGTGGGTCACCTCCCTGGCCGGCTGGGGATCAAACTCATGCTGCATTGGCTGCGGCTATCTTCATAGTCATGTGTCTTAACCCCTTGCGCCACCAGAGAGGCCCCAGTATGTCATTTTTGTAAGGGACTTGGGAGTCCAGAGATTATGGTATCCATGGGGGTTCTGGAGAAAATTTCTGGTGATACTGAGGGATGACTACATACTGATTCATCTAGAGGGACAGGTCTCATTAGAGAGTGTTTCTAGTAGGACATCTTCCCAATCATTTCCAGAGAGAGTTAGAAAAACCTCGTTTTCTTTTCATTTCTCTTCGATTCTTCTGGTTACATAGAAGCTTGGATCAAGCTGAACTGTTTTGGTTTAAAATACCAAGTGCCCTTTAAAGTCCCTGGAAAAGCAAAATAGTGACCACAGAACCCTGGAGTGGGCTTGCCCTTTCTGCCCTGACCACCTGTCATCTCTGGCCTTCCTTAATACTACTTTTACTTGTGTGTGGTCAGACATCTCTTTCATGACAAAATTAGTAATAATTTTAAAAGATCATTAGATAATCATCAGATAAAAATAATTCTAGACCCCTGCTGGCCAAAAAATGATGATATGGGGTAGTGTGCTTCTTTATTTTGCAGAGTTCCAGTAAATTATAGGCCTGTGCTGTCTAATGCAGTAGCCACTAACTATGCATAGTTATTTAAATTTAAATGAGTTGCAATTAAAATTCAGCACCTCAGTCAACACTACCTGTATAGCAAGTACTCACTGACCAAACTGACTAGTGGTCACTCAAGTGGACATTGCACCTGAGAACATTTTTATCATATGGAAAATTCTAATGGATAGCACTTTTATAGACAATTTTCTAACTTGTTTATTTCTTTTATCCCTCCTGCTACCTCCCTTAAAGGCTCTTTCATGCTTGTTTGTCTGAGTGAGAAGGGGTGGGGGGAATCAAACTCATGTCCAGTATATCTGGTTTTTAGTAGTGTTGATAAAATAGATAGTAACTGGATGTGCTGAAATTGTTGACTAGAGGAAGATTTTTGAAATACCTGAATTTAATTTATACCTGTTGTTGAATGCATTGCTTGTAGAGGTAGCAACAGTTTGTTTTAAAATAAACTACAATCACGTGTTGACTTTTAATTACCTCTCATAAGCTAGTGACTACACTTTTCCTATTGAGTGTTGTTTCTTCTAGAAATTTTATTTCATTGTGGACTCTTTTATTAAGTGAAAATCAGGTCACTATGTTCCTATCTGAGTCATTTGAAGTGATTTGTCCCTCTTAGTTTAAACAAAATTTCTGATATAAGGTATGTTCAGATCTTGATATATGCCAATGAAAATATTGACATTAAACAAAGAGGTCATAAAAAATGTGAGATTAAAATGATTAGTAGCTGAGTCCTTATCATATAACCCAAAGTAAATGTGGATTGCACAATTCCCTACTTAAGAAGCACAGTTCAGTTGCATAGACATGTTCCTGGATATTCCAAACTGATTTTAAATTATCATTCCTCATGTTGAGAGACTGATATTTAAGTATACTTGGGAATTAAAATTCACTTATGGATAGTTGCTAAAATGATTTTGAGATAGCATTGTGAAGATGTAATGGAAAAAAGAAAAGTCTTCAAAGCAAACCACATTTCTTCAGATCAGAACCAGAAAAATGTGTGTGAGCCAGTGTGCTTTCCCAAGTGGAGCTTCTCAAATGGAAGCCTTTTTTCACCTTGATGCTGAGTAATTTAAGCCAAATGAGATTTTAATGTCACTTAATGTTTGCTATGTGGCCCAAATTTCAGTAATTCTGACTGTGAAACTAAAAATAGTGTGACTGAAAACTCCAATTTCTATGAATAGATCCATTGTAAACATGTTTTCCTGTCTTCATATCGAAACCTGTGAGAATAGGTATTCATCCAGAAGGCTCAGCCAGTGAGGCAGGAGTCATGGACCTCAGAAGGAAGAGTAGCTCATCCCATTGGACTTCTACATGATGTGAATTGCTTGAATTTGGGGCAATGAAGGTAATATCCTAGGTCTAATTCTGCTTTGTTCTAGGTAGTTGGACAGGGTACTTAGCATATTTGTCCAGAATTATAAACCATTACATGAAATACTTGTCATCAGTATTTCCCAATCTCCGTGTCATGATACATCAGCTTGTCACAAAGATTTCTCTGTCATGAAAGCTAGCTTAGCTTTCTCCGAAGCCCTGGTTCCTTCCTACACACATTGCCACCAGGCTATACACAGGGCTGCTTGCTCTCACCTCACTTGCAAGCATTTCACACCCTTCTATCTGGATTTTGCTATAAGGCCTTTTCTTGGGTTGGGTTCGTTTGCTGTAACTAATCTGAGTTCTTCCATAGATGCCAAACTGCATTGCTGCAAGGGTCACAAGTCTTTACACATAGGTCTATCATGTTATCTTTAAAATGCCATTTCTTTGAATTAATCACTGCCCGTGTCCTATGAAACCACCATCTCCTTTATTTCCTAGAGTTTGGAAGGCATTTGAGACAGCAGACGGAAAGGTAGAATGAAGGACAGAAAATTATTTTCAATGACAAGTGCTTGTGAACTGTACTGTTTTTAGTGGTCAGAAAATGCATTTATGTAAATCTTGCCCATTCTGATAGATCCTTTTGGAAATGTCTTCACAAAGCTTTCTATAGTCACCATTTGGTGTGTATCTTGCCCAAATAACAATGGAGTTATTCTCCCATTGTATATTATTTGATCTCTACCATATTATTATTATTTTTTTAAAGATTTATTTATTTATACAAGCACTGGGTACAGTCAGAAGCGCAGGAGGGTGAGAGAATTCACCAGAGCCAGAGCGGGGAGCAGAACAGGCAGAAGGACTGAAGTACACTGCTGAGGGGAGCAGCGGGCGGCAGGAGAGGTCTGCGCGCCATGTGGGACCCTCCTCTGGTGGCCACGGAGCAGCTGGGAATCAAACCGGCGCTGTGGAGGCTGCAGGCAGCTTCGCAACCCAGCGCTCAACCGCTGCGCCACTGGGGAGGCCCTCTATCTTATTATTCATCAGATTCCACTTTGCCATTTCATCCTTTGTGTCTCTTATTGACATGGTTAGATTATTCTTTGTGCCTTAAGAAGTACCTATACTATGTACATGAAGATGTATTTTTGAGTTCAAGTATGATACATTCATATTCAATAAATAGTATTCAGTACCAGCTCCACATTGTACAAGACACTGGTGTAAAAGCAAATATGACCACTTCTCTGAGGGAGCTTTCATCTGAGGATGGAAATGAAATAAATTTCAACTTGAGGAAGAGGAGATATACATTGTCCTACATGTAAGGCTATATAACAGGAAGACCCAGCCTTTGGGGATGGGGGAGGTATGAGGGAAGATTTTCTGGAAGAAGTGTAAGCTGTGACTGGAAGGATAGGTAGGCATCAACCAGGCAGAGGCAGAGGGAGAAATTCCATGCAGAGGGAACAGCATATGTGAAGCATGTTGCTGGATAGGTTTCTTTTCTAGAACTTGGTGGGTGAGAGAAGAAAGGTGGCACAAGGGGTTAAGACGCAACCTATGAAGCTGTCCTCAGTCACTGCAGCAGTTTGATTCGCGTTGTGGGGGGGAGGTGACTGCTGCCGACATGGCGCAACAGACCTCTCCTGTCTTACCTGCTGCTCCCTTCAGCAGTTTATTTCAGTCGATCTGCCAGTTCCCATATGTATAAATAAATAAATCTTTTTTTAAAAAAGAATGGTGCAAGGTGATGCTGGGGGGAATGTGGGCATTAAATCTTAAAGAGACTTGTGGGTGAAGTGAAGGATTTAGTTCACAATTAAGAAACAGTCATTGAAAGATGTAAAGTAGAAGGTGCTTAATCTGTGTAGGTATTCAGTTAAATCTTTGCTGCTTCTAAGCGTCTATAACTTACATTTGCACTCGTTGATCTCACTTGCATTGTGACTATTGGGGGAAAAGGGTGGCATGATTTATACAGGTAATTTGCACCTTTCTACCCAAAAGATCATGGGATATCTCTTCAGTAAAGAAATGGTCTAGTAGGTTAAGGAGTACCAGTCTGGATCCAAGCATTTCAAAATTTGAATTTTGTTCCGTCTTGGACAGGATCACTCAGTTTATTTTGAAAAACTGATTTCTAGCAATCATTTTCGTCCCACTGTATTATTGATTATTGCCTAGGTGAACTAGGCCATTCTTGATATCTGAATCATTTCCCCTACCACCTCTCCCCCTTATCCTCTCGCCTAAATTCTTAGCCCCAGTATTTTTCTCTTGTTGGAACTGTATGTCCTTATCAGTCAAGAGCAATCTTATTATAAACCTGAGGAAGGAAAATTTGGGTTCAGAGGAGTGCCATCGTGAAGAGGAATGACTGCTGGCTGTTCAGTCATTATTTTGTTGTACTGGAACTCAGACACATAGGAAAGTTGTAAAATTTGTGAATGCTGTGAGAATAAGGAAGGAGTTTTTGCTTTTCAAATTTTAAGCTCTAGTTTATAATATTGCTTGAGGATGCCAGTGCTTTCTTCATGCATAGAACTTTTAAGTGATTGACATTTCTTAAACATCAAAACAAATTAGAGGTGTGTATAAGTAAAGATGCACAGGTCCAGAAAGATTATTTTTGCTTTTTGAATCCTTAGAATTGGTAGAAATGAACACATTGTTTAAATTAATCAGTTCTTACTAAAAAGAAGCACTTGGAAGAATAGTTGATTATTTGATGACTACTATACTAGATACAGACTAGAAAGATAAAGGCACAGTGTTTTCTTATGAGAAACATATCTCTTTTAAATGTAAACTTAGTATTTGCTTTTAAGCACTCTCAGGTCTTGGACAGAGTATCTAGCCTCTGACCTAGTTTCCTTCTGTGTGGTAGAGCTATAGGAGATCCTGGATGTGAAAGGGCTTTTAAAAGCTATGGAGCACCATACAATTGCATTTACTAGTATTATTGTTTCACTTATTTATTACTGAGAAACAAGCCACCTTAAATTTACAGTGATACATTATGTACAGTTTCTTGGGTTGACTGAGATCAGCTGGGTGACTCTTTTGCTCCCTATGACTTTGGGTTACTCATGCAGCTGCATGCAGTTGGGAGCTCAGTGGTGGAAAGAAGGTGTAAGATGGCCCATTCACATTCTGTGCACTTGTGGCTCCTGCCTTGCTGGAATACCTCTGTTCCTCTACCTGATTTATTCTATAGGACCTCTCCATGTGGGCTATTTCCAGTTGACAGATCAACGTAGATTTCTTTACCTGCAGTTGGCTTAAGGTCTTCTAAGGTCTAAACCTTCAAGTCATGTAGCAATACTTTGCATTCATCAGGTCCAGTTATTGGGCCATCCCATATTCAGGGGTAGGAAACATAAATTCTAGCAGTTGACTGGAGGGCAGAGTTACATTGGCAAAGCATATACAGAACCAGAGAGAAGATTTTACTGCAATTATTATTATAGAAAGCTTGATAAATCAGAAGATCCCATTCTCAATGAATAAGCAATAAGAACTAAACAACTGACCTGCGCTACTTCCAGAGATTAAAATTTTAAAGTTATTTTTAATATAAATGTGCTATGCATAATAACCATCCAATATAGTCAGTGTAGTTATTCTAGTTTAGGGTAAAAATATATCCCTTAAAAGCCTAATCCCTGATTTAGTCTTATAGCTTAATAAAGAAGAAATTACTACAATCATACTTTCCATTGTTTTAGAAGTTAAATTTACTTTGCATATTTATTGATATAAAAGGAATTTTTAACTCCCTCTAGTGGCAAAGGTTTTCTTTTATTTTTTTTTTCAAAGAGCTTGTTTGAAATAATAAGATGGCCGACATATATAACAGAACACAGTTTCAAAAGTGACTGTTTCCTACTGAGATGTATGCTTTCCCTTTTGTGAGTTATTGTAGAGTCTTTCATCTCTTACGAGAAATGTTCACTTTCCTAAGAAATATTCATCATATTGTATGAAAAAAAAATGGAAAGACTTCCTGTTAACTTTTAAAGTATAAAAATTGCTAACTGCTCCCATCAGTCAAAGTATTAAGAAGTGAAACTTAACTCTGTTTTGATAACTACAGTATTCTGATCCCTGACTCAAAAGTAAATTGAATTTTAACTTTTGGTATGAAGAATTATTTTTCAACAGATAAATGTACTTATTGCAAATATCTTTAGACAAAGAGCCATATATAGCCATTGAAATGAGATTCTTGGAAAGTACTGATAGCCAAACTAGAAAAAAGCTGATATAATAGAGGTGTCTAAGTCTTACTCCTTTGCTTTTAAAAAACAGTTTGTGTTTGAATTTCCATAGCCAATGGGGAAGCAATATTCATCATCAAAAACCATCACTCTCTGCAAAAGGAAGTACAATGTCAAAAGCTGGGAATAGAAAAACAGCTATTGTGGTCTTTTTAAATGAAGTTTTCCTATCTCCACCCTACCAGCAAGGACAGCTAATAGTTCTCATTAACTTAATCTGTTATCTGTTCATTTACAGGCAGATTTATTTTGATTCTTTTAAAAAATACATTTGCTGTAATGCTATTAGAAAAGACATTCTTAGAGAAGGCTGTTTCCTCAAGTATATATTGAAGCTGATCCAAGTTACTTACACTGCATGGTTTTGTCTGGTGGGTGGAGGCCCTTATCCCTTTTTTCTCCTTCCCATAAAGATAGGGGAATGGCCAGGGATATAGGAAGAATTCATAATTTCTTTCCTTTTAAATCTCCAGAAAATGGAACTAGTATTATAAAAGTAATTGCCAGAGATTTTGGGTTTGGGGGGAGTAAACGATGGGATAGTAAGATTTCACAATTGTTAACCATCCAATAAAAAGTTAGACTTTGTTTCTTTCCAATACCTCTTCTAAGTTCGACATTTATAACCGAGTATGTGTTTCTTGTGGTCTCGATTACATCCGGTGTTTTTAGCTGGCAGCATTTCCTCTGTTGAGGCCTCACTTTATTTGCCAAGCTTCATTTCTGTGAATATAAAGAGAGAAAACGAACTTCTATTGGAGAGTAAAGAAAAATCTGTTAGTCTAACCTTGACTTTTGAGATGAAAAAATGACTGTTTGTTATAAACAAACTGGTGATCTAGTTATTAAAATATAGGCAACAGAAGTATATGGAAAGTCTTATAGCCATCTTTTAACCACCCTGCTTGTTTTCTTTTGAATATTTATAAAGACTTAATTTAATTAACAGAGACCAAAGATTCCTTTCCCTTTAGTTTCACAGATTTGTTATAATGAAAGTGAATTTGCAATTCTTAAAATGGTGTTTTCTCCAGTTCTCATAGAAATGTTTTTGGAACAGTGGTCTGTGCTAACAGCTGTATTCAATCTTGAGTAAAAGTCACTTCCTGAAGAAAACGAAATTCGACTTAACATGCAAACTCGCCTGGAACACTAGCAGGGCTAGTGTACTATGTGATTATGAAACTGGAGCTAAGTACCCTGCTGAGATACTTTCTTGTAAATAGTACCCAATAGAAACTGTTAATCAGTGTCAGTGTTTTTAACTGAAGAGTTAATAATCTGAAAGCATTGCTTTTTAATTCATATAACAATGTTAATTATAAAAAAATTTACTCTTTGCTATTTTGAAAATATAATTTCCTTGTTGAATTATGAAATTCCTATTTTTATGCACATACACACAGATATGTAGATAGGTAGGCAGGTAGACAGACAGATAGGCATGTATATGTTTTATATATTTAGACTTTTCAGAAGTTTTAAATTGTGTCATTCTTAAGTTCCAGATAAAATTTATATTTTTTCATTTTTATTTATTCATTTGTTTATTGTAGAGAGACTAATTTAAATAAAATTTTTGTTTCTGGCTTCATGAGATTAGTTGATTGCATATATGAGAAGTACATTTTTAGCTATTTAATATCTATTTAAAACATATCTTTTAGGTAGACTGCTTCTGAATGTTGTATTTCTTTATTTTAATGGAAGAAAATGTATTAATAAAACTTGAATATTGCTAAACCTTAATGGAATCTTGCCTTAGATGGAAGTTTTTTCTGAATTATTGTTTTCTTTATGGGTCTCTATAGTTATCTAGACAGTGAATGCATAGTTTTCAGTCAAGGCTATCAAATGGAAATAGAGATTAAAGTCTGATTAAAGCAGAATAAGCAAACATATCTAAAAATTCCAGCCTTCTCAATTTTTGTAGGAATTAAAACCACTTCTGGTTTTACTTAGTTAATACAGAAGAGGGAGGTTTTTTTATTCTTTGACCAAATCATTGAGTTGCCTTAAGATCTTTGTTTATAATGTCTTTGTGCATTCTTTTCCTCTTGACATGCTTCCCTCCCTCCAGTGAGATACTAATTAAAGAGAGACCACTGTGACCTCAAGTTGTTTTAAAAGTCACAAGGAATAAGACAGCAGCACAAATCTGGACAGGAAATGCTTATTCCTAAAATATAACACAACCCCTAAGACCATCTTATCAAAAATCGGTTGGCTTCTAAGGGTAAAAAAATGTGTCTTCTTTGATTTAAAGCATACACACTTAAAACCAAACTGGAATCCCGAAGATTTAGATGACGCATCATGTAAGTGCTTTTTAGAAGAATTTGCAACAAATAGTATTATCCTTTATATGTCAAGTGATAATTTGTTTACATTAAAGATATTTTCAGTTTGATGAAGTGTAGTCTAATCTGAATGTGCTTTGTCTGGAGTTGGAGGCTGCTTGGGGACAAGCATCTTGTCATTCCTTTTAAAGACTTTGAAACAGCTCGGATTGTATATTGAGAAGTTTGGTGGGGGGTTGTTTATCTTCAGGCAATATTTTAATTACAATGAGAAAGGTGAATCTAGTACCTGCTGATCATATAGGTGCACTTAGGGTAATTTTGTTAATAATAAGTGAAACTGGGAATAATTTAGTAACATGTTTAAATAAGCAGGTGGTGCTGCCTGACAAAATTATTTCCCTCTTGAAATGACTTAGAATTGCCAAGTGTTAACTTCCAAGAAGAACTTTCTTAAACAACTTTGTAAGTATTTGTTTAGCAAGATACATTTGATTGAAAGTAATGGAAGCCTACTACTGTCTTTGTTAATGGGGGTGGGATTGTTCTAAGAATGTATAAGAGACAGACCCTTTTTTTATTTTTTTATTTTTTTTTTATTTTTTTTTTTTTATTATAGAGGCATGCTTTATTTATTTGTTTGCTGGTTTGTTTGTTTGTTTTGTTTATACATGCACTGGGTACAGTCAGAAGCGCGGGAGGGTGAGAGAATTCACCAGAGCCAGAGCGAGGAGCAGAGCAGGCAGAAGGACCGAAGTACACTGCTGAGGGGAGCAGCGGGCGGCAGGAGAGGTCTGCACGCCATGTGGGACCCTCCTCTGGTGGCCGGGGAGCAGCCGGGGATCGAACCGGCGCCGCAGAGGCCGCGGGCAGCTTCGCAACCCAGCGCTCAACCGCTGCGCCACCGGGGAGGCCCCAGACCCTTTTTTTAAAAAAAAGATTTATTTATTTATTCAAGAACCGGGTACAAGCCAGATGCGCGGGAGGGTGAGAGGATTCATCAGAAACAGAGCGGGGAACAGAACAGGCAGACTGATGAAATACACTGCTGAGGAGAGCAGCGGGCGAGACAGGCGAGGTCTGCTGCGCCACGTGGGATTCTCGCTGTCCGGCTGTGCTGCAGAGGCTGTGGACAGCTTCACAGTGCGGCGCTCAACCGCCTACGCCACCAGGGAGGCCCGAGACAGACTCTTAATTATAATACCAGACCTCAAGGGAACCCAGGAAAACGACCTTCCCAGGCTTTTGGGATTGGTGGGACCCATCATAGATGTGGACCTTTTCAATACAACTGAATAGCTGTTCTCCATTCAAGGCATGGAGTTAAGAGCAGGAATTTTGAATTTTCGTTTTGAACTTCAGTTTGTCACCCAGTATCTCTTTAATTAATTGGTTTCTGAGTTGGGTTACTTTGCTTCTTGCTATCTAATGGCATCTCATTCCTCCACTCCTATGAGTCTCAACGTTGTTGAAAATCCCTGCCCTGTGAGTCATTCCTGCCTCATTGTCTCTGCTTCCTCCCAACTTCAGCTTAGTCATGGCCTCTCAGCTGCCCCATGGCCTTCCTCTCTATGAAAGGCAGCCACTGGTTTGACTATGGGAGGTTCTTTGTAAATACTGGTGGAATGAATAGATGGGGAGCAGTGTAAAGGAATTACAAACCCCTTATTCAAAAAGTAAGTTATCTTCTTTTTTAAATCAAGCTTTAGTGAAGCTAATAAGATGTAAAATAAGGCAGATGGAAAAGGTATTTTGACATTTTAAGGGACCTAATCAGTCTCTTTGTGGGTTAAAAATAATTCATTGTAATGATAGTAAGAATGGTAATACTATTCTTAATTTCAGTAAGAAGTTATTTGTTTTAGAGGCACTGCTTTAAAGCAGTGTTTAAACTTGAGAGTTCAGGCTGTCCTATTAAAAGATAAAAATGCCTTTAAATTCTCTTACTTCGTATTGTCCTGTTTAAGAATCTCTACATACTGTCAGTAATGGAGATCACTTTTACTTCAGATGCCAAGAATGGAGCAGACTTTCTTGACCGTATTCTACTTAGGACCCAGGTTTCTAATGTGGGTATGAAGACTTAATTTATTTTGGGCCTTCAGCTCTTAATCTTAATTATTTATCTATGAATAGATTATCCATTCCTCATTATTTTAAGGCAACCATCATTCCTTTCAGGTAAGTTTTTTATATCTCCTAACTTGCTCTTACTGCTCATCTTTTGGCTTTTTGTTGCATAGTATCTAAAAATAAACACCAGGAAAGAGTTCTCAATTCTTCATTTCTTTGCTTAATATATTTTTTTTTAAATATGGGAGACAGGTTCTGAAGTTGATTCTATGAATTTTTTCCTAGGTTCTACTTTCATGAGTAGATGGCAGACAAAATTAGATCCAAATGCATAATTTTTCTTAACGTTAAAAATTTTTCATCTGAAAATGGGGTGGAGAATCTGAAGAGCATTTTAAAATTCAGTTGCTGAGCTTCTCCACTTAGAGCATGACTATTCAGAGTTTATTAGAGCTTTCATTTCTCCTGACACCTTGGAAATGGTCAGCATTCTCAAATACGTTTGAGAGTATTTTCCCTCATTAGAGAAATAGTGCTTTTCAGATTCTGAAAATTTTCTGTGTGAAAACAAAATGCAACATAATAGATAATAAAAATACTATATATGTCTGAGGGAAATTTCTCTAAGTTTATGAAAATGATTCTTTTTTCTGGGATTCATTAATGTAACTTCTGAATGAAGAGTTACTAATGTATGGCAGACGTTGACCTGGACCACCCTGGCTTTTGAAAAGCTTATACTGCAGTGAAATACAAATAGTTAAAACCAAAGAACAATGCAAATGATCATTGAGGGGGCAGATAGACTTCAGTGGTGGAGAGAGAGAGAAAGAGAGAGAGAAGTCAAGGTAGAATTTCTAGATGTGGACCCCTTTGTTTAGGAGGATTACTGAAGTGCTAGTTGTGGTTGAACTCATATATGGAAAAGAATTTAGAACTGGGAATGAAGAGGGCAAAGAAGATCAACCAAGAGTGTAGACATCTTGGAATTCCACGAGTTGAGTTACAGAACTTAATCACGTTTGGTGGAAACCAAGCAGCTGTGTGGGTGAGTGGTGGGGGCAGAAGCTCGATTAGAGTGATGTTACTAGAATGGGAAGTGAAGACTTACAAACCTTCCCTGATGGGTAACTTTCAAGAACCCTGGAAATAGAAGGAATAAAGCAATTTAAGAAGCAAGGAAGATCTTTTAGGTTAAAGAAGACCTTAGCCAGTTAGTTTACAAGGGAAAAAAAGTCTTTGTATCTGCTGTTCTTATTTCTGAAATGAAAATTTTGTAATGTATTATGTTTGTAGTAAAAAAAAAAAAATAAGTAGCCAAGAACAGTGAAAGCAAGCAACTAATAGAGAATTGGATTGTGAAAGGCAGGTGAATGGAGAGGAGATAATCGGGAAATTCATTTTACATGAAAGATAAAAATGGAAATCTACATCTTGAAAAGATTTAGAACCATTATCACTCTGTAGAGAAGAATGTCAAGAAAAAAAAAATATATATATACACACACACACACACACACACAGAAATACACATAATTTTGCATATATATATTTTTGGCTGAGGGGAAAAGTGTTTACCACCTCTAACTTTGTCTGAAGAAGGATTCCTAGCCTATATTGCATTCAAACAGTGTCAATAAAAATTGGGAAAAAAAGCTACAAAAGGCTGAAGTTTAATTTCTCATGAGTTACATTTTTTCCAGTACATTTTCTGTCCGTTTTTGATATTTTATTTAGCAGTGCAAGCACTGTGACTAATTGCCTGTATGACTTTGTGGCCTGCAGGCCTCCATCTCCCTGGTCTCTTCAGGGCTGGCCCTTCTTGTCTGTTTAGTAGATGCGCTAACAACATGGTCCTTGCTGTTCATTGATTCCTGCCTGTGGTAATGCCCAGTGTATTTTAATGTCTTTCTAGAAAACACAGATCACTGTAGTGCTATTTCCATGTAAAAAAACCTCTGTATTTTGAAGGTTCATAGTTTCTATGCTTATAGCATTACTGTTCCCTGTTGGTCTCACCAGTGTTCACAAAACAAACAGCATCTGAAACTACTAAAAGGCACAGTTTCATATATTTCAAGATATACGTACGAGAAAGAACTAAGGGAACTTCATGTAAATAATGTCAAATGATCTCTACCATATTTGGCGATGAAAGGAGGGATTGAGAATTTGAGGAATTAATTCCGTGTGGACCGGATGGTGAGCCGCTTGGGAATGAGTAAAGCAAATGCTAGGCTTGAGTGAATTTTTCATAAAACCAGTGAGCATAGTTGTGATTTGCTGGGCAGTTATCAGCAACTGAGCAGGGAGAATAGAAAAAGCTGATGGCCAAGACTGTACCTAGAAGTCAGAAGTAAAGGACTAGGGTTGCCTGATGTGGATTTAGATTGGCTATAAATCAGTGAAATGTAGGGGTGGGGGCAGTGATGACCTGCTCCGACAGAGGAGTGGGAAAATAAAAAGAATAAGGGGAAGCTTAAATTTCCACAGCTGAAAATAGGAAGAATAATGGTGGTGTGAGGATTCATGAAGTGATACTTATAATAAACCTGGCACTGTAATGTTTGGCACATATTATGTACTCAAGAATGTTACCTAATGCTATTATTTTTATTATCAATAGTAAGAGTGCAGAATAGATGGAAGAATGGGAATTTCACAATGTGATAACATGCAGTGAAGTTAGTCCTTGAGGTAAAGTAGATATGCAGGCTTACTTGACGTAGCGTTCAAGGACCTGTAAGGTTGGGGTTTTAGATGAGATGCCGTCACCTAGCAAAAACCCTTAGCTGTGTGCTCAATCACACAGCTATGGTGATGGTAAGTAAATTTATGCTGAAGTTAAGTAAATGATAACTAATCAAAACTCCGTATAGGAAGACTTGTTGTCTTTTCCCTTATTATACTTAAGCTGATTTAGGTAAGTTAGCAAATGGTACAGTTGTCTTTCAACAAGGCAGTGTTCATTGAAAGCCCATGCCTTGTCTCCTCCTCTGCCCCATGACTGGAAGTGCTGATCAGAAGTGACAGAACAAGGGAGTGCATAGCCAGCACTATGCTCTTCTGTATTGAAGAGGAACAAGGAAGAGGCAGATGAATCACCTGGTGGGGCAGTGGGTTGAGCACAGCACTGTTTGCAGCTCTGGTTCAATCCCGGGCTTTCCAGGGAGATTCCCACATGGTGCGGCACACCTCTCCTGTCTCACCCCCTGCTCTCCTCAGCAGTGTACTTTAGTTGATCTGCTTGTTCTGCTCCCCACTCTGTCTCTGGTGAATCCTCTCACCCTCCACACCTCTGGCCTGTGCCCCAGCTCTTGTATGCATAAATAAATGAATCTTTAGAAAAAAAAAAAAAAGATGAATCAGCTACTGGAGTTTCAAGGAAAGTTGTATCATCGGGGGAAAGTAATAATCAGCTTCTTTAATCATTCTAAAATACATTTTGATACCAACTTGAATTTTAATAAATACATGCTCACTTGAAGAAACATTTAATCATTCCCAAGTCCTCTTAGGACCAGAGGTTGTAATTTTCATATACCCTATAGTAAGCCTTTATTTTTTTAATAGCAAAGCATTGCATATCTATGACATATGTTTATATACATGTTATAGAAATATATGTATGTCTCTGAAATATATCTATGGAAAGAGGGAGGACACACTGAAGTTCAATGCTTATCTTTTCTGGGTTCCTCTAACAACTCTATGGTTCATTCTTTATAACAAAGGTTTTCAGATAAGGATGGGAGTGTGTATCCTCATAATTTCTGACTCCAGAGTCATGTAGCAATAAGCCACAGTGACTGAGAGCAGTACATAGTCTTCCCAGGTGTGTTGGGCTGAGAAAGAGCCTGAGAACAACTGATTTATAAGGAAGTCAGGTCAATAACTACTTACTGAGCTCTCACAGGATGCCTTTTGATGTAGTAAATAGTAGAGAGTGCATGGTAAATCTTGGATATGGTTTCGTAAGTACAGGACTTCATAACGTATAGGCACTAAGTTGACCTAATTTAGGCATTTATACAGTCTTTAGAAAATACAGTAGAGGTCTTGGAAAACAGATGAGAGTAGGAAAAACTGAGAGGGGTGGGCCATGAGCTGTGTTTTCAACAGAGTCAACAGGGAGGGATGAATGTGGTTTGGCTGATGGAAAAACAGAGGCTGTTTCCTGGCAAAACTCAGAGCCAGAAAAGAGTGAGTTCATGGGCAGCCAAAACACAAATAGTAGCTGGAAGAGAGATAAAGGGGAAAAGGAGTTAGAAAGTAGAGCATTTTACAAGTGATGTTCAGAAATTTGCATTTGATGTGGGAATTTTTAGAAGTAGAATGACTTGGCCAGAGAGGTTATTTTGGAAGCAGTATACTCAATGATTTGGAACAAATAAAGACCAGAGAGAAACAAGATTTTGCAGCAGTTCTAGGCTGAGAAAACTAATAGATAAAAGAAGGAAAAAGAAAAGAGGATCTGTAAGAACTTAGAGATGCTGCTAATTTAGAAATAATGGCTTTTCACTGTTGAGTGTACAGATTGGCTGAATCCTTTCTGCTTGCTCACTTGTACTTACAGCACTTTCTGATGGATTCACTGTCACTTTTACATTATCCAGACTCTAGTCTCATATCTCATCTTTTTAAATGTTTTTTTTTTCTTTTGTCTTTGTTAGGAGAGATTCATGGAAAAGAGGCCATAATGAATGGTTAAATAGTTATTCAAAAGAAAACTTATAAACTGTATAATCACTTTCTAAGTATCAACTTGCCTTGGTTTCTGGCATCATCTGACAATCCGTCTCACAAGGCTTTAGTGCACATAAAAATACTTTGTGGAAAATTTCGAACATATACTAAAATAGAAAAATAGCCTCAATTATTAAGAAATTTCCCATTTTATTGACTGATAGAGTTTTAAAAATGTTATATGATAGCAGGAAATAAGCTATGTGCTTTCCAATTATTGAGTTTGTTTGTATACCTACTTTTAAAATATCTGGTACTCATCAAAATCTTGAATCATGATTTTTGTTGTTAAATAAACAAGGTAGGCAGATACAAAAATAGAGAAAAACAGTTCCTACAGCTATTTGTAGTATTTTATGACTGATATACTTCATGTCTTAAGTTAATGATAGCTTAACTGAGTAAACTCTAAGACTGGTTAAAAGAGCCCCTGAAATACAATGTATTTTCAAATCACTCAAGAGATCATGAATTATAAAAGTTGGTATAATATTCTTTAATACTGAAGAAGTTTGCCCTATATATTGGAATTTGTAATCTGTCATTGAATTAACATGACTTAAAATAAGAGGTTTCGTTTACTTTTATGGATAATAACATCTGTTTAACTAGGTTAGCATGCATTTTGATAATAGTGTTTGTTCATTTATTCAATTTTTGATTGAACCAGTCAATATTTTAATGCCAGCCCCTGAGTTACAGGCTTGGAATATATTAGTAGGCTGGTGTGTTAATAATTACTCTAGATAATTTTTGTGTAAAATCAATGATAATTTTCTCTTATAACGAGAAACATGACGGATAAGTGAAATTCAAAGATAATCTCCAAACTTCAGTTTGATCAGCCTGTAGTCAGTAGTTAAATTGACCAGTTTATTTTACTTTTTTCATATCAGTTTTATTTTCACATCATTAGTGAAATGATTAAAAGGAAAATTGCTTGAGGAAGGCAGGAAGAGAGGTAAGGGACCCATCAGTTTCTGAGCAAATATGAAATATCAGATATATCTACTACTTATCTAGTAGAGGGCTACTTATTTTACATCTTATAGTAGACAAGTAGCTATCTAGCAATAGCCATTGCTTCACGTGTGAATCATTTACCTTTTTTTTGTATAACTGGGTCATCTTGTTAAATTATTGCTATAGATTTAATTTGTAATTTCATATCCATTTTAAAGATTGTGATAATCTTTTAGATATGTCTTTTTTCTGAATTACCTGATCTATGTAAAAATCATTTTTCTCCATCTAAAGTCCTAGGAAGAAAGATCTGATATACTCCATTTTCTGCAAAAAGATGAAATCTATAAGACTCGGTTTGGAATTAATGTTTTGTGCCAGAACAGCATTGATGAGGGATCTTTTGAATGTGTGTGCCTGTGTCTAAAACTTGCTAAAGATATAACAATCCTGGATAATATTCTCAAGTTATGTGTGTAAGTGACAACTTTCAAGCACTAACAGCAGCGCTTTCAAGCACTATACATGCAGTGGAAAAGTCTGATAAATATCTACAGACTTAGGCTCATATCCCTTTAACCTTGCTTACTGTAGAAATGCACTGTGCGTCTGAAACATGATGGGTGTGGCTTGATGTGACTTGATGTGCACAGGAGGCTGAGGAGGAAAGCAGACAACTCAGCTTGTTCTTTTGTAAGATTAGGGCAGAAGTTTTTCACTCTGACTCTTTGAGCCTGTGCCCACTATTTGTAAAACAGATCTTTCTGGAAAAACCGATCATGTTTCTCATTTACTTATAATCACTTAGTAGCCCTGTGTTGTCAGAAAGGTTAAAAATAAGTGTTTGAAAAAATATATTTCCTGTGCATGGGCCATGAATAAAAATAATATATGTGTACAAATGCATGCCTTGTGTTCATTCGCCTGTATTCCAAACTTCACAGATTCTATGACTCACCTCTCTCACATTGCACATCTCTGAAATCAAAATGCATCTTAAAATGTCTGATCTCTTATAATTACTGTTGTCCATTTTTTAAAAATACTAACATCTCAATAATTTTCAAGTATCTTATAATAGATTGCATGACATACAGTTTGTATCAAAAGTTATGAGACTTATTCAAGAGAAGATCAGTCTCTTTTCCCCAAAAAGTAAAATAAGATTTATTCTCACAGTTGAGATCAGGAGAAACCATTTTGTGAAATCCCATTTCCTTAGTAAGTCACATACAAATGCAAAAGACAACATGTGTGAGCCCAGCTGATCTAAGGATGAAGATGCAGATTCACTGTGTTTAATATAAACTCTAAAGTGTATTCTTTAAGATTAATCATACCATTTCTGACATTAAGGTCTTTCTAACTACAGAACAACATGGTTTTGAAGAGAGGGTGAAAGTTATCATTCCTGCCATTTGTGAGGTGTGTAAAAGAAAACCAGCTTGCTTCATCCATTCATGCCTCCAACAAAACTGACTATGTATAGGGCAGTGGGTTAAGTAGCTCATTAGAGATTTACAAACCGTATAAGCAATCTACAAGATTGTTAAAGCTCAAAATAAGATGACTCAGGCCTCACTTTTATGGGCCAGGCAATGTAGAATGCAGAGAAAAGCACTATACAAATATACTAAAAGACAGAGACTGTAATTCTGGGGTAGAACGATGATGGATAGGTTCAGATTTGGAGGCCATTCCTAATAGATATGACTGAATGTGGATAGATGGGATGGACTTACTATTTGTTATGGTGTGCAAGAAGAGATAGCAACATTTGCTCCAGTATTGAAATATGTATTGAATGGTTTTTATATGCCAGGCCTAGGGACAGGCCTTTAATAATCCTTTCTAAACCTGAGATTGTATTTATCCAGGCTTCCTGTCTTAGGGTAAATTGTTTAACCTACCTGAAGTGATCTCACCTGTTTGAAAAATGTGGGCATGAGGAATGCCTGCCTTCCTGTCCTTTTCTGAAACTTTAATGTGATAATGTTTAAAAAAGTATTTTGTAAATTGCAACATTTGTATACATTGATTCTGTCTTTATGTGTGACTATATATAATATGTCAAAAAAAAATCTTTAGAAGCTATCTATTTCACCCTTCTGGTACATTCTCTAATTTAAAAGAGTTTAACAGGATTTAACGCTTAATAATCCTTTGGTTGAAACATCATCACATTTGCCACGAGATTAAATATTAGATTGCGAGGTGAAGGGAGGGTGGTTCTGGGAGGATCTGTTTAATATGTTGTCGGCATTCTGGGAGTGTTCTTATAATTTGGAATTAGGAATTGCTGATGTCATGATCAGTCATGTTGTCATGACAACATCAGAATTTCCTCATTCGCCTTCTCTTCGCTTGGGGAATATCAATTTGCCACAGGTCTGTCATCAGTTTGTCCCATGTGTTAAGTGTATTGGATTACCCAGAACTAGTCATTCTTAAAGATACTTAGAGTGGGGGATTTTTAAAATATGCTCCTGTGTATTCCATTCCAATATTCTTAGGTAAAAATTATAGTGCTGGAAAGTTTGCCTTCACACAGATCAACTGAAAAGAATTGCATTTCTAATTCTATATTTTCTTGTTTATAATTCAATGGAGAATGAAAAACTTGTTAGCATCCCCATTTAAGGAATGTCATTAGTTATTCTGTCTTCTCCTCTTAGGTAAAATAAACTGAATTTTACAGTAATCTTAGCAATTGAAGAGAAAAGAAACATTTATAGTTTGTTTTTTTTTTCCTTCTGTGTTTTGGATGCTTTAAAACCCAGTATGTGCTTTGGATTTCAGGTTTTGAATAGAAATTATGTCCCTAGACATTTAGGGATGTCTTATGATAACCTTTTATTGTTAGCCTTTATGAGGGTTTTTGTTTGTCCAGGTACAGTTATTTTCTCTACTTACTGTCAAAGCTGTCATTCAATTATTTCTATTCATGGGAAGGAGATGGTAGTCTAGGTTTGATTTTTTTGTTGTTGTTCACAAAGAGGGAAGGGTCTAGGCTCTTGTTATTCACAAAATCTTTTGATTTCCGAAGTACTTTCAGTCTCTTCCCAGGTTATGTAACAAGTAGTGGATGTGATTAGCTACTTCTGCAACACATCAGCCCCTCCCTTCCTAGTCCAGCTCTTATTCTTTACCCATAGCTTTTCCACAACAGATGATTATGTTACTTCCATCTCTTTAAGTAAACTGTAATTTCAAAAATTATCTAATACTATTTTTTTCATCATTGGTAAATTTTACTATAGCTCATGGATAATTCAAAGAATTATCTTGAAGTATTCTGAAAATAAGCACTTATTTTTTTATAGGCTTGCAATAGAAATGGAGATTAACAGCTCCAATACTAGACTTCCACAGGCAAAGAATATAGAGAATTGAGGCATCCATCCAGGTAATTTAAGAAAACAGTAATCCACAATGAATGAAAAATGGAACTTCTCTTTGTCCTTCTTTCCCAAATGTTGACTGTCCTTTATTTTGTAATAGAATTTGATCTATAGATACAAATTCATGGTAGTACAAACCAAAACAAAAATCTTGACTTCTTAATTAATAAATCTCCCCCACCCCTGATTTTTTTTGAAAATAAGCACCCAGTACCCATTTTATAGAAAAATTTATGAAAAGAAATTCAAATTATAGAGAGTCCTTATGCCAGAAATTGAGTAAACTGGATTTTATTAACTATTTTGTAAAATCAGGGCAATAACTAATTTATACATAGGTTATATCCAATTTTGGTTAGTGTAGATTATTTGTTGCTAATTTGGAGGATGTTTCACCATTGAGAGGAATATCCACATGATGATTAGGGTTTTAGTTGATCTGTCTGCATCTATGAATCCCACAGTGAAGCTCATCTCTACTTACGGTTTCCTGTTATTATTTGAGCAAAAATATGTATTTAATTCCAGCTCAGGATTTGGAAATACCTTTGACCTAGTCACCACTAGCTTCTGGAAGATAGATCTGAGAGTCTCTCAACTCTATCCCAGAAAAATAGAATTGGGTATAAAAGAAGAGTTACTTTTACTTACACATTGGCAACAACCATCAGTTAAATGAGATTTAGGAACTAGGTTGGAACAGAACATAATTATTAACTCTATTTTCTAATGTTTTCTTCATATTCAGTTCAATGGAAATTCAATGTAATTCCATATGATTTGAAATGATTTGTCCTAGGTCACATAGATGGTAATTGGTGAAGCCAAGAGGCACACCCAGGCCTGGACTCTTCAATTTTCCCCTATGGGATTTGGACTTGATTTGTAGTTAATAGTAATGATAACCATTGTTAGTATCATTGAAGGCACAGGATATTTGGAATCAGAGAAACCTGAGTCCATTATGTGTTAGACTGTGGTCTTGGAGAAGTGACTTAACTCTGAGCCCGTTTTCAGTAAAATGGGATAACCATTTCTCTCTCTCTCTCTTTCTCTCTCTCTCTCTCTCTCTCTCTCTCTCTCTCTCTCTCTCTCTCTCTCTTTCCGCTCTCTCTCGTGTGTGTGTGTGTGTGTGTGTGTATGAGAGAGAGAGAGAGAGAGAGAGAGAGAGAGGGAGAACATTTTAAGAAAGTAACTGGCATGTACTAGTTGCTTAGTAAATGACAGCTATTATTTATTTGTTCATGCAGAGAAGCAGCAGTGGGCAAAGCCCGTTTCTTCTGTTTTGTTCACCAGGATAGATTTAAGAATCATCAGAATATTGCTTCTGGTAAGACTCATAGGAATCTGTCTATGTTTATGTTGTCCTATATACCTTCTAGGATTATAGCTATAGTTTTATTTTATTATAGTGGTTTCTTTTTTATATACATGCAATTTTATATGTTTCTAGGGAGTCTTTAAGTCTAGAATAAGAATCGTAGATTTTTTAAAGGCAAAATACCAAATAATAGAAAATATCGCTGCTATATTAGAAATAGGGTATTTTATCAATTCTATTTTGCACTAGGAAGGAAGAGAAACTTAAAGAATCTGCTGATTTCATATATTTTTTCTCCTTTTTTTTTTTTTTTTTTTTTGGCTTGGAGACAGAGGTTTTGTGAGCTTTTATTTTATTTTATTTTTTTTAAAGATTTATTTTATTTATGCATACAAGAACCGGGGTACATGCCAGATGTGCGGGAGGGTGAGAGGATTCACCAGAGACAGAGCTGGGAACAGAACAGGCAGACTGACTGAAATACACTGCTGAAAGGAGCAGTGGGTGAGGCAGGAAAGGGCTGTGCAACATGTGGGCATCTCCCTGGCCGGCCGGGATCCAGAGGCTTCACAGCTTCACAGTGCTGCTCTCAACCACCTCCACCACCAGGGAGGCCTTTTGTGAGCTTTTAAACATACAGATTCTCAAATGTAAACAATTTTTTAGTGTGAACTGCTTACACTAACCAGTACTGTGTGGTTCTATTTTATTCATTAAATCTGTCTTTTGAAATAGTGCTGAATGAGTTTTTCCTCTTAATTCCTTTCTGTATTTTCAATGTGACCTAAATAAAAAGAAAAGGTGCCATAGCAGTAACAGAGGAGTGGAACCTGCTTTAGGTCTGTTCTTTTGTTGATAGAGGTGTCCTATTCTTATCTCATTGGACATCTTCTCAGCCCTCTTTTTTTTTTTTTATTCTTCCAAAACTTAGCTTCCTCTTTGTAGTATATTCATTGAAAGGCTTCTCTCTTCTCCAGTGTGTGTTAGAACTGTGTGTGGTGGTGGTGGGGATGAGGGAGCAGGAGAAGGGAGTCCAGTAGCCTTTTGAC
Organism: Talpa occidentalis; assembly: GCF_014898055.3. Lineage (NCBI taxonomy): Eukaryota > Metazoa > Chordata > Mammalia > Eulipotyphla > Talpidae > Talpa > Talpa occidentalis. The sequence goes on along the minus strand of NW_023603184.1, from coordinate 93,123,046 downwards.
TCTTCGTTATCTACTCCCTTCAGGAAGTCCATTGATTAGTGATGATTTCAGGAGTAATCACCCCAGATCTACATCTTCTCTCATACCTGCCCTCTTATCTTGAGTTGTTTTTCTGGTCATCTATATAAGGCTTTATTCTGAATGCCCCTCAAACAAAACATTTATACAGCTGAGCTTCCCATGCCCTTATTGTATCCTGTATCGATCTCTTCTTCCTCCACAGCATGTAATTGTCTAGACCACTTGGCTGGCACTTATCACTTAATGCTTTGCATTATTAGTGTACAGCAACTTGGATGCTGGAGAGGTTACAAATACTCATCTGGGACTCCAAGCATTATTTATAAGGCTTTTTGGAGATGAAGATTATAGTTTAAAAAGCACAGGACAAAGTTTTTAGCCCTAGCTAGGTCTAGATTTTAGCATTTGCTTACTAGCTCTGTGGGTGAGTCAATCTTAACTTTTTCTCTTTAATCTGTGCATATTGCCTAATAAACCTTCCAGTCAAAAGACAGTCTAAAAGTGAAATCGGATGTGAAAGGTTTAAAAATGAAAGTCTTGTTTTCAGATGGTTTCTATGGAACACATCTAAATTCAGTCTCAAAGTCCATTTATGCACATTCTTATAAGCTGAGTCTTATCTCTATAAGATTGTAGATTTCTGCTTGACTCATCCTTATTCATCATCCCTATACTCCTCCTGTGGTCACTAATACTAACCATATTGTGTCCATCATACAGAAATTTCCCTGGGTCAACACATAACTTCTAAAGGAAATGGGACAAAGCCATTTTGTGGGGAAACAAACCTTTGCCGGGCTTAAAAAAAATTAAATCTATAGTATCCACAGTGTTAGAAAGCATGTTCATTTGTTCATTCAACATTTACCACAAAAGCAACCTCCCTTAACTAATTTTGCTCTTCTTAATGTCAGTCCCTACTATTGCCTTGTTTCAGCTCTTTGATGGACATCCAGACTTACTAAACATCAGTTATTTACAAAGTATACCTATTTAAATCTATAAAGCACTGCTCTAAAATCTGGAAAAACTATAATAATAACTGGTATTTGTTGAGTTTGGCACTTTGTTGGTGTACTGTATAGGTACACTTAAAGTCTATGAGGAGATTGGGACTCAGAGGTTAACTAACTTGCCCAAAGTCATGGGGCTTTTTGGGAAGCCATGGGAATATGGAAATTGGGAAGCAATTGGAAGCTGAAATGTGGAGCCAGGTTTTTTGTGTTTTTTTTTCTTTCTGCCTTTTAAATTTTGTAGTCTGTATTGCAAAGTCCACATTCACTTAAGCTATCTGAAGAAGGGTGGGGGTAGGGTGGTGGTGGTGAAGTCTACCTTTGGAGGGGCTATTGTAGGTTTGAGAGCTGAAGCAGCTCTTAGGGACTGCTGATTGCTCCATCATTTCATGGCCAAGTGCTCACCAGCCCCTAGCATCTGTTCTACTCTGCTTGCTGCCAGTCAACTTCCTGTTTACTCATAGTTTCTGCTTCCTCATAACTTTGGCTTGCATATAGTTTTGGCTTGTTGTGGCCTCAACTCTACCCCCTGGCACGCTTGCTGTTTCTGTCCCTTTCCTAACTCGTTCAGCTCTTGGAGTTTTCTGAATCAAATTCCCAAGGGTGAGAATATGATTGGCTCTCTTCTTTTTTTTATTCCCTATCATGTTATAGGTCGCTGCCCCATCTGAGGATTGACTAACCTTGGATCCAACTCCCACAACTTTACCCTCCAGCTGAGTTGGGAGGAGGCTGTTGTAGGACAGTTTAGGCAGCAAAGTCTCAGTTTCCCTTTAAATAGGATGAGCTTCTCAAGAGTAGACTACAAAGTCCTTATTCTTACCATGATAATTTGAAGTTTCTTAAAATGTTTCTTTACTTTCTGTCCTTACATATATTAAGGACAATGGTTAATAAACTTTCTCAGGTACCTTACTGAGAGCTCTCTAATCACTCATACAATTAAGCACTTCTGAATATCTACGATTAATTATACATGCACACATGGCTTCATATTTCTGTTATTTCTTTTATGTTGAAATCATTTAGGCTTTAGTGACTTTTTGCTGTATTTTATATTCTTCAAGGGTGGAAGATGTCTGTCTCCTTTCTTTATAATGCTTTACTTAAGAGTGGCATCTAGCTAAATCTGGAACTTTGGAACTCTAACTGGTAGACATTGTATTTAAAATCTATATGCCTTATGTTTGCCCCTTTTATTAATTATGATAGAATAAACCACACTTCTTTAGATTTATTTTTATTCTTTAAGGTAGTCCTTTCAATATTTTCAGTATTCTCATGATATTTTTAGTATTTAGCATACTTTTAGTGTTGTAAAATAAATTCTATTATTGTTTAAAAACTTATCCCAAGTTGATGTCATTCCAGACTTGATTGTAAATCAAGACTCAGCATTGTAGAATAACAGCACAACATTTCAAAGTATCCTGAGCTTATAGGAGAGCCAAAGAAAAATTAATCTATGCTGTTCTTTTGTGGTTTAGGTTGTGGTTTCCTAAGAGACCAGTCATGACAACTGAGGGTTGTACATGGAATTTTTTCCATAGATGACAGGTCTAAACTGCTCGGTTCTCAGACATTGAATTCTCAGGAAAAGGCACCTGTGACTTGAGCAGTACTACCTAAAACTTTTTTTTTTTTTAGTCCTGGTTGATAACTTGCAATAAGGGTACTAGTGAGAGGATGTTGCAAATGGGCAGCTGAAACAATTCTAAGTGTGTGGAGTTAGCAGGAAGTTATTCTATCATACCTATTAGCATGCAACTGTCAGTTGTTCTGGTTTACTAGAGCTCAGCTATGTTACTGTGAATTTTATCTAGCAAGTTCTTACTTGCCCCAGTACTGTGTCTACTACTGTGCCCAGAACAAGTTTCTTTGCTGCCGCTTCCTTTAATTTTTTTGATGAAAAGAATTAGGAGTTATGTGTGAACTTTGTGTATTTGATTGTTTTTAATTAGGCGACACTTGATCATTCTCATCACTTTTGCTCCAAGGAGTACCTTGGAATATAGTTACCAACAAATAAGGAGAATGGGTACTTTTAGCTCTTTGCTGCTGGAAAAACCCTTGAATAGCTGCAGCTTTGCTCCGAGACTAGATTTCCACAGGGGTTACTTTGTTTTCCTTATGGCAACCAGAAGAGGAGTGTCTTCACTTCTCAGGCAAGTTTGGATTTTTCATTATCATTTTCCAGGCAGGTGTGAAGAGGCCAAGGAAGAAGTCTGTAAAGTTGACCAAGGTGTTATTACCCCGTTAATACTTAGGGTTGAACAGGTCAACTCGAGAGATGGCAAGCCTGTGCCGCGGCCTACCTAGGGAAGAAGGGCTCTGCCTGCCAGAGGACTTGCTGCAGAGGCCTTCTGCCTGGCCCAGGGTCAAGGCTTGACACACCAACTCAGTGGTGACTGGAAAGGGGCAGCAGCTTCATGCCTTTGAGAATTTCAACCGGGAAACAAAGGAAATTACCTCCTCCCTTTGTCCCCTTTTTTTTTTTTTTAATGTGTCCCTTCAATAGAAAACATTTGGGTCGCATCTAATAATAAATATGTAGGACTCTACTATTCCAGTTTTCAGGAAGGCTCCTCACCCCGAAGACTTGAAATGATTTTCGCTATTTGATGTAGTCATCTTGAAGGAAAGCTTGCAAACTCTGGCATAGGAGTGAAGTACGGAACTTCACCGTGCGCATATTTGCGGTGAGGGCGGTGGGGAGCGGAGTGCGTTCTCTGCTAGAATTTTAGTGTGCGAAATGCGGGGGAGGGGTGGTGGTGGTGGGGGTACGGCTTCGTGGGGGTTTGATGGAGGGCTGGTTTTGTTCGTTGTAGTGGGAGTGCTTGCTCGCACTTTCTCCGGGAGAAAGTCGGGGGGGGGGTGGACAGTTTGGGAAGATGAAAGAAAAAAGAGGACCCGGTGTCCAGTAGGCTCCCTACCCAGGTGTCAGGGTGATCCCCGAAGCGATGCCCTTAAAAGGGGTTCGTGCAGGGGTGCAAACTCCCGCTGGCGATTAGGCAGAGTGCCGAGGGGGAAAAAAAAAGAAGCGGGGGGGCTGGCTACTCCAAGGAATGTGCGGCATGCGGGGAGCCAGACCCAACCATTGCACCAGAGCGGGGGCGCCGGCGGCACCCCGGACCGCGCGGCCCGGGCCCCGGCCCCGAGTCCGGGAGGGAGCGTGCAGGGGCCGGCGGGCCGGCGGGGCTGCGGGCGCGGCGCCCGGCGGGCGGGCGGGGAGGCGCGGGTGGGCCTGGGCGCGGCGCGAGGCGGTGCGCGGCCGCCTCCCCGCCCCCGGCCGGCGCGCTCTCGGGGCGGTGGTTGAGGCCGCGGGAGGTGGGACGCGGCGGCGCTGCTCCTCCGCTGCCGCCCCGAGAGTCCGCGGCGCCGCCAGCTCCGCGCGCGAACTCCGTCCATGGCACGCTGGGCGGCGGCTGCCGGAGCTGCCCGAGTCTCGCCCGCCGCCGTCGCGCCGCACTTTTAGGCGAGTCCGGAGGTCGAGGCCGGAGAGGTCGGTCCCGAGCTGCAGCCCCCGCCGGCCGCCGCCGCGCGGCGAGAGGGAGTTCCCAGAGCGGCCGCGGCCCCGGCCCGGCCGGCCCCCTCCCTGCGCCCTCCCCCTCCCGGCGAGGCTGCCCGGCGCCCGCGCCCGCCGCCCGCGCCCGCCGCGATGATCTTCCCCAGCAGCAGCGGCAACCCCGGGGGCAGCAGCAGCTGCAGGACGCCCTACCGCAAGCAGGTGAGGCGGCGGCCGGGGGCGCGCGGGGGCCGGCGGCCCCGCTCTCCAAAGGGCGGCCGCGCCCGGCCGGACTCCGCGCGCCTCCTCGGAGGCACCGGGCTGGGCGGTGACCTTGTTTCCAAAGGAGGCGGCCCGCGGGGACGGCTCGGGCGGGTGACCTCAAGCTGGGGAGATGCCGTCGCCCCCACTCCGGGCTGGGCGGGGGACGTGGAGGAAGGGGCCGGGGCCGGGGCCCGAGAGGTGGCGGCCGCCGAGCGCGCCGGGCCGGGGGCTTCGCGCAGCTCTGCAACAAGTTTGGCTTTTTTCTGAAACCTTTGTGTGCGGAGGAGAACGCTGATAAGTGCTAACACTGGTTTCTTACAATCTTCTCTAAGATCTTCGTAGGCAACCCGGAAGACGGGGTGCGTGTGTGTGTGTGTGTGTGTGTGTGTGTGTGCGCGCGCCCCCCCTTCCACATATATTTAAAAGAAAAAAGAAACAGGAACTTCTACTGTCACTTTCTCAAGGTTTTCAGTTTTCAGCAGCACAGGGAAATCCTGTGACATCCGAGTTGCAGAGATACTTGGATAAGCCTGAGTCATATACATGCCTTTTCCTATTTTAATACCATTTCATACATTTTTTAACAGATTGAACTCCAAAAGCACTTTAGTGGTTAGATTAAAATCCCCTGCCAGGAAAAGGAGTGGAGCTGGGAGCTTGTAGTTGCGGCCTTTTGTTTTGTTTTTCATCTTTGTTTTTAAAAGAAGGTTACTGAAGCCATGTTGTGATAAATCTCATAGAGGCTTTCAGCAGCAGCAGCAGCAGCAATAATAAAACTTAGCTTTAAATTATGTAAAAAATGTGCAGGTCTGTTTAGAAAAGGTTAAACTGATTTAGAGGTCAGAGGCAAGATGCTTGTTAAAAAAACAAAAACACGATGGCACTGATATTTTTCTTCCATAATAAATCTCTTGTCTACATCCTTAGCCACTGACACAAATCAATTAAGTTGTTATCCCAATAATGATACAAGAGAACTATATCCTTCCATGCAGAGTGGCTCAATTAAAACCGGGGCAGATGACAGTGATGCCTGGTGGCTCGCCTGTGTGTTCACAGATTATTGATTATGTTTAGTTCTTTTTGTTCTCAGAGTCATTTTTGGTGGAGGCATGTCCTAGTGTAAGTATATCTGAAAGGAGGGCCGATTTTGTCAAACAGTGGTGATGTTAAAAGTCTTGTGTTGTGGTCTGAAGTTATTTTTCCAAAACTATTAGCTTCCCCTGGAAAAGTCAGTGAGCACACCCTTATCTGCGTGCCCTTGTGGTGCGGTGAGTGGACGTTTTACCTCGCTTAAGAAAGTTCCCTCCCTTCAATTAAAAAAACCTGCATTTGTGACTGGGTTGAAGATATGCTAAGGCAGGCATCTCTAAACTCCCTTCACGTGGCCTCATTTAAAATAAATTCTCTCAGCTGCAATGCACATCAACTTCACAAATGAAGTCAATTTACAATAAATATTCTTAGGTCCCCTCCTCCCATACCCACCTCACCCTACCTGAAAAGATGGTTAATTGTGTCAGGGCCTTGTGTATTCATTTATTTGTTGTCAAAACCCAGCGGGGTGTTAGCTCTGAAATGGGGAAAAAGCTCTGGAGGGCGAGGCCTTTTGCTGTGAGGGGCTGGAGGTTTTGTGTGTGCAGGGGGACAGCCTGCTGGTCTGGAGCACGCTGATAAGATGCTCTTCTTTTCACTGGGCTCTCCTTAGATTCAGAGACTAAAAGGGCTGACTGAATCAGAAAAACAAACAGACTTTCTTTTTTCTATAGGCAAAGAAAGAAATGAATGTGTAGGCATTATACAGACACAAGACCCCGGGTACCAGTGGTATTTGAGTCAAAGGTTTCTTTTGTTAGTATTTAGCTATTCACTGTGAAAGCACACTTCCAGCTCGGGGACCTGGTTACCATGAGTGACTTTGTGATCTCATCCTGGCTTAGTCTAAACAGGAAGTCTAATTAATGCTTTTCCTAAGATTTTGGGACAGTAAGCTTGCACCTTTCAGTTCATATTAGTTTGTTCTTTTTAAAGAAGGAATAGGCAAAGTTTAGGTGTATAATGCAATTTGCTTTTAATCTAGAAACAGATCATCAGCTTTTAGAATTGATTTCAGATAATTTGAGGGGGAAAAAGGAATGTGAGGAGTCCTTATAAAATCACCATTGGAAAGAAATATGAGTCAGAATCACACTTGTGTGATACATATGCAGTAGTTAAAGCTAGCCACCAGTGAGCACCCTACTGTCTGCTTGTCCCTATTCTCAGTGCTTTAGGTGGGTTATCTCATTCAGTTACCTTACCTATGAGGAAGGTAATAGTGTCTCCATTTTACAGTTAAGACAACTGAGGCATAAAGAGGGTAGGAAAATTGAGTCAAAGGGCTCAGTTGTATGATAAAGGATGGAAGTAGACCTTTTGTAGTGAACTTGATGTAGTGTATACAGATACTGATTTGTAGTGATGTACACCTGGAACAAATATGATCTGAACCAGAGGTACTTAAATGAAAAGTCAAAAAGGAGAAAAGTGAGGCATAGATTAAGTAAACCTGCCCAATGTATATGATCTAAAATGCAGAGCCGGGATTTGGATCCTGGCAGTCAAACTCTTAAAGCCACCACACTTCCGGCCATTCTGCTTACTGCACATCTCAACAGGAAATCAGAGAGCTCACCCACCTCGCTGCCCACTGGCCTAATAATCTCAAAAGTTCAGTGTAGGGATTTGTAGGGTAAGGAAAAATGTCAGGCTTTTCTGCCCTCCCACCATCAGGATAGATGATGGATCCTTGTGGTCCTGAATGCATGCCTGATGGCAGCACCTGGAATAGGGTGTGGGCATAGGTAGATGGGATTCACCTGGGCTAAGACTGCTTTTTAAGGGCAGCATCATGGGGACGCCCGTAGAAGCCGAAAGAGAAGCTGAGAGAAGGCCGGAGAGCCCAGGTGAAGACCTGCTGGGGGCTGGGAGGCCTGCCAGCCTCCTGGCCCCCCAGCACCCCTGCCTGCCTGGTGAACCCAATAAAAACCTGCAAAACCACTGAGGACTCTGACTCCTCCTTTACCCAGTCTGCATGGGATCAGAAAACCTGCTCAGTGTCGATTCCTGACCTTACAGGATTCCTTCCATTTTGGGGGTGGGGGAGTGGGGTGGGAAGAGAAAGATGGTGAAACAGGAGGTGAAGGATGTGGTAGAGCATATGGCTGGTGTATGGTGATATTTGAAAGTAGCATTGATATCCAGGTATTGCACTACTGAATGATTGTACAGTTTTTTTCAGAGTTAGTTTCAGTTAAAAGCCAGGTGGGTGGTGCTCGTGCCCCTCCTGCCCCACGTGGTGATCAAGGAGCACTGATCTCTGGCATCATCTAGGATGACGAACAGGATTTTCCTGCATCACAAGCCGTGAGCACCCTAGAAATCCACCTGCTCTGCTCAGGTCAAAGTGAGGCGCTTTGAGTGGGGTTGATAACCTAGTGAGCTCAACGAAGATTGTTGGTTCCAGTCTCAGAGAAATGAATGTGTCCTATTATCGTTGACTGTGACTTTCCGATATGATATTCCTTAGGAAGTCCAGTCTGATTATATAGAGCCTACCCACCCCCAGTCCAAATGAAAATCACGTATCAGGACTTTGGTAGGTGTGAAATAATTTAGTGTGTTCTGAAAGAAAAAAATGCCTTTTGAAAGGGAAAAAAAAGCTTCTAAGTGTAGAAAGTGTGTATTTCCCTTTTCCTTTGAATACTTATATTAGCTATTTCTTTCTTCACGTTTCCATTTTGGAACTGCTTTCTTGAGGTAGCTGACTCAGTTATAGTGTATATTTTAGTATTTATTAATATTTGGTAAGTACTATGCCTTTTTCCCCTTTATTTGCTAAGTAATGCATTCCATTGGTTTTTAATGGGAATTTTTTCCTAGATGGGAGTTAAATACTAGTATATTTGTGTGTATATTTCTTTTTCTTTACAAGTCATGTGGCTGAATTTGGTAAAATGTTGCTAACTTTTGATGAATGAAGTACTTATCTCCCCAGTTCAAGTAGATTTACATAGTTTGCTGCTTTCTTGAAGATTAACTGGGTGTAGCTGCACATGAAAAATTCAGCAGTGATTCAGTGTTTAGCCTTGTTAGAAGATGACATACAAAACTGTTGATTAATCCTCTTCAAGCAGTTTCTGTTCACTGCAATTTGTATGTAGTAGATTAGGTTTTGTTAAAGTTTCGAAATTAAAGTTGTGCTTAGAAAAATTTGAATGAACATTGTCTGAGCCAGCCCTAATTTGTTACTTTTTGAAAAAAGAAGGTAAATATACTCAACCCACTGAGGTTTAGTGAAAAGTAGAAGAAAAATAAATTGGCATGATAAGGAAGGTCTCGGGCTGTTTTACATGAAGTCAGTCATCTCCGTGCGTTGGTGATTCAGTGGTATGTGTGAGTCAAGGAACTGTTTTAAATATGTATCCATGGCCATTTTAAAAGTACAGAAATCATTAGTGACCACCTACATTTTCTCATAGGCACCCCTTTTGGCTTTCACCGTATTTTTGTATCATTCACATTTGGAACACATTGCTCATTTTTTATTTTTCCTTCTTTTTAGAGACAGCTGTCAACTATCTTACCATTTATTTGTCACCCTTTTGTGTTGGAGCCCTATCTTGATGGTGGGGTGAGAGTCCATCTTGTCCAGACCGAGAATGTATTTCTAGAGCACTCTGCCCATAAATATATATTGAAAGAGATAAATGATATCCTTTCCCAACCTCAGTTATATTTAATCTTCACAACATTCATGTAAAGTAGAGAAGGGTTAGAAATTTTGAGGCAGTGAAATTAAATGGCTTAGTTAGTGAAAGCCAGGTCTCTGGAGTCAAGGGCTGTGTTTCTGCTACCAGGAGAAAGGGGAGGAAGCCCAGTGAAAAACAGCTGTAACCCCACCTCACTTACTTTTAGTTGGCCTTCTGAAGACATGTGGTACTCAGAACCTCCCAGATTTCAGCTTGGGGAATTGTAGCTCTGCAATTTATTAGTGTTTTTTGGTTTTGGTTTTTTTTTTTTTTTTTTTTTTGTCTGTCTCATAAAGGCCTTCACTCTAGGATTGTCAGATAACATGCAAGATGCCACGTTAAATTTGAATTTCACATAAACAGTGAATAATTTTTTTGCATATGTTTCAAATATTATGTGCTGCTCTGTATTTTTATTTGCTAAGTCTAGTACCACTATCTCTGGGGAACCTAATTTGCTTTTAGAAACACTTATTATAAAAAAAATAATAATTGTGAAACATATCCCTACTTACCCACCTAAAATTTTGCCTCTTAGAATACTCCTTGAGCCCTGATAATTTTGCAGATTTCACATTTTAACCTCTTTAACAATCACACAACTTGATTGAAAGACCCTTTCTTAAGTCCTGGCTCACCCATTTGCGTGCCTTTTCTTTTACCCTCTCCTGAGCCTCAGTTTCTGTAAAGTAAAGATAATAGTGCCCACTCCACAGGGTTGTTGTTGTTAATCCTTCTAAGGTGTTATTATTATTAATGTCCCCACAGAGCAAGCAGCAGCGGGTGGTCCTGGGAGGCTCTGTGTGATCCTGGGAGACCTTGGCACAACCTTTAATAATGGACTGTGTTTTGAAAGTGGAGGGCAGCCTCCAAGAGTGAGGACCTGGAGTTTGAAAATAAAACTCTCAACAACATTAAAACAAACAGAAAACCCAAAGAAGTTGAAAAGTACATTTCACCATATTTAAAAATAATTGTTCCTTTATTATGCACTTGTTTGCAGAGTTTGCCTTCACTTTAGGCCCAGAAAGCCTTTCAAGTCTCGAATCTTTATTTTATGTCCAAGTGACTGGAGAAGGAATACAGGAGCATTGATTAGTTTTATTAATGAAAAATGTTGTGTTTTAATTTGCTAAGGGACAGGTTTGAATATTAGTATATGCAGGATGATTTCCTGAATTCGTTCTGTTGTCTTGTTTGTATATTTGGTTTTCAAAGATGCCTTCTCTGCATTACTCAGAAAAATAAACATTTTTTTGGTCCTTAGACATCTGTAGGTGTTTGTTTTTAAACTTGCGTATGTAGAGAATGCTTTGCTTAACACATTCTAAAAGCTTGGTAAGTTTTAAAATAGACTAGACATACCGTGAGGAAAGAAGAAATCTTTTCCTGGAGTTAGGACAAGGTGACAAAATTAAATGGAGCAAACCAAATTCTGTATTAAAATAATGAATCAGTATAGTTATTGTTACTTAACACTAATTAATGGGAACAGGGACAACAAACTTTGTGTTGTACAAAATACTGCTCTAATAAGTAGAACTGTATTTTGGTTCTACTTTATTTATTTTAACACATGGAATTTCAAAATGATGTAAATTGGGGAGGATTATATTTGTATGTCTTAATTGTGCATATAATACAGTTGGCAAATATGCATTAAAAAAAGACTGGAGGGAAATATGCCAAAATATGAATAGGTGTTTTCTCTATTGGTAGATAAAATCTTGAATAACTTATTTTTCTTGAGTCTTGTTTTTTTTAACCTCCTCATCTTCCTTGCTCCCCACAGTGAGCTTACATATTTTATGAGATCAAGTAACAAAAGTATAGAAATTGTATAATTACCATCAAAATTTGTGGTGAAAATCAAAAGGGTTCCTGGCATTGAAGAGTCAGCAAATTACATGTTTAAGTGCTGCTTGTTCCTTCTGAGCTTTGAGATGTGTCTCCTTCCTATTCTTTGCGGATTTCTATTCTTATTTTTTACTGCAGACTCCTTTATCACCTTTTTTGAAAATCACCCATTTCTGACAGATAGGTTTTCTATTTATGACGTTAGTATTTTCCTATTTTATTCATGCTTTAGACAGGCCTCTGTAGTTGTTTAGAAACATTTTTGGGACACCAGTTAATCCATTTGGGTCAGTGAGCGGAAAATGTAGTTGCGTTCTAGATTACTTTTCAGGAAAAATAGCAATTCTGAAGATTGATTAATTACTATGATTGTCTGTTTTCATTTGATTTATGGCTGTATTTAAGTACAGCTGCTTTGTGGATAAATTTCCCCCGCACTTAATTTCTGTATTAAATGTGAAAACCTAAAACTTCGCTACTCCATATTTCAGACTCTTTGGGATTTGTTTTACTATGAGTACTGGAGGTTGTCTTCATAGCATACTTGCTATTTAATTTTAGCTTTTTGAAAGGGCAGTGGAATGGGAGGTGTGGCTTCTTTATAATGGAACAGCAAAGGTTTCTGTAAGCATTTTAGAAACTGTTGTTACTGTGTAATCCAGGGGGATTTTCAGTTTATCAGGGGAGTTTTAGGTGTGCGCTATAGAGGCTTGTAGACCTCAGAGTGAAAGGAGCAGAGAGCTCTGAAGGGAGGGAGGAAGGGCTGAGGGGTGAGTGAGAGATAGAGCAGGAAAGCAATATTGTCTTGGTAGGTTCTTAATCTATTAATTGATGCATCATTTGGCAAAATCTGTTAAAATCCCCTTGTTTTGATATGCTGTAGGTTGGTGCAAAAATGTAGCCTCATTGTTTGTATTATCTAGTTTTCTTATATTCCTTTTCCCCTGTTATATTCTCATCATCTACAATTTTCTTTCAACTCTGCTCTAAGATAAGATCTCCACTTTAGAGAACTACCTGAAAATCATCCTTTTGGAAAACCATCGTGACCCACCTAATCAAATATTATAGAAATGACTTTTCCCTCCTTTTTTTATTTTTTATTTTTTTAGTTTTCTCAGTCAGAAACTTTTTGCCATTGCCAAGGGAATGGTTGCATTCTTTTAACACACTCAGAAATACTGAGTTAAATAATTACTGAGTGTGTGGCTTGCATTAAGTGGTTTTTGGAACAGAGATTCTATAGGAAGCAAACTAGTGGCATCTGAGGATACAATATTGCGTCTTAGGGAAGAGGCTTGTCAGGGAAACCAGTTAACTAGCTATGAAAACAGTTGCAAGATGTTAAGGACATAAAAGAAGGTGGCTAAATTATGGACAGGAGGAAAGATCAAATTTTGTATATCATCTGAGTACATAAAACACCTAGACTTGTATATAAAATGTTGCATGTGTATTAATTCTTCTCTTGGAAAACGTTCATTGCTTTCACCAGTTTGCCAGTGGGATCTGAGTCCTCCAAAAGATTTTGACTGCACACGGAATGGAGAGGGAGACAGGGGACTTAGAGGTGATGCCAAAATTTCTAACTAGGAGATGGGATTGTTGATTGCATCATGAAGGTGACATGTCAAGTGGTAGAAATGTAACAGCAAAAATATGAAGGTGGAAAGCATGGACTTTACTAGGGGAATAGTGAGTAATTCAGGTTAACCAGACTGCAAGATAGAGGCTGGAGGGCAGAAAAGGATGATATATGAAGCTTACTATAAAATGGATGAGAGGTGAACCTAAATTTAGAAGGTGTTACCACCATTGAAATAAAACTGTAAAATGGAGTAGTAACAGTTGTAAATGTATTAGTTGAACTAGCTTCTGGGTGTTGTCCAGAAAGATTTGATAAGATCTAGTAAGGAACTGCATGGTATTGGAACAAGAACAGACACACAGACCAATGGAATCGAATAGAAAATCCAGAAATAAACCCACAGATTTATGGTCAACTAATCTTTGACAAGGAGCAAAGACTATGCATTGGAGCAAAGAAAGTTTGTTCAATAAATGGTGTTGGGAAAACTGGGTTGCTACATGCAAAAGAATGAAGCTTGACCACTACCTCACACCATACACAAAAATCAACTCAAAATGGATTAAAGAACTAGACATAAGACCTGAAACCATAAAATATATAGAAGGAAATATAGGCGAAACACTACGTGATTTGCACATCAAAGACATCTTTACAGACACATCACCCAAAGCAGTGATAGTGAAGGCAAAGATAAACAGCTGGGACTACATCAAATTAAAGAGCTTCTGCACAGCAAAAGAGACAATAACAAAAACAAAGAGAAACCCCACCGACTGGGAGAACATTTTTGCACCCAACACTAATGATAAAGGACTGATCACAAAAAAATGCAAAGAGCTGATGAGACTCAACAACAACAAAGAAAATAACCCCGTGAAAAAATGGGCAGAAGAGCTAAAAAGAAACTTCTCTAAAGAGGAAATGCAAATGGCCAACAGGCATATGAAAAAATGTTCAACATCACTTGTAATCAGAGAAATGCAAATCAAAACTACCATGAGATACCATCTTACACCAGTGAGAATGGCACATATTAAAAAAGCTAGCAACAACAAATGTTGGTGAGGTTGTGGAGAAAAAGGAACTCTCCTGCACTGTTGGTGGGAGTGCAAACTGGTCCAACCACTATGGAGAGCTGTGTGGAGATTTCTTGACCTACTAAACATAGAGCTTCCATATGATCCAGCAATTCCACTCCTAGGTATTTACCCAAAGGACACAGAAACATCAATTCCAAAGAGCACCTGCACACCTATATTTATAGCAGCACTGTTTACAATAGCTAAGCTTTGGAAACAACCCAAATGCCCCAAAATAGATGACTGGATAAAGAAGATGTGGTACATATATACCATGGAATATTACTCAGCATTCAAAAAAGATAAACACATGCAATTTGCAGCAACATGGATGGCACTGGAAGGGATCATGCTCAGCGAAATAAGCCAAAAAGAAAAAGAAAAATACTGGATGGTCTCACTCATAGCAGGAATCTAGAAAACTTAAATAAGGGACCAGGAAAATGAATAACTATAAGAAAGTGAAAATCAAAATCAACAAAAAACTATGAACCAGAGACACTTTTTGGTAGGGTGGAGGGCGGGAGGGGAGGGATTGGGGTCAGAATGGGGGGGTTGCAATTGTATGGGGAATATAAAAATAAAATTTATTATAAAAAAAAATCTAGTAAGGAGATGGAATGGATGGAGACTGGGAGGTCTTGGTAAAAGAGGAGCCTAGCTTTCCAGTCTTAAACGAGAGGGAAAGTGAAAATTATTGCAACCTTGCTTGCACTGGGTTCAGGGATTAAACCCAACCATTTTCTTACTGGGATTTTCTATATTTTTAGATGTTAAAATATAGTGACAGGGGAGGAAGGTTTTCTGCAAAATTCTAATCCTCCATGTCCAGACACCAGAGATGCAAAGTGCCCTGCCATGTGTAGTCAGTCCTGTAAGGAAGAATTGTCCAGCCTGAAAGACTAGTTGCACCCCCAGTATGGCCACAGTAAAATCTCATTTTGCATTCAGGAGATGGCTTCATTACTATTTCCCTTGGATTGCCTTAAAGCCAGTGTAGAGGTTATGTCACACAGGTGCATAGATTTTCGTATTTGTCCTGGGTCCACACATTCTTTGGAATGGACCAGTTACATGGTCCCTCTCTTTCTTGCTAGCATATGTCATCTGTAACATCTATCATGTAAAGTGCACTGGTTATCTTAAAAGATCATCCATTTCAATAAGAGTATGGAAGATGGGTGGGTAGGATACTGAATGGTTAAAGCATCCATCCTATCACTGTAAAATAATTGCTGAGGAAAGGCAGTGGGTGTGATTGGCCATTTTAATTAATGTTACCACTCTTCCCATATCCCTGTCACAGGCAGAAATGTCTAGCAAGGAGTTCGAAATAATAGAACTGGTGGTCTATGTAAGAAGCTCAGAACCTCCTCAGATTTAATAGGTGAAGCATTGGAAATAGATTAAAGGGCTCCAAGGAGAGAATATGTCCAAGAAGGTCTGGACAGACCTAGGAGAGTACAGGTTCTTTCATAGAAAGACGGCGTATGAGCCTTTGACAGAGGGAAAACAAATAGCAAACTGTTTGGAGAATCAAAGTGTTACAGAAGCCAAAGGTGAACAAAGTTTTGAGATGAATTGATCAGCTTTGTTACCTCTTCTCAAGGTCTTGCCTAGGTCAACTGAGTTTTATAAGACTGAGTTTAAAAAAATGCTATTGGAAATGTCCATTGGGATGTCTTTGAAAGCCTTTGAAACAGGAGTTTCAATAGAGTAGTATGTGCTTGGTGGGGCAGGGGGGAGAGTGGGGCGAGGGTGGAAGAAAGCACATTCCAAGGGTTTAAGGAGCATAAGAGTGAAGAGGGTGTGTCTGAAAAAATCAGCTGTCCAAAGAAAAGAGTCCCCTTCAGACAGCCTGCAGGCAAGATTATCTTAGTATCTGACTGTGGTTGTAGGTAGAGATAGGTAATAGCCAACAGGGAATAGCTGGGAATAGGTCTTTCTTTCGAGAAAGCTTGAGGCAGGGCTAGTCTTAGGCGCTCTAGTCAGTGATACAGGGAAGGGGAGATTGGTTATGCTGGGGATGTCCAGAGTTGGAAGACCAGTGAAGCAGTCTTTTAAAAGCTTACATTTTAGTAAAATTGTCTGTAATCATGGCAGAAAGTAGGGGCGGAGGGGGTTCTAGGCTCAAAGTATGTGACAAAAGATTTGTAATAAGTGCTGGGAATTTGGTGAGCATTCAGAAATAACTAAAAGTATGACTGAGTTGTAGTCAGTGCCTAGCAAGATAATTCTGATTTTTTTTTAAGCAATAAATGTGGGAAAGGAATCTTTTATGTAGGGTTTGGCATTGGTAAGGTGAAGAGGTGTGAAAATCAAGTGTATTGCTATGAAGGTTAAGAAGACTGTGAAATCGAAAGTAGTAATGAACTTTGAGAACGGGGAGGGACGTGGAATTCTCATAATATAAAAAGAAGGATCCTTTGGAGTATGGGAAGGAGAGAGGTTTGAGAGGAAATGCCATGGTCCAGATACTGAAGGTGGCGCATTTGAGGTTCTTCCCTTATAGAGTTCTTGGGAGGATTAAATGAGATAACATACTTGTCTGACTCACAGTCAGTGTTCTGGTTATAATTTCTTAAGATGTGTCTCGTATAATTTAAATTTCCCAATACCACTAGTATAGTATTTGTGTAAATCAAATCATATTCAAACAGACCTGAGCCAACCTTGAGCCACAAACCAAAATAAAATACTAATTTTTTTTTACCTAAACCGCAAGCTGAACTTAAGTTTTAAACTATACTGTCAAACTATCTGAAAGCACCATAAGTTGTTTTTAAAGATTAAAAAAGGTGTACAGGTTAGAGAGCCCAAATTCTACAGTTATTATTAATAGTTCTATTACTGTGGACACAGTGTCTCCCCCATCCCATTCGCTTTAGGAGGTACAGTGCCCAACTTAAGCCCCTCCTTCACTTAATAAGTGTAGCTGATTGGGTGGGTTTCTGGGTTCACTGATGATACGTTCTCATTAGCAGCTTCCTACTTTATTAACTTCTCTCCTCCCCCAGCAGCCTTTACTCACCTTTCTAAATACACTTACTTCTCTTTTTGCCCTTGATGATATATTAGTTCTCCTCACAAAACCTATTAGCTCTTTGAAGGAAAAGGGACAAGTATTTATTGAGCACTCTCTGTAGACCATTCAAAGGACTGGGTTCAGACCCACTGTCCCTTTTTTCCAACACCTCTGTGAGATATTTCCCCTTAATTCACAGAGGAGGAAAGTTTAAGTTATTCACCCATAATCCCAGAGTGAATAGATGTAGAACAAGGATTTTCACCCAGTGTCTAAGGCTTCTCTGGTATACCAGCAAGAATGATCAAGGGAAGGTGGTTATGAGACCCAGCTTCATCAATCATTTGTTCTTTTAATGTGAACACATAAACTTTCTTGGTTTTAATCTCGTCAATGACAGAAGTAGATAAAATAGTGTACTGAGGTAATTAGATGTCACACAGTACCTTGCACAGGTGCTGGTCTTCTTCCCACCTCCCTTTTTCCTTAAAAGCATTTTATACAAGCATATTCTTGGAGAATGGGTCAAGGAAAGTCTGAAATTGTAATATTGGTGTAGCAGAAAATACTTTGTGATGAGGCAGCTCTAGAAGGAATCACTTCTCAATTGCCATTGGTAATGTCTGCTATCTGCCCTTGACTTCCCAGAGTTAAGGGTCAAAGAGAGATATAATGCTTTATGACATGTAGACACTTTAGAGATATTCTACAATTTCTGAAATAGATGCCCTAAACTATTACATAAGTATTTTGCTTCTTTCAGTATATGATTTTAAATTCATGAAGCTTATTGTTTAAAGCTGCTTTCCCCAGATTGTGTTCACTAAGATACTTGGGTTTTATTAAATGTTGGAAATGTTTCAGGAATTAAAATCTTCAGTGTTCAAGAAATTGGAAAACAGTACACGCTATACAGTATTGTCTTGAAGGCTAACGGTATAAATTAGCGTGGAAAGTTTGAGAAGCTCTGCTGTAAAGACATTTATGTTGCCATTATTTCCTGAAATTGCTTGATCATGGAACCACTTAGTCCCAGAATATTTATTAACTGTATCTATAGAATAGTTTGGGAAACACATTTAAAGGAGTCCTTTGCGTTTTCGATGGGAAGGGACTTTAGAAATGATCTAGTTCAGGCCTCCCCTGTGGCGCAGCGGTTGAGCGCTGGGTTGCGAAGCTGCCCGCAGCCTCTGCGGCGCCGGTTCGATCCCCGGCTGCTCCCTGGCCTCCGCAGGAGGGTCCCACATGGCGCGCAGACCTCTCCTGCCGCCCGCTGCTCCCCTCAGCAGTGTACTTCCGTCCTTCTGCCTGCTCTGCTCCCGGCTCTGGCTCTGGTGAATTCTCTCACCCTCCCGCGCTTCTGACTGTACCCAGTGCATGCATAAACAAAACAAAACAAACAAACGAACAAATAAATAAAACATGCCTCTATTAAAAAAAAAATTAAAAAAAAAAGAAATGATCTAGTTCGAACCCTTGATATTGAAAACCAGAGACATTGAACAATTTCTCAAAGTCTCAAGAGCTTGAAAATTACTGGCCTCCTTCCAACTCTTAGTGTCCTGCCATCCCCACTGTGGCACACCCTTGCACCAGTGTTTTCTGAATTGCTTTCATGTAGGGTTTTTTAAAAATCATTCTTTGAACAGAATAGGCCCTGTGAGATGGTTTGTTGCATGTTATTTTCAGACAAAATAATATCTGCCAACTATCAACTGTTTTTAATTTCTCCTCTCTTAAGGTTAGTTTTCCAACCAATTTCATTCTTAAAACTTCTCTGAAACCAAGATTACTGACCTGGGAAATCAGTCTAGTTTAAAATATCGGTGATCTAGAAAGCCCACATGTTCTAATTAATGAATACTCTTTTCATTTTATTTTTTTAAAGATTTATTTATTTATGGATATAAGAACTGAGATATAGGCCAGAGGTGCAGGGGAAGAGAGGATTCACCAGAGACAGAGTGGGGAACAGAACAGGCAGATTGATCGAAGTACACTGCTGAGGGGAGCAGCGGGCGAGTCAGGAGAGGTCTGCTGCGCCATGTGGGTTGCTCCCTGGCGGGGGATGGAACTCATGCTGCAGTGGCTGCAGATAGCTTCATAGGTTGCGTCTTAACCCCTTGCGCCACCAGGGAGGCCCTAATGAATACTCTTGCCCTCTAAATTTGTGTTGCCTTTTTCATATAATTGACTGTGGGTAGAAGAATTTACATATTTTTTTCACCCCTTCCTGCCTGACTTATTGTGGCATTCAGTTTGCTCTGTGGTTTCTAGGTAGGTTCCTGTATAGAAGAAACCACACTTCATACTTTACGACCCTGTGCTGTGCTAGAGGCTCATCCAAGTCATTGTCCTTTGTGTTAACTAAGATATTTAAACACTAAGGGTGGGGCATTTTTCTTTCATTGTATTTTAAGATTCTAAGTTGTCTAGTCTACAAAAGATCTGTCAGAGAACTTCACCAAAACTTTCTGTTGATAAAACATGAAAATTTATCCTGAGTGAGCCATGACTCACAGTAATGCTTTGGATGAAGTGATGTGAAGAAATCACCAAAAAAAGCATTGATAGATTATTTAGTGCTGAAAGGCCTTTACGAAACCAGTGCTATGAGGATATTTCAACACCATTTGGCTTATTTGTAACAAAGGCAAAAGTAGAAACCCCATTCCTGACTCCCAGTGCAGTTTGGACCTTTGTAAACAAATCCAGCATGGGTTTTCATTTATTCAGTCAATACTTTAGAGCCCATTATGGGCCAAGCATTGTTTTAGTTTCTGAAGGGAATAAAAGATTAATGATCTTATTCTCTACTTTACAGTCTAATAAGGACTATGGAGCATGTACGTAAATAACTATATATATTAGAAATTTTTCAGTGCCATAGAGGTGCAGGTCCTTAAGAAGTAAATAGGGAGAGAATGTCTAAGTGCCACTGTTATGCTCCATTTGACCTGAATTTAGGTGTGTTACTTCCAGGTGCATTTGACTTAATCTCAAGAAACAAGATTCCCAGCTGACTGATCAGTTTTGTCTTTGAGTTGATTGTCATCTCAGTCCCTCTGTCCTTTCTTGGCTGTGTTAAGCTATCTTTTTTAAAGGTACTAAAGCAAAAATAGAGAAGAAAATGAAGTCTATCTTTCATGTTCTTGGCATCAGTTCATTGCCAAATTTGGTTTCTGTCCTTTAAAGGGATGTGGAAAAACTAGAGAGCATTAAGAGAAAATCAAGCAAAAAAGATACTCTCTTCAATTTCTATGCGGCCCTTCCGCTTTCCATTGTTCACTAGTGGAATCTGTAAAGTGGGACCATGGAGTTGAGATTGTTGAGTTGAGATTGTTGCAGTTAGAAGAAACAACCAGTAAAGGTTTACATTCAGAGTGCTCATACATCTCATAGACTAAAGTTGGGATTGGCAAACATTTTTATGTGAAGGCCCAGACTGTAAATATTTTAGACTTTGCAGGCCCCATCTGTCAAAAATTACTGAGCATTCTCTCTGCTTTTTGTAGCTCAAAGGCAGCCATAGGTAATATGTAAACAAATGAGCATGGCTATGTTCCAGTCAACTTTATTTATACGAGCAATTTGCAGATGGATTTGGCTCAAGGACAGTAGTTCTGAGAGACCTGATCTGTAAAATCCTGTTTATTGGCTAGTTTACCAAAAGAGAAGGAATTGAAAGAAAATGAGACTCAAACTAGATAATGATACTTATTAACATTGTCAAAGGGATTAAAGGCTCAATCTTGTCTAGAATTAGTTTGGTTCTATTTGGAGAGGCATTCTTTATCCTTGTAATCAGTACTACCTGGGTCATTTTTTTGTTTATTTTTTGTTTTTATATTTTGAGTTCCTAAGATTTGGTCATGATTCTGAGACAGAGCCATAGTAAAATAGAAATAGTATCCTGGGAATAGAATGTTAACTTTTCTCTTAAAAACATATATTGATGGGCCTCCCCAGTGGCGCAGCAGGTTGAGTACAGCTCTGTGAAGCTGTCCGCAGCCTCTGCAGTGCAGGTTTGATTCCCGGCTGGCCAGGGAGATTCCAAAATGGCGTGGCAGACCTCTCCTGTCGCGCCTGCTGCTCCCCTCAGCAGTGTATTTTGGTCCGTCTGCCTGTTCTGCTCCCCACTCTGTCTTTGGTGAATACTCTCACCCTCCTGCACCTCTGGCCTGTACCCCAGCTATTGTATAAATAAAAAATAAATCTAAAAAATATATATATTTGATAAATTAGTGTTTTATTAGTTATAATTAGCAAAATAACCAGTCTTAGCAAACTATTGACAATCAGTATATTAGTTTAGGGCTGCTGTAACAAAGTTTCACAAATTGAGTTCTCAAACCACAGAGGTTTTCTCATAGTTTCAGAAGTTAGAAGTCTGAAGTCAAGGTGTTGGAGGGCCCTGCTTCCTCTATTGGTGCAGGTCTCTGTCCTGACTCTAACTTTTATTTTTTTTTTAAGATTTATTTTATTTATACAAGAGCCGGGGTACAGTCCAGATGCGTGGGAGGGTGAGAAGATTCACCAAAGACAGAGTGGGGAACAGAACAGGCAGACTGATGAAATACACTGCTGAGGGGAGCAGTGGGCAAGACAGGAGAAGTCTGCTAGCCATGTGGTTTGCTCTGAGACTGGCGGGGATCGAACCAACACTACAGAGGCTGCGGACAGCTTCACAGTGCTGCGCTCAACCGCCTGTGACACCAGGGAGGCCCTTGACTCTAACTTTTATATGACATTCTTCCTGTAAGCATGTCTGTCTCTGTCAGATTTCCCTTTTTATTGTAAGGACACCAGTCAGGTTGGATTCCAGTCTACCCTAGTGACCTCATCTTAACTTGATGATCTTTATATTCTACCTACAAATAAGGTTACGCTCTTAGATAAGTGGTGGTTAGGACTTCACTTGATCTTTATTTGGGGGAGGCTCACATACTTAATCCCCTAACAACCTGATACCAGCCATTCATTCAACTTGGGCAAAACTTGTCAGTTGGGTACCTTTGTGGGACCAAAACAAAACAAAATGTTTCTTGACTCATGGTGACACTAGCTGTCATAGCACCATGTGTGGCATGGTGGCCCTGTTCCACATAACATAGGAGGAAATGATGTGTTTTGTTTGTTGTTTTTGACCTGCAGTATAAAAGATACTTCTTTACAGAAATAGCTTAAACACATAAATGGCTTTGGAAGTATCCATTCCCAACATAGCCATTCAGGACTATGATGACCTGCCATTTCAGAAAAGTTCTTTTCTTGC
Source organism: Talpa occidentalis (assembly GCF_014898055.3). Taxonomy (NCBI): domain Eukaryota; kingdom Metazoa; phylum Chordata; class Mammalia; order Eulipotyphla; family Talpidae; genus Talpa; species Talpa occidentalis. The sequence continues at coordinate 93,100,626 of NW_023603184.1, read as the reverse complement.
TTCTTGAAATCAGTTTTTCCTTTTTCTGCTCTAAGCTTTTGTTAGGCTATCATAAATGGCCACAGAATTCTTCTTTTTCATCCTCAGATTCAGATTTCTCTCTTTTTTAAGTCAAAGTTCAAGGTCTGTCTGCCTCTTTCAGGAAAATGAGTGCTGCGGTCTCCATTTTCTGCAGTTGTTGCTGTTGTGTTAGAACAGAATTTTGATGTGACCACATTTCAGGGGGCATATGGATGGGGGGGGGTGGAGAAGCAATAACGCCCTTTACTTCTAGAAGGAGACAGATTGTTCCATCACCCATTAAGGCATCAGGTTACCTCTGGGGACTTGGAATGGGAGCGAGTTCCTGTAATGTGTAGATAAATCCTTCATAACAGTGAGATTCTTGCCATTTATATGTTTGTTTCGAAAGCTATTGTATAACTGTAGTTCTGTAAGAATATGAAGTGGTATCAAAGCTTCTTGAGTCTTATACAAAAATTTAAAGATGTTCATATGTTCCGTTAGAGATGTTTTACTCGTTATTTTCTTTCTTTTTTTTTTTTTTTTTTTTTTAAAGATTTATTTATTTATTTATACAAGCACTGGGTACAGTCAGAGACATGGGAGGGTGAGAGAATTCACCAGAGACAGAGCGGGTTGCGGAACAGGCAGACTGACGAAGTATACTGCTGAGGGGAGCAGCGGGCGGCAGGAGAGGTCTGCGCACCGTGTGGGACCCTCACCCCGCTGCTGGGGGTGGAACCTGTGCTGCAGAGGCTGCGGGCAGCTTTGCAACCCAGCGCTCAACTGCTGCGCCACCAGGGAGGCCCTACTCTTGCTATTTTCAACCATCACTTTAATTTTTTTAAAGGACCACTGAGAATACATCTTAAATGGTACCAGTTTTCCTAAAAACAACTTAGTTATTTCTCTTCATAAAGAGATTCCTCATTCTGTATAATTTTGGCATAATTGCAGGCTTTTGTAAGTTTTTGTTTGGGTGTTTCCCATTCAGGAGTTTGTTTAATATCTTTGGGCACTGGAACCTGTATTTCTTTGGAGCACAGTGAGTGTTTTACATATATATTTGGGGCACAATATTTGTTGATTTTATTTTCAGGTTTTCTTTGACAACCCTGCTTCTTTATTGCATTTAAAACATAAATTTACCATGTAGAATATTTTGAATACATCCAATGTGTGAAGTTAGGCGTACTTATCTGTCATTGTTTCAGCAAGAATCTATTAGTAATTGCAGTCCTGGGCTTCAGGGGATATATCTTTCTGCTCTGGATGAAGTTGTCAGGCTTACAAAAGTTGTTTTGGCCACAAATAGTCACATAAGCTAAAGTAAGGATTGAGGCAATTTGTCATATGAACAATGTAATTGACTCCATGACTTTGAATAGAAACTGGAAGATCTTGTAACTGTGTGGGAGGGGCACTAAGGAAGACATCTCCCAAGGCAGATATATGCAGAGTTTATATGTTTGTACCCAGTGAAATATGTAGAGCTGTTAACTTAGAGCTGGACATTGAACTCTTTGCGTGTCAATTAGTGAGGAACCACAAAAACCTCGCACATCTGAGGGAGAATTGGTAAAAAGTGTCAGATCAGGGAACCGGAAATTGCTTGGATCAGCTGGTGCAAAAGAGGATCTGGAAGGTGTGGCTAGGGAGTGTGTGGTTTTAGAATCAGGATATGCCTTTTCCTGCTGGCAAGTGAAAGGATCAAGTGTCATTTAGAAGAGTTGAAAGATAGACCCCATGAGGAGCCAGGGATAAGGAGGTGGCTGCTCTGGGGCACAAGTGGGAAGGACAGCCCCACTGCCCCAGATACTCAGATGGGCTGTAGAGATTGCGGAGACTACCTTCCAGAGTAAGAGGGACATCAGGTCTGAATTTCAAAGATGCACATTATGATTCTGCTACTTACATGGGCATTTCCTAAAGTGGTCACCTGTATCAGAACCTCCTGGGGGTGCTAATTAAAAATGTAAATTCTTGAATACTACCACCACAAGCATTTTCAAACACTGCAGGGGCATTTAAAGTTCTCCAAGTGATTTTGAAACTCCCGAAAGCCCAAGGACCACTGAGTGAAATATTCTTCAGTCTCTGCCTTGAATCTTTGAGTGATGAAAAACACATAATATGATAAAGCAGTCATCTTTTAAGTCCAGAGGTGATGCAGGCAGGAAATATGAATGGATGCCAAGTAGAGAATGACAAATTTATGAAAGACTGAGTCAAAGTTATGTCTAAAGAAAAGTTGGGATACATCTCTTAACATCGACTTCAGAAAAGCTAAATATTCATGTCCATGGAAACATGGGTGGCCAGAGTACTGTATTGGCTGGGCTGATGCATTTCAGCCATTCTGAGTTCCTATAGGAAACTAGAAGTGATTTCAGAGGTCAGTCTGTAAATGGCCAGGGGAGATGCCAAGACAGCCATAAACCTCAGGGACTGGATGAAAATCTTTGATTTCTAAGATACAGGAAGGTCTTACTTTTTTTAATTTCTTGTTCAATTTTTTTTTGTCATGCTTTCCCCACCCAGTATCTCTCTCTCTTTCTCTCTCTCTCTCTCTCTCTTGCGCGCACACGTGTGCACACGTGTGTGTGTGTATGTGTATGTGTGTGTGTGTGTGTGTGTGTGTGTGTAGAACGAGGCGGGGAGCAAGACTATTGAGCATGTCGGAGGCTAAATACAATAAATGATAAGAGTGAGTTTCTACTTCTTTTTCCCCCCATTGAACATTTCTTTGCCCTCTCTGCTATATACCCAGAGTGGGTAATATTGTCATTGGCATCAGAAATGGGATGGTTCTAGGACTCACACCACTGCAGAGACTCCCCCCAGCTAGACAGGCAATGAAAGGCAGTCCCATCCGGCAGTGCATTCACCTCATTGCTCCTTCCAGTACACGTCCTCTGCTTAGCGATAGCCTACAAAACATGCAAGTTACTGTGAATTTGAGGAACCAGTATTTAGTAATTAAGAACTCTTACCAAAATAAGATTTACCCACTTGCCTCAGCTTTTTCACCATCATTACCACCTTTCATCCCTACTAAGTTAATAACAGTATTCTAATGTTTTAAAATTTTGTATTTATAACCACGTATAGATCTATTAAGAGCCAGAGGAGAAAGCAGCCAGAGGGGAAATCAAGAGGGCAGGGGCAGTCAGGATTTGATAAATCAGGCAGTGATTACCTTGTGATAAAATTTGATGAAAACAGCAACTTGTACACCAGACAGAAAACATGTTTCTTAATTCTTCAGATGACATTCAGCTGGGAGGAATGGTGATCTACATAGAATAACAATTAACAAAAAGATAACAGCACATGGGAAGCTAGGCCTAAGTTAATAAAAGGAGAGTTGATAGGAATAAATAATCAGAAATTCTTGCAGTTTGATGAAAAGTAGTGTGGAAAACCATGTGAAAGCACTGGTATAGTTGATCATAAATGAATATTAGCCAACAAATTGATACAGCTGCTTATCATTAGTATAGTTTTAGACCTATTGACGTTTATAAAATAATATTTAGATGAAGAAATGAAATCATCCTACTACATTGACATTGAAAGTTCTAGTCCAAAAATTCATCCATGAAATCACATTTTTTCTTTTATATAAACTTGTCAGGTAGTTTGGTGTCAGGTTTCCTGTTGGATTGTTACTGAGAGTAGTAGATTCCCAAGTTAGCCCCAAAGTCTGTGATCTTCTCGTGCAGTTTTAAAACTGATATTCCCAGCTTCAGTTCTGAATTTTTGTGAGCAAAGGGTTGTCATATGGTACATTGCGTAGAGGAAGAAAATACCATCTCACTTTGAACAATCACGGTGAGAAATGTAAATTGGATGGCCTTTTACATTCTCCCTCCTCTCTCTCTGAAGGCTGAGAATAACAAAAGTGAAACATCTCTGATGGAACATATGCTCTTCTTTAAATTCCCTTGCTGATGCTCATCTCTACCATCTTAGGTGATAACTGTTTCATCACATCATATCTTGCAAGTTTTGGAATTTTAAAAAGGACCCATGACCCAAAGGCAGATCTAACTGGAATTTCAAATGGTAAAACTAACCCAACTGTGGTTGTCCAGGGACTATGAAGAGTTTGATTAGGCCAGCCTTTTCAGGCAGCCTTTTTGGGGGATTCAACTACTCCATTTTCACCTGCTTTTTGTGACATCTTTCACTTTTGAATTTTGAATCCAGTCATTTTTTTTTTTTTTTTTTTCAAATTCCTGTCTCTCTCTTTACTGTGTCTATGCAGAGTGGCCTCTGAGTAGGAAGAAGGGGATTGAGAAGCTGTGTATCTGTATCAATCAGTTTCAAGACTGGAACTAGAGGTGCATGCTCTGGCGGGGCGCTCTTTGCTCTCTGGATGCCAGGCTTAGAGAGGGACATTGAGAAAGATGAAATCAAGTCTAGCTGACATGCTTCTTACAAGCTTGGTGTTTTCTGAGGGCTCAACAGAGATTAAGTTGTGCAATCATCATAACTCTGTGAACTAAAACAGAAGGTCTCATCCTCACTTTACAAAGAGATGAAACTTGGTGATATTAAATAATTGGCCCAAGGTCATAGTGGGTGAATGACAGTGGAGGGATCTGAACATTGGATTCAGTCCTAATTGCTATACCGTCCCCTAGTCGTCCTCTAGGCCAAAGAATTTGCTTGGCTATTGTCATTTGTTTAGAAGTTTGAAAGATTCACATAGAAGGGGATAAGAGTTGCCATTAAAATTCAAATTTGGACAAAAAGAGATATTAGACCTGTTATATATTATAGCAGTTAGGAATTGGGGAATCTCCTACACCAGAATATTGATTCCCCATTTCCACCCCAGTATCTATGCCATAGAGAAAAATCTTACTTTGGATATAAGATTGGGCAAGATGACTCGTAAGTTTCCTTTTGCAAGTATTTATGAGTAAAGAGTGATTTGATACTGTTAGTGGGTGCTTATGTAAAATAATTCTGTATGCATGTTATGATTATATAGCTGAGATTGTTAATGTTAAGAGTCACAGTTGACCTTTGGAGACAGTCAGTGTAATGGGTTGAGTAATATCCCCACAAAATTCATGGCTAACCAGAACTTCAGAATGTGACTTTATTTGGGAAAAAGGTCTTTGCAGATGTAACTAGTTAAGGATCTTGAGATGAAATCAAGGTGGACTTAGGGTGGGCTCAGAGTCCAATGATGTCTCCTCACAAGAGCAGCTAGGGGCATAGAGATAGACAGAGAGGTGACTTGTGAAGATGGAGATGGAATTGCAATTATGCATCCACACAGCAGGAAACACAGGCACTACTCATAGTGCCACTACTTGTGTAAGAGGCAGAAGTGTTCTCCCCTACAACTTTCAGGGGGAGTCCTGCCCTATTGACAACTTGGTTTCAGACTTCTGGCTTCCTGAACTATGAAAGAATACATTTTTCTTGTAAGGCACTCAGTTTGTGTTAATTAGTTTCAGCTGCCCTAGGAAAAGAATATGTTACATCTTTACCTTTGCTATAGCTTAATGCACGTGTGTGTGTGTGTGTGTGTGTGTGTGTGTGTGTGTATGCTATAGCTTAATGCACATATACAAACTGTAGACTAAAAAATTACTGACAGAAACCAGTCACACTTAAATTGTGTTAGGATGGTTGTATTTCCATTTAGTTAACATTTTAGAACAGATGAGGCACCTTTCAACAGTAGCATTTTTCTTTATTTTAAAGCTGCACTAGGTTAGGGAAGGGAGTTTATCATCTGAAGGATTTTATCAAACCACTCAAATTACTCCTTTAAGAAGTTAGTTCTCCAAATAACTCTGTCTTCTTTAAAGTTAAAAATCAATTAAAATGATTGGAGTGAAGGTGTCATTTTTCAATTGAAAGTGTGATAAAGCAAAGCTTGGCAAGAATGAATAACAACTGCCTGACCAGATGCAGCTTCTTACAAAGGTATTGGGGATGCTAAGTGATTACATATTCTTGAAGGCTTATAGTAATTCTGATTAATCTATTTTGAAAAGACAGATACCCACATATCTCATGTATCCAAAGCCAATAAGATTATGATTATTAGTACTCATATTTTTCTCTGAATTATAGTTCTTACCATCAATCATAATTTGGCTAGTCTCTTGGCGTTTGGAAGTCTAAACTAGACATTTTAAAAGTCTACCTGTTGTAAGAGTTGGGAAATTGTTGCAGAGATGTTTCAGTCTGGAGATGAAATATAGTAGATTTCCAGTGAAAGTGGAAATATTGTATCAGCTAGGAAAAGAACATGATTGGTGCATTTCTCCCCAAATGTCAGCTTCCATTCCAAGATACTTGGCTCTACCACCCTCAAGCCTTGACTGACTTCTCTTACCTTCTTATACTTCAGAATTGCAGCAGTTTAATCACTGCAGAAATTATGATTTTTAATGTATGTTAAGGTATGTCTGTTTCCACACCAAATATGTAAGCTCTTGCTCCAGGCTTCTGGCTGAACAGAGTGGGGTTTTCTGCCAGGATGTGTTCACATCCTCAAGGGACTTTAAGATTGGTGGGGAGATTTGGTCTTTTGTTCACATATTAGAAAGTGTTAAACTTCTGTTGAGAATAAAATATCATACACTGAGAAGATCTAAGGAGAAGCAGGTTGCCCGTGTGGTTTCTAGCAGTATCCTTCACAGTAACGCTGCGTTGGTGCTGGAGTATGGAAGGATAGCAGCTTACATTTCACTGTTGCAACCAGTTTCTTGAGCCAAACCTTTTATGTTTTACTGATGGACATTAGGAAGATTTTTAGCAGTGGTCAGTTTTTCTGAAAGTCTTCATTAAAGAAATTGTACATCCTGTAAGGACTCCCCCATATAGTAAAATTTAATGGCACCTCCATTTTCTCCTCTTCCTAGCTCCTAAAGAGACCTTACTTTGTTATACTGCTACCTCCTTGGTGATATTGGGAATATTTTTTAACTTCTTTATTTTTTTAAAAAGATGTATTTATGCATACAAAAACTGGGGTACAGGTCAGATATGTGGTGGTGGGGGGCAGTGAGAGGATTCACCAGAGACAGAGTGGGGAACAGAACAGGCAGGCCAACCAAAATACACTGCTGAGGGGAGCAGCAGGCGAGTCAGGAGAGGTCTGCTTCGCCATATGGGTTGCTCCTTGACCAGCTGGGCATCGAACTCATGCTGCAGAGGCTGCGGATTGCTTCATAGTGTGGTGCTTAACCCCTTGCACCACCAGGGAGGCCCTATTTCTAAACTTCTTTTTTAAAATTTATGTAGTGGTAATAATCATAGTTACCCTATTCTGATTAAATGAAAGAATGCATGGGGTACCTGAATAATGTCACTTCTTACTAACTTTGATGAGGGGGTGAAATGGATTCCTCTCCAGTGCCACTGTGTGTGTGGAGTTTGCATGTTCTCCCCATGTTGGTGTGGGTATTTCCAAATACTCTAGTTTCCTCTACACCCCAATGATGTGCACATCAGGTTCAGTGGTGTGTCTCAGTTTTCACTGTGTGTGTGTGTGTGTGTGTGTGTGTGTGTGTGTAGGGGTAGGGAGTCCACTGAGATGCAAGTGTATCCTGTCCAAGGTGAGTATCTGCTTTATTCCCTGAGCTACAGGGTCTTCAGCCACTGAACTGGAATAAGTGAGAGAAAATGAATGAATGAATGAATGAATGAATGAATGCATACAGATGCTTATTTAATATTAGTAGTGCTTGGGAGTCTTTATTTAAAAGTGTGGTGATGTTTTTATGATCAGAAATAAGCTGTACAAACTTGTGTTTTGTTTATATCAATTAGCCTATAGTAAAATTGGTTTCCTTGCATTCATTTTGCTTAAAGTTGTAGTTTCCAGGGACCTATCAGCAGTCTTAAGTGAGGACTTAATGTACACCCCCTGCACTGAGCTTGGTATCATATCAAAAACATAGTAAATGCTCAGCAAATGCTGGCAGCTATTATTATAGATAACGTGCAGTTCTGCAGAAAAAAAATGTTTTCAGTAAATTGTCATGGTTTAAAATACTTTTTCTCCCTTGTTTTTTACTTATTTTTTACAGACTTGCCTAAATTACTTAAATAGTTTGAAAAAGATGAAATATTGTAGCATCAACTAAAAGGGGTAATCAAATAGCTAATCCTCTCTCCCGCCCTTAGTTGAGAGAAAAGCATCGTTCATGACATTTTATCTGTTTGTAGAAGGATAACTGCTAGCAGGGACTTGCACATCAGCAATTATTGCAAGGTATGATTGGATTTTGCAATGAGAGAAGGTAGATGAAGTTAGAGTCGATAATGCAATCATTTTCCACATGTGTTTCTGGGGACAACAGAGTGAAATAACCTGTCCAAGATTTATGGATAAATTTTGGCCCCAGTATTTACAATTTACATATCACCTTTTAAAAATGTATCCATAAATAAAACATGCCTCTATAAAAAAAAAAAAAATGTATCCAGGCATGATTAAGCTCTCCTTTAGATTTATATCTTCTTTCAATTTGCTTGTTGATGGAAATTCTTCTAAAAGTAGGTTGATCTTTTAAGTGAACGATTCTTATGTAACTGGGGACAACTACTGGGTTGCAAAGAAGAGTAGCATAGCTGCTTGCATGCGCCTTCTAGGAGGTGTGCAGTGCTCCTGCTTGTCCTGCCCTTCCAAACTTTTTTTTTTTTTTTTTAAATGGGAAGTCCTCATACCTGGTTCTGAGCTTAAAAAAAAAATCTGCCATTCTTAGGTCATTCCTTTATTTTCTACTTCGATTTTCAAGTTGGACAAAGTGTACTGTTTTGAGATTCAATCTAGTCCAAAATATAAAAGAATTTTTGGAATTTATGATGTCTGTATGGAGAAATAGAGATTTAAAAACTGCTTTTGTACTCTTCCTGTCTTGCTGCATCTTTTTCTTTTTTAGCAAAATGATTCCATAATGTAGAGGTGCTCTGAAGTTCTGAGTCTGCTGCTTTGAGTCCACTTAATCCAGAGATCCTGGCAGAGCACAGCCATGCCTTGCCCACCATTCTTGTCTGCTCTGCCCTGGCAGAGACCCACAGCAATGTAGGGGCTAGGCCTTTGTTTCTCTTTGCTGAAAAATTGCTCACTTGCTGCTTTGGTTTGGGTGGGGTGGGGTATACAGCTGGTCCCCCTTCACTGGTCACTGAGTGTGGCTCCTCCCAAAGCCAGTTTCCACTTAGGCACAATTTTCTTCATTTTTTTCCCTTGTGGTATGTGTTTGTTTACAAGGGCAGAAATTTGTGAACCCAATTTGGATACTTGTTGCTAATAAATTACTTTAATATGGGATCCTGATTGAGACTGAAAGGTTACATGTTTGAGTATGTGCAGCAGAGGCAAGATATTTATTATTACAATGCAACTAAATACCATGAAAGTACTTAAAGATGGGAAATCTTAAGTGTAGGGGCTGAGTGATGTGCTGTTGTACAGCCTCCAAACACACAGAGGTTCTGGAGAGCCACAATTTTATGTTTATTGTCTAAGATTGCTTAGCAAGAAGCTCCCTTTGAAATTTTCAATAACCAGCATTGTGTATTTCACTTGATTTTGGTAAAGATGATGAAACTAATGCTTTATGATTAACTTTAGCAACAGAAAAAAGGTGTTTAGGAAGATTAACAGCGTCGCTTTTTTTCTTCTTGTGTAATAACTCCCTCCTCTAAACAAAGAGTATTGTGAAATAATAGTAAAAGTAAAAGAAAAAACATCATGTCTGGTTTATGTAAATATTGAAATAGTTTCCCACATCTCTGCTTACCATAAAATGAAGTTCAGAAAAGATGAGAGAGGAAAGATCCTTGCCAGCATTGGGGCTGGTTGTCTTCCAGGGCACCTTGGTATTTCCAAGGCTGACAGCAGCCCTCTGAAGCCATCAGACACAGAGCTGGAGCTGGCTCCGAAAAAGAAATTCTCCCCTCAATTAGTAGCAGATTCTCAATCTAAATGTGCAGTATCAATCAAGAGAAAGCTGACATAGAAGAAACATGCAAAAATGGAGAAATGCTTCTTCAGGTCAAAAGAAAAACAGTTCTCCAATTGTACAGGCCATCACAAGGAGCTGGGTTCACCTAACTTTTGGGACTCCACAAGTAAAACCAGCTTATCTTAAAGAATTAAAATGAACATAGTCTTTGTGAAGCTTTAGGGTAAAAACAAACACTGTAAACAGGAAAAGAAGTCTTATAGTATCTATTTTTTTTTTTTTTTTGTAAAGAAACAGGTTAAAAAGTTCCCTATGTGAATTTGTGACATGTATAGGAAGTCCAGGGTGGGTGGTAAATTCTAGTAATTCTTCCCAGGTTTCTACTCTAAGCCTATTAAGTTGCCGGTTGACTGTGGATGTACTTCTCTGACAGAAGGGCAGCAAGTTGCTATCATTGTATCTTCTTGTAGATGGTACTGATAACAATCATGCATTTTGTGCACAAATTTTAAATACAAATGCAAAAATAGAAATGATGCCATTCCCAAGAATTTCTCAGGAATTTTGAATTATAAATTTAGTAGCTAATCCCCCTCCCCATTTTAAGCAAGAAATTGGATATTTAGTAGAGACACAAGCATCCCCTTAAGTTACCTAGAATTATTGTGGATGCCCTACAAGTGGTGAAAAGGGATTTCTGAAATACACACTTTTTTTTTTTGATGCCTTAACAAATCTAGCATATCAATTGTCCTTTTCAAAACTCTTTAAGAGGACTTCTTGAGCTCCATTTTTCTCGCTGCAATCCTTGGGACAAACTAAGACTCATGCTTTTTGACAGCAGTGATGGGAATGGAGACCTAGTTGTTCTAACTTGATCTAGCTCTTTGACCTTGCCTACATGATTTGACTTCTGTGGTCCTCAGCTTTCTTGAAAAATGAGGAATTTGTACTCAGTGTTTCTCAAAATTTCTAAAGCTAGCTCCTTTTGATAAAAATAAGAATACTACCCCCGCCCCTTGCCATCTCTTGATATTCTGTTCTACCTGTTGTTGATAACTCTTGGATTGTATGATCTCTGATACCTCTCTTAGCTTTAACATCATATGATTTTGAGCAAATAGTGGATTGGAACTCAGATAGAGGGTTTAGTCTCATTTTGTGAATGAATGGCAGCTGGCTCCTTAAAGACGGAAGAGGACCTTTCTAAAATTCATCCTCACAAAGTGCTGCCTTGCATTCTGCCTTGCATGTGGTCTTGCCCTAGGAGTTTGCTGGGGATGCAGAATCCTGGGACACCCCAAAGGACTGGGTCAGCATCTGCATTTTAACAACACATGCGATTCCCATGTGCACCAATCTTTGAGAAATGCAGCAGACCACTGTTTTAACCTGTGTGGGGTGATATTTAGTAGATTTATTTAGTAGGTTGCTACCAGCATTTCTTTTTCAAGGAAATAGATGAGAAATGATATTACTAGGGTACATTGCACTTAATAAAGGAAAATAACTTGCACCAAATTTTTAGGGTTTTTTTTTTTATATTTCTCTGCCTGTATGTGTATACAGGGTTGCAAACCTGGCCAAAAGTTAACTTTTTAGGCAAATCTCAGGCAAAAAAGTTTTTTTAAAAAGTCAGAGATAATGTATCTCAGAGACAACCATCCTGTCCTTTCTATTTTCTCATACACTCACAGACATATACGTAGAGATACATAATAGACAGCTGTTCCACACTAATCACCCATATCAGATCAGATGTAAGCAGAGAAATAAATAAATGTAATTATTAATTTTTTGAATTGTATTATCTCAAAATTTTTCTAGATGTTTTACTTTGGCTATACTACAAATCATGACACTCTGAGAGAAGATTTCGTTTTTCAGACTATTACGGGGTGACTTCACATACTGGTTCAGTTTCCTGGAACTACAGATAATGCTTTTTTCTCTAGGGGCTAATTAGTGAAACCCATAATAGTACTGCACACTCATTCACATGCCCCTTTGCATCTAAAAAAATTAACCTGAATGAATTCATTTGGGGTTTTTTGGGGGTAAGCTGAGTCATAATTTTTCTAACTTTAATGTTTACTTAACCACTATAATGCTTTCAGTAAGTATTGTTTAATGTGAAGAAAGCATATTTTAAAATGGGTAATTTCCACCCTGAGGACTTTGCAATCTCAGCAATAATTCTTTACTTACAAGAAATATTGGGAGACACTAGGAGAAGATACAAATTGTACTCTGTACATAGACCTTTAAAAACAACTGGAAGGAAGTTGTCAAGGTTGGAATCCCAACTCCATTAGGGTGAGGCAGGAAATTCAGAGCATTGTCGAAGTGTCCTGAACTGTTATGATAAAGGCAATGCTGCCCTTCCGTGGGAAATTTTCTAGCCCTAGCACACCCTCTGAACCTTTTTCCACTGGCTTTCATGAAGACGCCTTCCTGTGTCTCTATTTTAGCCCTTTCTCTCCTCTCCTCAGTGCTTTTAGATCTACGGTTCCTTCCATTCTTAATCACTTGCCATTAATATTCAGCTCTCTCAGCCATCAACCTGCTCTGTGAAGCCGCCTTCAACCTTTCTGTCCCAGGCCCTTTTATCCCTGGTCTTTCCTTGGTTGAAGTCTTACTATTTTTAGACCCTGTACCATACCACACCTTTATATGTGATGCAATTTAGGGTAGATAAGGCCAGCCTCCCACTGCTAAAAGTTTTTCCTTCCAAATCAATGTGTTTTCCTTTAAGGAAGATTTGAACCTAATGCTCCTCACTTAAACTTTTGGCTCTCTAGTTTTCAGGTGAATAACTTAGTTTTAATTTTTCTACTCTGCTATCTACATATTGGTCTTGTTTCTTTTTTTTTTTTTTTAAGATTTATTTATTTGTTTATTTATACAAGCACTGGGTACTGTCAGAAGTGTGTAAGGGTGAGAGAATTCACCAGAGCCAGAGGGTAGAGCGGAGCAGGCAGATTTTCTGAAATACACTGCTGAGGGGGGCAGTGGGCGGCAGGAGAGGTCTGCGTGCCATGTGGGACCCTAGACAGTGGCCGGGGATTGAACCGGTGCTGCAGAGGCTGCGGGCAGCTTCGCAGCCCAGCGCTCAACCGCTGCGCCACCAGAGGAGGCCGGGTCTTGTTTCTTTTTTAAGAGTTAATTTTTAGAGCACTTTCAGGTTGACAGCAAAGTTGAGAGGGAGGTACAGAGATTTCTCCGATACCCACACAGGCATTGCCTCCCCCATTACCAGCATCATTCATGAGAAAGGGATGTTTGTTATCAAAGGAAAACCTAGATTGATTGACATATGATAACCCACCCAGCGTGTCATAGTTTATGGTAGGGCTTACTCTTGGCGTTCGGCATTTTATGGATTTGAACAAATGTATAATGACATGTGTATACCATAATAACATCATCAGAGTATTTTCACTCCCCTAAGGATCCTCTGTCTGCCTGTTCACCTCTCCCTCCCCCAACTCCTGGCTACCACTGATCTTTTCACTGTTTTCATAGCTTTGCCTTTTCCGTAATGCCATATAGTTGGAATCATTTGTATCCTGTTCAAATTGGCTTCTTTCTTTTGCTTAGCACTCTGCATTTAACCCCCCTCCTTTCTTTTTTTCCAATGACTGGATACAGCTTTTTTTTTAAGTTTTGAATAATACTCTCTTATGGTTATACCAGTTTATCCATCCATTCACTTACTTAAGGACATCTTAGTTGCTTCCAAGTTTTGGCAGTTAAGTTACTATAAACATATCTCTGCAGGTTTTTGTGTGGCTATAGCTTTCAGCTCCTTTAGGTAAATACCAAGGAGTGTAATTGCTGAATTATTTGGTAAGAATTTGTTTAGTTTTGTAAGAAACTGCCAAACTGTCTTGAAAAGTGACTGTAGCATTATTTTGCATTCGCACCAGCAATGTATGCCACTTCCTGTTGCTTCACCTCTTGCCTGCATTTAGTATTGTCAGTGTTCCAGATTTGGGACATTCTGATGGATGTGTAATGTGTTTTATTGTTTTATTGTGCATTTCCTTGATGACACATGATATAAAGCATCTTTTCATGTGCTTATTTTTCACCTGTGTATCTTTTGGTGAGGTGTCTTTTAAGGTCTTTCACCCACTTTTCAATCAAGTTTTTTTTTAACATTGAATTTTAAGAGTTCTTTATATGTTTTGGATAATAGTTCTTTATTAGATGTGTGTTTTGCAAATATTTCCTCCCAGATTCTGCCTTAAAATTCTGTTGATACTGCCTGTGACAGAACAGAAACATTCACTCGTAATGAAGTTCAGTTTATCAATTTCTCTCATGAGTTTTGTCTTCAGTGTTGTATCTCTAAAGTTATCCTAGATAACTAGACCCAAAATCATCTAGGTTTTCTCTTATCTTCCAGGAACTTTATAGGTACACATTTTATATTTAGGTTGATGATTAACTTAGAGTTCATTCCAGTGGATGGTGTAGTCTATTTCTAGATTTGTTTTTTACTTGTGGATTTTCACTTGTTCCAGTATCATTTTTTTTTTTAAGATTTATTTATTTATTTATGCAACTTGGGTACAGGTCAGATGCACAGGACGGTGAGAGGATTCACCAGAGACAGAGCAGGAAACAGAACAGGCAGACTGACGAAATACACTGCTGAGGGGAGCAGCGGGTGTGACAGGAGCGGAGAGGTTTACCGCACCATGTGGGACCCTAGCTGGCGGGCCAGCATTGAACCAGCACTGCAGAGGCTGCGGACAGCTTCACAGCGCAGAGCTCAACCTCCTGCATCACCAGGGGAGGCCTGTTCCAGTATCTTTTGTTGAAAGAATTTTATTTTTGCTCCATTATATTGCTTTTAGACCTTTATCAACAGTCAGTTAACTATATTAATGGGGGCTTCTTTTTTTTTCTCTCTCTCTCTCTGCCCTTATAAATGTGACAAAAGCTAGAAGGCGTAGTGTTATAAGAATGCTAATGTGTTTCGTAGTCCACGTTCTCAGTAGGCAATTTGGTGTCAGTGGGATTCTTGAAAAAACCTTTGGAGGGAACAGAACCATTGGTTTGCATGCTGCAACATAGAACCAGAACTTTTAAATGTATTTGGATAGGAAATCTAGTTACCTGGGGAACCTGGAAGGAAACTTGACCTAAGAAATCTTATGTCTCTAGGGTATGTTTTCTACTGTGGATTTTCAGCACTTGCTTGCCCTTATTTCTTCCTGCTTCCTTCACAACCATTTAACTCTGCTTCCCTCTCCCCAAAGCTTGTCCAAGTTGTTATAATTTCTAAAAATGTTTTAAGTTAATTTTCACTACTGTAATACTATCTCCCTCCAGTCAGTCGTGTTTTATCCAAAAGATGTTTATTATTCAATGCAAGATTTAAATGAATTTTCTCTGAAGTCTAAGAAAATGATACGATATTCACGGACTTAGGTATAGATATTTCTATGTAAAGATTGCAGTTTAACATGCAAGAATCTGTTTTAATAGCTATCTTGGAGAAGTCTATTTGGTCTATTGTGAAGTCTATTTGGAATTCTTACTTTTAAATTTTATTTGAATAACTACAAACAGCTTGGTCTTCTCTCCTTTGATCGACTTAATCTAACAAAAAAATAATTGAATAATCAGTTGCTTAGCTTCATGTTCTTAGAGGCTGCAAAGTTTCCCAACAAGTGACAATGATAATATGAGAACCAGTTTCGTTAACTAATTTGCTGTGTGTTTAAGCTTTGCTATCCAAGCATCATATGGGATTAATTGCTATTTGCTCATTTGCCCTCCTGCTTGCATTATGGATCAGTCAGAGTCTACACGTGTGACCAGGCACTGTTGTTCTTCCTTAATATAGTTGCTGCCCTTTGACATCTTGGCTTTACCCGGAAGAACATCAGCGTCCTGGCCAGTTTTTCATCTCTTGCTACTTCACCTCCCACTTCTCAGCTATGTGTGCTTTCCCAGCTCGCTGTGCCAGGGGCTTTATCTTTCTCAGCCATTATTTCTAGCTCTCCTTGAACCACTCAGCTGTCTAAAAGGAAACAAAGAAAACATCATAATTATGGTGAAAGTGGCCCATTTGGGTGCTTTTCTCTCCCTCTGGTTGGATAATTCCCTTAAATTGTTAAATTTCTTTTCTATCTGAAAATTTATGGAGAGGAGCCAGTGTATGAAATTATTGCAATATAATGTCTTTGCAGTGTACCCAGTTCATGCCAGACTTGATAGTCTGTATTTACTGGTGAAAAATCATACTGCAAGTTCTATCTACTCTCAGGCCAACTATAGTGATTATTTTGCTTTCGGATAAAGAAAAGAGTTCATCTATTAAACCTCCCAGCTGTTTGGGGTGGTGGTCTTCTCCCCCAACTCTGTGTGTGTGTGTGTGTGTGTGTGTAAGGAGCAGCAGAGTGGAGATGGAAATTGTGGATTATACCTTTTTAAGCTATAAGGATGATAGCCTTAAGGAAGACCTGAGGATAATTGAAAGGCAAATCCTACATTTCTCTTCCCTTCAATATGTATTAGAATTCTTCAGAAAGTTATGAAGTAGGGAAGAGGAGGGAAAGGAAAACAGCTTGAGCCAAAAGATTAGGCAGAGTGCTATTCTTTAGCCTGCTTAAGCATTAGGAAGGAAATGAGACAGTAGAATTAATGTCAGCATTTCATTTTTTGATTGTCTTAATATATGTTTTAGCTCACACCTGGTTAATTTTGCCTTTTTTTTTTTTTTTAAGGTACGGTGTTTAGGTGAGTCGGCTAGTGTAGTGTTGGGGTAAGAAGGGTAGTGTGATGAAGCGGAAAATGGATTTATTGTTGCTGTTTGCCAGTTGTTGACCATCCTGTATTTTAGTGTAGGAGATGAGTACCACTTCCTGCTGCAATGGCAGCATCAAAACTATACACAGGAGAAGTCCTCCCTCAGTGTCGTCCCCACAGGAAGTCCTCCCTGAGTGCTTCCACACAGGAAGTCTTCCCTGAGTGCTCTTTTTCCCTGAGTGCTGACAAGCATCTTCCTGCTGGTGCCCTTACATACTCCTGCAGGCATTGCAGAAAGGGTCTGCTAATATAACCATCAACTTTGTTTTTCTCTCAATTTTTGTTCACAAATTAAGCCACATAAATATTATTGTGAAAACTGAATTATCTTGCTTTCCTGCTCTTGGGTAGACAGCTTGATATGGGTTGCTTGTTTGCTTGCCCTGAAGCGGTGAAATCAGGCCAGAGACAGTGGCGAGAGACTACCAGGCTTCTGTCCGATGATCAGTACTTAGCTGTCGTCTTCTGCCACCCAGTTCCTTTATTTAATTAGGTTAATTTGTGGGAATTAGCTAATGCTTCTTTCAGATTGTTGAGAGGTGTCTTTTCAAAATCTAGGGCAGCTTAGGTGCTTCAAGCAACAAAATGTTAGAAGGACAACTAGTGATTAAGTAGAGTTTGGTAAAATACCTTCCTTCTACCCCTCCTTTTTTTTTTTTAATTTATCATTTGTGCAGTTGAGGCATATAACTAACTACAAAATGTAATTTTTTTGAACTGCCAAGAGTACTGAAGTTGTAGTTAAATACTTGTCAGTGTTTGCATTTCAGTCTGGGAGTGCAGGTTCAGTTCCTCACTGTTTAAGTTAAACTTTTCTAAAAATCCTGACTCTTATGGTTAGCAGTAATATACTATAACTTTCAAAAACTGCTGGCAGAATTTTTATGTCAATGAAAGATTTTTAGAATAGAAATTTAAAAAAAACCAACCTTTTTAAGAATAACTGTTAAATAAAAGTAAAACATGCTAACTGTGTGCTCATTAAATTAACATAAAGACACCATTGAAATTTCTTTCTTTAAAATGATACCGCCATCAGTAGTATTAAGTATCACATTTTGGAGAAACTTCAGTGTAGTAATTAGGTTGCAGATAGGCACAGAAAAATTAATGAATGCAAATAATGTGTTTAGGGATTGGACAGTTAAAGTACTCTTTGAGGACTGGCAAACCTGGTTTCAGATTCCACCCCTGCCACCTATTAAATGTGTAACTTTGATATATTATTATTAATCTCTCTTGAGTTTCTGTTTCTTATTCTGCAAAGTGGGAGAACAATAATGTACCTGCCTCATTGGGTTTAAATAAAACAGTGCATATAAAAGCGTACCACACAGTATCTGGCACATACTAAATGTGCAGTGTATGATGGTGTTTATGCTTATGTTATTACAGTTATCATTAATCCATTCTGGATATTTAGGAGTAAACAGCTCTATTATTTGAATTTTCTTCTTTCACATGTGTCATTCTTTAAATTTTAAATTTCAGGGCCTCCCTGGTGGCACAGCGGTTGAGCACTGGGTTGCGAAGCTGCCTGCAGCCTCTGCAGCGCCGGTTCGATCCCTGACTGCTCCCCGGCCACCAGAGGAGGGTCCCACAAGGCGTGCAGACCTCTCCTGCTGCCCGCTGCTCCCCTCAGCAGTGTACTTCGGTCCTTCTGCCTGCTCTGCTCCCCGCTCTGGCTCTGGTGAATTCTCTCACCCTCCCGCGCTTCTGACTGTACCCAGTGCTTGTATAAACGAATAAATAAATAAATAAATCTTTAAAATAAATAAATTTTAAATTTCAGCACCTTCTAAAACTTAATCTTTGATGCAAAATTTTCTGCACCAAAAAAGAAAAAGTTCACGACCTAATATATAGTCTCCAGTGAATCTTTCAGGTATCTTTCTCTTGAGCTAGTTCTGAGAAATAGTTGCTGTTAGGATAACATTTGAATGTGAGTTTCCTGTACAGGCTTCACTGCAAGCCAGTCATCCTTAGGGAATTCTCCCATCTGGGATCATTGGGCCAGATTTCCTTCCCCCATGGGGCAAGAACAGGGGAAGCAGGCTGACTGTCCTCCCCACCTACTTCCCAGAGTGGGAAAACATTGTTGTTGTAAATATGGAGACCTGTCAAAGATATAGTAAATCAACTACATAAATTCTGAAATGTAAATCATAGCTCTACTTATGCCAAAAATAAATATGTAAATAAAAATCTACCATTTCCATGCCCAGATCATCTCCAAATAAATCACACCCCTAAGTGTTTCTTCTAATGGTACAAGTCCACGCCTGGTACTCCATTTTCCCACCAGGGAAAAGCAGAGAGGAGAACTGATGCAGACCTGGAACGCCATCTTTAAGATGTCCTCTGGTTCATCTGCTTCATGTTGGTATAATCCCGCAGAGATGCAGGACTGGAGTTCATCCTCCGTTTCTTGCAGACGAGTCCAAGTCTTATCCCAGGTGACCACATCCCCTCGTGCCCCCCCCAACGCCCCCCCCCCCACCCCGCAGCTGCTCTGAACAGATTGGGCCCTACTGTGAATAACAGTGTGATTTGTGGCAAGGACAGGTTCTCAGACATTAATCAAAGGTGATTTGAAAAAAATAAATCAGTCTTGTCTAGCTTTGTCTACAGATACAAGTTCTGTGTGTAAATCAAAGACTTGGGGCAGGGAGGCAAATGTGTGTGTTGCTTCTGAGTTCCTCTGTTCTAAACTGATGTGAGAAGTAGGAGAGGCTGAGGAAATTGCAGGTAGCTACTCGCAGTTGTGCTGAGTAACTTTGGAGAAGGAACACAGACCTTAGTGTCTCCTGGCTGGACCTGGGAGGTGTACCATCTGTGGCAGAGCCAGGGACAGAGCTTATTCTTAAATTTACATCTAGGAAGCAATCTTTAACCCCTGAAGAAAAAAAGGAGGGATGTGAGGGAAGATCTGAGTGTAACTTCTTATTAAGGGCATAAATCTAATAGATGTGATAGGATATATTCTTAGGAACATTTATTTTGGATTAGGCAGTAATGATGTGCCCAGTTCAAGTTCAGCCTTCATTTATACATTCACTATTTTTAACCCTCTTGCTCTTCTTCTAAAAGTGCTATTTGGACACAGGTGAGCCTAGTAAGGACCTTGAGAAGAATCTGCAGAGTACAGGACTCTGATCCAGAGTTACAGATCTGCATTTGCGAGGACCCCAGTTTGTTGGGGGATTATGGACTTAAGCTGGCTATACAGAAACGTAGTGCAGAGCCAGATATCCATAATGGCTACTTGAGATTGCTGACAAGGTTACATTTATGACAAGGGGAACCCTTTCTGAACTTTTGAAAGTGGAAGGTAATTGTGTTTCAGCTATGCCTGATTTTCCTATGTTTACAGTAGTAAAGATCAGGCTGTAAATTGTGAATTTTTTTGTTGAATGTCTGAGTAATGTTTTAACTTTACATTTTCAGTCATTTGGTGAGGTCCTTGACTTAGTAAATTTATTATTTAGAAATGAAAAAATTCCTGCCTAGTGTGAAACTGCTGAGTATTTACTACGAGGACGCTTTGGGTTGTGCTCACTTCTATCTCAAACTGAACCATTTTGCTTCCCCAAAGTCATGTGTGTGGCATAGGGACAGAGAAATGTGGTTTCCTTTGATTGGTTAATAGGGAATTATCTGGTGTGAGTATAATTTCAGACATCCTTGCTAGGTGGCTGCTGACTGGGAAACCACACTGAGCCTTGGTTGTAGGCTTTATAAAAGTTATGTTGGTTGCTGCGAGGTCTGGGAAGGATTCCAACTACTACACCATTCTCACAGGGGTTAAATTTCACAGGGTTAGCCAGAGCACAAGGCAGCATGCCTGTGAATCTTATCCAGATGTCTCCATGAAGTCCAGTGCCTGTCTTAGATCTGGGTGCAGTCTTCCTTATTTGAGCATCTTGATACATCTCTAACTTTCTTATACTTGAAGAGTAATCTTTTTTTTTTTTGAGTTGCCTTAATAAAATTATCAGCAACTTTCAATCAAATGTTCTCTAGATTTTGAAAGCCTTTTCAAAATCTAGATATATTAAAATACCATGTTACTTCCTGAGAGTTAATTTTAAGTCTCAGTAGATATGTTCCTGAAAATATGTGAATAAATTAATCTGACATAAATTTAGTCATATTTAAGGTGCACATAGAGAATATTCTACTTAGTAACATCTTATTATTAATTCCATGTTTAAAGCAAGGGCTTTTTTTGGTAGAGCGAACAGATCTTTTTAAAAAGGTATAAATTAAAATTTACATATTAAAGTAGCTTAAGATAATCTGTGTTTATATCTTGGTAACCCATTTTATTTTGGAAGTCATACACTCTCTGAATGGTGCTTAATGCCTATTAACACTCTCAATCTTTGTTTTTCAGCAGTCTCTGGTTCCAGCCCACCCCATGGCCCCTCCCAGCCCCAGTACCACCAGCAGTAATAACAACAGCAGCAGCAGCAGCAACTCAGGATGGGATCAGCTTAGCAAAACCAACCTCTATATTCGAGGTCTGCCTCCCAACACCACAGACCAGGACCTGGTGAAGCTGTGTCAACCGTAAGTTGCAGTTATTTTTATTTTTAGCTGCTAAAGATTTCCTTGATCATAGTATAGAGTGGTATAAATCATGTTATAAGAATGGAGCCCTCATTATCAATACAGTGACAGGGTTTGCAAGTTCTCAGTCCTTGGACAATATAACAAATGAAATTGGAGTATTTTCTCAATAGAATTTGACTTTAGTGGCATATGAGAATTGAAATAGGAAGTTTTTTGAAAAACTTAGGGCTCAGTCCTGTTGAGGAGGCCTCATTTTTTGTAGAAGCAACCTTTGGGGGCTGATCTAGCCCATAATAAGAGAAACTTTAATCATCAATGTTTATCAGAAAGATAGTTATCCACAAATCTTGTCCGCAATGGGTGTAAAACTCTCAATTCCACGTGGGCAATAGTGGTTTTTCTTCCCTAGCACCTGTAGTTTTGTAGTCTGGGTTGTCTCTCATCTCTGAGGATAGGGACTCGCCTTCCACCCTTTCTGAGTCTTGTGAAGCAGGTACACATAAGCATAAAATTCCAAAGTAAATTTGCATTATATGCTAATGTGGTTGATGAATTGAATATAAATAAGCTGCTACTTTGCTGCAGTGACATTAACCACTAAGTAAGAAGGCACTAATTTAAACTAAGGAGCCAAAAGTACTGTTCAGTGAAGGATCATTGTGTAAATGCTAAAAGCCTCTAATCACCGAGCTATAAAACCTGCATGTATAACAACATTTTTTATTTATCCAAAGGCAATAATGGTTCCTTATAAAAGGAATTTTTTGTAACTGAGCAAGAATCTGTCTACTAGGAATGTTTCCTATTCCCTGAAAAAAATTCCCATTCTCCACATCTGGTTAGTAGCTTCCCATTTCTGTTTTCCCAGGTAAACTATAGATTCATTGATTCTTAAGAAAAATTTTTTTTTTCAAAATCACCTCAGACAGTATTTCCAAACTGGCACTAAAAGTAACATCTGGCCTTCCTTAAAGAGGCAGTGGTGATTTTGCTTTGTTTTGTTTTTAGAGAGAGGGTGGGACAGGAGGTTGTGGTTCTTTAGGATCTGGAGTGCTTCCCCAAGCCCTAGTCCCAGCCCCCCTCTGTAGCATCACCCCCCCTTTACTTTCCCAGAGCTCTCTGGGGTCAGTGCTCTAGGACGTTGCAGCCCTTTGCTTCCTGAGCAGTGAAATAACGTTCTGTCCTAGGGACTGCTCTGAAAGCAAATTTGGCTCATGGGGTTTGTCATGACTACACAGTGTCAGAGGGAACTTTGCCAATGTGCCCTGCCCTATTGCAGCTGTTGAAGACCACAAATAGGCCTTTGCTATCTTGTCTGCTGCTGGCCTTTACTGGCGTCTTCCTATGCTTTTGCAATGTAATTACAGGTAGATAGAGTGCCATAAAGTCTAAGGAGCTAAAAATATGACTTAGTAGGAAACAAAAGAATGAAGCTACCCTCAAGTTCTTGATATGTAAGAGAACAGAGAAAGGATTTCAAAACGACAAATTATTCCTCTGCTAGTTTTGAATCATGTAAGATGAGTTTTAATATTCAGGAGATAAAATGAGGAAAATAATTTTGTATGTAGTGTTTTATATACAGTTAACACGTACTTGAGAAATTAAACTAGTAATTTTTTTAATGGGGTTAAATAATATTCCTGATGCAGGAGAACAGCATTTTATCATTTTTCCTAGAAAATTCATTTTTTTTTCCATTGGCCTCTGATCTATATGGCTTTTCATTCTTTTTTTTTGGGGGGGGGTAAGAAAGAAAAGCCAAAAGCTATTTAATAATAACATGGCCGTCTTCTCAACTCATGGGAGAGACCCATCATGACTGAGTAACCCACATGGCTTCAGATGCCATTTTTTTAAAAATTAATTTTATTGAGGTAACATTAGTCTACAATATTGTGTTTTAGAAGTATAGGATCTCTCTCTGCAGACATTATTACCATACCACCCCCCCCAAAAAAAAACCCAAAAACCCATAGTCCACCTCCTTACATAGTCCATTGTGCCCCCTCCCCACTTTGTCTCCTCTCTCTCCCGCTCCCCCGCCTGGTAGCCTCAGTTCTACAGTCACATATCTAAGGTTTCTTATTTGTTTGGCTTTATCTGATCCTTAGTTTCTCTGTATTCCACATATAAGTGACACCATCCTGTATTTGTACTCGTTCCTGTTATCAGTGGCAGTAATAACCATTTGTCATTCTCATTCTCTTTTATGATTTGCAAAAGTTTGATATTTAACTTTGATGATAGTTTTCTTGATACCTCTTATACAGAGGCACAACATACAGCAATAGAGGATTTTGTAAATACCTGCTGAAAGCCTGTTCCATTATAACACAAAGCATCTAATAAGTACCAGATTTCACTTGCTGATAATTTTGTCTTTGAATACACAAAAAAAAGCGCACCAAAAAAAGAGAATTCTTGTTCTGAACTTGTTTCCAATAAAGAATAGTTAGTTGGTGACATGGACGTGACAAGAACTTTATGGGAAAGTGACTCATCCTAGAGTTTAAAAATCCGGTAGACATAAGAAGAGATTTTAGAAAAGTGAGTATCAGGAAGATAGTAAATTCATAGCTCTAAGAGAGAAAAATGATTCTGAAATAAAAATTGAATAAGAAGGTCAACAACAAATTGGTCAACAAATTGACCTGATGGGGATGAATTGTAGGAGGGACCATTGCAGCACATATTTTGTCTCTAAAGGGTGGATATTTTTTTTTATTTTTTAAAGATTTATTTATTTATTTATACAAGCACTGGGTACAGTCAGAAGCATGGGAGGGTGAGAGAATTCACCAGAGCCAGAGCGGGGAGCAGAGCAGGCAGAAGGAGGTACACTGCTGAGGGGAGCAGCGGGCGGCAGGAGAGGTCTGCACGCCATGTGGAACCCTCCCCTGGTGGCCGGGAGCAGCCGGGGATCGAACCGGCGCTGCAGAGGCTGCGGGCAGCTTCACAACCCATCGCTCAACCACTGCGCCACCGAGGCCAACGGTGGATATTTTTAGAGTGTTGTCTAAAAGAAAGATGGGGAAAAAAACATCAGAAGGTGTGTAAGAGTGACCTAATTTCTATATAAACAGTTCATAAAGTCTGAAGGCAAGAATGGCGTGAAGATGGTGAAAACAGAAGAGGAAAGCAAAACATCTTTATAAAAACTATGTTATGAGTAGAATATACATGTGTTGTAAAGTTGAAAGAAATGACTGAAAACACATGTGTTGTAATGACAACAGCATAAGAGATGGTGGTTAAAAGGAAGTGACAGTGAAAAAGTAGTCTCACCCCAAGACAGACTTGTGATCCTGGAAAGTGTAGCTCAATGTGATTAAGAGTTAGGGGACTAAGGACCTTCCTGGTGGCGCAGCGGTTGAGCGCTGGACTGCGAAGCTGCCCACAGCCTCTGCAGCGCCGGTTCGATCCCCGGCTGCCGGCAAGAGTCCCACATGGCGCACAGACCTCTCCTGCCGTGCCCACTGCTCCCCTCAGCAGTGTACTTCGTCAGTCTACCTGTTCTGCTCTCCGCTCTGTCTTTGGTGAATTCTCTCACCCTCCCGCGCTTCTGAGTGTACCCAGTGCTTGTATAAATAAATAAATTAAATATTAAAAAAAAAAAGAGTTAGGGAGCTAAGAATGGAGGGCAACCAGCTTAGGTTACTAAGATGATTAGCAACGAGAACCAAGACAGAGCTAGCACAGTGGTAGGTGCGATGGGTTGAAAATAGATACATCTCCTAGAAACATTTAATGGAAAAAATGGACCATGTCTTGTTCGCTTCTGAGTTGGAATATGAATGTGGGGAATTAGGCTGCTGTCACATTACTAATCCAGACTGCCACACCTTGCTATTTCTAAAAAGTTATCTTATAAAAAGAACACATCCCTGTGGTTAACCAGCAGGTTAAGGAAATGCAATGATCTGGCTTAGGTCATTAGATTAATAGAAAGTATTCATCTCTTTCCCCTTGACTTTTAGACATTTTAAATTCTCCCCCTTCTCTAAAATGAAGCCAAATGAATATTTACTGAACTATCATTTAATTTCTTTTACTCAAACTTCTGAGGCAAATTTTCTAGACAAATGAGTGGAGGACTCTTGTTGCTTCCATTTTCTTGTGCCTTACCCTTTGCATTTTGCCTTCAAGTTTTAACCTACCTCTCCTCCTCAACTCTTGTCTTTTGATTTCCAGATTTTGTGCCATGTTCCTCTGTAGCCCCATTTTCTTACAGGGTTATTCTCCATTGTTAGAATTTTCTACAAATTTTCCACTTGAATATTGTATTATTGCCACAAATTGAACATACCTCCTTCCTCTCCAAACTGACTTTTCAAAATTACTCTCTTTGACTTGAAGCTTCTTTGGAGGCATCATTGACAATTTCCCATTATCCTCTTTGTCACCAAGTTCTATAACTTCTTCCTTCTCACTGCCAGAAGAATTGGGTGGTTACTGTCTCCTCCCTGCACTGGACAAATGAGAATCATTTGCTCATGCGGCTGTCTTACCTCAGGTGCCTCCTAGTTCCTTCTTAATTATTCAAGGTCAAGCCTGAACCCAACCTGCTTTTTTTTTTTTTTAAGATTTATTTATTTATACAAGAACTGGGGTACAGGCCAGATGTGTGGGAGGGTGAGAGGATTCACCAAAGACAGAGCTGGGAGCAGAACAGGCAGACTGACTGAAATACACTGCTGAGGAGAGCAGTGGGCAAGACAGGAGAGGTCTGCTCGCTATGTGGGTGTATCTCCATGGCCGGCAGGGATCGAACCGGCACTGCAAAGGCCACGGACAGCTTCATAGCGCTGTGCTCAACCGACTCCACCACTGGGGAGGCCGCTGCTTCCTTTTTGTGAAGATCACATGGAACTCTCTTTACTTCTGTTCATATGTCACCACTTTACAATCAGCACCTCATTTCCTTTGTTCTCCAAGTGCTTGTCACATTGTATAGCAGCATGTCTATGACAGGGTGCAATGTTAACAGATCTTTTACCTGTGTTAAAAAATCATGGTGATCAGCATGGCAAATTTTTGGTACCCCAGAGATATCTAATAGAGTGCTAGGCATATATATCTGTATCTCTCTCTCTGTCTCTCTCTGTCTCTCTCTTATTCTCAGTCAGTAGCCTATAAAATGGGCCTAGAAATGCTTCTATCATAGAATGTAATTAGGATTAAATCAAGTGACATTAGGAAAGAAGCTGGTCTACTGCCTGGAATTCAGTCATCATTAAACAAATATTACTTGCCCCCCACCCCTACCCCCTCCCTCCAACACGATCATGCACTGCTCCTCAGAATCCCAACTGCTAGAATATACTTAAATTGTCTGTATTCCTATATTTAAACTAAAGAGGAAAAAAATAGCAGATTCTGATCTTAAAAGTCAGGGAAGTAGGTCATGTTAGCATAACCATCAGTCTCCTCTTCCTTGAGGCTCTTTTTTTTTTTTTTTGCACTTCCAAGAGACTAGTTTGAGGCTCATGCAGCCCACCTTGTTGTATTCCTTGTCCTAATAGTGAAAGTTACATGCAACTCTTCCATGTGTCCAAACTACCTTTTTTGAAGATTTAAAAACAATATATGTGTGCAGAAGCTCTTCTGATTTGCAGTGGGAGTCTCTGTTGGCCAAGGTTAGTAGCTTAGACGTTGCATTGATATTGACATTACTTGAAACGTAGAAAACTCAGTGTATCAACAACTTATTTTCACAGGAAATAATCTACTGATTTTATATAACAAAATGAGGTAGTTCTATTCCTCCCACATTCTACAAGAAGCCTTTTTCTCGTTCCCAAGGATAGGGAACGAGCCTATCCTTGGTCTACCAATTTCTCCCCTCATTCATTAAATACCTAATTCATTTTAAAGTATGAGTAAGATAGTATTTCAATATAAATGTGCTTTCAATTATAATTTAATATGAATAGCTTACAATATTATAGCCTGATGCTAATTAAAAGGAGGTATTTATCCAGTACATTTTCATTTTCTATCCTTTTGTTTTTTTGTTCTCTGCAAGTTTTCCTTATTCTTTTGAATACTGTACAACTCTTAAAAGACAAAGCAAAAAAGCAAGACAGATCAACAGAGGTAAACACAACCAACCAGCCATAATTTAAGACAGAATAAATGTTATAATCAGTGTGGTATTCTTTGGGAAGTCAGAGGAAGATTTCATTAACCTTGATGCATGGGGATTTCGGTAGCATTCAGGGAGAAGGTGACAGCTCAGCCTTACAGGACAGGGAGATTTCAGGTGGAATGGAAATAATAATAGAAAGAGCCCAAGAAGTGTGAGTGCCTGGATGCTTAGAAGGCATGTAGAGCACTGTCATGGTATGTAGCTGTCATTTAGCAATTATTAGGTAGCCAGGGCTCCTAGTAACCAGAGTGGAGAGCAAAATGAGATTGAAAGTGCAGTTTGGGGGCATATTATTAGCACCTTGAATATTAAGCTTCAAAGTTTAGTGTTTATTCTTTAGTTACAGAGCAAGAATTAGACCTTGGAGCTGAAAAGAAACATCATTCAATGTTCTTTTGTCTCTGTCTGAATGTACTTCTGAGGAAAGTAGGAAGTTTGAGTTGGAGAAAGAAAGAGACACTCATAGGGGAGAGGTGATGCTACCCTGACCCAGGCCAGTGATCAGAATGGCAGGGGATAGGGCATTGGCACCGCAGGGGGATGTCTTGGAGATAGGAACATTGGGGATCAAGCATGATTAAAGAAGACTATGAGGTTTAGCTCTAAAAAAAAGAGAAAACTTAAGTTGTATTAACAGAGAGAGCACACACAGGAAGGTGCTGACTCTCACTGGTTCTTGCAGACCTTGAATTCCAACCCCTCTTTATGTTCCTCAGATGTGGCCATGCTTTTATTCATTTGTATCCAGGACAAATGACCCAGTGACCTAAAGACTTTTCTGAAACCACAGGTTCTTTTCTTGAAAACAGATTTACAAAGAATTGTTTTAGTTGTCATGACCATTGTAAATTTAGGGCAATTATCAGGAAAATGGACAAGTTCAAATAATTATAATCTTTCTTATATATCTCTGCTTGTTTCTCGCTCAAGTTTTTTAAGCAATCTATCCCTGAAAGTTGTTTTTCTTCTACACTGGCCCAAATGATCACTCCTTTTGGGCCTTTCTGGTGCAGGGGTTAAAGTCTCAATGCTATCAAGCTGTCACTAGCCACTGCAACTTGAGTTCGATCCCCAGTCAAGGAGCTAACTCACAATGCACAGTAGACCTCTCCTGTCTCGCCTGCTGCTCCCCTCAGCAGTGTATTTCAGTAGATCTGCCTGTTCTGTTCCCTACTCTGTCTCTGGTGAATCCTCTCACCTCCCACATCTCTGTCCTACATCCCAGTTCTTGTATGCATAAATAAATCTTTAAAAAAATCCCTTTTATTCCAAAATGATTAGGCTACTTTTAGGGTAAAATTTGAAAGTAGAGGAATTCTAATAAAATGAATATAATTTCTTCTTCATTAATCAACTTTTACCCTATTATGAAATTATCTTTAGTGTTTACTTTGAAAGCAACAATCGAACTTGCCAGACCCAGTATTTTGAAATCCCAGGTAAATGTGAAATTCTTTGGAATTTATGGGACAAGCATTCAGTGAGAGAGCTTTATATTAAAATCAAAACAATGAATCTGTGAGAAAGAAAAATTGCACCCAGAAAGAACTCGTTCTCACTTTCAAATTGAAGAGAGAATTTAGAACCAGGTGGCCAAGACCATTTAGGTGTCCCTAAATGACTCAATCCAAGAAGTGTGAACACATCCTTGAGTAATTACATTTATTTTAAAAAACATACATGCATACAAGCTCTACATGAATTCTACAGTGGAGTATTCGGATAGTTCTGTGGGCATGAAAGATGTAGAGCAAAGATTTTATTGTCCACATTCAGTGTCATTCTGAAGCCAGGCATATGAGTCTTACAAAGCAGTGCTCTTTTTTTTTTTTTTTTTTTTTAATCTTAAATTTTATTTTTATATTCCCCCATACAATTGCAAACGCCCCATTCTGACCCCAGTCCTTCCCCTCCCGCCCCCCACCCCCCAAAAAGTGTCTCTGGTTCATAGTTTTTTGTTGATTTTGATTTTCACTTTCTTATATTCATTTTCCTGGTCCCTTATTTAAGTTTTCTAGCTTCCTGCTATGAGTGAGACCATCCGGTATTTTTCTTTTTCTTTTTGGCTTATTTCGCTGAGCATGATCCCTTCCAGCGCCATCCATGTTGCTGCAAATTGCATGTGTTTATCGTTTTTGAATGCTGAGTAATATTCCATGGTATATATGTACCACATCTTCTTGATCCAGTCATCTACTTTTGGGCATTTGGGTTGTTTCCAAAGCTTAGCTATTGTAAACAGTGCTGCTATAAACATAGGGGTGCAGGTGCTCTTTGGAATTGATGTTTCTGTGTCCTTTGGGTAAATACCTAGGAGTGGAATTGCTGGATCATATGGAAGCTCTATGTTTAGTAGGTCCAGAAATCTCCACACAGCTCTCCATAGTGGTTGGACCAGTTTGCACTCCCACCAACAGTGCAGAAGAGTTCCTTTTTCTCCACACCCTCGCCAACATTTGTTGTTGCTAGTTTTTTTAATATGTGCCATTCTCACTGGTGTGAGATGGTATCTCATGGTAGTTTTGATTTGCATTTCCCTGATTGCAAGTGATGTTGAACATTTTTTCATATGTCTGTTGGCCATTTGCATTTCCTCTTCAGAGAAGTTTCTTTTTAGCTCTTCTGCCCATTTTTTGACTGGATTATTTTCTTTGTTGTTGCTGAGTCTCATCGCGAAACACTACGGGATTTGCACATCAAAGACATCTTTACAGACACATCACCCAAAGCAGTGATAGTGAAGGCAAAGATAAACAGCTGGGACTACATCAAATTAAAGAGCTTCTGCACAGCAAAAGAGACAATAACAAAAACAAAGAGAAACCCCACCAACTGGGAGAACATTTTTGCACCCAACACTAATGATAAAGGACTGATCACAAAAATCTACAAAGCAGTGCTCTTGATGTAGGGTTGAATTAGAAGCTGATATAAGGAAATGATCTCTCTTTAAGGTATAATTTGCCCTTTAACTGTTGTCTTCCAAACAAGTTGAAGTAGTGTCTTGGTGATGGCAATGATGATGGTCAGTAGTTTTGGTGTGTTTAACTCACAACCTCAAACAATGAAAGACCAATAGATCATTTTTTTTTTTTCCTCTTTGTTGTTGACTGTATCTCAGACAATTAGGATCTGGACATATTAAGCTATATGATATTTCAATTTTTAGGTTTTTTACTTTGCATTTTACAAGGGCACTGAAAGCTCTATCAGGCATCTTTTCCCTTCAGATTCCTTTGAAAGGGTAAGAAAAAGGAAAGTAAATCAAAATGCAGAGTAATAGAAAAACAGTTGTCTCATTGTATGCTAAAGTTCTTTATTGACTGGGATACTTTGTTTTAATCCCCAAAAGTGAAATTGAGCTAAACTGATAGTTTTCCATTTAATAGTAGAAAATGCTTGACACTTTTGCCTTTATTACTATTACATAGTCTCTTCCCTTTGAACAGATTTTATTTCCATTATAATTGGATTTAAGTTCCAAATGTTTTTGTTTTGCAAGCAGCTAATTCTTAGCTTCTCAAAAGTTCTTTATTGACCTAGAACATTCTGAATACATAAAATACTGATAGCAATAATTTCTGTGACTTGGCTTCTCATTATTACTAGCACAGTAGAATGACTCATAACTGATCGCTGAGACCAGAGAACTTGGTTTTTTTGCTGAAAAGTGTGATCTAAGATGTAAAGTTTGCAGACTTTGTCTCATTCTTAAAAGAAGGTGTGCCAGTCTGCTGAATCAAAATGTTGAGTCACTGTGTCTTCACAGTTTTCCAGTTAAGTTCTGTGTGGTCAAATGGTAAAAAAATGAGACTGCATTGGAGACTAAGCAAAGCATATTATCTTGTGATCTTTTTCCCTAAAATTGGAAGTCAAAGCCGATTTTAGAGTTTAGAAGAATCATGTATTTGACTGAATCTGTCCCTGTTACGTCTCTTGGGTGTACTGCATACAGTCGTTTTCTTGTTTGTGCTGATTGCTTCCTTTCTCTTCTTGATATAGAAGAATTCTGATACTTTTAAGAATTACCTCATGTACAGATGATCTTTGACATACCAGGACAGAGTCTGAAGGCTTTTGGAAATCCCAGAATTTTACAAAAGTAATTAAAGCATCAAAAAATTCCCCACACATATCCACTTTCCAGTGGACAGCCATCTCTTTTTTAGACGTGTCTTTTATCATTAGAACTTAGTTAACTTTTTATGGTGGGGTATATTTAAAAAATTAACACTGTAATTCCTTTTTGAAAATTACTACTACACACCTAGAGCAAAACCACCTTGAAATATGAACCCTGGGTGATGGGCTACTTTTCTTTACTGGCCAAGTGACTGGTTTCCATCTACCTAAGAATGCCCGCAGTTCAAATACACACTGCAGCAAAATTAGAAATAACTAGAGGCCAGAGACTTTCAGTGTCATCATGAATAGTTGAAACCTCGAAATATTAATTATTTCCAAGTACCTTCTGTATGTGCATGTATTTGATACTTTAGAGGAAAATTTCAATTATGTCTATTTTCTAACTTACCTACAGTGTAAGTTCCTAATAAGTGTGGATATGCAAAGAATTTAAAGATTTAGCCAATCCTTCTTATTGTCAGTTCATTTTTTTCTTTAGGATTTCTTTTTGCTATTCCCAGGCAGGATAAACAGTTCTTCTCCCTGTTTTGCACATGCTGTTAACAAACCATTTTTTTTTTTTAAAGATTTATTTATTTATAAATGCACTGGGGTACAGGCCAGAGGCACAGGAGGATACAAGAATCCACCAGAGACAGAGCAGGGACCAGAACAGGCAGAAGGACTGAAATACACTGCTGAGGGGAGTAGCAGGTGAGACAGGAGAGGTCTCCCCAGGCTGGGCGGGAATCCAACTGGTGCCGCGGGGGCTGTGAACAGATTCACAGCGCTGCACTCAACCCGCTGCGCCAAACCAGTTTTACTGTTAGCTGTAGCAGAAGTTACTTGGGGACTGAAGATAATGGGCATGACCACATTTTTTTTTTTTAAAGCATCATCTCATCCCAGCAGGTTCAAATGGACTTGACTTATGTCCATTCTCTGTTCCTTTGTATGAATCTTAGATTTCTGTAGCAACAGCTTGGAGGATGTTTAACCATGATATGAAAATTAAGGTGGTGTTATCAGAAACAAAGGTTGTAATATCTTTATGGCATTAGTGCTTGATTTGAATTAGAATTTTTTTGTTGGGTGACCAGGAGTCTTAGAAATTTACAACCTCTCCCTTCATCTTTCCCCATCTTCACTTCATAATAAATATTTGTGAGGAAAGAAATCCTGTGCAGGAGCCTCCCTGGTGGCGCAGCAGTTGAGCGCTGGGTTGCGAAGCTGCCCTCAGCCTCTGCAGCACGGTTCGATCCCCGGCTGCTCCCCGGCCACCGGAGGAGGGTCCCACATGGCGCGCAGACCTCTCCTGCTGCCCGCTGCTCCCCTCAGCAGTGTACTTCGGTCTTTCTGCCTACTCTGCTCCCTGCTCTGGCTCTGGTGAATTCTCTCACCCCTCCCGCGCTTCTGACTGTACCCAGTGCTTGTATAAATAAATAAATAAATCATTAAAAAAGAAAAAAAGAAAAGACATCTCCAAAATTAAAAAAAAAAAAAAAAATCCTGTGCAATATAGAAACACCTGATTAATGCTAGCAGCTAGTCTTTGTCAGATGCTTGCAGGTGACTATACCAGGTGTTTTATTGTTTAATTCTAAAGACAACTTTATGAACTGTATTATTATCCCTGTTTTGTAGGTGAAACTGAGGGAGGTTTCTTTTGCTATTGCTCACATGGCGCTGGGACTTGAGCTCAGTCGGATCCCAGAGCCCAAACTCTGACCACTGTGCTTTATGCCTCCCCAAATATACTCTGAATGCCAGCTCTTAATCTTCATCCTTCCTACATTGGTGCCCATGTTCCTCTGCTTACTACAGCTGACCACAGATATAAAAACACTCATTTCTCCAGGATTCAACTGTGAAATATTGAGCAAGATTTTGTTAGGAAAGATCAACTTTTCTTAAATCCCCTTGAACAGCCAGTAGAATCAGACAATCCAGGTAAAGGCAGAGGGATAGAGGAGGAACTAATCTTTCCCGATGTCTAATGAAGTAATCCCTTTTAATGTAGCTGGCTATTTGAAACCCAGCTCTCACTTAATTGTCTTGTGCTTATCTCCACAAGTTTATGTAGCACAGAGCACACAGTGATATTTGGCTTTTGCTTTGGTGTCTGAGGGAGGTAGTGCCTATCAAAAAGACTTTGCTCAAGGATCATGGTCTAACAAATCCAACTATACTGCTTTAG
This sequence comes from Talpa occidentalis, assembly GCF_014898055.3. Classification (NCBI taxonomy): domain Eukaryota; kingdom Metazoa; phylum Chordata; class Mammalia; order Eulipotyphla; family Talpidae; genus Talpa; species Talpa occidentalis. The sequence continues at coordinate 93,066,803 of NW_023603184.1, read as the reverse complement.
AAAATATGGGTATACTGTAGCATTGTAATTTTACTGTGAGTATAAATCTCATTGAAACAAGCAAATATGAAACCAAGTCACATTTGAGAAAATTTAAACAAGTAGAAGTGAGGAGTGAAATCCATTTTTATTTAATTTAGCTAATATCTATTAAGCATCATGCCTTTGATTCTTCTAGATAATGCACAGGGTGAAACACATTTTCTGTCCTTAAGGAGGTTCTCATCTTACATGGAAATTTAATTTCACATAGCATGGAGACCAGGATGTGATAGAGTATCGTGTGATAGACAAGTACAGAGATTGCAAAATAGAGAGGGACTGCATGTGATTGGAGGCAGCAAGAAAAGCTTGACATTTGAGTAGGTCTCCAAGGCAAGATGACTAGCTCCTGTCCTGGTTTAAAACCAGGACTAGACTAGCTGATTGCCTGCTTTGTCTGGTCTTCGTGGGAGATTGTAACACCAGAGGAAGACTTATATTTTACTGGGAAGGTAGGTGATAGATTCTGCCTCAGGATTTGCCTTTGATGGAATGTTAAAAAGAGGGTGGGTCCAAAGAGGAAAATGATTCAACCATAGGTATAATATATTGAGTTTGATATTAACACAGTGGGCATTCCCTACATGGGGTATCTAGAAAGTTCTCACATACCACAAACAAACCTGACCAAGTTTATGGCTCCACTAGGAACAGGTACTATTTCTCCTGGCATCTGTGTGCTCACTGACCTGCCCATACCTGATTTCAACTGTCTTAAGTTGCTTGTGGGGCCAGGATCACTGATCTTTGTCTTTTTCTCTTTATGCCATGGTACTGCCTGCCTCTATTAAGTATCAAGGGCCGCTCAGGGAACCTGTATGAAAAACCAACTTTTTTTGAGTATCAGCCTTTATGTGCATAGTTTCAGATTTCCAACAGCCACTTTCTGATAGGATAAGGACTATTTCTTTAAAGATAAAACCAAGTGGCTGTCATTTGTTATCCTAGAAATAAATTAGGCTGCTAGCATATTTGGAGAGGAACACTGATCCTTTGCAAGGGTTTTCAGAAATGCTTTCATCTTCATACCCATATCTTAAGTCATAAATTTTGACAGTTATTGTTATGCCTATGTAGGTAAAGCTTTTGCTCCAATAATTAATCTACTTAAATCATCCTATGTAGTCCTTCTACTTAGCTGGGTAGGTAATATTTTGCTCCTTAAATTTTACCCACCACCCCTTTGCTCATTATCTTTTTTAAAAATACGAGAAGGGCCTCCCTGGTGGCTCAGCAGGTTGAGCACAGTGGTGTGAAGCTGTCCACAGCCTCTGCAGCGCAGGTTTGATTCCCGGCCAGCCAGGGAGATTCCCACATGGCATGACAGACCTCTCCTGTCGTGCCCGCTACTCCCCTCAGCAGTGTATTTTGGTCGTCTGCCTGTTCTGACCCCACTCTCTCTTTGGTGAATCCTCTCACCCTCCTGCGCCTTTGGCCTGTACCCCAGCTCTTGTATAAAAATAAATAATTAAAAAAAATAAATATATGAGAAACCAGGCTCATTTAATTTTGATTCAATTTTTTGAGGCAAAAGAATTTGAGCATTTAGTTTCAAAGTGTACTGAACTGTTTCCATTCTCCACTCTGAATTACAGAACTTTATATCTCTCTAGTGCAGTGATTGTTACTGGTCATCAGAATTAATATTTGCATGTGAGTAGATTCTGAATCAGAAGATTCAGCTCTGTGGAGAGAAACAGTATGACATGCAGTTGTACTAAAGAACTTAGGCTTGGATCTTTCCACATGACTCTGCCACTTGCTTGGGCAAATTTCTCAACCTCTCTGCACTCCACTTTCCTCATCTGTAAAATCAGGATAATAATCGTTAAGTACAACACAGATTTCTTGTGGGGACTAAGTAGGTTAACACATGGAGAGTGCTGAGGACATTTCCTGGCACACTTTAATGTTGCTGCTATCACTATGTATTTTTTAAAGTTCCCAGGGGGTTTCTGATGTTCAGTCCCAGTTACGAGCTTCTGATTTTATCCTTGCATTTTGTAATTGAGCGAGCTGAGGCTCAGAGAAAGTTAAATGATGAGGAGGTGGCAGACTTGGGAGTAGATTCCATTGTCTCCTGAAATACCCACCTATTTTGATTTGCTTTTTTACTTTTCTTGAGTGAATGTAAGCTCTATCCTCAGATCTGCCCTCGATTATGAGTATGCAATAACTGCTCTTCAGTTTCTTGCCAAAGGAGTTAACTTTGTCCTTTCCACTGTCAGCTCCTGTCTAAAGCTGTTGGAAGAAATCTGATTTATGAAGAACTGCCTAAAGGATAAATAGTTCCTTTGTTTGCCACAGAGCTTGTCATGGCACACATAGAAGAGGAGAATGTTTGTATTAGATTGTATTGGTATCAGCTTAGATTATATTTGTATATCATCAATTGGCAAAGCTACTCATTGCTGGAAGTGCCAGGTCCCACCCGGTCTCCAGGGCTTGACACGATCAGCATCTTCACATCTAGTAGAAAACCCTTAGTCACATGAAATCGTAAACTGCACTACATATACAAATGTTTCAAATTAGTTTTTCAGTACAGATTTCTAAATACAAACTTGTGACCTTTATAAAATTCATCCGGGAGTATAGTGCAGGAGTTTTGATGAACTCAAATTGAGCTGAGACTTTGGCTGACAGTTGCATAACCAGTATCAACTTAGCACCTAGTTTGTTTCTATATTCTGTTTTAGCTGTACAGTATCAGGAAAAGTACTTACTCACCTCTATAAGTCATTACAAAGGTAGTAATTTTTAACAGCTCTTCTTCTTGTCTTCATGAATTAACTTGACCTAGAAACTAGAAAGAACCAGAAAGTTTTTGTTTCAACACTGAATCCCTGGTCATAAAGCTACTCACATGCCTGGTGTTAGATATAAAAGTCAGGCCAGGAGCACCTATGGCTCAGCCGCAGTCTCCATGATGTCACTTTATGGTGATTCAACACGGTAGGCAGCTTATTATTGTACAGCTGTCTATTAGGTCATGTTGAGGGTGTACGCCAACCTGTTGTACCTGCTTTCCGCCTGTCATTTATTTGAATGTGATGTGTGAGTAGGTCGTTGGTATATTTTATATGAATGGACATGTGCAGACTTGAATTTCCAGAAATCCAGCATAGAGTTATAGCTTTCCTAATCAGTGACTCATTTTTAAGACGTTCAAATGTAGGAGAACAGATGGCGTAGAGACATCTACAAAGACCCATATTTGTCCAGCAGTACACTTGAAGTGATTTAATGTGAAGTAGTCATTGGTGTGTTAAGTTATTGTGCTGTATATTTGCCTGTATTTCATGTTTGTGTTTGCATTTAAAGGCTGAAAAATAAAATTCAAACAGAAAGTTGATGGGACTCCTAAACAGCTTTTTCAGAACTTAGCTTGATGATCACTGTTCTAGGGAGTGTGGATTTTATCTGTGGATGCAGCAAAAAGTGAAGAGAGCCCAGTATATTAACTACATAGCTGTTTGCCCTTGTAGTATTGCCCTCCAGGGGACTTATGCCCCAGGTGGTTTTCTGACGGACATTGCACAGAGGGTGTGGCCCCTAAGAAGGCCCACAGAAGGAAGTCCTTCTGGCCTTTGCTTGGACAAACAACTTCTCTTGAAACCTGAGTCTTGCTTTTACTCTTGATGAACACTTTCAGAATTTTATTTCCTTTTTACTTAGACTACTAGGAAATTCTGAGTCAAATTTGCATTCACTGTTGGCAGTTCTACAGCATCTTGCTATCTAGTTCATGTATTTCTGGGCTTATTTTCCCTGCACCTTGAACTCCGTATCTTTTCTCTTCTGTGGTGTTGCTTATAATTTTGCTAAGCATGTCAAACTTTTTGGGAAAGGAACTATAAATATTTTTCATGCTCTCTATTTCTGTTTGACTACCCCTCTTAAAATCATAGTAGATGGAGCATTGCTTGGTCATTTTGCAAAGCAGTGATTCTTACCAGAGTGACTCACTAGGGAATACTGACACATTCGACTATCTTAGTGGCATTTCCACGGGGAAGGGAAGTATGGCCCCTTCTCTTCATGGCTCTTTGTACAAAGACAAGCTGACGCACAACAGCTCCTTGACTACCAGTAAACAGTCAGATCAGCAAATAATCAAAATCCTGATTTCTAGCAATTCTCAGATTGATTGACATCTTTAGCAAAAAAAGGATGTTTAGGCTATGCTTTTCTTATACAGTCCTCACTTGAAATTTACTCTGGCCTTGAATTAATTATCTTTTTACTGTTTAAATTCATTAGACATTCAGCAACTTGCCTTACTGTTTCTCTGTAGAAGTTTGTTCCTATCTTGATGGCTTAATAAATCATGTTTTTAAATTATTGGTTCTTGTTCCTACCTCTACTGTGTGCTACACTCTGCTTTATTCTCCATCTTCTGTGAGTTCCTGATAAACCCTTTGATAAACAGACTCGACCTTGAAGGACCATTGTTCCTTCAGTGCCGAGGCTGCCCATCTCCTATCACTTGTTCTCTGCTTTCCTTCTTTTTTTTTTTTTTTTTTTTTTTTGGATATTTGTTCTAGTAGCTTCAGTGTTTACTGGAGTTGCAGAGATATTAATGCTATATCAGTTGTGAGTTTTTCAGGATTATTTTTATTTCCTTCAAGGGTTCATTACCCCATTCTTGGTAAGTAGATTTGATGGTTTGCTGACCTCTGATACTGCTAAACCAAGGTTTCTTCTGAATCCAACACTGACCAGTGTTCAGGAGGGAAAATTTTAGTATCACAGTGAAGAGAAATGAGGAGGTTGACACTTCAGGGATGATCTCAGACTGCGGCAAATTAAGCAGCCATTTCTTCTCTGCTTGCCTGGCTGTTACTTTGTAAACCTCCCCTCAGCCATGAGCTTGGGAGAGCTGCCCCTGTACTGACACACTTGCCAGGATGTGTCACAATCTGAGCAATACAATAGAAGTCATAGATAAACACCTCTGGGGTGCGCCTACCATCTCTACTCTGCTGCTGTCCACACCTTTGCAAAATGTATAGGCTAGCCCTGTCTCCAAGAACAGGTCAACTCAGTTGTCCAGACAAACTGACCCCAAGTGGCTTTTTCCATGTCATTCAGAGTCTCACAATGGCTACAAGCTCCTATATTCCCAGTTCCCACCCTGTTGATTTTCTGGTCTGACCTCTCCTTGTTCCTCAACCACTTTACTCTCGCCGTTGTAGACTCCAGGGTGTTTCACAAGCCCACCACATGTACTTCTACCTTCCTGTTCTGCTTTGATTTCCCTTTTCCACCTCCAGTCTTCCTGGGATCTTCCTTACTCCTTTGCCATCACCACCTAAACAAAACTACCTTGGGCACCATTTAAGCAATTTAAGTAATCTGCTTCCACTGCACCTAGGCATTCTTCAATAATTCCCCTTTCTTTGTGCTATTTAATTATCATAACTCTACCTCTTAGTAATTTGCTTATTTTTGCTTATTTATCACAAGTAAATAGCAGCAAGTATTTTTGAATGAATGAATGAAATTCTTTTTTATATGTCACAATGGAAAGCCATGATGTGAGCCCAAAACTGTAATTGCAGAGGCATTGTTTTCTTAAAAGCCAAACTTAGGACCTGAGTGCTTATAACATAGTCACACTGAGACAACTAAAATATCAGTGAATTTGGATTACTCACCACTGGAAAGTTTATGGTGAAAATAAACACTTCAGAATTTGCCAAAAGAACAAACTTTATTCTCCCATACGATACATAGATTTTTAATCTTTCATCTTGTTTTTCTCATTCATTTATGTATATTTATGTAACACATCAGTTAATTTTTATAAGGCAGGCAGGCTATAAATAAATACATTCAAAAGGAAATGGTAAATAAATAAGCTTCCTTCTCATTGGTAATATCAGCAAAATTAAAATAAGAAGAGGAATAAAGTAAGTGGCAACCTACCACCTAATTTCCTCTTACTTGGCAGAATTACTAATAAATAGATGAGAATACTATCCTGCTGGGACTAGCTGGGCTTAGACTCCTTCCCTGCACAACACAATACTAGCAACTCATTGGAGCTGGCATGTGAGAGGAAAACTATTTAAACCCTTACCAGATTTCTTGCAGCTCTGTGATGTAAGGAAAAGGGAAATGCAAGTGTTACTCTTTCACCTTCCTGAAACTAAGAACCTTCTTTATTTCAGATTGCTTTTTGGGTATTTTAAAAATTTTTATTTAATTTCCCTGCATTAAAATAATAAACTAGGGGTTTGTATCTCTAATCAAGAATTGGGACATCTTCCCGTTTAGTCAAGAATGAGGTTATATTGGGCCTCACCTGGTGGCGCAGCGGTTGAGCTCTGTGCTGCAAAGCTGCCCGCAGCCTCTGCAGCGCCGGTTCGATCCCCGGCCACCGGCGAGGGTCCCATATGGCGTGCAGACCTCTCCTGCTGTGCCCGCTGCTCCCCTCAGCAGTGTATTTCGGTCCATCTGCCTGTTCTGTTCCCCTGCTCTGGCTCTCGTGAATTCTTTCACCCTCCCACGCTTCTGACTGTATCCAGTGCTTGTATAAATAAATAAACAATATTAAGAATGAGGTTATATTAATCCATTTTTCTGATTATGGAATTTTACCTTATATATTTTACATGACTGTCAGATTTCAAAGCAATAAAATACAGTGGAAAAATACTTTTTTACTATCATGATTCAGGTTATACTTGCATAGTTATGACCAATTATCATTGAACTATGTTAGGACCAATTATCATTGAACTATGCTTGTGCTGTAGAGCTGCTTGTGATAGATTTTTTTGTCAATCAAGTGCTTGATCTCTAGGTCATTTGCTATGTTTGATCAGTGCTGGTTATAGTGATTAGACAAACTTGTCTGGCTGAACCACCAATGAGAAGTGAGGCCCTTGAAATAATTGACTTTTGTCAGTAAGTCATTTTGTTCCTGCCTCGTTTTTCCCTTTGTACTATGCTCCTTGCCATTGATTTTTCCTTTATTTTTTCTGCAGGGTATGCCTTGTTATCAGCTGCCTTAAGTTCTTTGTAGAACAAGATAAGTGGTGGTGGTGGTGGTGGTGGGTGTGTATATGTGTGTACAAACATATACACGTGTTTATATACATACATACATACATACATACACACACACTTTCTTTTATTCCTTTGTGAGTGAGTCACCCTGAGGACTACGTGGAGTGTCAAATATGCATTACCCCCCAACCCCCTTAAAAAATACCCATTTTTGGTTTTCAGTAGATATATATTAATGATTTCCTTTCATGTTATGGTTTAAGTGCAGTAGATAACATTCTTTAATTGGATCACGATTAGGAAAACTTGTTTAAGGTAATAAAATTAGAGATAATGAGTGCACAGGCCATTGTTCTGTTCTAAAATGGTCACAGCTCAGAAATACTGATCCGACCATTCTCCATGCCATGAACAGTATCTAAATCGTTACTGTTTTTTTGGTCTCCTTTTTCAAACATGAGCTCTAAATTATAAAATTGAGATAATGACTATGAAACCACTTTGTAAAGTATAGTACAATCTACTCAAACAGAAGAGACATATCAGAGCCTCTGATGAGCTTTTGAGTTTGACTTGAGATACTCACGGCCCACAAGATGCAGCAAAATTCCTTATTTAGGAATTGTTACGATTCATGTGATAATATATGTATAAAAGTACATTTATATGGTGTTAGCAATCAATAAAAATGTAACTTTCAAATTGCACATTCCATGGATCAGATAACCTTGGTGGACAGTCCTTCGAGTTGGCTTCATCCATAAAACTGAGGGTTAGTGAACTGGATTTCTACCAGTACCTGATGACCTTCAGGGAGGAGACTTACTATTCCTACTTACTGTCTTGTATTGATGACCATTCTACTCCAGTCTTCCAGTTCTGTAGCCTTATTTAGTCTCTTGCATCAATGAAATCCATTATTGTGACTATCATTTATATCATTGAATAGTACATGGATGCTTTCAGTGAGAAAAAATAAGATTAAAAAAACGCTGTTTAAAGCAGCACAGCATTGCATTATTGTTTGAGAATCTTACATTTTTGCAGGTTGTATTCATTTTGGTGGTTATATGGTTTGAAATATAGCTTGAGCAATATACTGGGTTTTCATTGACACTTTAAACATTTTAAATTATTATAACTACAGAGGCAATGCAGTCTTGCTTTCATTTCCTAAGCAATTAATTGCTGACCCTTAGAAAGGAAAAGACATCCATAATCCCACATTTGCTTTAATAGTAAAAGTAATTTTATTCCTGATATTCTTGATATTCATTTTATCATGATTTAACTTAAAGCACCAAGATTCACTTTCTGACTATGGCTTTATATTTTCACTGGCAATAAGATCTCTTTTTCATAGTACTTCTAGTAAAGGAAACTACGTTTTCCTTTGTATCCATTCTTTTGCAACATTTGCCTAAATAAAAGAAATTCTGCATAATTACATTTAGTTAAGTTGATTAAGGAATACAGATAAAAAATAAGAGATCATTTTGGTATTTTTTTGGAAGGTAGTTTTAAGGCATTTTGTTCAGAACTCCAATGTTTAAAGGATTTTGTTGGATACAAGACCGCTAACTTCTTTGAAGTCTTAACTTTTTAAGAATGACTTAAATGGAAGATTCAGTCATACCATTAATCATTGAAAGAGTTAATATGTAACATCTCTTAGTTGCTGGCTTTTTTTTACACTAACCCCATTCCTATTTTGATTAATGTGTCTTTAGCAGGGACAGAGAATGGAAGTTCTAACCAGCTTTACTATACAGAAATTCAGGCCAACTTAGGTTAGTTGAGAAAGTGATATAAAGGAAATTTCAGTATGTCCTATGATTTACCCACACTTTAAGGCTATATGATATGGTTCTCATTTTATACAATTTTGATGAACATAAATTCTATCAGAAAAAATAGGAAAGCGGGTCACTATTTTAAAGTAATCAAACTGACTAAAACCCCACTTTTTACACCAGGAGGGCTGCCCATTCTGATTGGTTGGTGCCCGCATCATATCTGGGTTAAATATTTTACATCATGTCTGGGCTGATTTATCTGAGTTAAAGCATACACTCTGACAGTGAATAATATTGCAGTTTATCTTTGATGAGAATAAAAATGACCCACACCAAAAGAGGTTGAGCTGAAGCTCTTTAATTCAATACAGTTTTAGAATGGGCAGCTCTGAGCACTATTCCATGATAGAAGAGACCCTGAAAATAGGTAAAGGATTTCCAGATTTGGGGAAATTTGCTTATCGAGTACTCCAGCAAGTAAATGCTGAGAGTGCTTACTACACTGGCTTCTGGGAGAATCAAGGTGAATTTAATAACAATCTTTCACTCTGAACAGTCACTATCTGCTTAGAATACTAATTAAGACATCATGCTTGACATCAACTGTTAAAGTGGTGTCCATCCTTAAAGTTTTAAACTTCGCATTAGGAAAGAAAATTATTCTTGCCACTCACCACTCCCTTCTAGAGTGACAGTCAAAATATTTAACAATTCCAATAGAGTCTAGCCAATCAGGATAAGCACTGGCAAACTGATTTATTCCTATTCTGCTCACCCATGGGAAACATCTTTAATTTTCTAATGGGATTTTAAAGGACATAATTTACCTGGGTGGTCTTCTCAAAGAATAGGTAAAAGACAAAGTAATGATTTAGGGTCAATTTAGAAATAGACCACCTAATCTCAAACCCTGATCTTAACCTACAATTGGCTCTAAGCCAACCCTTAGGAATGCACTAAATACTTAAGTTTCAGTTTTGGAATGTGAATTTCCAACCTTACATGCATGTTCCCCAACTTTCTCAGGTCTCCTTAAGAACGCTCCCCCTCTTCCCTGAAACATTGCTAGCCTTTCTACGTGGACTACTCGTCCTGTCTGTGTTAATCACTCACTCTTCCCTTCTCCATAGTTTCAGCTGCTTATAATAAACTGATCATTTCTGGTGTGAGAAATGTCTGGGATAGCTCTTGTTGCTGAGCTGTTTGCTTTTGTTTCTGTAGCATTTGTATGAAGGACCTGGATGTCAGACAAACTAGTAGACAGAAACAAAAGACAGCAAGTAACTCTAGTTAATAGTTATTTAGCTTAACAGTGTGGGTTTTACAATTGGAAAAGAAAGGATTCTACTTTCTGTTCCACTGAAATTTCTGTGTAACCTTGGACAAATTAGCCTAATTTGTCTGCTGTTTTATAAAAGACCAAATGTAGGATACTACATAAAAGGTTATTTTTAGGAGAGATGTAGACTTAACCTAGTTGTCACTTAGACCTCTACACCCATGAACACTCTATTAATATGATCATTGTCATATTTTAATGATGCATCACTAGTCCAGTCTGGGGTATGATTGTATACTAAGTTCAGTTTAATAAACTTTTATTTGAATAGCCTATATGTCAGGCACTGTGCTAAGTGATAGGATACTAAGATGATGCTCAGCCAAACAAGCAGTGACCTTGGTAGCCCTTGTACCTAACACTTACCCACCTGTATTTTAACACTGGCTTTTCATTTCCAGTTCAGTGTCTAGGTTGAGTGCTAGTATGAGGTAGGCACTCCATGAGTAGTTGTGAAATGACATGGTTGTGATAATTTTTTTTAAAGATTTATTTATTTATACAAGCACTGGGTACAGTCAGAAGCATGGGAGGGTGAGAGAATTCACCAGAGAGGGTTGCAGAACAGGCAGACTGACGAAGTACACTGCTGAGGGAAGCAGCAGGCAGCAGGGGAGATCTGCGCACCATGTGGGACCCTCACCTGGGGCTGGGGATCGAACCTGTGCTGCAGAGGCTGCAGGCAGCTTCGCAGCCCAGCGCTCAACTGCTGCGCCACTGGGGAGGCCCGGTTGTGATATTTTTTGCCATTCCCAAACACTCACCTTTTGAAAATTAAAGTGGCACTATTTTGAATGGTGTATGTTTGCATTGTAAGAGAACAGACCATTGTTCTCATGTATTGCTAGAAGCATAAATTAAAGTACTCATCAAGATAGGCAAAACAGCACAGCTATGGAAAAGAATACAAAAACACATCTGCCCATGATCTGCCTTTGAGTAAGGCTACATTGAAAGTATCTCAGAAAGTTTAGGTTAAAATTTCTAGATGAACAAATTGTTGCCTACATTCTTAGTTATACCTGCTGCCTTACTCAGTATTGTTGATTACAAGTTGTCTGTTTTACCAACTTACTAACTGTTGTGAAGAATGAGAGACAATTAGTAATGAAAATATCAGAAATAGGTCAATTTTGTTAATTTCATGATAACTTTAAAAAATCTAACCTTCAGGTTAATAGAAGAAAATGTTCACTCAAAGGGTGACAATTGTTTTCTTAATTCTGGATTTTTCAGAGCATTTGGCCAAAAAAAAAAAAAAGAAAGGAAATGTATAGTTTTAAAACATATATTTAAATGTTATTTTAAATGTCAGGCTAATTATATTCAGAAAATCCTGTTTCTTATGGCTCAAGTTCTTGAACTTCGAAAAATAAACAGTATAAAAAGTTCGCTGAATTAATAGCACATATGAAAATTAGAATAGAAATACACAGATCTAGCCTTGTGGAGAAATTGTTTTTAGGCTCTAGAAAGGGATTTAGTTGTAATTATTCTCCTAATGTCAAAGCAAAAACTATAAAATAGTGTTTTATAGTCATAGGTGCCTTATAAGAAGCCTTTTTATGTCATCTTCACTGCTGTTTTCTCTGGTTGATAATTAATTTTATTCCAGGTGACTCACAGCAGAGGTCAGAACTTCTATAATGGCAGTAATGCACATTAATAACAATGTGGTAGCCAGTAACACAGCCCTTAATTAGAACCAGTAATCCGATCGGTTTAATAATGAAACAGGAGGCCCCAGGATCCTTCCATTTCCATATGCAGACTGAGGGCACAGCACTTCTGTGATTGGGCTACAGAGAGAGAATGAAGTGCTCCTACAATGCTAACTTAAATCAGTTTGTCACTTTCATGTGGATATTGCAGATTTGGTGGTTTTGTTTGTTTTATGACATTTAAACAGAATTTCTGAAATGCTGAACAGCCTTTTTTTTTTTTTTTTTTTTTTTTTTTTTTGGTACAAGTAATAGACACTCTCGGTTTTACTTTTAGGAACATTTACTAGAATCAGGTTCTGTTTTGCCTAAGAATCTGAAAAGAGGAACTCCTAACCCTATGAGAGCTTGCTCTGTCTCTCCTTGGGGTGGCTGTCCCGATGTCATCTGTGTCCTCAGACTGCCTGAGACCAGAAGCTGGTTCTGTCAGTAAGTTTCCATGATGTGTGTTTCATGCCATGATGGCTTTCTAGTTTCCTTATTCTAGTACTTAGGAGATAATCATTTTTGATATATCACTGGAAAATCCCAATTTGGATTGTAGGAGGGTGATGACCAAGTAAAATGTATTCCTTCTGTACTGCTTACTTGATAGATGCTGTTTCAGACTCTGATACAAGGAAGTGGTGTGGTGCTTATCCTAAGAATAAACTATATTTCTGCTGTAGTGTTGATTTAACAATCGTAAGAGAAAAACCTTCTTGAGTGAACATTTGAAAAAATAGGCAGCTGGCACTATTAACAAACAAATGTCAAGGCTTTAAGAAATAATCTCTTTGGTTGGACTTTCTTACTTTATATTACATATTTTGCATTTTCAGTAGCTATATATGGCACTAGTAATGTCTTTTTAAATGTTTAATATATATATGGGAAATTAGCTCTCAGATAGTTTTTTGAGAAATAATTGACATTACATGGTATTATATTAGTCTCTGGGATCTCACATACTGATTTGTTGTTTGCATGTATTGCAAAATGATCACCATAAGAAGTCTGGTTAACATTTGTGAATGATGTGTTGTTACGGTTTTCTTCTTGTGATAAGAACTTTAAATATCTATTCTCTCATCAACTTTCAATATTTACGTTGTTTATCAAGCTATATATTATATTCTTGGAATTATAGCTGGATATTTGTACCTTTTGACTGCTCTCAAAATGATTTTGTTTCCAAAGTCTCATGATACTGTGCTAAGCATTAATAGAAGCCATTTTCTTCCAGGAGATGGGGTCAGATATTTAAGACAAATTTCTATAAATGACAGTAATAAAACAGGTGCTTATAACTAAGGCATCTTAACTCACCATTTGAATGATATGTTCCTGTCACTTGGTTTCATTGGCAATTTTCCAGGTTTTTAAGATCAAACATGAGGATTATAAAATGAAACTTATCATTGCTAGGTAAAACATTTCTTAAATGTGTCTGCAAGTTTACTGAACATTTCTTTTGGGAATTTTGTTCGTGAGTTTTTTGTTTTCTCAATATTATTCACATACCACAATAAGCATTATAATTTAGTTGTAAATGTTTGAAAACATATAAATATAATGACGATAAAAGTTAAACTTCAGATCTTTTATCCACTGTGAGATTTGGAATAGAAAGGAAATCGAGATATGAGATAAAATTATTTGGACATTTTAATTTACCTTGCTGTTTCAATCTAAAACAGTAAACAAATGGCAATATAGCTCAGCTCCTGTTCCCTCTGTATTTAAGAATACTCATTTCTAGATATCCCTAATAGTAGGAAAAAGATTCTCAGATATATGTCTTTTTGTATGTGTTAGTTTAACTACACTACTACTATTGCCCTCTCTCTTTTGGGATGTCACAGGGGAAACCTTGTGTTCCTGACAGCGGAACCAAGTTATCAGCCTCAGTGTCAGATGCTGGGGTTCAAGGCTGGTTGCTGGGCATATGGAAGCTAATTATGGGACTGAAGGTTCATTTAAAGGATGTTTATCACAGTGCCATTGTAATATTAAGAAATTGGAAATAACCTAAATGTTCAGAAATAACTAATAAATTTAGAACGTCCATAAAAACAAAACCATTGTAGATTTTGATTTTGAGGAATATTTAATGACATACAAAAAATTCATAGTTTATTATAAATGAAAAGGTTTTATATATTCAACATGATCCAATTAGTTTAAAATAATTCATTCACACTGCTCACATACATTTTTAAAACTTAAGAAAATAACTTTTCCAATTTTATAACAGCATCTATCACTTTATGATTTAAAAAAAAGAATGTTTCATAAGCAACAAGAAATGATGGAAAAACAAAAGTGGACTGCAAAAACTTTCTCAATCCTTGGCATAAGGATCATCATTTGGGGTATGACAACCTCTGCTAGCTGGGTAGTTAAATCTGTTTGAAGATCCTGATCACTCTTCTAAGACTTACATGTATTTGAAAACAGCAAGTTAGTTTGTTGTTTTTTAATTTTATATATTTACTGACATATTCATCAGTGTCCAAAAAAGTTGTAGGATGAGCATATGTTACCAATTTCTTTAGCTCTCACTTAGAAGTAATTTTTTTAGTGGTAACAGGTTACCTATATTTTATAACTTTTGTAACTTGTATATCAGAAAATTCTGGTTATTGGCCTTTCTTCAGTGTTGAATTTGTACCCACTTAAGATCCTTTCCCCTAGCATAGCATTGATTCTACATACTCTCCAGCCTCCCTTAGTCTCTGTCACTCTTTCCTGGGAGATCGCCTGTGTCTGCCTCTCTACCCCTGTCCCCTGAGGTCAGCTGGTATGTTTCTACTGTTATTAGATTATTCTTCGGGGAATTGAAAGCCACCATTGGGCCTCCAGGGAAAATATTTTGAGAAATTCTTACTTCTATGATCCCTTCTTCACCGTAAGAACACAGCCCAAAAATGTCCCTTTAAAATCTGCGGGTGGAATTCAGAATTAGAGTTGTTTTTAGATGATTGTCTCTCCTGGCTATTTTAATATTTTGGCTAACATTCTTTAAGTAATGTTGATCCAGTGATAAATTACAGCAAAGGAAATGATATATTTTAATATTTTCTCTCAAAAGTAATACATGCTCATGGTAAAATATCTAAAAGCTTAAACTAAGAATCAAAAATCCCATTGCTAAGGAACCTCTCTCAATAGTTTGCTACTTAAAATGTATGTATTTTGGTAGCCTAAATGATTGCATTAACGTTTACACAACAGAGCACCAAGTGTGTGTGTCTGCGTGTGTGCGCACGCATGTGTGAAGTGGGAGGCGGAGGGGTGGAGAGAGAATGAATGAATGAATGATTGAGAGATGAAAACCTCCTGAGCAAAGGGTTCTGAAGGAGCGGGACATAGTGTCCCAGGGAGCACTTAATATTTGTGAAGAGTTGAGCACTAATGACTACTCAAACGTGATCAATCCAAGAATAAAAAAAGTGCCTTTAAAATATATTTCTATATATTAAGGAAAGGAACCATAAACTAAGAACAGATATAATTTTTACCAACTATGCCTTATTACAATGTACTGCAGTCACAAAGGCAAGTTGATATATATGTGTGTAAATATATATGCATGTATTCTACATTGCAACATATACACTGGATAAAGTTATATACATACACTGGGAATATACATTCATTCTGTTGTTTTGGACACTTTACTAAGATAATCTTATTTTAGCATAAGCCACAGTATGTGGTAAATATAGCGTTGCTTCAGTTCCTGGCACTGTGGGAAAAATTAATTGACAAGTGCCCTTCCCAGAAATTTTAGATCACCACATATTTTAGAGCAGCAGCATCTGTTTGTTTCCAACTACATCACAAGCATAGTAAAAACAATGGACAACAAAACCATTGTTACCATTAACTTCAAAAACTCAAAGTATTTGCTTTCCCGAAATTTTATGTTGAATATTATTAAAGCAACTTGGTCATCAGTTTCCAATTTATGCTCAGATTGTAATGTTATTCATCGTGAAAATAAACTTGTTTCAGTAGGACAGAAGGGGAGGTGTGTGATCAGGTAAAAGGAAAAGGAGAAATAGAACTATCTACTTGGATAATGGCGCACAGACTTTTTCTCCAGCGTGTACTGCTGGTGTCTTTTTTTTTTTTTTTTTTTTTTTTTTTTTTTTTCTTTTTTCTTTAACAACTCCTCCCCCTAGAACTGTCAGCACAGGTGAAAGGGATATGATCTGGCACAGGCAGGCCCAAGGTCACTGCTGGCTCCCTGTGTAATCGCTGGCTGTTTCTGAGCTAGTTGCTCTTCTTTTCTGGCCTCAGTTCTTCTCAGTCATAAGGAGGGTGTGGGGGACTATGTGAGATAATATATAAAGTTCCACTGCCAATTCTTGGCTCACGATTCTTCCGTTTCCTTCCATCTTCTAACTATGGAGTAGCTATTGTATACATCCAGTTGGATTATCCTGATCACCCTGTTTTCTGTGTCTTAAGGCCACAATCTTCACAGTTTAAATCTTACTAAATCAAGTCAAACACCATTTATTGAGCACCTATTATGTGAAAAGGATTATGGTGGATAGCATTAAACATATAAATGAATAAGGCATGGTTTCTGTCCTTAAAAATATTATACTATATATGAGAGAAAAGACAGAGAGGCAGATAGTCAGATAGCAAGATAGCAAGGTATGATGACTGCTTTCCCAGTGCAGAAAAAAATATCTGGTTAGGTGGGGGAGATGATGAGGGTAGCTAGAAGTTACCAAGCACTTTCATTTAGACCCTATTGAGATGGTCAGTAGAAAGTACACTGACTTTTTTATGGCACACACAGTAAATGGAATTGAGTATTCTATATTCTGTCACAGCCAAGTTATTATACCAAAGGAGGAATGAAAAAGTGTGTCATTGGCAAGTTCTTGCTTTCCCAGTTATGTAGCTAGATGGACTGAGAACTGTTTATTATGTACCTCAAAAAGACTTGTGGAAAATATTTTTAATTGAATTTATCATGCATTTATTTACATTAAGAGCTGCCTTAACATTGGGGAACTTTAATTTACAACTCATATATAACAGCACTTTATTTTTTTTAAAGATTTATTTATTTATGCATATAAGAGCTGGGGTGCTGGCCAGAGATGCAGAGGGTGAGGACTCATCAGAGACAGAGTGGGGAACAGAACAGGAGGAATGAACCAAAACACACTGCTGAGCGGAGCAGCGGGCAAGTCAGGAGAGGTCTGCTGTGCCATGTGGGTTGCTCCCTGACGGTCCGGGGATTGAACTCGTGCTGCAGAGGCTGTGGATTGCTTCATAGTGCGGTGCTTAACCCCTTGCACCACCAGGGAGGCTCCTATAACAGCACTTTAAATATTAAAAGTCTGGCTTCTGGCTTCCTGTTTTCTGCCTCACCTGTCAATGAAGACGGCTGTCACCATTTTGTAATATTTAATAAGGATGACATTTTTGGTACTGATGTGCCTCAGGAAATCTGTGTGTCCTTCAGAGTAAGGTTACTGCTCTCTCCAGAGTTGGCTTCCCATGGCTGCTGTCATGTGCCAGCCAGGAGAGTGTCCCCAGGACTCCATGTGCCACAGTAAATGCCTGATCAGAGGGGAGTGTGTGTGGCTGAAATCCATCTCACTTCAGTCATCAAGCCCTGTGCTTGAGCTGCCTCCACACCACCCTCCTCCCCCACAAGATGGTACCTTTTTTCTAATTTGCTACAAAGGCGCTTTAAAGGCTAGTTACTGTCCTGGCTGTTCCCTTGACATGATATGGTAGCAGCTGGTATCTGAGACAAATCGAGGTTTCAGATCTTCAAGATTGATTGACTTTAGAGTTAGTTCCTTGTTCTTAGACAGTGACTATACATGTGACTGCCACCAATTTTTTTCTTGAAATGAGACTTATCAAATAAATGTGCCTTTTTGAGCTGTGATCCTAAGCATATGTGTTACCTATTCCACTTAAAGTTGATGATTAAAGTTCATTCGAGCCCCCAAGAATTTGGGGATGATGAGGAGAAAATTGTAGAATATTGAGCTGTGCACATGTCACAGAACTTAATTTATGCTATGAAAGTAACCATAAATTCTTACCAGATAAGTTAAAAGGAAAATACTGCCAAGACTTTTCAAGTAGACCTTGCTATTCAGACATTCTCAAAGATAAGCCCCAAAATGTGACTGAATAAAAACAACTTCAGAAGGGCAAATATTGGATTATTGTCCTAATTTGCCCATCTAAAGGAACGTCTGTAA
This sequence comes from Talpa occidentalis, assembly GCF_014898055.3. NCBI lineage: Eukaryota > Metazoa > Chordata > Mammalia > Eulipotyphla > Talpidae > Talpa > Talpa occidentalis. The sequence continues at coordinate 93,048,655 of NW_023603184.1, read as the reverse complement.
GTAATCTAAAGCAGTAGTTGAGTTGCCAGCTGCGGTAGTCATGATTGAAATGGTCCCAGACTGCTGTTTCCTATGGCAAGGGATAAGTAGAACTGCAGAAGAGGTACCAGCCCAGAAACATCTCGACCTGCGTACACAGCACAGAGGCCACCATCCACTCATCACTGCCGAGTGACTGATTTGTGACTAAGCTGAGCTGTGCTGCAAGTGTAAAATATACCCTGGATTTCATGCTTAGTAGAAAAGTTGATTCTCTCATTTTTAATGTTAATTATATGTTGAAATGATAACATTTTGGATATGTTGGGTAAAAGGAAGTATTAAAATTAATTTCATGTGGTTACTAGAAAATTTTAAATTACATATGTGGGCTGCATTTGTGGTTTGCACTTTATTTCTGTTGGCCAGCTTTGGTTTAGGAGAGGAGAAAGCTGGGGCATAGGTCTGCATCTCACAAAAGGCAGTATCTTGTCCCCTCCTGAAGAACATACAAATTACTGATTTTTTTTCCCCATCCCGTAACTGCTATAGTTTACTTACTGTGTACTGTTTTTCTAAATAAGCTGCTTCAGAATCTTTATACACATTGTTAATAATTGCCTTAGGAGAAGTGATTTTACACATGGCTCCAAACTGCCCTCCAAGCATAGCCAGTTTGCCATGACCAGAGGTATATGCCTGTTTGCTGTTTTCTTTGCTGCCTGGGGATTTTCATTTTGTTGTTATCATCTTTGTCAATTTGATGATAGATGGTTCTAGTAGAAAAGAAAAATCCACTAAATTTTACACTCTGACCTGAGCTGCTCATTGTAAAATAGCAGGAGAGAGCGATGACAGACAGTGCATCCTAACCCACTTTGGATAGCGGTTTGAATTAATTTGTAGTCTATGCAGAAATACAGCAGACTCAATGATCATTCAAAATTATATTTTTAATGAATGTCTGGTCCTTTTTGCCAGCCATGAAGGCCCTAAGAAAAAATAATTAAAAATGCATGGACCACCTGACAGGATGAATCTTGTGGGAACCAATCCATACATGTGCCCCAGCAGAAAGAGAGGATGAACAGTCGGCATTAGGTGTGGTTTTAGAAGTACATAATGAAGATCCCTGGGAAAAGAGTCCTTCTCGAATGGGAAGTTTTTAATTGGCATGGCTACATGGAATATAGTTACATCAGGATTGCAAAGTCCAATTAGCCAAGAGTTTACGAACATCATTCTGTGCCTTCTGCACTTGAGAAGAACAAATGAAAAGAAACCGTGGACATAACTTTCACTTTCCTTCTTTTCATTTAGCAAGAGTAAGCACTGGTTTGTGTCAGGAAATTGATCTTCGCTGTTGTCTCCAGCACATTAACATTTTTCACACACAAAAATGTGAACAGTTCCCCGGGAGGTTGCTGTCCTGTAATTGTCATGTTTTGGGTTTGCTGCATGGTTGTAACAATGAGAGGCTCAGCCAGCTGATGAATTGGCTGCTCCTAGACATTTGTGTTGCCTTCTTTCTCCCGGTTCCTCCATATTCTGAGTAGAGCTTGATGGTACCGCAAATTCTTGTACCTCAGCATTTTTCCATTGGTTTATTAGTTTACTTATAAATACATTTTAAAAATATTTCTCCCCAAAGTGTGAGGTCTTATGTATTATTCTCTTACCCCTTTTGCAGGTGATACAGGTCACGCACCATTTCTCCAGAAACCACTTATTTCTTTTTGCTGAACTGACATGTAGAAACCATGTTATTTAGATTCTAGACTCTTCTTCCTCTTTCTTTTAACTGTGAGTTGGGGTAAATTTTAATCCTCATTATATTACTTTTTGCCATGTGATTAGCAGAAGTGTCTTGACCCCTCTTTTTCTGGATTAAATATCATTTCCCCCCATTTCAGGATAAAGTTAGGGGTGGGGGTCTACATTATTGCTTTTTTTTTTGTTTGTTTGGCTCAAAGAATATAGCTTAGGTTTGTTTCTCTCCGCACCCTACTATCTCAAGGCTCTACTTTTATTAGTACAAATTTAAAACTTGTGCTTTAAACTTAGACTGAAATGGTGACTAATGGGATGAATTTGGGGTTTGGACATTCTTGTTTCATTTTGCTGAAGAGGGATGTGTTACATTATTTCCTTGGACTGATGCACGCGCCCTGGCTCGGGTCCCGTGCTGGCTCGAGTGCCCATCTTTCTCCATGTTGATCAACAGTTACCGTCTGGCTGCTCAGTGAACTTTGGGAGAACCTGGTTCAGACTACTTCTTTACTGAGCACCAACCACATAACCTGGTGTCCTTTTTGGAGTCCTTTCTACTGCAGTGCAGTGGAAAGATGAGTCATTTCCCCCTTAGTCTTAGTTTCCTTTCTCTGTGGCACAGGACTAATCACCTTTGCTGTGTTGTTGTGAAGCTTAAATGAAATGTATGTGTAAAAACCCTTACAAAATGTCAAATGGTGACAATTCTTTACAAAGCTTATCATAGAAATCAAGTACTGGCCTTAGTTACTCTTTTAGGTTTTTTTTTTTTTTTTTTAAGATTTATTTATGCATACAAGAACTGGGGTACAGGCCAGAGGTGTGGGGGTGGGGTGAGCGGATTCACCAGAGATAGAGCAGGGAACAGAACAGGCAGACTAACTGAAGTACACTGCTGAGGGGAGCAGCGGGCGAGTCAGGAGGGGTCTGCTGCAGCATGTGGGTAGCTCCCTGGCCGGGATCGAACTCGGGCTGCGAACAGCTTCATAGGTTGCGTCTTAACCCCTTGCGCTACCAGGGAGGCCTTCTCTCTTAGTTCTTAACTGTTCACATGGTCATTGTATACAATTAGAAATATAAATTCCCCCATTTGTTAGCACAGCTATTTATCCAGAAATATTTTCCAGGACTCAAAGCTACATTTTTTTCTCCTTTTTTTCAAAATCTTACATAAAGTTGTGCCAAAAAAAAAAGAAAGAAAAAAATCTTTAGATACTATAGTACTGATAGGAGTGTGTGCTCAAAATAATCATAATTGCCAAAAGGATTTACAGAGGTGGGCATCTCATTACAGGGTATTAGACTAGATTCTGTATCCCTCAAGTTTTGATTTACTTAAAATGAATACACTTATGTCTCTGTTTTGTTTTGCTTTTTAAAGTTCATCCTTCAGGGTTTATGCTAGAGAGTTGCATGTTCATCTCTCTGAAATAATTTGTTGCTTTAAAGGAGAATGGATTGTTTCTCCTGAATTTCCATTGCCACTTCTCTTTGATTCTTCTCTGAGTATGTATCTCTTTGTATTTTATGTGTAGTCACTAAAGAAAATTTAGTTACTGGTCCTAAAAGTCCTTATTCCTGCCCTTCACCCATCCCTGCTTTACTTGCTCTCATTCCTGTCTTGCTGCCTCTGTAAATGAGGTCTGGCTGGGCGTGGAGTCACATCCGAAAGTGAGCTGCTGCTTTCTGCCATGCCTGCTTTCTTTCTGAGTTAGGGTGTTTTGTTTGAGAGGAAACAAGCAGGGGCTTGGAGCAATTAGTACATGCTGTGTAGGCCTGGGTGTTAAGGGGGCAATTAACACCTTCCTCTGGATACTGGTAAGGGCCTGGTGGGGGCCAGCCCAGGTAAAAGAATAACCAATATTTTGATAAGCTGAGCTCTGAACATTTACGTAATGGGAAAGGGTGCTTAACTTTTATTTGGGACTTAGAGTTATTTTACCTACATTTTAAAACAGATACCATGTTCCTAGCAAGAGAGTAGTAATTGGTGTTATTGGGATTGTAGTATAGGTTATATATAGTATGTATTTGTCAAATAAGAACAGGAGAGATAATCATGTGATATCCCTACTTTGCACACTCAACTCAAGCTCAAAGAAAGCCCAGCTACCCTCAGCTCCTCCACCTCCACCTCATCACCACCCAACAATGCTTGAGATGGGAAGAGTGAATTCCTCCCACTGGGGTTGCCTTTTCTTGAATGCCATTTTATTGTCAAAGATGTTATACTTACTCTTTAAAGTATAGAGCACTTAACACTTACCTGAGAAGAACCTTACATGCTTATGGCCATGTAAATGTGTGTGCATATACAGTCATGTGTTACTTAGTTCAGTCAACTACGGGCTGCACGTATGAGAGGGTCCCAGTGGGGCTGCCACACAGGACGTGTGCAGTGAGCTGTACTACCAAGGTGTGTGACAGGGCACTGACGTTTGTACAACCACCACATCGCCTAACAGCATACGTCTCAGAATGCATCCCCATCATGAAGTAACATGTGATTGTTGTACTTGGTTATTTATGTAAAACTGTGGTGTAATGAAACTTTCTGGTTACTTACTTCAACACCATGTCTTCAGTGATTTCTCTGGTATCATTTAGATCACGGCTCTCATTTGAGGATTATCTCCCTGAGAGTTCTGTGGGGCCTTTCTAAGGATTATAAAATGCTGCATTTAGGTTCGGGACCCATTTTGCCTAGTGTTTAAGCATTCAAGGTTAAGCAAGCTATGCACAAAGCAGGGAAGGAAAAAGGAAGTCAGGGAGCTGGAGGTTGTGTTCTGCTGATTGAGCAGGGTGGAAACACAAGTCTAAGGAGGCGTCACTGCTGATGAATCCTGGAGAGAACTAGAGGGAGGGAAGCTAATCAAAAAAGCCTTCTCCCTGCTCTCATTTTTTTCTTATGTGTATTTCATTAGGGACATGTGAAATTTTACAGAATTTATTAGGCTTGTATTGTCCTAGTTTATAATTTGAAATTAAAATAAATGGAATGCTGTGAAGTGTGGTTTTTTAGAAGATGTTTTTGCCATTATTTTATCCAATGATTCTGTCTATATGATTATTCTTATTGACATTAATCTGGTGGCTCATCCAATCCAGTACTTTGTCCGAAGTAGGGATACCAGTCTCTCCTGCCCAGCCCACTGTGCTTTGGTGCTTTTCCAAAAATTTTAGGTACCAGTACCTTAAACAAGAACAACTTAAGGTTAGGAATCCAATATGGTCAGAGTTTTATTTTGCCAGAAAAAGACACAAACTGAAAAAAGAACACCACCATCTCTCACCTCTTATTTCATAAAAAAGAAGGGTCATTTTAATACCAAAAATGTGAGAGATACCTAATCTTAGGATGAGCAGACATTTTTGAAAAATTCACCACACTTATTTTTCTGTGTGCCACTAGGAAACCGGTCTCTTCCTGGGAGAGTATCACGGCAGACTTCTTTCTGCAGCCTGTCTGCTGCAGCTCGCCACCTGGCACTGCATCAGCACTGCTAGGTGTTAGAAAGGCCTCCCTTACAGTCTCTCCTTTTTCCAGGTGAGCATCTGTGGGACCTCATGCTGTTCCCTTCTCATAGGATATGATTCCTAGATCTTCGGGAGCAGTGCTCACTCTCCTCTGAAAGATCCCAGGCTAGGATGAAGGAGATGTCTAGAACAAATGTGTTTAATGCAGAAGCACTCAGGGAAAGCAGGTCATCCTTACTCACTTATTCCTTTACTCCTTCTGAATTTTAATGTTTATTATTTGTCAGACACCAACTGGGGCCTAACAGAGGAAAACCATCCAGGGGTGTTCATCTGACAAGATCGAAATTTGTGGATGCCCAGTCCTGCCCCAGCTCTGTGACGGGCTGCCAGGGGCACAGTGCAGCGGCAGCACTTGGCTCACCCTGGAGGGTCAGCAAGGCTTGCTACTGAAGAGCACTGTTAAACTGAGTCTTGCAGAGTGACACTGAATTTCTCAGATAAGTAGTAGCTTAAAGATCAGGTAATTAAGATGGAGCAGGACAGACACAGGGATGACCTATATAGGGAAATACAGGCAAGCTGGAGCTCTAGGGCTTTCCAGGAGCTGCCATAACAAAGTAACGTAAACTAGTGGCTTAAAGCAACAGAAATTACTGTCTCACAGTTCTGGAATTTAGATATCCAGAATAGAGGTGTCAACAGAGCCCTTATCTCTCTGAGACTTATAGAGGCGAATCCTTCCTCACCTCTTCCTAACTTTGGTGATTTGTCAGCAGATCCTTAATGTTCCTGGCTTGCAGCTGTATGCTTTCAATATCTGCCTCAGTTGTCACTCAGTATTGCCCCTGTGTGTGTGTATGTGTCCAAATACCTCCTTTAAAAGGACACCTGTCTGCCTTGGATTAGGGCCTATCCTAATGACCTCATAGAACTTGATTTTATCTACAAAGACCCTTCTGCCAAATAAGATCACATTCACAGGTACCAGGATTTAAGTCTTCAATATATCTTCTCAGGGAACACACTTCAACCCGTAATAGTGTGTATTGGGAGTGGTGAGCATAGAAACTCGAGAGTAGAATTTCTTTCTATGATCTTAGGATCATGTATTTTTCTTAGAGCATTGTACTTCTGTTTTATTCAGAGAACTTGAACTTTTTCCTAATCAGAAAACCCAAGTGTTTTCATGGGATAACGGCTCTGTTAAATAAGCCAAGACTTTTCCTAAATGTATACAGTTGCTTTTTCCCCCTATTTTGGAACGACATGTAAGACGTCTTTTTCCCTGTTAAATGTTAGATTGTTGGTTTTGGCCAGGTATTCATTCTAACTCATTTTAATGTAGCAATTATGACATCTTGCATTTACCATTCCCCTTCCCTTTGGGGTATTTATATATTTGGTAAGTGTGCTGTCAGTTACCTGGTTGATGTCATTATTTAAATGCTGAAAAAGTGCTGGCCAGGAAGAGAGCCTTGTGGCCTATCACTGACCCTCCATCCATGGAGATTGTGACCTCCGACCATCAGGCTTTAACTGGGTTACTTCTTTAACAGTTACCCCTCATCCAATGCAGGTTTTTGCTTCCCAGATATTCTTGTATAACACCATGAGAAAGAAATCATTTTTATATAACTTACATCAAAATATATTAAGTAGCACTCCCAAACAGCCCTGTCGTAATCACTACCCCTAAAACAGAACGAACAAGGTTTAGCGTGCATGGCTTGTTCTTAAGGATCTTATCAGTACTTGTTCTTTTCACAGGTCTCTCTAACCTACTCATTATTTATCTACTCTGGAATTTTGCTTCAAATGAGCATTCTACTTACCTGCCTTTCATTCTAGAATCTCAGTTTTTTTTTTCTTTTAAGGAATCTGAAAAATGTTTCCCTTTGCATTTACTGCTCTTATTATTGCAGTTCTTCTCAAGACAACCACAACTGCAAAATTTTTATTGACTGGGTCATGTAAACAAGAAACACTTTTAGTTGATCTCCATCCACAGCCCCCTTACTTGCAAAGCAGAATTAGAATATCTTCTGGAAAATGTTGTGAGTTCACATTATCTTGAGAGGGAGGCATACTGCCTTTATTTAGGATATGGCAGGTAAAACTGATACTAAAATGATTCACAGCATTAGTTCTGTTTAGCTCCATTTTTCACAAAAAGATAATTCCCCTCTGATTTTCTTAAGATAAATTTTTAGGGTCAAACTATTCTGCATTTGTAATGATTGCTTATCTTTATCTGCAGCACCCAAGAATAATCTTGTTCAGAGGCTACATAGTAGCAAGCCAGTATATGAGCCCTGTTTATTTTTCCCTTCACATTCACTCCTATCAATGGGGCTGGCCACTACATTAGCATTCATTTGTTTATATAGTTCAATTTTTTTTTTTACTAGTGGAACATTTATATTGTATCCCTAAATTTCTTAGAACTGAAATGAGTAAAATAGGTAGAATTTCCCTTTTCAGTCTTTTTAAAGACTGACTTTCCAGACCCTGGGCAATCATGTTTTACTACTTCAGAAAAAGATACCCTGGTGCCCTTGCCTCAAAGTCAACATTGGGTGTTCAGTCTAGGAAATGTTCAATTTGACTCGCCCTTTCTAGCTTGTTCAAAACCAAGAGAAATTTTTAAATAATTTTTATACTGTGTTTTAATAGTTTCACATAACTCTGTTTTACTTCAGCGAGCATGTTTAATTTTACTCTCTATCATGCTATTCTTCTTTTGAATGAAGCAGTCTTTTATGGTTTTCAGTGTTGGAGTCTAATTCATTCAATTTCTGTAGACTCTAACAGTTCGTTGGTTGTGTGTGTGTGTGTGTGTGTGTGTCTGATTTGTTTTGAAAGGAGCATCATGTTTAGAGACACTTGAAAAACAACCTAGGAGCAAAAACTCCTCTAGGATTTGGGCCTCTCTGGTGGTGCAAGAGGTTAAGACACAACCTATGACGCTATCTGCAGTTTGATCCCTGGCCAGTTTGATCCCTACCCACATGGACCAGCAGACCACTCCTGACTCACCTGCTGCTCCCCTCAGCAGGCTATATTTCAGTCAATCTGCGTGTTCTGTTCCCCACTTTGTCTCTGGTGAATCCTGTCACCGTCCATACCTCTGGCCTGTCCTCGAGTTTTTATATGCATAAATAAATAAATCTTTTAAAAAAAAAAACTCTACTAAGATTTTTGTGTTTTTTTTCCTCCCAACCTATTTTTATAGTTTTCAATACTAATTTTTAATTCTGTTAAACTTCTTAGTAGCTCCTTCATGTGTTTTAACAAACTAAATTAGGATAAAATATAAGACCATGTCCATTTTTCAAGTATTTCCCGCATCCAACACTGAAGGGGGAAAACATTCATATTAATTGCTTCTATTTCATTTCTTTTTTTTAATAAATCTTTTTTTTTAAGATTTATTTATTTATTTATACAAGCACTGGGTACAGTCAGAGCATGGGAGGTTGAGAGAATTCACCAGAGCCAGAGCGGGGAACAGAACAGGCAGACTGACGAAGTACACTGCTGAGGGGAGCAGCGGGCGCTGCAGAAGAGGTCTGCCGTGCCATATGGGACCCTTGCCGGTGGCCGGGGATCGAACCGGTCCTGCAGAGGCTGCGGGCAGCTTCGCAGCCCAGTGCTCAACCGCTGCACCACCAGGGGAGGCCCTATTTCATTTCTTCAACCAATATGTTAAGTGGATGCAGAAAACTAACCATCAAAATGGCAGGTATACATTTTTTTCCTCAACATTTTGCAGCATCAGATCACACTGGTGCTCTCTAGTGTAACAGTGCCACTATTTGGAGGGAATGTGAGAAAAGAATAATTATTTATTAGTTTGAGCATCTGTTATGTCAAGCTCTCCACCATCCCCTTGACAACAGTTCTGCCAGGTAGATGTTTCTATGCCCCTTTGCAGCTGGTAATACTAAGGCCAGACAACTACACCAAAGTCACACGGGCTTCGTCATTGGCCAAGTAAACTCTTGAGGATGGGTCTTTCTGATTATCAGCATGACAATGAAGTTATTAAAGCAAAGAAAATACACAGCACATTTTGGTAGGAGAGAAACAGAACTTCCTCAGTTATTGTCAGCTTATAAATTAGATTAATAAATAAAAGACCACTTTTTTCTTTATTGAAGCAACACTGAATCTATATACAAATTTTCTGCCTTTGTTTTAAAAGTAGAACATTAATCACTGAGACTTTTGGAGATTCATTTTTATGATGTACAAACTAATTTTTTAAAAAGATTATTTATGCATATAAGAGCTGGGGTACAGGCCAGAGATGCAGGAGGTAAGAGGATTCACCAGACAGAGTGGGGAACAGAACAGGCAGATTGACTGAAATACACTGCTGAGGGGAGCAGCGGGCGAGATAGGAGAGGTCTGCTTCGCCATGTGGGTTGCTCTCTTGCCGGCCAGGGATGGAACTCATGCTGCAGAGGCTGTGAATTCCTTCATAGTGCGGTGCTTAACCCCTTGCGCCACCAGGGAGGCCCTGTACAAACTGATTTTACTTGAAGAATTCTGGGTACCATGTTCAGCACATGTTATTTTCCTATGATTTATTATTGGGTTGTTGGAAAAGTCATGATGTATTTTTTCTGTTTTTCAAGCAAAAATGTATCATGATATTTCTGACAACCAAATTGTATTTGGGAGCACTAATTTGGACCTGGGCATCTATGACTCCATAAAGCACTACAATACAATGACCTGTGGCAAAGTACTTTCATAAGGTAATATAAATGACCATTTGTGTGCTATTTGCTCTTAAAAGACCATAAAATAATGTAAAGCTACTTTACCATGATTGTAGATCATAACAGACTTGACACTCAACTGTAATAGCAAATCTGTGTAATAAATCAAAATGCACTGTATTACACTTTATTTAGAAGTCTACGTTTTTCATAATGTCAAAAATGCACCTTAGTCATTTCTAATGAGATAGATTAATGTTTGTTCTGTATGAAGTATTTAGTTCAATTCATACCTAGAATAAGCAGTATTAGTTTGGTACTTTTTGTTGTATTTATAATATACTGCTGTGTCATCCTGGAATATTGAAAAGGCAAATTGGAAGGAGTATTTGTAAATGTAGTCAGAAAAAGTTGCTTATCCCATAATTTGAATGTAAATTACCAATTTTTTCTTTAAATTACAAATTTCATTTGTATTCTGGAAGTATTGTTTCATCTTAAAATTTAATGTTATGAAAAATCAAATATGCAGATATATTTTTTTCTTGTGAAAAATGTGGCACTTTTTCCTGAAGGTTCTATAATTCATTCTATATCAGCTCATATTAGGGCAAGCACACTAGTGATGGTGTGACTGCTGCTCTGAGTTTCTGCTAAACCACCCTTTATCTGTAGGGTCTATATCAGTGACTAAAGCTGAAGCTCACTGTTCTTTCCAGAACAGTTGAGAAAAGTGAACCGTGGTGGTCCCTTTTCTCCATCTTCTGTGCTCAGAGAGATACATCACTGGCTTTCATAGCACAGATACCATGGATTATTTTTCTCAGTTAACTTTCTAAGTCAAGTTAAGTGTTTAATGCTAGTTCAAAGAAGTCCTTAGTCCTTCTTTTTTAAAGATTTATTTTTTATTTATACAGTAGCTGGGGTACGGGAGGGTGAGAGGATTCACCAGAGACAGAGTGGGGAGCAGAACAGGCAGACAGACCGAAAGCACTGCTGAGGGGAGCAGCAGGTGAGACAGGAGAGTCTGCTGCACCATGTGGGTAGCTCCCTGGCTGGGCGGGAATCAAACCCTTGCCGCAGAGGCTATGGACAGCTTCACAGCCACGGGGGAGGCCCCAGAAGCACTTAGTCTGAAAACTCTGTCCTTTCCATTCATCTCCTAGCTTTCCTCATCATTCCGCTTTAATTTCTTGAACTTGAATTATTGCCTGAGTACAAAGAACAAAATAAATAAATACAGGAACATAAAATGGGGCATCTCTCTCTGCTAATCCTAACCGTAAGATTTTCATTAATCTTACCAAAATCTTGTTTTCATTATTTCATCCTGCAGTTACAAAACCTCCAGCCACATTCTGTTCTCTGACTGCTTTTCCTGGAACCCAAGGTCCTACAGGACCTTTTTTAGACTGTTTCCATAATTCCCTACATAGTTTGCATTAGTCTTCTGTTTATTGTCTTCCATACCCATTTGAATTTCTGCTTTCCCCTCAGATTTTTCTTGCTTAACTTGACCTTCCTCCTGTATTTATGCCCCTTTATTTAGCATTTGTCATACGAGATCTCAGTATTCAGTTTTTTAAATATTAAAAATGTCTTACATCCTCCAAAGTCTTTCCCCCCTTGATGGCTGGCATGATATCATATCCTTGTATTTTTTATACACCTTCTATGGTAAAAGGTATACTGTCAACGTGCTGTAAATGATTGTGGGTTGATTTCTTGGTCTGATCTTTTCTTGACTGCACTTGTCTTTCCTGTGTTCCGTTCCCCTAGTAGCCCCAGGTCGCTTTCTGACCTTTAGGTCTGCAGCAGTTTTCCTGCCAAGAATGTTTCTCTTTCCAACCGCGACTCCAATTCAGGGTGCATCAGATGAAGCTTCCATTTCTGTCCCATATATCAGCAATCATTAATTCACAAAGGCACAACCAGCCACACAACACAAGTCGAACAGGCATCTAATGTAAAAGTTAAGCCAAAAGTAACTGGAATGAAAATGAAATCTCATTCTAAGCTTTTCATATTTTTTATATCTTTGTGGGGTTTTGAAAAGACACTGCAAATCTGCAGGGCCAAAAAGTTAAAATCTTACAAAATCTGTTTAGTATTGATTGCTTGATTCTAAATTTACATGTGTTGTATCTCATCTTCAAATGCATACCACATCCTGTAGCACATAAATGAATACAACCTGCTGAATTATTCAAGGGAGTGAAGATTCACAATAACATGGATAAATGATTCCTGCTACTACTTTCTTTTAAGACTCTCTTGGGCAAATTTTTCTGTTAGGAAAATGAATATAATTTAAAATTTCCTTTTCTTGCCTTTATTCAACCACAGTTAGAATAGCTAAAGAAAATTTTAGAAACTATCCTTTCCCCTGGGAAGCCATTGAAAAAGCTAAAGTAAGAAAAAAAAAAAAGCAAGTTAGCATATGAGATATTCTGTATTATTTGGGTGTGGATGAGTATGTGTGTGTGTGTGTTTCTTTTCCCCTAAATCCTAAAGAAAAAATGCATTTCTACCAATTAGGTAAAGCTTTAGCAGTTGTGTGCCCTCCTCACTCCTCACTGGCATGCTCTGTTGGACATCTTACTTCAAGATGGCCCAGTGTCATCTCTGAGAAAGTTAGGTAACTTCTTTCTGAATGTTACCAGCATTTACCTTATAGACACTAGCAGCTACTGAGTCTGTCCTCATTCCCTCAGGTGTTTGGAACTGTGTAGATTCAAAATGGAGACTGTTTTGAACCCATGGAATAGACTGTTTGGTGACCAGAGTTTCTGCATTTGTCAGTATGCTTGACCAAAGCAAATGTTGTGCCTCCCATCATTACTGCTTTGTAACTACTAAAGGATTTAACTTAAGATAGGTCCTACTTACAGAGCTTCTGTACTCACTCTGCCCCTCAGTTTCGTATCTACAAACCTGGAGCAGTACTCTACCTGCTCAAAAGGGTGTTGTGAAGATTATAATAATTGACAGAACAATGCCTGGCACAAAATGAAAGCTGTATAAATGTAAGTTATTACTTTCATTATTCCCCAAATTAACTCATGAAGTCACCGTCTCCACTGTTGACGCCAATACAATAACCATGTATTCAGAAGTTTGGTTTTGTTTTTTCCTCATTCCCATCTCCTGCCCCTCTTCTTGCTGATCACTGTCATTTGCATGGGCACAGTATCTCTCCTGGATCAGCTTAAGTCCCTCTTTGTCTTTCTTTCAGAAGCAGGTCTGCTACTAAAACCAACAAACAGAAATAATCACCCTAGGTGAAAAAGTGATAGTCCACCCACCCTTTCTCAGACTTAAAGTATCTGTTTTTGTTTATAAGTATACATGTTTTCTTACTGTTGTTTCCCCACACACCCACCACTTTTTCAGGCTTCATAGTGTTCACAAGATATTCCAAAACTAGTCCATAGCACTGCAAATGACCCCATGATACCTTAAGTGAATTTACACCTGGAATGACCAGTATTAAAATTACTGATCAACCATTATCGCCATCTGTTGGTGGAGGTTGGAGTGGACTCCGCTCTCAAGAACCTTGACTTGAACTGAGTATGTGCAAAAGCTGCAAGTTCCCTAGTGAAGGGGGGAGGAGGAGAGAGAGATTGAGAGAGAGAGAGAACGTACATTCACACACACACACACATTCAGGTGCATTGGGCATTGTCTATAAGTATGTACACCAATATTTTTTTCATATCCAGGACTTCAGAGGATTTTAATATTTCAGCCCACTGTTCTAAGTGTTCTAGTTACAGTAAATATATATTTTTTAATAATTAGGGTAATTAACAAAAGGATACAAATTAGGAAGGACTGAGTATTGTGGGCAGAGGGGAAAAAACTAAGCTTGATTTACTAATTGCAAACTAAAAAATTCTTAGATTTTATATCACAGCAGATAAAAGAAGAGTTCTAAGTAGATATGGGAGAAAAATGATGACAGCTGTGGTGCAAATGAAAGAAGTTTGGGTAGATTCTAAGGGAAATACTATTTACCAAATTCACATAGGCTTATAGTCTTAGATGTGAGTTTTTGCTTGTTCTCACTCCTTGAAATTCTAAGTATTCTGTAGTCACCTCTCTTAATTAATCTTTATCATTTTACATTCAAAGTTTCCTCTGGAGTGATTGTCTACTGTTAGCAAAGAATAATGCATTCTCGTGGTTGGGCCTGTGGTCCGAGCTTGTTACTTTGAAACCATGTAAAACTCAAAGAAGCTTCATATTCAGTTTTCCCAAAGAATCCTAAAGCTAGCTTTCTTGGACCTGCATCTCTGTGATGTTCTAAAAGTATGAATCCTGCCAGTCAGGAGCTGTATTTTTCTCAGTACATAGTATCTCCCTTTTACTTAAATGATGGTGTTGTGTTTCACAAATTATACTGCAAATAGGAACAAGGGCTGGTGAAAATCTGGTCACTTTATGATGCTGACAATCAATTATTAGACTAAATGTTAATTATCTGTAGTTGTATATTTTCCTACCCCCTCACCCCTATCACTTGCCCTACATTATTGTATCTTACTACAAATAAAATTAATAGAAGGAGCATGGGAATACCTCTGAACCCTTCACCCCTTTCTGTTCCTCAGGGTATAATTTGATGGACAGCTGTTCCCCACAATCTAGATCTGGCCCTTTCTCGTGTCATTGAAGCCACTTGTTCTTGCCTTCCCTACAATATTATGATTTCCAACAATAGTGACTGCATTACCCACAAGAAAAGCTAACTTAGCTTAGGACCTGAGTGATTTAAAGTTTTAAATCTTCCAGTTTATGGGTCTGTTTTAATGAGGGTCTCTTATGCTCTGAATGTTGTAAGTGAGCGGATGACCCCAAAAGAAGATATTTTAGGAGAAGGCAATCCTTCAGCACTCCTCAGGTAATTATTCCAGATAAGCGTCTTCCTGATCCACTGGATTATCAATATGCAGTGGTTCCATGGACCAGAGCCAACTCTTTTTGACTTTCTGGAAAGTCAAAGTTTGACTGTCTTTCAGACTGAACCCACAAATCATGATGAAAACCACAACAGAAAGTAAAACAAACACATTTCAGAAAAATCTCTTCTCCTACACCCACCCCCCCCATTCTTATCCCTCTTTCAGCTAAGAACCACATCTCTATTTCTCATGTTTGAAATAAACTACTTGCTTTGGTTTGAAGAAAAAACCTATTCTAAAACCTTAGAGCTTCCATTTTGTCTCTCTCCTTTCTGAGTATTCTGAGTATAAAAAGGAAACATTGTTTCTTAAAATTATTTCATAATTACATTGCATTGAGAACTTAAACACAATTCATTTTTGAGCTTTGGGATTTTAGGCAGATCTTAGGCTCAAAATTTCTATGAGCTTATGTTTTCTCATTTGCAAAAATGGGAATAATAACACCTCATAAGGTTTTTGTGAAGTTAATTAAATAAGATCATACATACAAAGTGCCTGGCACAATGCCTAGAACATAAGTAAAAACTGAGTAAATACAATCCCCTTTCAGGATTATTATAAAATCACCAACTAAACGGTTAAAGAGATTAGGGATGGTTTCATGGAAAAGATAATGTTTGAACAGGTTCTTCAAGTTCAAGCATGGGTAGAATATGGTAATGGAGGGATGGGAAAGACATGTTCTGAGTAAATTAATACAGCAGACAAGGATTGAAGGATCAGAGGCTGGAGCTAAGGAGAATCATCATGTGCTTTTTGAATTAGTCTAGGCACAGGGAAGGGAAGGAGTGCATATTGGAAATCTGCCAGAGACAAAACTCAGGAAAGTTATTGATGGGCGGGATCCGGGATGACTGGGTTGGTGATTGCTGTCTCCTGGACCTTGAGCGTGTAAGAGGACTGGGAGAGTGCCAGTGCTAGTGAATGAAAACAGACTTGAACAGGAAGGAGACAGGGAAAGATGTAGTTGGGGATCTTCGGGAATGAGACTGAGAAAGTAATGGGCACGGGGTTACGTTTTACTAGATTTTTAAGTGTCTTAATAAAGTAATACAATATTAAGTTGAAAAAGGATGAGACAAACCCTAAAGTTTTGATGGATTAAAAAGAAATGGGCATCATCAGAGAAAATTGTGTTAATTAAAACCATGGCATTGGATGAATTTCCTAAGAAAAGGCAGGGTTGAAGACCAAATATTAATGTGATGACAGTACTTAGTTCAGGTGGGAGGGAGGAGGAAGCTGAATGGGCAAAGCAGCACTGAAAGAGCACCCAGAAATCTGGAATGAGATCTTGGGAGTGGGCGGGGGCAGAAGCAGAGGTGCAGGTGGATAGTTGGGGAGGTCAGGAGCAGCATCTCGGAGTAAAGAGAGCAAAGAGAACCAAAACCAAGAGTGCATATCAGTGCTACTAAGGGCCTTTTCACTTTCCTGCTTTCAGCCTCTCCCTTTCTCCATGTAGTTACCTTTCACATTAAATGTGGAGAGCAGGACCAGTGAGTAGACAGCCAGCTACTAACCTCGAAATATCCTTACTTAAGTTTGGCTTACAAAAGACTGAACTCTGTGACCTCAAGCAAAGTCTCTTAATCTCTGTGATTCTCAACCCTTTTATCCTAAATTGGAGGCATACCAATTTTTTCCCTCCTTTTGGAAAGGCATGAGGCAGGCAGGGATGCAATCTAAAAGCATTTTTGGCTAAAACTTATACAAACATGACAGTAAATATCAAGCACGTAACTGAGATAGATAAATAGTTGCAAAAGGTAGTCTTTAAATCACTTTTTCTGATTTGCAGATTTTTTTAAATTTTTTTTTTGTAAGCTTAGTGACCTGTGCTAATGTTGTTGAAAATACTCAGAATCTCTATAGGGAATTGAAGGTGTTTTGCAGCATTATGCCTCTTGGATGTAATTGTCATTTGAACCTTAAATTATCTTTACTTTCATGCCTAGTTAGTAATCATTTCATTATATGATTACACGGAGTGAAAATTAACTGAGGGAAAGGGGTGGCTCAACCATTTGTTTCTTCAAGAAAAATTTATTTCAACTTGTTCATTGCATAAAATAGAAACCTACAATATTAAAAATGGAAGTGTTAGATACATGCATTTCCTAAAATTTTTAGCACTCGTTTTAGTCCTCAAAAATCAATCCTGAGAAATTAATACTAAAGAAAATGTCAAATTTTTATAAAAAAACTTTTTGAATTTACCATGTATAAATAGAACATGTCTCAGATACATAGCAGAAGTTATGTGTGTTTCCCTGAGTACTAGTAATTTGAAAAATAATTTTTCAAAGTTTTTCCCTCAATTTTAGAGAAAAGCATAGATTACAGTCCCTTACATAGTGACCTGGTCACTATGGAAGTTCATAGAATTAGTACATATATTTAAGCTATACTGCTATTTCATTTTCAATAGCAGTACAGTAATTTTAATGTTCTGTATCTTTTCTTTCTTCCCCTAACTTCTGTTGTGCATTAAGAAATTAAAACACATTTCTCATATAGAACCTCATAAAATTAATAATTCCTGGTTTTATATTTTGATTGTCAATTTCTCATATATATATGTATTACACTCTTTAGTGAACATACTGTATAATTACTACTGAGTTAAAAAGTGCTAAATATATAAACAGTTATCAAAATCATAGGTTAAAAAATCCTTTTTAAATTTTCTATCAAATGTGTTAAATATATACATGCACACACATTCCCTTCTGTGATGACCTTTAATTATGCAGTGCTGTCTGCAAAACCAAAATAAGCAGATATAGTGTAGGCAGCTTTTATTCCATTATTATTTCATAAAGTCTGTATGGGTCATAGTACTTTTCCTTCAGTAAGTCTATGGTCTTGCATTTTACTTTGTATTTGACCGCAGGCATAGTGTTACTAGAAGAAACTATATTTTAATAGAGCCCATAGTCCATATTTTTGTTGTTGTTGTTGTTGTTCTAAAGATTACCAGGTAAGTGCCTGATTCCTCGAAGCTAAACATCAAACTGTAATACAGTTTGGGCAAAGCAGCACCTCTGCTTCTGCCCCCCACCCCACTCCCAAGATCTCATTCCCGCTTTCTGGGTGCTCTTTCAGTGCTGCTTTGCCCATTCAGCTTCCTCCTCCCTCCCACCTGAACTAAGTATTATCATCGCATTAATATTTGGTCTTCAACCCTGCCTTTTCTTAGGAAATTCATTAGTTTTGAGTTTAGAATTCTGTCCCCTAGTAAAGAACATTTTGTACATTAACATATTTGTTTGAAAAGTATGTATATTCTTTGGACTTGCACATTACTAAGGGTTCCTTGATTATAACACTTCTTTTTCTTTTTTAGATATGGGAAAATCGTCTCCACAAAGGCAATTTTGGATAAGACAACGAACAAATGCAAAGGTATGTTTCTTTGGCTGATGGTTTGCAGAATCATAGGTTTAGAAAAATGAAATTTTAATCCTGGTCTTTGGTTTCAAAACCACCTCTACATTATTAAAAACCAAATTTTATATGTCACCAGTTCTGTCTTGCACAATGTCAGTGTGCTGCTTACGTTTATCCCTGGTTGAGTTTTGGCTGGAAACCCAACAGCAGCTATTAGTTTGCCAGAATTCCAGATTTGACGCCAGTGGAGTTAACATGCATAATACTGGTTGGCATTTAGCCCCTGCTTTTAAAAGGGGAGTAGAGTTAGAAAATAGCTTTTCTTTCCTGAGCCTGAGGAGATTAGAGCTGCTTACTGAAGACCATTGGACTGTACTAAAGAACTGAAAAGATTACATATTGTGCAAATTGGCTCTATTAATTAGAATAGAGTAGTTTTAAGCAGTACTTAATTACATGTTTCAATACACCCAATTGTTCTCTGCTGAATGCCTGTTGACAATATTGGCAGCAGGGAGGAGAGAACCATTTTCACTGACCAGATTGTAATAGGGAGGGGAGGTCATACACCCCTTTGAAATATGCTGCTGCATTAATTTGATGTACTGACCTTCAGTTTTGTGTGTAATTAGGATGAGCTCATCCAGCTTCCTGAGCTGGAAGAGGAGGCTTCTACAGTAGGCAGCACCAATGTGTGTGCCTCTGACTTAACAATAAGCATGTGATTTCTAGGAAAAGGAAAGAATGGGGTCAGCTGATTTTGAGGCTAACTACTGACCCCATGAATTGAAAGAAGGTTGACAGGAATAGGCAGAGAAGGCAAATCTCCTCATTAATTAGACCCCAGTTTTTCAAGTGGTGGTGACGACGGCTGTGGCTTAACACAATCTGAAAAAGGCAAAGAACATAAATGAGCCCCTATGTAGGGCCTCGTCTAAGAAGCCAGCCCTTTGCTTTAATCTAGCCTTGAAGTGGCTCATTGTATATATGTCTCTTCTTCAAAGCTCCCAAATTTAAAGGCACTGTTGTGACAAATATCTAAGCCCATGTTTAATCAACAGAGCACATGTAAGGCAGTTTTACCTTGGGACAGTGAATAGAGCAGTGCTTTATGAAGAGTGGTGCTCTATAAATATTTTAAATGAACTACAGAGAGTCAAATTGTAGACTAAAATGTATATACTTAGTTGCCAAAATGAGTCTTACTTAACATATTTGCAAGTGATTTGGGAGCCCAGAAAAAATCTTTTGGTTTTCTAAACAAAAATGAACTCTTGCTGGCAAAAAACAGGAAGCTGATCTCTAACATTTCTTTCAAACCAAGAGAGGAATTACAGTAGGCAAGTGGTTTTATTGCATAACTGTACCTCTGCACCCCCAAGTAAATAAATCAGTCTTACACGGCAGATCAGTGTGTTAAACAACAGGGCTGCCCTAGGTAAGTGGGGGCTGGGACACAGTGGCCTCCCTGGTGGCATTCTTTATGCTGTCACTGTACTGAGAAATTTACATGCCTCTCCAAGCAAACTATTCTCTAGAAGTCAAAATTATACCAAATGCTCAACATCATCTAAAATACTACTACGAAACCTAACACTATAATACAAAACCCTAACAGTTAAAAAGGGTCCAACGATAAGTGCAGAGATATGTGGGGCTTTGAAATAGGGGTTGGAGTAATTCAGAACTGATTTTCAATATAACGTCTGCTGGAACTCTCACTTAAAGCAAGTCTCAGGACATAACTGTCTCCTGTGGGGGCAAAGATGGTGCTTATTCTAGGGCTCTCAGCCTCAGACAAGCCTCTCAGCAATAGATGTCAACAGATTTCTCCTGAGTGGGTGAGGGAAAAGAGTAAGAATAGGCTTATAAATTCCTATACTGAGAGATTACTTAAAAAAGGAATTTCAGGGGCCTCCCCGGTGGCGCAGAGCTGTGAAGCAATCTGCAGCCTCTGAAGCGCGGGTTCGATTCCTGGTCGGCCAGGGAGATTCCCACATGGCGTGGCAGACCTCTCCTGTTTCACCCACTGCTCCCCTCAGCAGTGCTTTCTGTCTGTCTGTTCTGCTCCCAGCTCTGTCTCTGGTGAATTCTCTCACCCTCCCATGCCTCTGGCCTGTACCCCAGTTCTTATATAAAAATAAATAATAAATCTTTTAAAAAAAAGGAATTTCAGGACAAACGACAAGAAATAACATTTAATGTAGTTCATAATAAAGATCTATAACATGTTATCCAGGTTATCAGTAATGTAAGGTTAGGTAGGTGAATGGATAAATAGATTCATCGAGTATTGGGCATAAATGAAAAGTTCTTATGTACTAATTTTTTGAGACTGAACAAATCAAAATGAGAAATGAGAAATAATGGAAATGAGAAATAATAGAGGTCACACAACATTTTTTGTCACAAAACATTTTGGAGCTGACAACCAAAAGACAAAATTAAGCTGAAGGAGTAATTGCTCTGAATAACATATACCTTAGTTATTAAATTTTAAAAAGTCACAATTTAGTTGTGCTTTCACATTTCATTTTTTGTCAGTTTTTAGCTAAGAAAGCTATTTAAATGATTTTTCACATTGGTGTATGAGGCAGCTCGGGCTCACCCCACCAAAAACAAAACTCATGAAGAATGTGACATTGATTGATTGATTAATCATTAATGTTCAGTTTGATACAAGACCAGAAAACACGCTTTCATACATGCACCACTGTGCACTTGCAGAGTTGAAGAGAAAACAAACCAAAGGGAAAATAAGGGCAAGAGCAGGAAATCTAAGGATATTACAGTGGCCTTATGTTGGCTAGTGTTCAAAGCAAAAGTAGAATGCATAAATTCAGTAATCACAATGTGAAGGAAAATCTAGGAGGCAGGAGTAAGCTGTCATCTTGAGATCTGAGAAAAGTCCTCCTGGGGATCCAGTCAGAGGGTGCTGTGTGATTTAGTGAATTCTATCTTCATTTTAAAACATCTTTGTACAATTTATATAATGAAACCCACTGAGCCTATATAACCTAATTTTACATAGTCTTCTATCACTGTAAAGTAACAACATAGAGAAAATGGGAGACACACAACAGCACATGCTTCTATTATCTTTGTTTTCAGCAAATATTTATGAAACAACTATGTGGTAAGCATTGGGAAAAGCCAGAAATGGATGTAAACAATTCACTAAAATAGAACCATTGTGGATTTTTCCTAGCAAGAAAATAACAAAATAATACTAGTAGTACCTGGGTGGATAATAGTTTTCAACTACAATAAAAAAAATTGAGATGTTCTGTTTATTGTAATTTATTGACAACAATAAAACTGGGGGGCAAAATTAAATAACCATTATTTAAAATTACATCATTTCAGTGTAGCTGGGTGTTCATTTATGACCTGCTAAAATTGTGTTTGGTAATAAAATATGTATGAGTGCCTGTGTGTGCCTCTGTAGAGGGATGGCAAATTAGCGTTAACAGCAGATTTCTAAAAACATCTAAAATATGTTTAACCTAATTTCTAACCTGGCATTTGAGTTGCATTCTCTGCTTTTACCTGGATCAACCTCTTCTTTTCCGTTCCAGCCTGGCTATTTCTCCACTGTCTAAATCAAATTAAGCCTACTTCAATCCAATTCCAAGTAATATAAGGAAGCTGCTTCTTGCTTCGACTTTAACACTCATTTCTCCTAAAACATCTATTTCTGTAATTGATTGTCTTCTCTATTTCATTACAACTTATTTTGTTACCAGGCAATATTTTTGGCACTAATACTGCAAACTGACCTTTGGACTATTTTTGAGCTCTCTGTTTAGCCTTCTTGATATGTACATTTGTCTATTTTGAGCCTACCCTGCTGTCAAAATTACTATATCTTTATAATATCTATAAAATATTAGGACCTATCCCTCCTCTATGCAACCTCCAAATAATACTTCTTTCAAAATGTTCTTATTCATGTCAAATTAGTTTTATAATAGGTTTGGCTTCCCAGAAAATTTCTGTTGATATTTTTGCCTGGTACTCTGATCTTTTAAATGGTGTACTAAATATAATTTAACCTTTTCTCAACAACTTCAGAGTTCTCACAATGAAAAATCAGTGATTGCCTATTTCAATAGAACTGTGCTCATGGGATCAGTTGAGATTCATGGGGCTGTTTGATCTTCTATTGCATAAGTCCTATTCTTTGTATAATTTTTCTCTTTTATTGCTTGCTATTAATTTTCACTGCTGGATACCATCCATATGCTTATTTTGTATGAGGCCTACTTAACCCAGCCCCTTTTCCCCTAATTTCCTGCTTTTGATTTGTTGTGGCCAGAAAAAACAGATGACCATCTTGTTTAAAATGTTTGTAAAGCTATGGATAAATAAGCTTTGAACCAGGGCCTCTCTTAGAAGGTTGTTTGTTTTGTTATGTTCTGTTTTTAGACTTTAGGGCATGAACTGCTGAAACAGCTATTTTGGGTATTTAGAAGGTAAACCCCCTTTCTTTTGAAGGGAGATCATGAGCTGTATTTTTAGGTAAATATGTAATGATATTTTTAACCAAGAACTAAAGTTTAGATCATTAATATTTTGGCTATCTCGTGATTGTAGTTAACTTGAAAAATAAAGCTTAATCTCCAGATTAAGTTATTTCTGTCCTCTGTAAGTTCTGTTAGGATGGCTCCATCTTTCTTACAGAAACAGTAAGAATGCTGTTTCTCTGAAGTTGATTTCTTTCCTTTTTTTAAACATTGGTTGGTAACTGAAATGTTTTTTTTTTCCTTTTTCAATAACTACAGAACACCTGAGAAAGAAATCTGGAAAAGCTGTGTGTTTGTTGTTTTCAGTTTGAAGGGAAAGTTGCCCATGATAGGTAGGGACGAGCAGATGTAGGAGGACACAGCTTGGTGGCTGTTTGAGCTTGAGACCTGTCAGGACCTCAGAGTTTTGTTTCTGTTGCCTGATTCATGAAGCAAGTGGAGTCATTTTTTTACTCTTTACATAATCATAAAATAATGCCTTACAACTGTGCTTTGTGTTTCAGGTTATGGTTTTGTCGACTTTGACAGTCCTGCAGCAGCTCAGAAAGCTGTGTCTGCCCTAAAGGCCAGTGGGGTTCAAGCTCAAATGGCAAAGGTAAGTTGAGGGCCAGTAGTGGCTTCTTTTGTCCCTGAGGCTGACACATGCTTTTCCTGTCACAGTTCCATTCTTCCTCCCTCCCACCTAGCCGCCATCGCTTCTAGACAGTGCCTTGTAGTTCCAGGCCCTGAATAGTAGTGAGTGTGCCAGAGACAGCTCCTCATAATTTTATATGTGAAAAGCAGTTTTATAAATGTATACAGTTTTACATAGCATATTATATAACCCCATAATTTAAATGAGAAATTGCCCCAGACTTTCTCCCGTACTCAGGTATTTATGGATTGAAAGTGTATACTGTTTAAAAAAAAATTAATATATCAGTGTTCAAGGAATTAAAATTTTCTAAAATTCATTTTAGAATCACCTAAGAAGGTATTGTATATTGAATGTCATTCTGAAAGAATAGCAGTCTACTTTAGCGCATACTTTGCTATATACATATGCTTATACAACTTTATATAACTTTACTGGTAGTTTTAATACATTGTAAGGCACAGGTACAATTTCTTCTATAAAAAAGTCAGATAATTTTAGACATTGGTTTATTATTTGGATATAAATCCACTCTTAGTAGTCATATAGTAGCTGTATTCATAGCTCATTTTCTATCAACGTAGTATTCTAGATGAGGAGTACTGTTGAATTGATATTTATGCCCATTTTTATTGTCCAAATGTAAACTGGGGTTATATCGTACCCATTATCTGTAGTGTGCTTATGATATTCATATAATTATGTAGCGTTTTCCTGACTTCTCGCCCTGGTATTGTTGTGGAAAATATTTTCATGCATAAAACTCAGAAGTTTGACACTGTGTATTCTCTTCAAAAGACAAACAGTTTTATATTAGCTTTTTTCTTTATGTGCAAAGGAAAGTAATTTTGTGCTGTCCTTTGCTACATCTGAATCCTTGAGGAATATTCACATCTTCATAAGGAAAGATGATTTAGGGAATTTACAAGACTCTGATAAAGTGAATCTTTTGTCTTAAGGCCTTAGGTGGTAACTAAGGACACACATACAGCTAGCGGGAAAGAGATTTTCCCTGAGAAGAAGAATTAACGTAAATAAAGATTTCAGGAATTATGAAAGGGATCGCCTTTTAAAGTTGTCCTTGACTTTTAATATTTTTACAGCTTTGGATTGAGCTGGAATTATTTTAGATCTTTTTGAACTCCAGGGTAAAAAAATTAAACAGAAACTGTAAATATTAAGCACCATGATTTTCAGATTATTTGTCCACAGTATTGAGCAGTTCCCTATGACATTGTTGAAAGACAGTGATTGAGGTTTAAATATGTTTATGAATATACTAAATATATTCAGATACATTAATACATCTTTGAAAGAGTTATTGCAATACTCTGTGTTGCATGATAATGTACAAAGTGTTTGATCTGCCTCTGTAAACAGGGGATATTATCGCACAGTTCAAAAATCTGTAGGGTCCAGATTTTTTTCCTCTGTCCATTTGAACTCACTCTGCAGAGCAACTGCTTCTTCCTCTGGTGGATCAGGGCAGTCCCCATGACTTTCTGATGACTCTTATTATTTAAAGAGTCTCCGCAGTTGCTTTTTTCATTTCAGGTCTTTCTGGTTTTGTTTTTGTGCAATGCCTCTTGATTTTTCATATCCAGACTTCATGGGACTTAATTACCTTTCAATACATTTTCAGCCATTTCTATTTACCCCAGCCTCAATCCAATATTTTAAATGAAATGTTGCATGGCGAGTCTCACATTACATCCTGAATCCAGTTTGCAAAATGTGGGAATCATGGTGAGATTTTGAAAACTCCGCTGAGAGTCAGCAAAAGGGATGTGTATACTGGATGTTTCTGATACTGAGAAAAACCACCGCCTATAAAGTAGTTATCTCCTAACTACCTTATTATTTGGGAAGCAGTGTTTTAAAGGTTTATATCCTAACATCATTTAGTATGTGTGTACACAAAGGAATATGTAACATGTATTTTCATTTTTGGAAACTGTAGAGGAATAGGAAATAGAAAAAGAATAGGCTACATTTCAGGACATTGGGGATTGTGACATAATGAGAAATGGAATTCTAGTTAGCAGTTTGAAGTGAATATATTATTTTCATGCGTGATGCCTATAACTTAAATGTCCAATCCTACTTATTTTGTATGCCATGTAATGTTAAATCTTTTACCTTTTCCCTAGCTCAGGTCTACTCTAAGCAGTAAGCCTATAGTGGGGATAGTAGCATGGTTAATTTCTTCTGTATTCTAAACTTGTAGTTTCAAACCCCCTCAGGGTTGGAGCAATGGTAAAGGATGGGAAAGATTTTTTGACCTTGTTGGGGTACACAATACCATCCCATACCCCTCTGGGTTCTTCTGTGGCTAGACAAATAATCAAAACATCAAACAGGATAGCAAAGGAAAAATCAATTTAATGACATATGTATGGAGAATTACAAGGTTGTAAATTCCAGAAGAGTGGAGCAGACCAGGGATATTTATCTAGTGTGTAGGGACCTGGGACATCAAGGAGAGAGGAGGCAGATTTCACATAACACAGAGGAATTTTCCTCATCCTTAGTCTGAAAGTAAAAAATGAGATTCTTAGATAGAAGGAAAATGTTCACTGATTCAACCTTCAACTGGCTGAGACCCCCCAAACAACATTCTTGTAGGTCATAAAAGGGGGGAGCAGTGATTGCTTCTTCCATTAGGAAAAGGGCAAAAGTTTAGGAAGTGATTTCTTTTTTGATTAGGTGTAGGACTTAGGCAAAACAGAAATTTCTCCTAAACTTCAGGGCCTTCTCTACTCAAAAACAATCTGTCTTCTTTAATGGTGTAATAGACCTGAACTGGGGCCTCAATTGCCCTCTAGTTCCTATACATAGGCGACAGGAGGTCTATTCTGGGCACATTGAGAAAAACCTGTCTGACTCTTTAAGGGAGACAGACCCCACAACCTTGCAATGGTATAATCTGGTGTTGATTTCTCTGGTCAAGGGGGAAAAAAAAAAGCTAACACTTTCCCCCTAATGCTTTGGGAGATTTCCAGAGATCCCTTAACTTCCTCCCCCTTTTTCTCCCCTGGATCCTTGAAGGTAGGGAATATGTGTCTTCAAGGCTGACAGTCTCAGGGTCTGTCTTTAACCCCTTTCTGCTGGGACTTCTTGCCCTTCAAGGTATCCTCCTTGGAAGGCTGCACCAGTAGCCAGCATTGCCCTCATCTACATTTGTCAGCTCTGTGGGAAAGTAGTTTTGGGTCCCTTCAGCCAGCCCTTTGCCTTTTAAACTTCTCAGGTTTAAGTGGAACATGGTCCATTGTATCCACCTTACTTCATGGACACAGGTCAAGCCTTGTAAGTGGTCTGTGCACCTGCCCCCTTAGCTTAACTGGTGGTGACAGGGAGCGGCACAGATGGTGAGCCCATTGTTCTCACCATGTAAATGTTCACTGTCTTAGACAGGAGGTGGGTGGTCAGCTAAGCTTCCCAAGCCAGCTCTTAGGCAGACTCTTTAGGTGGTCTGGTTTCTCTGGAATGTGGGAGTGCTGTATACCCATTGTCTCAAGGCCTCTGCAGAAATGTAGATGCCTTCTTTAGAGCACTTACCTAGACATCTTTTCAAGGCCAGTAGTACTCTTTGTGAGGCATTTAGTCAAAACTGGACTGTGTATAGCTTGGCTCTTGTGTGTTGTGTCAGCAGTGCGCCTTGAATGCCGCTTCCCCTTGGGTTGATCATGAGCACTGTGTTCTGAGACCTCCTCAGGAGCCTTAGTCAATTGACAGAGGAAAAATGATCCCTTCCTCTGAAAAGAAGGAAACATCTACAGGTTCAGAGATTCTGGTCACAGGCCAAAAGACTGTACTTTATGAATTTCTTCAGGTTTCTGTAAAATGACTGACCCTATTTTGTTTTTATTATATCAAAGTTATGAAAGGTATTTTACATGCTAGAGGGTTCATTATCATGTACCATAGAACCAAGGATAATGCCAATGGATATCATAGTATCTGGAGATGGCTGAGCATGTTTATGTTGTTTGGAAAAAGGAGCCCCTGGTACACACCTATTGTGGATAAAGGCAGCCTTTTTCTTTTTTTTTTAGGTGTAAAAATATTATTTTTTTTGCGGGGGGGGGGCAAAGTGTCTTTATATATGTATTTTACATCATTGTCCATTTTTAAACAAAGTTTGTTCCCCCTCCCTCAGGTTTGGTCCCCATAGAATTTCCTTCACCCGTGCACCATCACCATAGGCCCCTATCCTCCTCCCCTATAAGATGTCTCTGGCTTACATACAGGCAGTTTTTAAAAGAACTTTAGATCTGTTTCTTAAGGTTAGGCAGTAGGGGATCTACCATCGCCCTGAATTAGTCACCATACTCTAAGGTTATGAATATTCACATTGTCATGTATGAAAGGCTTGCTTTCTTATGTAATCAGAAAAAAAATAGGGGGCTTTCAACTAGGGGAGTGGGGGTGATGGAAATGAATTGCAATATTGCAAATGGAGAGCTGTAGGCAGCAGTGATTATTTCTTATTCCTGCTTTAATTTTCAGTGCCTTATTTGGTACCTGGCATATGGTAGATATTAAGTGTTTGCTGATGATCGAAGAAGCCAACTTAGTGAGAGAAAAACCTTTCAGCTTGGGCAGATACTGAGAATTAAGAATGAGACATGTAAAAAATTTGTTGAGTTCCCTCCATCGAGTACCCTAATGAAACTTACCAAGAGGATTTCCAAAAAGCCCAAGGCTATTCCTATTTATATTACACTTGGTATTTGTCTCAAATGCTTGCATTTTCAAAATAAAAGGTTCAGAATCTGTAAAAGAAGAGAAAAACTCAAATCGGTATCAGTGCAACCTGTTAATTCAGTGGTTTCAGTGAGCTTTCAGCAGTACCTCCTTCAGCCTGCTGGGGGGTCAGTGGATCACTGGAAGTTATTTGGCTGGTAGTAAGAGTGCCCTCCTCCCTCTCCTCAGTAAAGAGGCAGTCAAAGGAGCAGAAATTTACTCCCCCCTCCTCGCAGAGGTCCACCATCCTTCAAACCATTTGCATTCACATGCCCATAAGCAGCTATCTGCTGGTTGGTGAACCTATTCAGTACAAGAGAAAACAGATGTCTGGTCTTCCTGCCAAGTCTCTTTCTTGCATTTTAGGAACCAGTCCACATGCACAGGGAGGTTTTTGTTAATTTCTTTCAGATGATGACTGAGTGCTTTCCACCATGCGGGATCTGGGACCCCAGCTTTTCTACTCAAGTCAACATTGGCTGTGAGAGGGATAAATGGCTGCTAATGTGGGATCTAGTTTTCTACTTGTTAGAGAAGCCATTGAACCCTTTCCATGCCTAGGGATATAGTGAGGCCCACTGGCCCCATTTTTATGTTTGGCCACCCATAATTTACAGAATAATTATTTTTTCAGACATAGCATTGAATGCAATAAAACAGAGTTATGGTTGTTGCTGATTTTAAAGAAATTAAATTACCTTCATTCAGGAACTACTCACTGAGTGTATGGTAATTAGAATTCATGGACACATTGGGGATTAGATATTTTTGTGGCCAGTGCTGCCAGCTTGGAGTTTCCTCTTGTTTGTTTGTTTTTAATTATAACTTTGTAGGCAATGTTTGCAGGTTAAGCCCACCATTTGGAAAGAAAGATAACATTAGCACTAAAGGTCATTCCAAACGAAGAAACCTAATTGATGAAGTTATTACTATTGAAAACAAACACATTAAAATCATAAGAAATACTTACCTGTATTGAATCTTCTCATTTTTCAGAGAATGGATTAGGAGCTCAATTTCTTTCTGGATTTTAATGTTAGCTTTTTATTATTGGTTAACTTTCAAATTGAATCAAGACGTTAAGGAACATTTTTATTAATATTTTAATAGAAGCATCTAAAACAGATTTAGAAGTTATTTAGTACCTACATTGTCAACCCTTTAAAAATACTTCACCTATGACCAATTCTCCCATGAATATTCTTAAATATGTGCTTTATTTTTATAATTGTACCTTTAAAAGCCCACAATTTTGTTTCTTGTGAAACATTTTAGTGCCGTATCTTTGTCCAGAGTATTTTAATATATTTCAATTAGGGAGTTCCCAGCTTTATTATGAATCTAAGCATAATTCATAAATCTTTGAATAAGATAGGCTGGATCAGGTCACTGCCCCCACTTCCTTACCCCTCCAAAATTCCCCATTTTATAGAGGGTGACTTTTCATTGCAGCATATGCGTGCTGGTGGCTCTTCTTGCTCCTGTTCTCCCCTCACCCACCAGAAGACATGAAATCACACATAACCATGACTTGTATCTATTAGGTCAGAAATATTGTTTCTATATTAAAACAAACGGTTTGGGAGTAGCTTGCAAAAATTTACATGAATTTTAAAAGATAAAGCACAGAGACATTTTGCCATTCTAGTAAGGCTGTATTCACCTACAGACAGGAAGGTCATTCTCCTGGCTGTTCGCATTGCTTAAGTGGGAAAGTTGAAGCAGCGATGACTGAGAATAAAAATCAAACTCTTCGCTAACTTTTCACACTGTGGGTTCAGCCTTATGACTTCTGTTTATTTCTCAAGTTCCAGTTCAGTGCCTCGCCCTCTGAAAGTCTTCCCTAAGCTTCCTAAAACAAGCTTCTCTGTCTCCTTACATTGTAGTTTGTGCACATCTCTATTTTAGCATTTCATTCATGTTTCCTGCATCCCCTGCTTAAGTGTAAGCTGCTGCAAGGACTGGAGTTGTAGGTATTTTGTACTGACAGCCTGGGGTTGAAGGAGGTGTCTTCTGACTGTATTAGCCTCCAGGGCTTCTTGGGGTCCCACCTTCAGGGAGAAAGGAGCACTGTGGGTTGGATGATTAAGGACCAGATTTCCACAGGCACAGATACAATTTTTTCTGCTCCAAGAACATTTCAGAGACTTGGGAGGTTAGAGTCAACAAAAGATGGCTAATTGAGGATCTGTAAGTAATTGAACAGAGTTGGTGGAAACAGAAGAATTTTTGAAACCTTAATACTTAAAGCCATTTCACTTTCCTCTGTATTTAAAAGCATTTTATCTGTCGTTGTCCTACATTTATTAAAAAAATTTTCCAATTTATATATATTAAAGACACACCTTAAGTAATTGTTAATAGGAGGTTTTGCTCAGCGTAAGATAAGCAGTGGCAACAAAGTAATTTCCTCATTTCAGGTAAAAGCATAGATAGTTGCCATTTTGTTTAGTACTTGTGGAGGGCTAATGAAGAGAAGTATTCATTTTGCCATTGAATATTTGAAATTTTTAAAAGTTTTCTTAGAGCCACCCACACTGAGCGCCTGTGTTCTGAACCTTTGGGACTATACTGGTCACATACTGCTTCCTCTTGTTGCTCAAAATTTCCCAGACTTTGATAACTTTAATTTTGGGGTATTTGCCCCTTCCCAAGGATATCAGATTGTTGGTTTAAATCTTTCAAAGTAAGTGTAGCATAAAAGATCAGTGTTCACTTTTACTTGCAGATTACATAAAAGGAAAAGTTTCTTTTCTGATGTAGCTAATGCTAGGGTAATTTGAAAGTAGAGACTGTACAGATTCAAACATGCCTATGTTTCACATCTATTTTAAAGGATTGTGCATTTGGGGAATCAAAATACAGTGAGTGGACTATTCTGGTGCCTAATGTTAAAACATCCATTTAAATGGCATTATTGAGAGTGCTTATTGAAAAAAATAAGTTTGCACAGTTGAGTATGTAAAGATATAATTCATTAATCAGATCAAAGGAAAGCCTGACTAACAAATATCCTAATCTTACAATTTGCAAGGTGAATTTTAATTTGGTAAAAATATATTCCAGTTGTCATGTTAGCTTTTTTCCTTAGCATTTTAACACCATACGCTTCGTGAAATAGCAGCTAATGGTGCTCAGAAAATTCAGTTTCTATCTTTGGTTTCAGCTGATTTTACCTCAGCAAAGAAAAAAGTGGGAAATGAGCTAGTCATTGCTTTTGGGAACTTTCAGATGCTTATGAATCACCTGAAAAGTCTCATTAAAAAGCAGCTTCTGGTTCTGGGATAGAGCCTGAGATTCTGTATTTCTAATAAGCTTGCAGGTAATTCCATCACTACAGGCCACTGGATCATTCTGAGTAAAAAACAAAACGAAACACAACCAAACCTTCCCCTGTCTACTCCTGAGTTTAGTTTTTCCCAGATTCTAAAATTCATTCTGCCCCATGTTTTTAGTTGTGGTTCATTTAGGAACTCTCCTTTTCCTATCGATGTTCATGACTCAAACAGTAGTAAGGACTCTGCTGTAGAGCAGAGGAAGGGCATTTGAGCAAAGCCCTTACTGGATTTTAGATGACCTGATCCAGAAATTGTCATATGCCTCTGGATTGAATTATTAGCAGGAATAGCCTCCTGTGTAACAGTGTGCTTGAAATGGACTCCTAAAAATAGTAGCAGAGGAGAGGTTGGTTATTTTGGGAATGCTGCTAATAGCTGAGAGTTGTGGTTCCATGAGGGCATCCTCCCCAAGTCAGCAGCGCCTGCCAGCAGTTCCACTTCCAAATCTGCTAAACGTGGCTCTGTGGGAATCATGTCCCTGCTGCACAAATTGTCCAAGGTGACACTTGGATATTCTGTAGTCCCTATGATTTCGTTTTTAAAGGACCTGAGCAGGAGAATGGCTAAAAGTTGGTGTGTTAAATATTTCATCTTCTATTAGAAATTAATTGATGATTCTGTTATGTTTTAGCAACAGGAACAAGATCCTACCAACCTATATATTTCTAATTTGCCACTGTCCATGGATGAGCAAGAGCTTGAAAATATGCTCAAACCATTTGGACAAGTTATTTCTACAAGGATACTACGTGATTCCAGTGGTACAAGTCGTGGTGTTGGCTTTGCTAGGTAAGTATGGTGCACTATCTTAATATTACATCAAAAACAATAGTGCTGCTAAGTTTCCTGGAAAATAAAAATAGAGCAATAAGAAAAAATTTGAGCCAGTGTTAGGCAGCCAGTTACACCAAATGTTGGTTTGCATTTTCACAGATGATTTGGAAGTTCATTAGGATTCTTAAACCTAAAATATTTATCCGAACAGTAAACCTTTTGTGACTCAGAACATGAAACTAGCACATGAACAGTAATTTGAAAGTACAACCTTCATATTCTGACTGATAAGATCAGGGTGCCTATAACATAACAGTTGCAGCCTCCTAAATGTTGTCAGTAAATTGGTGTGTTCTCTCAGGTAAACATTTGATTCATCATCAAGCAAGCCAGTGATTTAGATTTTTCAGTGAAGTAATTCAGAAAGTAAATCATTGATAGGTATGGCACTAATTTAATCAATTGTGAATCCAGTTCTAACATTTTATCATCTTACTAAAGATTCTTTAAGAAGTAAAATGTTGTAGGTGTCCACTCATTCCATTTTATTTTTAATCCCTTCCTCCCCAGAAAGGATAGTTCAGTATAGTGCTTCATTTGGTTTCTAAAGGAAAAATCCTAACTAGAAGGGAGTCTTGATTTTTGACACAGTTCTGTTTCAAAAGCCCATGTCCGAAACCTGATCTTACTTAGGAACTCATTAATACTTTGACGTTACATAATGTCTACATGTTTTCAGTTATTGACTTTCATTTTGGAGGAAAGGTTTACAGTTATATATTGTCATGTTTGATGACAAGCACTATATGTACCACAGCCTTTAAGATCAACAAAGCTAATCTATTTTACGTGTGAGAAAATTGAGACAGACATTTTCATTGTCATGGGCTGCCAGATAATGAAGAAACATCAAGTAATTTGTAAAAGCCATTTCTCTTTCTGTTAGGCCAGAAAATTTTTTAACGCTAAAATTTTCTACAGGTCCAAACTTACCAAAACTACTTGATTTCCAGTGTATATTGTTCATGGTTAAAAGAATCCAGGAGAAACAATGAAGGACTTAGTGCCATTTAAAAATAAATAAATAAATAATAAATTGTACTGTACTACAAACAGGCAGTGCTAAAATATCAGTAATTATAAAATATGAAAACTGTAAAAAAAAAAATAAATAAAAATTGTCACCTGTGTGGGTGTTTTTCTGAAAACAGATCACGTTGTTTCACTTGTACCTTAAAGATGGAACTCAATTCAATTCCGTTACTTTTTAAAACTGTTACTAACCACTAAAACTAAAGTGAAACTCTGAGTAGTCCAGTTATGTCATGTATTTTGAGATTATTCAATGTTTCTTAAGTGTTTTTAGCCTCCTACAGATGTGACGTAAGTTATAAAGCTAGCCTCTACTCCTTACTTACTCCTCTAAAGCCAAAATGAAAAAGAAGTTCATAATTGACTTTTCTAACTTAATTTTAAACTTGAAATTAATATTAACAAATGACACTCTGATCAACAGTAGTTGTTATCGTGCCTTTGTAAAAGGAAAGACCATCTTTAAAATGACCAATATTCTAGCAAGTAGTAAATGTACAAGTTGTTTTAACCATCAATTTTTTAAATTCAATATCATGACTAAAAAATCTGTTGTTAATTTTCTAACATGTAGGAAAAAGATACACATTTGATATGCTTGATATTGAATTCTGTACGTAATTTGTTTCATTTATGATTCAGGCTGTAGTCTGTGGTTATCAGTTGTCATTTCACAATTAGAAGTACACAAGTAACAGTAAAAGATAGGATAAGCTCATTTTGTTAGGTTGTATTTATATCAAATAAACTAATAAGAATGTATTGACATGCACAGAACAAAACTGAAATTGCTAAATACATGTTCTGTTTTTATATGTAAATAGGATGGAATCAACAGAAAAGTGTGAATCTGTTATTGGTCATTTTAATGGAAAATTTATTAAGACGCCACCTGGAGTTTCAGGTATGTTGTTTGTCTAAACTCTTATCAGTAGTCTTTTATATGTGTATAATTTTAGCGC
The DNA here is from genome assembly GCF_014898055.3 of Talpa occidentalis. Lineage (NCBI taxonomy): Eukaryota > Metazoa > Chordata > Mammalia > Eulipotyphla > Talpidae > Talpa > Talpa occidentalis. Next base: position 93,014,267 of record NW_023603184.1, on the reverse strand, counting down.
CTAATGACTGTCAGAAACAAACCCTCTCATTTTGTTCTTTAAACGTATTCCTTTGGATCTAGAAACAAGACCTAAAACCTCACCTCTCCCCAAATGTGGGGTTTCAATATGAAGGAAGCAGGCCCAGAAGCTCACTGACCCACAGTAGCCTGTCCTCTGATGCAGACATTATCCTTTGAGGACTGTGGTGCTTTGCACCCCAGCTCCTACCTTTGTCCTGAACAACTTCAACACGTGTTACTCCCCTCCCCTTACCATCCTATGGCCTTTCTGTCCATTCCCTGGTGGCATCTTCCTTCCAGTGCTCTGCTTTAGGCTACTCTGACCAAGAACATGGTAGCTCAGGAGCTTTTTATCCCAAGATAATGCTCACACCAGCTCTGACTAACCCTGTACTGAAATACAAAGGGGTCCTTCCATTTTTACTCTTCATTGGCCTTTCATTGCCTCCTTCACATCACTACCAGGTCTGGTCACCATTTTGAGCACTAAAACCACTTGATTAGCAACCCTGATCACACCTGTCCAACTTCACTGCTCCCATCATACCCGGGTAGGGAGAGGCTTTCCCAGCCTCAGCATCAACCATCAGCCTTCCCTAAGAGATTTCAAAATTCACCAGCCTCCACTGTCCCTATCCTAGCCTCTACCCCCAACTCTGAGCAGATTTTACTTCCTTATTGATGAATAAAATTGAGGTCACCAGGTGGAAATGCCTATGAAGGAAGGATCTATTTCAGGCATCCCCCCTTTGCTTGCAGATGACTTTCTTCTGTGAGTCTTCACATCATCTTTCCTCTATGCTTATCTGTCTCAGGTGTGTCTAATTTGCCCTTTATATGGACACCAGTCAAATCAACTTTCTGCTTCCTCCTGACAGAGACCTACACCATTCTTGCCACCCTCTTCCACTAAAGTTTCAAGGACAAGGGGTTCAAAGCTGTGGCCTTGCTCTGCCAGTTTCCCCTCCCTCGGTTATAATTTCAGTCTGTTGCTTTTTATTTCCAATTAATAACAGGTCTTACGGCAAGACATAAAAGGAGAGAAAAATGTACAAATAAACAATATGAGGATTAAAATGTGAGCATGACTACTATGAGCATCTTTAAAATCATAGAATACAATGAACAAAACTAAGATACTTTATGTCCATAATTTTAAATTATAAAAAAATCTAGGAAAAGCTACTTGTCTTGGAGATGGTTCGGATTTCTGTGATCTTGAACTAGCTGAGCATTGTGCTCCTCTCTAGGCCCTCCTGTAAACCTTTCAAAAGTAGGGTCTTCACTTCCTCACCTCTTGTTCACATGTCAACTTTCCATCTTCCAACTTGTCTCCTGTTGTGCAATGGAAATTGCTCTTGATAAACTTAATTAATCTGTGGGGCTACTACCACAACCTGGGAGGCTTAAGTAGAAGCATATTGGCTCAGTTCTGGAGACTGGAAGTCCAAGGTCAAGGTATCAGTAGGGTTGGCACCTAGGGAGGCCTATGAAGGAAGGATATATTTCAGGCAGATGACTTTCTTCTATGCTTATCTGTCTCAGGTGTGTCCAGTTTGCCCTTTATATGGACACCAGTCATTGGATTCAGACCCATCCTAGATCGTTAATCTCCTTTCAAAGTCCTACCTCTAAATAAGGTCACATTCTGAGATACTGCGAGGTAAAGCTCCATCTTGGGGGGAGGGGGTGAGCAGTGGAGGGGACACAATTCAAGTCACATACATCCTGTTTATCAACTGAGGAGGGTCTCCATCTTTGTCATGCTGTGTCTACAGGGAAGAAACAAGACCACAGAAGAGAATTAATACAAGATGAGAGGGAAATAGAAGCAGCTGATTCCTCATATGTCCTTTGATTTCTTTCACCTATCTATTTCCCTCTCATCTTGTGTTAATTCCTTCTCTTCTGCGGTCTTGTTTCTTCCCTGTACTCTAATTATTTGTGTTTCCCTGAACTCTATCCTTGGCTCCCAATTCTGATAGATTGTTATTCACCCTCAAAATTTCAGCTACCACTTCTGTTCAGATGACTGTCCAACATTCATCTCTTATCCTGGCTTTTCTCCTGAACCTCAGGCTCTCTGGGTTGAGCCACACTCAGGCTGCCTGACCTCAGTTACCGGCCATTCTTACTTTTTTAAGACTAAATTAGTCCCCCTCTCCCTCTCGTCCTCCTCCTCTTCTTGTTGTCCTTATCCCCGTTATTGTTACCAATACCCACTCAGGCACCAAGCCAGGAACCAGGACTGAATCATTCTGGGCATCCCCTCCCCTTCCATCCATCATCTCTCACACACAGTCATTCTAGTCCTTGTATTTCTTCCTGATTATTTCTAAAATCTCCCTGCTCCCTTTCATCCCTCCTACCACTGCCTGGTTTAACCCCTTATCTATCGCCTACACCCTCACAATCACCTACTAATTGCCTACCCTATCTCTAGTCCTTCCTCTCTCAGAAATCCTCCCTGACTGCAGCCAAGAGGTTCTGATAAAACACTAGCCATGGAGTCACTTCCCCCCACAGAAAATATCCAGGCACCCTAGAGAGACAGGGAGGGGCTTTTGCGTACATCTCCAGTCCTGTCTCCCTCGTGATCCTCTCCACTACTGAACTTCAATTCCTAACACACCATGTCACCACATTTTTTTTTCTCTCACATGATTTCTTCATTCCCTTTATTCTGGCTGCCCCTCCTTATCCTGCAAGGACTCTGGGATCAGCCGCACTGCCACAGACCTGTTCCAGTCCCCATTGGGTTACCTCCTGTTTGCTTAGCACCCTGAGGACACCCTCCTATATCACATGTTAGTCCACTACACTGGAAGCTCCTCAGAGGCAGAAACTATTTTCTCATCTTTCTGTTGTTATGCCGAACACAGTACTTGAACCCATACTAAGCAGCACAAATGTTTGTTGGTTTTGTATAAATTTTACTACACTACACCAAAACAGTGGTACCTGTTGTAAGCTAGCGTGCTTAGTAGCTGGCCACAAACCAAAAAACGTTTGAACTTTTCTTCCATTTGCTAGGCTGTGCTTGTATTACCGGTGTCCAGGACTTATTTCACTATAGCCCCAGGTCTCCATTTTTACCCACATAGCTGATTAGGGATTTGCTTTAATTTTCTCTATTTTGTTGAGTCTCACTTCATAGAAAACCTGTTTGTAAATATATGTGATATTAGAATGCGTTTTATTGTATAATACTAAAACCTGGTTTAGTATTTAGTTTGTATAATACTAAAACCATGGTTTACATGGCTAAATGTGAGCTCTAATTGCCTACAAGAAAGGCTTTGGAACATAAAATGGACGACCTGGATGTACGCTATTCCAGGGAACTCAATCTTAAGAACTTCTGTTTGTTTTGTGTTCCCATCACCAGTTGAGTTGAAAGGAAGAAGGGATGTTTTCATCCTACGACCTAGTAAAAACAAGGGAGAAATTTTCTTACATGGGAGTCTTTTGTAAAACCTTGTGCCATCGGTCTGAGTTTAGTGTCTCTGCACAGTGGACTTCACGTCTCTAGGTAGTCAGGACTCTGAAGTATTATTCTCCTTGAAAGGCTGCTTACTCACCCAGCTTTACTTTCTCAATTAATTCTTGCGTGCAACAAGAAAGTTTGAGAAGGAAAAAAAAATATATCACATTTGTTTTGACAATGTATCAGTCTGAAATGAGGTCTACCAGTTCCCTGAATGAAAGATAGAAGTTGGACAACTTTCTTTTCTCCAAATGACTTCAACGAGGTTGTGTCATTTAACTGATGTCTTTGAAGTGGGTTTGAAGACTCTTGGTCACACCCATTCAAGGGCAAAAAAGGCCTTGGTTTTCAAACCACTTGTAAATGATTATAGGATTCTTTGCACCTTTGCAGCTAGTTAAATAGCTGTTCTACTTGTAATCAGAGCTTAATTTTACACCACTTTCTAATGCTGAATGATCTTTCTTGTGTGTTAGTCTTGGTTCCCAAGTACAAGTTCTTTGGCAGCAGGGGCCTGTGTTTTAATTTTAATTTGTGCTAGACACAGAAAGCCTGTGTGTGGCCCTGTATCATCAGAGGTTACTGAGTGGTGTCCAAGAGCATTTTCATGTAGAACTCATCACAATAATCATGGCTATTTTGAGGACCTTTCTGGATACCTATTTGCAGATAAATGAAGTTGAATTGTCTCTAGGCAGGAGTTGGACGCACACCCTTCCAATGAACTCAGCTTTTCCTCAAAACTAACAAAAACAACAAAAAAGTCCCCAGTGGACTTGAGAACCCACAACACAATTTGAAACAGTTTTCAAATTCCTGGCCTTTTCCCCAGCCTTTTTGTACATGTAATACTAGAAATATCTTTGACTACCAGTCTTTCTCCCCTCAAATTACAGGAATAGCTATTCCAGAACATGGTTTCTCTGTGGAGGGTATATGATTATATTCAGTAGAACCAAATGAAAAACAATACTGTCAGGCAAAGGTAAATCGAATGAGCCTGCTTTAATATTTAAATAATGTGTGCTCATTGCTCAGCTGACATAGCATTTCATAAATACACTCAGGGGATGGTTTATTTAATGATGCAACTTGTTCAACTGGCATAAGCTGAATTATCCAAGATGGTTTCTGTCAGAGTACTCAGACCCTTGTACGAATGGCAGTTTGCCTATGGACATTGGCGCTAAGCACAAAAATAAAACCCATCTGAGACAGTCCCCCAAAAAATATTTTGTGAAAATGAGTAAAACTGAACAGTGACTCAAATGTGATACTTTTAAGTGACTGGAAGGCTAACAAGCAGGAAGGCGTCAGCTCTGGACATGAGTTGTCACATCTCATCTGCCAACAAGTTTTTTCATACCAGGGTGATGTGGTTGGGTCCCCCATGCCTGACATACTCCACCCGGGTCTAGGGCAGGGAACACAGCATGGTCCCTCTGTAGAGTTCTGTAGAACTCCAACATATCACATCACAATTTCAATGCAATCTATTTTCTGAAATTGCCTTTTCTAAAAGACTTGCGCTTCTACATCTGATTTTACTTTTTTTTCTAGCAAATTTACTTATGTACATATAGTTTATGTTGAAAAACTTCCTCCTATGACCTTTCCTTACACTTTTCAACCAATCTCTCATTTTTTCCCTGAAAACTTGAAGCATTCTCTTGTCCTTGGATGTGCCTTAGTTTTGAGTGTGAACTGATTTGCAGTAAAGTCAGATTTGCTTGAGAGGTCCCCAGCCAGGGTAAAAGAACCAATGACTTCTTTGTGAAACTAGGTAAATTTTTATAGAGGTTTACAATAACTGCTTCATATTTATTTGATTGTGATGGTTTACATCACAGTGTGTCTTAGAAACAAAAGATGGGAAGTTTTAGTTATGTAGAATTGAGTCCAAATTAGGATACATGCCCAAGGCAAAAATACTGTCACATGGCCATAGTCCGGGGAATTGTCTAGAAAATGCTTCTCTGGTACTTTCCTGGAAGAGTGCGCGGTGTCTGAAAAGACGAACATCACATGTGATCTGGGACTCGCCCTGTGCCTGTTCATTTGCCTTGGTGGGAAGCCTGCACACTCTGTGACAAAGGCCATATGTGTCCTTGCTGGTGCAGGAGGCAGTGTGAACCCCCATTTCTCTTCCTGGACCTCTCCATGACAATAATAGAGTTTGAATAAGTCCCTGTGTGCACAGGGGAGAGAATTGGGTGGGAAAGTCCAGTCGTGGGGTTTGCAAGCGCTGATGGCTGCTCGGGGCCATGTTGGCATCAGTGTGCCTCGGTGCCCAAAACTCTGTGTCAAGAAGTAAGTACAGTGAGCTGTCTTGTGAACCTGGCTCTAGTCGAAGGCCTCCACCTGTTGTACATATCCTTTTACATCTCCTAACTGTAAGTTAGGCATGTGCGTAGCAGGACTTGAAAACAGTGCTGACGCGCATTTCATAATCCTTTTATAAGTGATTATTTGGACATTGTCCTGTGCCAGGAGGCAGAAAAGGCAATGTTTAGAGGGAAAATTATGATTCTAGTAAAAAGGTTGGAGATCTTTCAGAGGTTTTTTTTTATTGCCCATTTTGTTCCCTGAGTGTTTATCTTAAGCATTATTACTCTGTAAAAACAGAAGGTTTTGGCAGCTCTGGAACAAAAGAAATGCTTGAAGATGTGTGATACCCCTGGTACCTTTAGGACAGTATGATCGTACCTTTGGGATGATTGTGTTTGTTTCCCTCTCCCAGTACACATGGCCTGCAGGCACCTGCCCTTGAGATGCGCTCTCCAGGGACTCCACTCTCGGGAGCAGTAGCTGCCATGAATGTAGAGATGCTGCTGTAGACCTGGGGGTCAGTGGGGTGAGATCTGAATCTAAAACTCATTCTTCACCAAGGAGGGAAGTCTAGTTTTTAAAAAGTGCCGGTGTTTTAGCCAAAGATGCTTTGAATGTCTGGCCTATGATGGGGCTGCCTTCAGGCAGTTGCTGATACCGTAGATCACACCCAGCCCCCCGCAAGCCCCTCGAATCAGCTTTAAACCTTTTTGCTCTCAAGTTCTGCCAGTAAGGAACAGTATACAGTGGAGTAAGATTTTATTAAAGCCTAAGGATCTCAAGTGGATGATGTGTTACTATGGAAGTTTTCTAAAAGGCATTTATTTGCTGGTAGCTTTATCCTTAACGACAAGTTGAACATTTCTTCATTCTCTGTGAAGCCAAGGCAGCAGCCCTAGCCAGCTCATTAAATCTCGAAGAATCAATTCTCACGAAAACCAGCCAGTCCCTTAAAGTGTTTAGAAGGTTTGAACCAAAAGTTTTTAAGAATTCAAAGGCAAGGAGCTTCAAATTTTGAGCTCCTCCTGTCCTTGTAGTGTAACAACAGCTAATATTCTAAGGACTGGGGTGGGGGGTGGGCAATATTCCTTTGCAGTAAGTATTGTTGCCATCCTCCTTTCACACATTATGAAACTAGAGGCATTGAATAACTCATGCAGTCACAGGCTAGTAACAAACGGCAAAGCCAAATTTCCAATCCAGGGAGACTAATAGAGAGCCAGTGTTCGAACCTCCATACAGTCTAACCAGCAATCTAGCAGTGGGCGCTGGGATTAAAGAGCTAAGGCGCATACACAGATGTTCATAGAGCCGTAGTTATGGTGACAGAAACTACACATGATCCTTTTTCAGTCAGAACGTTATGTAACCATTACTTCTTGAAACTAATTGGCAAGGTAGGGAAATACCCGCAATATAAAAAGCAGAAGAAAAGGATGTACTGTTGCAAATACGGCAAATAAATATAGACTTAGAAAACTAGTAAATTAGAATATTAACATTTCTGATGGGATAATGGGAAAGAACTGAAGTTTTGTTTTCAATCTAATGTTAAATCATCATTTCACAGATAGGTAAAGCCAAGCGGAATGTGAAAACACCACATAAGGGTCAGCAGGGGGAGGCATGCGTGGAGAGAAGCTTGGGGTTGAGCTGCAGAATTTGATTAGAAACAAGAGGGGGCTAAAACAGAAAACAGTGTTGCTCACACCAAAAAAACCTATTGTGTCTGTAAATTGAACTCTGTAAAAGAAGATTCCCCAGGTAGAGCCCCAGTTACATGTTGTTAGTCGAGGAATTTTGTAAGTAGCTAACCTTATTAGAAAGAAAAGCTAATTACTGTTGCTGACTGAGCTAGTTTTCCAGACCTGAGAAAAAGCTTCTGTCTATACCTTTTACAGAATATTGGCTTGGATAAAATACTGTGTAACTGGAAAAATGGGAGTTGGGAAGTAACAGTTTCTCAAGCTATAATGGCTATCAGTAGCTGACGGGAAAAGCAGGGAGAAGACTGCTTAGAACACAGTGAGGAAAATCTCCACTCTGCACATGCTGCAGAGAACTCCTGGTCCTCTGAACCACTGGTCTAGAAGAGCCTGGAGGACTTCCAAGAGGCCAAATCGTGATGCACAGCGCTTAGTCAGAGCGGGATTCTGGGAGTGATTTTCAGTGTGGATATCAAGGACAGACTATATCACTAGAGTTTGAGTTTCAGAAGACGGGTAAGGAAACTCCTTGGTGGAGATGTGCAGTGAGTCATTCTAGACATCACCCACACCCTTGTCTCAAGAGGGAACCAAGGGCCACAAAGTGAGGCATTTGTAAAAGATCAGCCCTCTCTTTAGAGCCCTACTGAGGAGACACTGGAGAATCCAATAATGCAGTTACCTTAGATGGCCCTTAAGAGCTGCCTAAAAATATCAAATCACTGTTTGCCTTTCTGGTGATGCTTGCTGAAGGTTATTCTACAGTAGTCAGACTTTGAAGCTACATGTTTCTGTTGGTGCTGATAAAAGACAAAATGACTTTTCTGTCTTGTATAATCAGAGAATTTCTACCAAGAGATCACATGAGACATCTCAAGAGCACCCTTTCCAAACCCAAAAGATAGTGCTAAATGAAGGGAAAATTCAGCCTATATATTCTGCACATTAAAAAAAAAAAAAAAAAAACAAGGGTAACTTTATGGAATTTTTATCACTGAGACAGGAATATAGCTTGAATCACAAATGATTTATTAGAGCTCTTTGCAATTACTGTAAAAAGAGTTGCTAATCCAGAAAAGTGACCCTTTGCGAGTTAAGGGTTAACTGTTACATTCTGATTTTTTTCAAGTTATCATGCCCAAATGGCCCTGTAGATCATAGGCATATTAATCATATTCATGGCACTTACTCCTGAAGACTTTTTGATCTAGGAAGGCACAGAAGGTCTGCTCTGTGGACAGACGGACACCCCACGGGGCTCCCACTCTTTCACCTGCAACCTTGTCTGTGGCTCCAAAGCGCACACTAACCTCTTGGTTTGGAATAAGCCATAGGACCTGCCAGTGAGATGAGGACCTCTCATTTCATAACATAGTCACACACATTTAAAATTAAGTGAGCCGTGACACATTTCTAAGTGTTTCATTTGATTTTCAGTTCTCAAATCTTCTAACCCTTCCCCAGCTTCATGTTAGCATCCATGGATGTGTTAAATCCTGAATCGCTTTTCTGGAACACATGGTATAATACTTTCACTAAATAAAATACCAAGAACTTACAGGGCTAAGCTGTGTGTCATAATGCCACAGTTACATGGAGATAAAGCTGTTCCTGTGTCAGGAGTATTGTACTACCAGGAGCAGTTTTATGTAAAGCAAGTATCTTTAAAAACAATGCTCTGTACCATAAAGATCTAAATAAATTTTCATAAAATCAGGGACACTCTGGTCTCCATTAGACTACAAGCCCAATGAAGACAAAGCCCCATCTTATCTATCGCTGTATCCCTAACTCTCAATAGTATACCTTGTACATAGTAGGTTCTCGATAAAAAGTTCAGCTGCTAAGTACATCCAAGAGTTTTAATAGTGGAAAGAAATGGTTAGAATTTTAGAGCTTCCCAGTGGAACAGTGGATCATGCCAGTTTCCCTCAAAGTAGGAGCCAACAACTATCTTTAAAATGTATCGTTTCTACTGATAAAATTCTTTAAAATAAAAAATTTGTTTTCCTATTATATAAGACACCTGCCATTATACAAACTGTTTTAACTACTTATCTTTTTGCTTTTAGAGGGGAAAAAATATCTTAATGACAGCACAATATGTGTAGTAATGTAGTAAATAGAATTCCTTTTTGAAAGATTCACCTACATCCTGTTTCATTAGTTTCATTTGAAATGATATATTTGCAAACATGTCACCACTCACTTGATAGTTAACTCATCATTATATATTTTAACAGGCTTTTTTTGTTGCCTGAGATTGCTTTTTCTTTGACAGAGCATAGTGTAGATGAATGAAAGCATATTTGAAGCTGTTTACTACAGATGGGGACACTGGGTGTTTAAGCAATTGTTGTGCTTTAGCACATCCCAGGGATTGTTTTCTAACTTCCATTCACACCTGTCTGCTGAGGCCGTCAATAGTGAACTTCCAGAATGAATCCAATCTGGTCACCTTCTTTCTCTGGAAGAAATGATGCTAATAGAGGAAAATGCATTACTCATTGTGCTAAGTAAACCTTTTTTTTTTTTTTTAGGTTAAATTTCAGTCTATTAGCTAGCCTTCATAATATCTCTAGCTTAAAAAAAAAAATTTGTCAGTATCAGCTCCAAGGGGATTCTCTTGCCCTAAAAGGCTATGGGGAGAAAAAATCTTTAAACCTCAGCTTGTCTTAAGAGAAAAAATTCAATGCCGTAAGACCTTTCTAGATCTGGGTTCTTGCTTCTCTTTGAGGTCTCTTTCCATTTGTCCTAGAAATCAAGAAGAAGCACCCCCAGCAGACACTTTGCTCCCACCCTAAGGAAGGCCTGTCCTTTATCCCCTCCTCCTACTTGAACGTTGTATTCTTTTAGCCCTTGTTTCCACCTGTCTCTACATGGCTCAATTGTAGAATTAAATACATCATCAGTGATTAAAAGCCCTCTTGCTTCATCCATTTACTTTCTGCTATTGTGTAGAAATTTCCAAAAGCCAGGGTTTTTTTTTTTTTTTGAAAAGACAAAGAGTGGAGTTCATCTGCACTCTAGCATTTGGCCCCAGTCCATCTTCCTTCAAAACCAGATTGCCTTAAGTGGAAGTTTCTTGTTCAAGAAAGCCTGGGTGGGGTGGGCTGGAGTCACAAGGTAAACAAAGGACCCTTTTGTGAATGGCAGGCCAAGACACTGGTATTCTCACCAGACATTGTAATATTTTTTCTCTTACTTCCTCATACCTACTACAGTTGCCACTTAGAAGTGAGCTCACTTTCCTCTGGAGGGTTCACACCCAAGAGAAGAGAATGGGGTGCCAAACAACAGCCTAGATAGCTCCCAAAGAAGGAGTTACAGTTGGGTTTTGTGTTGTGTTTGTTTTTTGGCAGAGAAGTGTTGAGAGGCATTATTGCTTCCACCCTGTCATTAGTGGGTGGGTAATAGTGATATAAAATAAGAGATGAATTAGGATAATAAGAAGCAAAGGAGAAAGGAGTAAATTTTCCACAAGTAATATTTTTCTCTTCATGGTTATTTAACTTTGAAACAGAACTTGAAAGTAGTAATCATGGTTCTACAGTAGACAAAGGACAGAATGTGAGAACCCAGACAGGAAGGTGTGACTGCCTTTATTACATTAACAGAAATACACAAACTTTCTGGAATTCTCTGTTACCACTATAGAAAGCAAAGTCATTGATGGCCTACCTTCTTTTTCCATCTTGCTTTGTTTTAACTAATGACCTGGATCCCTATAAGATAGTCTGCATCTTTTGCTTGTCTATGTTAGTTTCGTGAGTTGCTCTCTGGCTCATTTTATGACAAGGATATAGAATATCACAACCCCAAGTGAGATGATTAAAGGCACAAATGAGCTTTTAAATAGGTGCACAGGTTTTTCAGCTTTCTTAGAACATTCATCTCCAATGCTGTATGCCAAAAATAAAAAATGAGAACTATTTCTGTGCATTCATTGATTCAACCAAGAGATACTGAGCCCCTACAAGGTGCTAGAACCATGGTACTGGGAGAATGATGAACAGGAGCAGAGTTACTGTCTAAGGAGCCTACCCTTTGGAGCAGGAGACAACTACAGACAGATCACCATGCTCACGGATTGTTGATAAAGGCTGTGAATAAAAATAATGTACCAGGGCCTCCCCGGTGGCGCAGCGGTTTAGCACTGGGTTGTGAAGCTGCCCGCAGCCTCTGCAGCGCTGGTTCGATCCCCGGCTGCTCCCCGGCCACCGGAGGAGGGTCCCACATGGCGCGCAGACCTCTCCTGCCGCCCACTGCTCCCCTCAACAGTGTACTTCGGTCCTTCTGCCTGCTCTGCTCCCCGCTCTGGTGAATTCTCTCACCCTCCTGCACTTCTGACTGTACCCAGTGCTTGTATAAATTAAATAAATAAATCTTTAAAAAAATAAATACTGTACGGGGTACTTGTTTTCGGGGGGGGGGGCTCGTGAAGGCACTTGCTGAGGAATGATAATGGGATGCTGTTGAAGCATTTTGAATTGGGGGAGGGAAGGACCACACCATCCTATTTACATTTGAAAATTTGGAGAGGCAGAATTAGAGAGGCCCAGCATGTAAAGTATATCAACACTTAAAGAAGTGAACCTGAAGATTTAGAATAGCTCTTTGAATGTTTTCATTATGGTCTGAAAATAATAACTAATATATTGTCTGTACTTTCTCTTTCACCAGTGAATCATAATGGTCTGAATAAACCTTTGCCTTAAAGTGTTCTATGAATGCATGTATAGCACTAACACCGCTCCCATTAAGAAATTCAATTACATTTGGTCACCTGCACATACCTCTAACTTTGGTTTGTTATTTCTCCCTATTTATTCAGCTCCTACAGAACCTTTATTGTGTAAGTTTGCGGATGGAGGGCAGAAGAAGAGACAGAACCCAAACAAATACATCCCTAATGGAAGGCCATGGCATAGAGAAGGAGAGGTGAGACTTGTAAGTCCTTCCTTGAAACTTCAGTGTGGGTGTGTCAGCTTAGTAGTATCTCAAGTGGCACCTTGATTTGGGACCACACTTCCAAAAGAGTCCCAGGATTGAGCCTCCTGCTGATACAATATGACTGAAATATTGTGAAGTGAATTTTTTCCCCACTGAATATGGTGCTGAGAGTGATGACTCTCTAGATACATTGGCAGAATGTACAAATATCTGTTTACCAGTTAGTTATACATGAAGTAACAGAATTTTAAATTTCTGTAAGAAACCAGTTTTTTTGTTGTTTTTTTACTATCATGGTTTCTTTTTTTCTTTAGATTGATTTGTTTTTTTTAAAGCTATCTTTTTTTTTTTTTTTTTAAAGATTTATTTATTTATTTATACAAGCACTGGATACAGTCAGAAGTGCGGGAGGGTGAGAGAATTCACCAGAGCCAGAGCAGGGAACAGAACAGGCAGACTGATGAAGAAATGCAGTGCTGAAGGGAGCAGCGGGCCCGGCAGGAGAGGTCTGCATGCCATGTGGGACTCTTGCTGGTGGCCAGGGATCGAACTGGCGCTGCAGAGGCTGCGGGCAGCTTCGCAGCCCAGCGCTCAACCGCTGTGCCAGCAGGGGAGGCCCACTATCATGATTTCTTAAAGGGATTTCCACATTTAATTATTCAGAGATCATCCTAAATACTATCACTAAAATATACAGTATGTTTATCGTAGAGGGGTATTTTTTTCAGCCTAGTTTGTTGTTTTGTTTTTTTTTTTTAACTCAGTTTCTTAATGAAAATTTAGATCTCTGTTTCCCTGCATTTATTTTCAGTGAATTTTTGTTGTTGCTGTTTTAAAGTAGCATACTAGTTCAAGACTGTCTAGGGAAAGTCATCCAGTAGTTCTGGAATCTGCACAATGATAACCTCTGGCCACATATGGCTATTTGAGCACTTGAAAGACAGCTACCATGCTGTCTCAATTTTCCACTTCATTTTAAATAATCTGCATATGACTAGTGACTACCTCATGGGACAGTGAAGATCTAGAGCTTGATTCTCCTATTGAATTTCTAATTATATTTGGCTAACAGACCACTTTATGCATTGCTACCAAACTATCACTATTTCATATTGCCATATAAGAAATGGAATTTTTAAATCATGCCTTTTGCAAACAAATATTTCTATTTCTTTCTTTCCCACAGGCTGGAATGACACTTACTTATGACCCAACCACAGCTGCTATACAAAACGGGTATGTTATTAAGATAAATACATAATGGCTTGAGGGAAACATGTGAAGGTGGAAAATATCAGACGCTTGTTCCATGAATTATTCTACTTAAAGGATTACTTAATAAAGGCTTTTGTGTTTGTTCTAGATTTTATCCTTCACCATACAGTATTGCTACAAACCGAATGATCACTCAAACTTCCATTACACCCTATATTGCGTCTCCTGTATCTGCCTACCAGGTTTGTACCTTTAGGATTCATCAAGAGTATTTGCCAACCATGAAGCACTACTACATTTTTTGTGTCTTAAGATTTTGAACATTTATAATGAAACTTAAGTCAAATTTTTTTGCAGCTTGGATACCAATTTAGTATAAGCTGCTTTTTATTGGACAGAGCAATTTACTTTTATGTATAGGAGAATATAAAACAAGGGCAAATGGTTGTCAGTTGTCTGTCCTTGAAATAACAACATTTTAGAATTGAGATGAAACCTAGATATTCCCTCCACAACAAGACCTGCTGTTGGACAGTATGTGTCCCAGAAGTAAAATTTAGAGAGAATTGGCACTAGGTAAAATACAGGGTAGGCCTGACCCTCACCTATGTTTATTCAATCAGTAAGGACTAACGGAAGAGCAAGTAAACATGCTAGTAAATAAAGATGTGTCTCTCCTAGGTAACATCAAATGAGCAATACGGTGAGATTTGAGCCCACTAAAACTAAAATTAAAAAAGGTGGTAACTCCCTTCTCTCCCTCTTTAGCTTTTTTTGTGAGGAGACTTTATCTTAAATTCCCAACTTAGAATCACAATCTCATTCAACACTTGGTTATAATATTGATTTGGTTTTATTGCAGGGTTAGCTCCTATCTTCCATGAACCCCGTGGTGTACATGCATTTCTCCTCCTGTATCAGAGTGCCTCTAGCAGGGTTCCCGCTTGGCCCAGACACGAACATTTAATGGCGTTCAATTACAGACATGTGGGGATGTAGTTCTCTTTTATTGACTGTTGAGATCCTGTGTGACTAAACTTTTGTGTATTCTTGTTTTTAAAACAATTGAATTAGTTGTGATACCTTTAATTTCTGGGGTTAGGGGACTACAATATTTAATATCTAGGTTATTTTACTTCTGTAAGCCTCAGTTTCCTCATCTTTAAAATGGGGATAATAATAGTTTCTATCTCAAACTTGTAATAAGAACAAACTAAGATTATGTAAAGAGCTCAGCTTAGTATCTGGCCTATCATTAGCACTCAATGAATGTTAGCTATGATTATCATTAATATATGCAGGATTAGCTGACAAATAAGTATATTCATTATATTTTTAAAATAATGGATTGGTCAACATAAGCCATATCATAAAGGTGATTCTGTCTAAAAACATAAAAGGTGCTTGGAAAAACCAAGACAAGAAGTGTTCAAATGTACTAAAACTAAAGTCTTAAAGTAATGTTCACAACCTCCCTCAGCTGTTAGGTTCTTTTCTCCTCCTTTCCCCAAGTTGTCGCAAGTTTCCGTTTTTCTCTCTGGGTCCTTATGTTACTTATGCTGGTGCTTCAGTCTGCTGGGCATAGTATTCACTCATTAAAAGCGCCTTTAATTATTTTGGACTTAAGATTTCTGTGTTTTCCTTGCTTGTGTAAGACTCGGTGAGATCTGCGCTAGTTCATTTTCCTGTATTAACAATTCCTGTATCTGACAATGAGAGGTAGTCTCCTTTCTTAACCATCTGAACTTGGAACCTTCACCTTTTATGTGTATCACTAAAAAGAGGATAAAGTAAGCTTAGTTTCAGGCAAAAAATTGTGCATATTAACTTGAAATGTATGCTGCTATAGATACTATAGCTATTAATGGCATCTCCCCACCACCTCTTTTCCCTCTTTACTATAAAAGCAGTGAGCATTTTGGTCATGGAATTATTTCATAAAATTAAAAAAAAGTTCGGAAGCTAGTGTTGGTAATAGATGATTATATTAACTGGAAACATTTAATCTCAGAGGCCTGAGTTTTTATGGACTTAAATTCTCAGAGACGTGACGTTTCATTCTATTTGTCTGACAAGCAGTACCATAATCTTTAAGACTAATTCCTAACCCTCTAAGGTCAGGGACCTGGTAGGGGGAGCAGGTGAACTTTTAAATGGCCTGTGATTCCCCTAAATTGTTTGCAAAATGTTGCTTGTCTGTGTGCAATTAGTTGGGGGGGGAGGGGCAGTAAGGGCAGGAAGGTAGGTCTGTTTCTTTCATCAGGTGTTCAAGGGAGCCATGACCCAAAAGAGTGATGAGACAATAGTTCATAGAACACAGATTATTATTCCCATTTTATAGTTAGGGAAAATTGAGGAAAAGAAATTAACTGCAGCTAATTTGCTGCTTAAGAAAGAAAATTGGATCAGACATCTTAGCTCCCTAACCCCATAATTCTTTAAGCTGTTAGATTATTAAGATCACTAAAAAGCATTTCAAAAAATGGGAGCATCTGGCCAAAATTGGGGTCTCTAGGGAGCTGCTCTCTCCCCTAATTCATTCAGCGAAGGCCTTGCACTCTTGTTGGAGTGGGCCTTTCTCCACTAAACCACCATACGCTTATACAATTGGATTTGAGAAATTGGCATCTGCAAGAAAACACCAATACCCCAATGGGGAAAGGCTGCAGTCCAGATAACTGAAATGTTAACAAGGCAGAAGCACTTAACTTTGGTCTGCCTTAGGTGGCAAAGGAAACCAGAGAAAACAAGTATCGGGGCTCTGCTATCAAGGTAAATCACAATACATTCTTCCCCCATGACTCTTCCCCATATCCTCTCTATAGAACCTTTCAAGTTAACAGTAGGGGATAAGCTACAGGAGAGTTTTGTTGACTTATTTTAAAATTTCAGTCTCAGGAAAGCTCTGGGCATCACGAAATGGACTAATACTTTTTTCTCTTTGAGTGGCAGACTGCACCTGCTTCTTTCCTGCCACAGAACCTGACTCTCACAACTTATTTCTCAATCCAGAGGGTCTGCTGTTTGGATGGATGCCCTTTTGACTGTAGATGTCAAGATATGCTTACTAAAGTTTAGTTTCCTAAACCTGAATTTCAGATTTCTATTTTCCACACTAAGTAGAAATTGTTCACCACCAGATAAGATTTTTGAAACCTAATGTCCTGGATATCAAAGACATTGGTTGTTCTTTCTAAATAAGCACATATTTTAAGGATTAGTTTGTGATAAGATGTGCTGCAATTAATTCTCATTCGTCTGTATTCTTTAAGTGCCTACTTCATACCTTGATTATAGCACTTTCCACTATTTGAGTTTTCACATGCTTAGAAGTAAATATGTTGAGGGTGGGGCCTTGTACCTTATTCCCCATATCTTACTTGCTTTTTTTCTCTTTGGTGCCTGATACTCAGTAAATATTTTTTGAGTGGGCAAATGAAACTTGGTTTTAAATGATCATTTCATCTTATTCAGAGTGACCAGTTTACCAAGAACTCTAACTGCCTTCATCTTTTTAATCATTGATAGTATTGTTTCCTTATTTTCCTTCTGTAGATTTTAACATGATTAAAAGAGTTCTAGAAAAATAGGTAGCATTCCAGTGGAAATCAATGTGTCTTTCAAAATCCTCCCTTTTCCAGGTGCAAAGTCCTTCTTGGATGCAACCTCAACCATATATCCTACAGCACCCCGTAAGTTTTTCATCTAAATGGCTTTTTGGTTTGCAAGTAAGTTATGTATATATGTTTAAAAAAAACCCCATTCGCTGGCCTAAAACCCTGTCAAAGTTGGTATAGTACTTGGAAAATTTTGAGCATGAAATATGAGAGCACGTACAACTACATCACAAAACTTCCACTTACCCTTATCTTAAAAGATTGACATTCAGTTAAATTTGCATACAGTAAGAACTTAAAATGCATGATATTTGAGGCAGAACACCATTTTTCTTACCAGTTCTGTGATCATTCAATTGAGTGGCTAAATTTTTAACAATATTTGGGATGAAACAGCTTCTTATTTTACATTCTATTTAATGCAAATATTCAAAATTGAGCTAGACATTTTCATCAATTTTACTTAGCCTCTCTATAAAGAGTATCAGTACTAAAGTACTAATGTCGTTGGTAAATAACGTGATTTCTTTGGTGACATGAGCATTTGTTGTACTTACATATATTACATTTTGTTAATTGCATTATACTTACTGGGTAGTATTATATTTAGTATACTTTATCAAAGACACATAAAATCCAGTTCATCAAAAACAGGAGTTTTAGAGAGTTGAAAAGTAAAGGTAGAGAACAAAATCACAAGTAAAGGTAAGAATGCCCAATGCAAATGACCTACATGCTGTCCATAAGACCACAAATTCTGCCCAAAACTTTTTAGTAACTATGGAAAATAGAAATCCTTGTATGTAGTACAGTTCATATGAAAACAGATCACTTGCCTATGAAAAAGCACACCACTCCTGGGCCTCCCTGGTGGCGCAGAGGGTTGAGCGCAGTGCTGTGAAGCTGTCCACAGCCTCTGCAGAGCAGGTTCAATTCCCGGCCAGCCAGGGAGATTCCCACATGGCACGGCAGACCTTTCCTGTCTTGCCCACTGCTCCCCTCAGCAGTGTATTTTGGTCGTCTGCCTGTTCTCCCTGTTCTGTCTCACCCTCCCACGCCTCTGGCCTGTACCCTAGCTCTTGTATAAAAATAAATCTTTAAAAAAAAAAAAAAAAAACACACTGCTCCTGGCCCTTTAGATGAGGCAGGAGTTTCTCCCAGGACACCCAAAGAGGACACTAAGCAATGTAAGATCACGTGTAGGAAACAGCATTCCAGGGACAAGTCCTGCATAGGAAGTTGTTGAGATGACCTTGAAGCAGGTAAAACACATTTAAGTGATAATACAGGTGACGAGCCCTCTAATGATGTTTGTGTGTCTGTCTGTTCACACATCCTTGCATCTACATGTACACATGCTTATGGCAATCTGTGTCCTGGTACATTGTACCATCCTATAAATCAGCCCACTTTTCATTTAGGGGCTTCCTAGTACAGTTACTCCTACACACAAATGAGAAAAAGGAGCAGGGAACTCCTTCATACCAATTTGAGCTTCTGAGTCATTTCCGTGTTACCACGCACTTTTTGATGATGCACATTAAAAATATAAAAAGAAAATTTTTCTTATGGAATGTGTTAAAACAAACTATTTCTGGTATCTTTTGGGGGGACTCAGAGACAAGGACTGCATATATCTGATATGTCAGTTTAACACCTTTGAGGAGACAGAAGTGTGTCCAGAGGGTTCCTGAGAAGTTGTTCCTTTTTCCTACCCAGATTTAAAAATGCCTGCATGTAGAATTAATGTGCCTGGACACCAATCTGTACCCTTAACTATACATCTCATTTTATCAGTAAGTTACAGTGTAGTTAGGGGATAAGTCTTGTACAGTGATACCAAAAATATAAATACTTGTAGCATGCGTCAAATATAAACTACATCCTTGGGTGACTGCAAAAGTGAGAGGAATGGTATAACTCATAAGCATATCAAATAGGCTAAATTAGAGAAAAATGCAGAAATCCAGAAATAGTTAATTTCAATTTACATAATCACTGTACCGCAGTGTAATCATTACCAATGACGGTAATGATGACTATGCAGCGTTAGATAATCTCTAATCGAATTTTAAGTTAAAAGCAAAAACCCACAATATGACATTGTTTATGTATTCTGGTTGCAACTAGATAAAAGTATGTTAAAGCTCAATCTGGGTGGTAGAATCCTAATGGAGATATATTATGGAAGCCAATTATGGGTGATTTGTTTTTCACCCCTCTTTTCTGTTTTTTTAACTATATGTAATTTTATTGATGCTGTTAATAACCAGAATTTTTTAAATGAAATCAAAAGATCTGAAATAGTTTTATTGATCTTAACCTGACTCTGCCTCCCTCCCCTGGCGCCAACATGTACTTTTAAGTTCTGATAATCACGAAGTGAATGAAGATTGTAATTTTGATCCTATCAGCCTGATCTTGAATCACGTATCTCTCTGTACAGAACATTTCTAAACAAAGCACTGTATTTATAATATTCAGTGTAGTTTGTTTTTGTGACTACATAAAACATCAGCTGTCATTTATTTTAAAAACAAAATTTAAGAAAGCATTCTGTAGCCCAGCTAGCCAAAAATAGTCCGCACTTGCTATTATAGCTCCTCCTGCTGGAGTAAGTTGCTCTATCCGTAAGTGAAGGTGAAGAGCTATTAGACAGAGGGATTTCTGTGCAGTGAGTGCCAAGATAATAATTTTCCCTCATGTTCTGTTAAAGTCTCAGGAAAAACAACCTATAAGATTTTTTTGAGAAGTAATTTATGATACCTTTTGCAAGTGTATGGGGAGGTTATTTTTGCTTCACATTTCTGAACAAACTAAGGCCATTCTTTTGTGAAAGAGGATTATAGAATCTTCCTCCCTCTCTCTGTCTTATGTCGCTCTTGTCTCTAACTCCTCAGGGTGCCGTGTTAACTCCCTCAATGGAGCACACCATGTCACTACAGCCCACATCTATGATCAGCCCTCTGGCCCAGCAGATGAGTCATCTGTCACTTGGCAGCACCGGAACAGTAGGTGGCAAATTAATATCAAATGTCTTGGCAGAGGAGGGTAAATGAACGCAGGCTGTGTCTTCCCTATCAAATTACAGGCTCTATGATGTCAAAGAGTCTGTCTGATCCCCTTTCGCCCCCACATTATCTTCTACATAGTGAATACACCAATATTTTGGGGTTAATTGATGAACTAAAAATCTATTTTAGTTTTACCTCTCCTTTACCAGAACATAGCAACCTACACATAAAGCCACCCAACTCTAATACCCAATGTCATTCATTGCCTCCGTAGCCAGTCTTGTTTTGTGAAACAAAAGTGATACATGTTGGTCACTTATTCTTCCTCCAGTGGAATTTAGGGGCTTTGAATCATGGTCTTGGCATTGACTTATTTCCCCAAAGTCCAAGGGACTGATTACTGAGGTTGAGTTGATAGGACATAGTACGGTACAGATTAACTGCCAGGCTTGATGTGCTGAGCTTTTGGATAAGTGGCCACAGGCTTTTCGTTCCAGTTCTATCTGTCATGGTTTAAAAGAACAAGGGGTAGTGTGTTTTCCCCTCTTACCCTACAAACCAGCAGCAGTTTCCTGTGAAGGCTAAGTCAGAGCCACACACATCTAATGAGATCGACTAGAAAGCACTCTTGCTTTTGGAAAAGAATGACTGGCACATCAGGAAAGCAGGGGGCCATTTCCTATTCTGCAGTGACCTGTTAGAGATCTAATAAGTCATTTACCCCTTGGAGCTCTACCTGTGGAAACAATTCTAGACACACATTCGGGGGGATACTGGAAAATAATGAGGTCCTTTGAGGAGAGAGCTTTTAAAATAGCATTAAGTAATACTGAATTAGCGAGGATGAGAAACCTCAATCTTCACCCATGTGCTGCTTTGTTGGAAATCCCAAAAAAGGTAGGACTTTAGCTTGAAAGATTCAGCCAGTAGAAAACATTCCTTTTGCTTTCTATTTGGTAAATTTACATGCACTAATTAACCTCTGAGGTAGCCTCTATGAAGTTCTGCATGGAGACTTCCAAACACTTTCCATCCCCTCTGAAAATTCCCCAAGCACTTAGAGTCGTGTGTGCCTTGTCACTGCCCATCCTGACCTCCTTCTTCTTTCCAGTACATGCCTGCAACCTCAGCTATGCAAGGCGCCTACCTGCCACAGTACACACACGTGCAGACGACGACCGTGCCCGTGGAGGTTGGTACCGACCATCCAGAGACAGTTCTGGCAATGGGTAGTTTCAGAAATGGGTAAACTAAATACAACTCAAAAGGAAAGTCATTCACATTCCCAAAGAAATTTTGAATAAATTCGCATAAAGAATTGAGTTTAGAAGGGAACATTATGTAAGAGTTATTTTCAACTTAAAATACACCCCTCTGCATACAAATTAGCACAGAGACATGCAGGCCCAAGACCTCCAGAAAGCTTTTCCAAGCTTGTAGCACACTTCAGACCCCTTCAAGGCCCTATATTTTCTTTTGTAAAATGATACTTGCAGGCAAATTAAAATAAAGCTGGAGTTTGCAATCCCAGTACCAGATAATATAGTAATAGGTACAGAAAGATATCAGTTATAATTAAGATATTTGGGGAAAACTTATGTTTTAAAACCTTAACAGGGATGAGGAACAAATTGTACCCTGTTTTTACAGAGACTGTTAATGTAATTAAATAACTTTTAGTACTTGTTATGGAAGAAGTCTGACATTTGAATTAATATTGGACAGAAAGCATAGCATTTTCCCACAAAGGGGCCTCAGAATTCCAAGGAAATGTATAAACCCAGTTAATCCCATCTGCTAGGCAGAACCAAGTAGGTTTAGATGCCAGAAAGTACCATTGGATACTGGCTGGACTTTTGGAAGGGTTTTGTTTTCATCTAAGTTATAGTTGAGCAATTATTGACAGTGACAGTTGCCAGGACACACAATGAACTTATCTGCAGTTCTGAAACACAAAAATTGAAAATAAAAATTCTCTCTACTTCACCAAAATACCTGAGCTGTAGCAAGACCTAACCAAAACTGCTGTAAAACACTTACTGTGTGTATTTATGCCTTTCAGTGTAGACCTGTTAATGTGTTTGATTGTGAGGTACAGCTCTCGATCCCACTGGGGCTGTCCTGTGATAAACAGCATATGCGTACCATACTTCAGATTCTAAAGTCTGAAAATACTGAATTCCAAATTGGATCTGGTCCCAAGGGATAAGAGGTTTGTTTGATAAACTGTAGCTTGGTATGAATAGGCAAAACTTAAATCTGGGGGCGGGGGCAATTCTTTGGGTCTCTCAGACATTTTTATTCCTTGGGCAGTATTGAAAACTCAAAATGACATTAAAAATTGCTTTTAAAGAGTGTTTGTTTTTAAGATGTGGAATACAGATGTGGACTCAGTCAGACCTCGGTGGTAGAGTTTGGATTTCATTGCTCACGTCTCATCTGTTATGCTTTGTTGTAGGAGGCAAGTGGTCAGCAGCAGGTGGCTGTAGAGACGTCTAATGACCATTCACCATATACCTTTCAACCCAATAAGTAACTGTGAGGTATGAGGGAAAGGTTTCCATAATTGTGGGGCTCGAGTCGAAAAAAGTCTATGAACCTTGTATCAAAATGGTCCTTAGAAGAATAAAATTTGGCCACACTGCCTTAATCACATTCAAGGAATCCAAAATTACAGAAATGTTAAAATCAGTAACTTTGTGGATTTGCAGATTAAGTATCTGTCCAGACAGAAACAGTGCCCTATGTTGAAGTCACTTGTATATTTATTCTCCCCCGCTCCAGCTTCCCCAAATCTGTAACATATCAGAAAATACCAGGTACCAAATTTGCCCGACAGTACAGTATAAGTACAGTGCAAATACAGTATAATGTAGGACAATAATCCTGTAGTATATTGCTGTAAGACTTAGAAACTGAAGGAAATACAGCATATGATACTGCTTAATCCAACATTACAAGAGTAGCAGTAACTTGACTATGAATTTAATGTCAGTATTTTTAGATTGAGAGATCTTAGATTTGCATTTGATGGTCTCACTGAACCACAAATCTGAAATCTTTTCACTTTACCATGCGAATTTCTTTAAAATGACTGTGTAGAACTTAGAACACCAGGGTTCTAGATGGTTTTCACTTAGTGGGCTACCACCACTTACAAACACAGCCTTTCAAACACATGCTCTCTCTAACGCGAAAAAGACACTACAAAGCTCTACGGTGGTTTATACCAAATGTACAAAAGCGTCTGTCTTTCATTTTTCTCTTCCAGATGTACAGAAGGGTGTTCTTACATGAAGAAGGGTGTGAAGGCTGAACAATCATGGATTTTTCTGATCAATTGTGCTTTAGGAAATTATTGACAGTTTTGCACAGGTTCTTGAAAACGTTATTTATAATGAAATCAACTAAAACTATTTTTGCTATAAGTTCTATAAGGTGCATAAAACCCTTAAATTCATCTAGTAGCTGTTCCCCTGAACAGGTTTATTTTAGTAAAAAAAAAAAACAAAAAACAAAAACAAAAGATTTTTATCAAATGTTATGACGCAAAAAAGAAAAAAAAAGGAAAAAAAAAGAAAAAAAGAAAAAGAAAACTTCAATTTTCTGGGTATGCACAAAGACCATGAAGACTTATCTAAGTGCATGACCGGATTTTTGTGGTTTTGTTCAATTTGTGTTTAATTTGTGTTTTTCTCAGCTGTATGAAATGGGCTTTCCGAAGTTTCAATAGTCCGACTTCATCATGGTATTCTGTGCTTGCAGTGCGAGTGTTGCTGTAATTCAGTGTTGCCGTCAGTGTCTCTTTCCTTAGCTTTCGGTCTTTCTTTCAACGTAGTGTGAAGTGTCTTATCCTTTTCTATGAATTCCAATTTGCCTTAACTCTTTTGATGCTGTAGCTGTTTCAGTAAAAGTTAGTTCAAACTAATGATGTAGAATGCTTTGACCAAATGAGCTGGTCTATTATGCCTTGTAAAACAGCAGCATAGGGCTTTTAAAAGATAGTCAATAAAAGTTGCTGAAATTTTGGCTTTTTTAAATATGTAGTAGGTGTTTTTAATGATTTTTCACATAATGTGTAAGGTAGTAAAATGCAAGAAGGGAAAAAATGTTTTGTGTGAAACACATTTTCTGACTGGGGAACTTTTAATAGGGTAAATTGTTTGTAAGGCTGTATGCCAACAGTTTCCTCTGATAGTTTGACTGATTTAGGATATCTGCTGTATGATGCAATGTAAAGTCTTTTTTGCCTTTTTTTCAGGAAAAAAAAAAAACCTAACTTGATGTTCTAGATTTAGTGTAGGTAACTTTGGGACTGGGGGTGGGGGGCGGGGGAGGGGAGTCACCGAAGGTTTTGTCCTTCCTTTATACTAATGATAGTGCTTTAGAATGAGAATTATGCCTGAGATCTGGCAAACCGAATACATGTTGCTATTGCAACAAAATGGCAAAAGCTAAAAGTAAGGATTTATCTTCAAACATAAGCTGAGATATGAATAGAAGCAAAACAAATTGGCTACTAGCTCTCTCTCTCTCTCTCTCTCTATCACGTAAATTTGAGAAATAAAAAACGACTTGGCACTTTTAAAGGTAACTTCACCAAAGACCGAAGAGCCAGTAACCAGTAGCTCCAGCTTGTCTCAGCATCACGTCTTCTGTGCTCTTTATTTTTGCCGGACCAGTTTGCGGTTAGGAGAATGTGCCTTTTTTGTACCTTTGCATTTAGGTTTTATAATTTTAATTGATGTATGGACACACACACAACAAACAAAAAGCATGAAGGAAGATTTGGATCCAAGCAGTGCCACACTTTACATCATCACTACAAGTGTTAAGTGTAAAGAAAAACCAATTTTGAAACTATGAAATTCCTGATTCATAAATACAGTTATTTCTACTTTAGGACATAGGAGATAATTCACTGTTATTAAAGCTCTTTTTATTAAGACAAATGCATACGTTTGAAAAGCAATGGTAAATTAAGTTGTCTTCCAAAACTGTGTACTTGTCTGGTCAACTGTGTGTGATCAGTTATCTACCTCAGAGTCTATTTTCTTTTGTGCCGGGACAGGTTGCTGGCCCTCCCTGTTCCCACAGACCAAATCCTCCTAGCTCGGGAGCTGGGACTGAGCAGTTATTTCTTTCGAGTATTTTTTAGTTCTTAAATTTTATGCTTGTATTTGATTATAGATGTCAGTGACATTTCATAGTTTCAAAAGTCCTTGCTGCTCTGAGAAGTGTAGATTCTAGTGAAAATTACATAGTCATAAGAAAAATGTGTTTTTGTTTTTGTTTTTGTTTCCTTTTTTAAAGTTGTGGTATTATTGGTTCTATGCTCCCTGGAATATTACTGCTTTGTGAAAGTCCAGACCGAACGCAGCACCCTCCTTGTACCTAGTACGTTTGTAAACTTGGGTCTCTCACTACTTGATATTTTTGCATTAGTTAAGACAGAAATTTGATAGTTCAGTTCAAGGGGAGGGGAAATCTGCTGCTAGAAATGTCTGAACTAAGTGCCATACTCGTCTGGGTAAGATTTGGGAAACATAACCTCTGTACATAAAAAAAAAAAAAAAATCAGTTAAACATCACATAGTAGACAGCCATTAAATTATAAAAAAAATTAATTTATGAAGAAAGACCTTTTGTACAGATTGAAAAAAAAGATTTTCATAGAGATATCTATATGATCAAGAGAGTTAATTTTTTATTTTTGTTTTACTAGTGCCACAAACTTGCCAGTGGTAACTTATTTGTCCGGTTCAAGATAACTCTGTAGTTTTCTTTCCTAGGACTTGTTGTTAAACGCCAAAAGACATTTTTGAACTGTACATTTGGATCAGATTGTTAGCTTTTTCTGTTTTATTTCTTTGGAGAACCTTTGAATAAAAAACATCTGAAATTTTATTTTTCTTGTCCATTTTTTTTAAGTAGGTTATAGATCAGTTTCCTATCTGATCTTTCTTCAACTCAGCAGATTGGTTTGGAAGTGTGAGGTAAAAATTATTGGGCTGTTGGGAAAATCAGGACACAATTTTGCAACAAGAACAGAAAGAATATGTCATGACTTTTCTGACAACCAAAAACATTTCTATTCAATATGTTCATTTACATGTTGTAATGCACATAGTGTACAAAATACATTTCCTTGATTAAAACTGGAAAAACCTCCCCAACCTCCTCTTGCTGGTTATTTAAAGCCATCTACAGGGACCATCCACCATCAGCTCACCACATTGCTCTCCATAAAGTCCACCTTTGTTTGGGTCAAAGTCTAAAAAGCCAGACCCCTCTTCTTCCTCTTTCACTGCCACCCCCGTCATTGTCCAAACAGGAGGATGTCGGAATAAAGAGCGCCCCCTCTCTGATAAGCTAGCCCGTGGTAAGGATTTCAGGATGATCTTATCCCTGTTCATGACCACAAGCCTCTCCCAGTGACCTCACTGACTCTTCCCAATAGGAGACCCCAGCACAGTATTCACAGAGAGAGACTCTCTCCCTCACTGGGCACACCCACCAGTTACACCATTGTAATGACAGAAAGGCACACACCACTTCTGTAGTGTAAGAGCCCCCGCTGAGTAGGTTGTGGGAGGCACTTCGTATGAGAATGGGCTCCTTTACCCAAGGTACAGTAAATGTTTTGGAGAAGTTCTACAGTATTCTTTTTCTGCTGCCCAGTGGCTCTGCCTTGGTGGTGAAAGGCGTGAACAGCGTAAGTATCAACAGTTCTGTAGGCCTCCCTGCAGCATGGGAGATGTGGAATGTGAATTAGATTAGTGGGGTGTAGAGCACTTCATTTGCCAGTGCCAAGAAAGCCCTGGTATTCGATGACCTGCAGACAAGGAAACAGTTCTGGGATGATAAACCAGAGCTTCAGGGAGAAGCCCGTGTGGCACGAGGGCAGTGTGGCTTCCTTGAGAGGCCTATGGGCCGCTAAGAACGCCCGCAGCATGGCCTTGTTTTCTGGCCCAGCCTCACGGTGCCCTGTGCACCTGCCTAAGACCAAGACCAACCGCCAAAGGCAGAAAGGAATGCCGTTGGGGCTGCTCTGGGGCTGCTCGGCACCTTAGGCTTTGTTAGCTTTGTTTACCAGAAGGCTTTGTGTCACTGGATGAGGCACCCAGTGGCTGTCTTCACCAGAACTGAAACACACTCCTGTCTGCACAAGGGATGACCAACGTGGATTAATGATGGTTCAGAAGAGTTGTTGCTCCCATATAAAAAAACTGGCACCTTTGGGAGAAAACCCCACCGTGCTAAAAGGTATTTTTACTTGGGTCATGTTCAGGAACCAGGGTTTCCTCTCTGTGAGCAGGAGCAGAGCCCCACATCCTGGTGGAATGCTTGAGTGGAAGGGAGGGACGGGTCTGGGCCGCCTGGCATGCAAAAGGCATGAGGTGGAGCAGGAGGTGCACAGCAGCTCCTTTTTCTGCCTCCCATCATTCCCGTCACGGGCGGTGGCGCCAGGTAAGTCCACGGAGCCAGGATTCTACAGGCTGTTGAATTTCACAAATACCGATTAAAAATTCACTAGAAAAACGGGAAGTTACCCAGCTGAGTGGAGGCTCAGTAAATGTTCAGGTCTGACTGGTTATATCCTCATTCCACTAGAGTAGCCAAAAAGAGAAAAAGACTGGCTACCTTGGGCAAAGGTCACAGGGCTGTTGAGCCTACCCACCCTGCCCACCACCTAAAAGGACCTCAGGAGAGGTAAAATAAGGAACGAGGACTCTGAAGTCAGGGTTTAAGAAAAGCCTGGCAGTTTGTACCCCTCAGATAGCAATGTGATGAGATAACCACCTCTCACTCATCGCTGAGAAGGCGGGGCCCCAATGGGGCCATTGCCCGCCTACGGGGAGTTCTTCGCACCCCTGAGAGGTGTGCCCTGTGCCCATCCCTTTGTGTGGGGTCAGAGGCAATGAAATTTCAACCCTGTGAAGTAGCTCCAGAGTGTTTTCCTGTGTGCACACACCACTCCCTGTCTTTGTAGGGCCAGAGATATTTCCGTTTGAGCCACTAGAGGGAGGACTGCTATTTACCTTCAGCTGTGAGCTCCAGGCCGGAGACCCAGGCACTGGGAGGGGAGAGCCTGGGAGGGGCCCACTGCTGGAGGGGATTTACAATCTCCTGGCAGCACCCCCACAGGAGAAGAGCGCTCCTGAGATGGGGATTGTCAAACTGTAGGGCAGATAATCAGTGCCCCACTGCTGGCTGCTCCGTCCCCAAGAACATTGTTGCTCGTGCTGGGGACTGACTTAAATGTGACTTTTCAAGACTCAAGGAAGCTGGGGGACAAGGGAGGAAGTCAAAGCTCTGCCAAGACCTCATGACTTGGAGGTACAAGAAAGTGCTGGCAGGTCTCTGGACTGCTCAGAATTGAAAACAGGTGGTTTGGGGTTAAACTTCAATTAATTAAAACTTCAATGCTAGTTTTTTTCTTTTTTTTAACATGACAGAAATCTCATGTAGCTCAATCCCTTTTTCATTTAGACAAGGCACAGATTATAAATGAGAGTGCAGATGCCTGTACCCACTAGTGTCACTGAAACCACTTGTCCTTCAGGAACACCTCCAGCAACAGGCACTTCCCGCCTCACCTGCATCTTTCTGAAACAACTCACAAACTTGTGGAAGGAGTCAGCATCGCATCTTTGTAATTTCCACCTATCAGCCTTAGTTCTGGCAAATGACATGCCATAGAGTATGTTATTGCCATTATTGAAAAGACAGAATTATACTGACAGAGAACACTAGCGATTGCCAGGAGTTAAGGGTGGGGGATGGGGGGGCAGGAGGATATGACTAAAGAAACAGCAAAAGGAAGTTTTCTGGGGATGATGAAACCATTCTATGTGCTGACTGAAAGTTACCTAGGTGGTCATGGTTTATCTTAAGTGCTAAGTTCATAGAACTATAAAATAAAGTCTTTTTAAGTATTACTTTGTATTGAAGCTAATGGTTTATGATACTATGATTTACAGGTATAAGTTCACGCCACACCACCCCTATCATCCAAGCACCTATAGTCCTTTACCCTAGACTATGGTGCCTCCTTCCACATTTGTTCTATCCCACCTCCTGCCCCCTCCTAGTAGCCTCAATTCTGTGCAGTCATTTATTTATGCATATAAGAGCTGGGGCACAGGCCAGAGATGCGGGGGGTGAGAGGACCCACCAGAGAGAGTGGGGAACAGAACAGACAGACTGACTGAAATACACTGCTGAGGGGAGCAGTGGGCAAGACAGGAGAGGTCTACCTCTTGCCATGTGGGTTGCTCCCTGGCCTGCTGGGGATCGAACTCGTGCTGCAGAGGCTGCAGATTGCTTCCTAGTGTGCTGCTTAACCCCTTGTGCCACCAGGGAGGCCCTGTGCAGTCATTTTTATATGACATTTTAATGACAAAAAACTCAGGCTATAAGGTGAATACAAAAAGTCAGATGCAGAAACATACATAAATATTGCCTCATAATTTGAACAAACTATAAAGGATGAAAGTATTTAAAAGCTAGCCATGTGTGAGTAGAAAGATTCTGGAAAGCTTATATTTTCTCATTTGTACGTCTTCAAATTTTTCCAGTATTCTACAACGAAAACAGGTTCATTGTAACCAGGAAGGGAAAGCTTTAACAAAGAATGTTGTCAGATCATCCTGAAATTGTGCAAGTCTCTGTGTTCATTATATTCCAATTCAGGACATGTTTGAGATTTTGTATTTAAGAGACTTAACAGGCATCAAAAGACACAAAGATGACATGATGTTGTCCTAGTTCTCGAGGGACATTTTGTGAGGAGACAAAAGTACATGACAATACTGCAAGGAGAAATAACAAAAGCATGAAGAGTATGATCTAAATAAAGTGCTTTGGGAGGGGAGTTGTGTGGAGCCAGAGATGACACACTCTCCTGAGAGGTCTGTCATTTCCACATTACAACCTGTTCCTTTTATTCTGATCAGAACTCACTCTAAAGCAGCATTTTTCTCACTGGGTCCTCTGCCTTCTGAGAGATGAAATTGTCTGACAGACAAATGGAGTCTCTGCTTTTATCAGAATGTGACTTGGAACACGTGTCCAGAGAGTTAACATTCCTCTGTCACTCCCACACTGAAATAGTAGCATGTGGAACCAGAAAGTTCCATCTTACTGTTTTAATCGAGCAGGGGAAGGATACATTCCAAACAATGTCATTTTGACTTCTTTATCATCAAATATTCTCCAGATGCAGATATGTGTGGAGATTCCTCAACCTGCTAAAGATGGAGCTTCCATATGATCCACAATTCCACTGCTAGGTATTTACCCAAAGGACACAGAAACTAATTCAAAAGGGCACCTGCACACCTATGTTTACAGCAGCACTATTTACAATAGTTAAGCTATGTAAACAACCCAAATGCCCAAAAATAGATGACTGGATCAAGAAGATGTGGTACATATACACAATGGAATATTACTCAGCATTCAAAAAAGATAAACTCATATAATTTGCAGCAACATGTATTGAGCTGGAAGGGATCATGCTCAGTGAAATAAGCCAGAAAGAAAAAGAAAAATACCAGATGGTCTCACTCATAGCAGGAATTTAGAAAACCTAAATAAGGGACCAGGAAAAAGACTAATTATAATAAAGTAAAAATCAAAATCAACAAGCAACAAGCAACTAGAAACACACTATGGTGGTGGGGGATGAGGGAGAAGGGAATAGGATCAAAATAAGGGTGGTGGGAATTGTATGAGGACTATAACCAAGATGAAAATGCATACATTGTGCAAAAATGAAAAATGTAAAAATATATAAAATAAAATTTTAAAAAAATGTTCTCCAGATGCCAGGCTGTGAATTTGCAAACACCTATGTCCTTTTCTGATGCCCTCCACTACATCTTGAGAACTCTTATGTTTAGTATTTTCTTTACAGAAGTCTAGTCAGGAATTCCATCCACTTTGTCACACCTTGTGTTTTGACATATACCCAAGACTGTGAATATTCTTCCTGGCAATCCTGGCTTATTTTCTCTTAAGAAATACTTAAGAATTGACTTCCATTGTTTTATTCATCATGTTCTTCCTAACATTCATTTTAGTTTCATAGAGAAAATTTTGTTTCCCTCAATTTCCCTCATTTTGCAAAGATCGGAAGAAACAAGAAACACAAAAGAAATTTAAAAATCAGGGCTTGGGAGGTCAGCTGTGAAGAGAGACAAGACAAGCACACAATGTAGTCCTACAGGCTAAGAGGCCACCACCATTCCCATAATTGAACCTCAACAAGTGAGTTTCCTGGCAGTCAAAGACAAAATGGAGAAAGGTTCATCTGTCACTATTACTAACAAAGAGAGCAAAGCCCACCAGCTTCTCTGGATAAAGATGGTATTTAGTAACTGTATTAGGACCTCTGCAAGAAGTCCCAGGCAGTGCCCTCTACCACCTTTCTCTGCCAACACGGTGATAATTTCCCAGGCCTGTTTCAGGTAAGACTCCTCAATGAAAGCCAAAGAGCACATCAAGGCACAACTCCGTAGGATTGATTCTGGAAAGCTACAGACTTGTAATGTATATTCACAGATAGGTCTCTTCTCAAATGTTTGTATGCAATATACTTCATCCCTCTCACAAATCCATTGCTATGATTCTAAAGGGCAAAGTCTGTCTTGCAACAGCACTAATATTTCAAACGCTCCACTCACATCCATGTGAGGCCCCTCAAATGGAAAAAAAAAAAAAAAGAGACTCAAGCCTCAGGTCAACTTGCCACTCACTGAGCATTTCAAGTGATATCTAACACACTCTCTGGTTTCTTTCATTTCACTGGAAGTTGAAACTAGCGGAGCAAGTAAGTAGAAAGTAAGTTAGCAGCAGTAAGTATTCCATGAGGAGATGCTCTGGAACCATGTGACTATGCTGGCTGATTTGGACAAACACTCACTCTTTCTGTGTTGAGCTGAATTGGGAAGTAGGATCATGGTACTTCACATTACTTAATACTGCGACATTCTAAGAATGCTAACAGAGCATGACACTTGTCTATGCTGAGGAGAGGCCTTGTGGAGCAGTCCAGGGACATTGAGGCATAGCCCCTGTGTGATCCCCCAAATAAAATTTCTTACGTTTTCTCCTCAATTAATGGAATTATGTGTTTACCTTACAATGTAGCTTTCTGTTTTGTTTTTTTTTTTTTCCAAAGGGATGTGCCATTTTATTTTTGCTTAATATTTTTAAATTTGAGACATAAGAGTTGCAAAATACAAAGAACTCTTATCCTGATTTATTTATGAGCAAATTATTAAACCAATGCTCCATTGCTTTCTAGAAACAAGGATTTTCTTCTACACACAATATAACCATCAAAAATAAGGAGTGATATTATAAGGAGTGATACTGATAATTCACCTACTAGTCCAGTAACATCTTTATAGTAAAATCATCCAGTTCATAATTATGCATTGAATTTATTTCTTAGGTCTTTTTAGTTGCCCATAGTCAAGTAGCTCCTCAGTCTTTGACATTCATGACTTTGACACATTTGAAGATTACAGGAGAGTTCTTTTGCAGAATCTCAGATTGCCCTGTTTGAAGTTGCTGGTCCTGCACCTTTGGCAGAAATAGCACCAAAGTGTTCTGCCTGCATCCCATTTGGAGGTGTATGATCTCATTCTGTCTGAATACCAATGGCATTCCCTTTGGTGATTCACTAAGGTGGCATCTTTCTGGTGTCTCCACTATAAAGTTACTCTTTCCCATTTTGCAGTTAAGTATTTTGTAGGGAGATGCTCTGGAACCATGTAAATATCCTGAGCTTCCTTGAACCCATATTTATATGGATTTCCTATTTTATTCTATGGGTTCTGATGTGTTACAGTCACTACTTGTTTTGATGCTCAAATTGTCCCTAACTTAGTCAATGGGTAACCCTGCAGGTCAGCTTCTGTGTTTTATAAGCATTATTCTTTAAGTACCTTGCTCTCTGGCACCACTAGAGATATGGAACATGGTCTCCTCCCTATACCTTCCAAAAGTTGAGAAACAGAACACAATTCCCACCTAATTACCTCTAAGCCACTTCATAATCATAACCTTTTTTTCTACTCAACAAGTAACATGATGCAGACTTTATAGTATTCACTTCCTTATTTTTCTTTATAATTTACTTCCTAACTATGCATCCCTAAAACTAGGAATTTGATTTTTCCTTTATTAGAACATTATAAAAATGAAATTATGTGCTAAATATTTTTGTTTTATCTGGCTTTTGCTGAACATTATATCTTTAAGACTTTATCCTTCTTTTTGCTTACTTGTATTTTGTTTATCTTTATAATAGTTACTCTCCATAAAAGAATACTAAAGTATGTCCATTTTATTTTTGATAGACATAGGAGTCCTTTCCAAATTTTGACTATTATGAACATGTTATGGTGAAAATTCTTGAAATAAACAAAATCAGAGATGAAAAGGAAAATTAGAGCTGTTATCAGAGAAAGGATCAGATGAGATTACTCTGAACAATTATGCAGCAACAAATTAGACACCTTAGAAGAAATGGATAAAATTCCTAGAAATACATAATCTTCCAAGACTGAATCACGAACAAAGAGAAAATCTGAACAGACCAATTATAAGCAAAGATATTGTTGTTAGGTTTTTTTGCTTATTCAAACAGAAGGCCAGCTTCACTTATGACTTCTACCAAACATTCAAAGATTTAATAACTATCCCTTCTCAAACTCCTCAAAAGGTTGAAAAAGTAATAAAACTTCCAAGCACATGTTCTGAGACTAGTATTACCCTGATAACAAAACCAGACAAGGACACCGCAAGAAAGGAAAATTATAGACCAACATCCTTGATGAATACAGATGCAAATTCCCACAACAAAATATTAGCAATTGAATATATTACTTTAAAGG
Organism: Talpa occidentalis; assembly: GCF_014898055.3. Classification (NCBI taxonomy): domain Eukaryota; kingdom Metazoa; phylum Chordata; class Mammalia; order Eulipotyphla; family Talpidae; genus Talpa; species Talpa occidentalis. The sequence goes on along the minus strand of NW_023603184.1, from coordinate 92,980,035 downwards.
TATCATAAGCCATGATCAAGTGGAATGTATTCTAGGGATACAAGAATGATTCAACATCCACAAATTGGTATAATATACCACAATAATAATACACAATAAAAATTTTATCTCAGTAGAAGCAGAACAAGCACTTGAAAGAATTTAACATCCACTCATAATAAAAACTCTCAACAATGTGAACATAGATGGAATGTACCACAACATAATAAAGGCTACATGACAAATGTCCTCAGGAAGAGGACAAGAATTCCCACTTTTCCCACTTTTATTCAACATAGTATTACAAGTACCAATCACAACAATTAGGCAAGAAAGAAGACAAAATACATGCAAATTAGAAAGAAAACCCTCTATTTGCAAACAACATAGTATTATACATAGAAAACCCTATGGACTCAACCAAAAATTTACTAGAACTAATAAGGTCATTAATGTTGTAGAATGCCAAATCAAGATACAGAAATACGTAGTGTTTCCATGCATTAATAAAGAACTATCAGAAAGAGGAAGACAATAATGCCATTTACAATTTCATTAAGAATACCTCAGATTAAATTTCACTAAGGAGGTAAAATATCTGTACACTGAAAACTGTAAGACATTGAAAATAGAAATTGTTAAATTGTTAAAATAGAAATTGTTAAATTGAAATAGAATTGTTAAATGGAGAGCTATCCCATCCTCATGAACTGAAAGAATATTGTCAAAATGTCAGTATGACCCAAAGCAAACTATAGACTCAATGCAATTTGCTATTAAAATTCCAGTGGCATTTTTCACAGAACTAGAAATAATTGTAAAATTTGTATGGAACCACATTAAGATCCTGAACAGCCAAACAACTCCTGATAAAGGACAAAGTGGAAGTATCATACTCCCTGATTTCAAGTTATAGTAATCAAAACAGTATGATTTCATCATGTAAACAGATACACAAATCAATGGAACAGAATTGAAAACCCAGAAATAAATCCACACATATATGGACAGCTATTTGACAAAGGAGCCAAGAACATACATTGGAGAATGGATATTTTTGAAAAACTAGACAGTCACATACCAAAGAATAAAATTATAGTAGAACCCCACTTTATGATTGGTTCGCTATATGATCAAATCGCTGAGTCCTTTCTACTAAAATATAAATTACCTTACAATTTAATATTCACATTACAATGGCTGCCAATTAAACCATGTAGGTGGGGGATTTGGGAGTAGGGCATTTGAATAACTATTAGCATATGAGCAAATCATGGCATACTTCTTGGATTGATGATCTTTTGTCACATGGGTCCACAAGTTTTTTTTAGTAAATATGGAAGTTTTGCTTTTTAGTCTTTATATATCTTTCATACAAGCAGTGGTTGTTGAATTGTAGTTAAATGCTGTGTTAAACTGTAACCACAGGTCCTAAAAAACATAGTAAAAAAATCTTCAATTAAATTAAGATAAGAAATTATGAAAGAGCATGGTATAAGAGTTAGTGAATTAGTAACAGAATTTGGTTTGTTCCAGTCACTCCATTCATAAACTTTAAGTGATTTTGAAATAATTTTTTCCAATTTAAGTTACTTTACTTACTTTAATTTCATCTTTTTAATGTCAATAAGGAAAATTCAGCATTTCTATTCTATTGTATAAATCAGTCTCATATACACAGTTATGTACTAAAAATTTCAAATTATGCCATTTTAGAATGAATTACACAATATCAATGTATTACTGGGCTCATATTATGATATTTTCACTATAAGATCATGCTGGTAGAATGGATTAGTATCATAAAGTTGGATTATACTGTAGATCACTATCTCACACCCTACACAAAAATTAACTAAAAAAGCATTAAAGACTTGAATGTAAGACCTGAAGCCATAAAATACCTAGAAGAATAGCTAGTAATCACCTCGACATCAGCCTTCGCAATGTTTTTGTGGAGTTGACTCCAACAGCAAGGTAAACAAAAGCAAAAATAAAAAGGACTACACTGAACTTAAAAACTTCTGAATAGCAAGGGAAATCATCATCAAAATGAAAAGACAATCTACTGAATGTGATGAGGTTACTAGCCAACACACATAAAAAACTCAGAAAACAAAAAATAAAACCCCCCCAAATAAAATAAAAATGGGCAGAGGACCTGAATTGACACTTCTCCAAAGAAGGTATACAAATAGCCAATAGGAACAGGCAAGATGCTTGGTATCACTAACCATCAGGGACATGTAAGTCAAAACCACAAGGAGATAGCACCTCTGAAATGTCAGGATGGGGGACTCCCTGGTGGCACAAGGGGTTAAGACGCAACCTATGAAGCTACCCACAGCCACTGCAGCACGAATTCTATCCCCCAGCCAGCCAAGGAGCAACCCACATGGCGCAGCAGACCTCTCCTGGCTCGCCAGCTGCTCCCCTCAGCAGTGTATTGCAGTCAATCGGCCTGTTCTGTTCCCCCACTGTCTCTGGCGAATCCTCACACCCCGTGCCTCTGGCCTGTACCCCAGCTCTTGTATGCATAAATAAATTGATCTTTAAAAAAAATAAGCTGTCAGGATGGCTACTATCAAAATGACAAGAAATAGCAAGTGTTGGATAGAATGTGGTGAAAAGGGAACCCTTGTACACTCTTGGTAGGAAATTAAATTGGTGTAGCCATTATGAAAAACAGTATGGGGTTTCTTCCAAAAATTCAGAATAGATCTACCATATGCCTCAGCTATTCTGCTTCTGGGTATTTTTCTAAGAATACAAAAACACTACTTTGAAAAGATATATGCAACCCCATGTTCAGTGCAGCATTATCTAAAATATCCAAGATGCAGAAGCAACATAAGCGCCCATTGACAAATGAAATAAAGATGTGACATATAATCATGAGTCATGCAACTACATTTTGGTCAGTGACTGACTGGACATATGACAGTGGTCCCATTAGGCTATACTATATAACCTAGGTGGGTAGTAGTCTATACTGTCTTAGTTTGTGTAATTATGTTCTATAGCATTTGCATCACAAAGCTGCCAAATGATGGTGTATCAGAATATATTCCATGTGTTAAGCAACATGTGATGGTTACACATACACACACACACACACACACACACACACACACAAATGGACTACTACACAGCCATTAAAAATGAATGAAATCCTGTCAATGGTAATAACAGGGGTACCTTGAATGCATTACACTAAGTAAAATAATTCAGATGGAAAAAGACAAATACATAATTTTACTCATATATGGAATATTAAGAAACAACAAAAAAATATAAACAAAAACAAATCCATAGGGAACAGACCATGAACCAGAAGGGAAGTGGGTTGAAGGTAGATGAAATGAGTAAAGGGAGTCAGTTGTATGGTGATAGATGGAAGTTAGACTTTTGGTGGTGACCACATTATAGTGGATACAAACATTGGATTATAATGTGCACTTGAAACTTAGATAATGCTATAAACCAATATTACCTCAATGGAAAAAAAAAATGCTAATACACGTTACTTAGTGTATCTGTCCATGTATTTCTGCAGGATATATGCCCAGGAGTAGAACTGCTGAATCACAGGGTGCTTATCTTTCAGTTTCATAAGATAATGTCAAAATGGTTTCATAGTGGTCATCACCGAGCCTAAGATTAGATGAAATAATTCTCTCTTACAAAAATTATTTGATATTTGAAAAAAGCAGCCAGTAGTAAAAATCCCACTGGGTTATTGGGTAAGTTAGATGTTCCTTAACTTATGACACTGTTATGTCCTGATAAACCCATCATAAGTTGAGGATGCATTTAACACACTGAACCTACCAAACTTCATAGCTCAGCCGAGACCACCTTAAACCTGTTCAGAAAACTTACATTAGCGAAAGTTAGGCAAAGTCTTTTAACACAAAGCCTATTGTATAGCAGTCTTAACTATCACAGACATGGATGTGATAAAAAAAAAAAATACCAAAGTCACAGCATACCAAAGGTACCACCAGCCCAGCACTGTAGGAGTATGTACTCTTAGAGTATGGCTCTAATGTACAGTATGGCTCTTACTCTATACTCAGCATGGTTCCCAGCATCTCAAGACACTATCACATAGCATATCACTAGCCCAGGAAAAGATCACAATTCAAATTTTGAACTACAGTTTCTATGAGTGCATATCATTTTTACACCATCAAAATAAATCATTAAATCAAACTACTATAAGTTGCAACAGTCTAGAGTAGCAAAAAATCAGCAATGAGGACAAGGAACCACACAACTAAAGGGTCTAGTCCTCAAGGGAAGGGGAAGGTGCTAGGCCTAGGGAGCAACTAATATAAATGGCTACCCATGAAGGGTGGTCTTGGCTTCTCACTATCAACACTGACAAAGAGATTTCCTTCTTTCTCCTGAAAAGAAGATATTGGGCCTGAATAAGCACTGATGGGCACTTTGTTAAGAGGCTTTTGGTGTTTTGGATGTTGTCTTAGTGGCTTCCATGAATGCCTATGGCATCTATGGAACAACCAGGCTGCTCCTGGGCCAGCCTCTCTCATCCACCTCAGTGCCCATTGCTCCCACCGCTCAGTCTTCATCCTGACTGGCAGCTGCTCTCATGGCTCTCTCAGTCTCTGTCCTTCAAGCTCATGGAACAGCTGTGAGAGTCTAAAGTTGCCAACACCTGAGTGGAGCTGTGGAATGTCCTTCCAGACCTTTTACTCTTCATCCAAGACCTGAGAGCATGGGATATAAGAGGTAGTACATCCAGGTAATGGTCTCAGATGAGGGGACCCCTACATTCTCTTCCTTCACTGAATTAAGTTGGGACTAAGTCTTTTTTTTTTTTTTTTAAGATTTATTTATTTATTTATACAAGCACTGGGTACAGACAGAAGCGCAGGAGGGTGAGAGAATTCACCAGAGCCAGAGCGGGGAGCAGAGCAGGCAGAAGGACCGAAGTACACTGCTGAGGGGAGCAGCGGGCGGCAGGAGAGGTCTGCGCGCCTGTGGGACCCTCCTCCGGTGGCCGGGGAGCAGCCGGGGACCGAACCAGCGCTGCAGAGGCTACGGGCAGCTTCGCAACCCAGCGCTCAACCGCTGCGCCACCGGGGAGGCCCTGACCATTCCTTCTTTCTTTCTGATGGTAAATTATTTATAAAGCTATAGGTCAATTAAATCTGTTTTTGAAGCACAGCACAGTGATTTTCTGAGCTAGAAATTCTCTATTTGCTCCTCCAGATTACACTTTTTAACTCTTTCTGTCCCAGGAGATTGATCTTTGGGGATGGCCATTAAATATGCCTGATTCCTTACTCTGTGAGTATCTCTGGATTTGGCCAACAGAAAGCTTTTTTTTTTTTTTTTTTTTTTTTTTTTTTTTAATTAGACTGTAAGAGTAACTGATTGATGCTGAGGAAGATGGAAATTTATCAGTAAATTTTCTCTAGAACCTGCACAGCTGGTAGATATGGCTGAAAACAGGAGCTGCAAAGGAGTAATTACAGCCACCAGCGCACTTCTTGCTTTATCTTTGTGGCACTGTTTCTAAGCATCAGTCTCTAAAGTCAGCTTAGCATCAGACTTTTGTTGGTGTTATTTCCTAATAAAATTTTGTTTGATCTTTTTCTGTCTAGAATCAAACTTTTAAATCACATCAGTGTTGTTTGTATGAAGCATTTTCTGTGCGGTCTCTTGTAAATACAAGGGCAGTGAAAGCAAAAAGGTTACTGAGAAAATAGACACTTTGAAATTATTTTCTCTTGAAATATTCTCTATTACATTTTAACTAGCATGATATATTAATTCAATAGTACATGTATATAATGTATAAATAGACAACGAGTATTGGAAGTATCTACTAGAAATCTTTTACTGATTTCTGGTGAACCATCCAAAAAGTTTGAAGACCACTAATCATTAAAACGTAGGGGGCTGCCACCTCCTCCCCGCCCCCCAAACAAAAAAATACTAAGAATCTCTGAACTTCAGATTCACAATTCTATGCATATCTTGTTCTAACTTCAAAGGAAACAGCAGAAGTGCATGAAGGAATGTTGTGATGAGGGACAGCAGTGCCTCAGAGTCTTACCGCCTGATCCAGGAGGGTAGGCCCTTTAAGTTTAATCGCTACCTCTCGGAAAGTTTTGGAAATATTTGGAATATAGTAGGAGGCCCAAGGGACCACCCAGTAGCAAAAGCCCAAATGAAAGCCTTCCAAAAACAACAAGGGGCAAATGAGGGTCAGCTCCTCCCTAGTTCCACATCCTGGCCAGGGCAGGGCTGCCCGGGGTCAGCCATAATCTTCAATTCAACTTGCATCTTGCATGCATTCCTGAGTGTCACAGGAGGTCTAAGGCTTGGAAATGAATGTTATCACAGCATGTAATGGTTGGAGGTCACAGAAAGCACTCCAGTCAAGTTAGAGAGAATAGCCATTTAGACTAGTCTAGAGGAAAATGCAGGTGGAGCTCAGCTCAGCAAGCCTTCCCCTTAATGCCACCAGCAAAACAAGAACCCAGCTTGGGGGATTCTTGCAGAGTTCTGGACCATATGCATATTTATTGCCTTGCCTTTCGGGCAAAAGACTATGAAAATATATTGGTGGAGGAGAAACGTCATTATATAAAATTTTGAAATCAAAGCTGCTTCAAAGCTGGTTCCTATTACTGGTTTTTCAGGATTCCTTAATGATTAAAAATAAAATCTGGTAACAAAATAAGATCTGGAGACAGATTCACTTCTGTCTATCTCTACAAAGCATCCTGCTTAATTTTGTTTTGTTTTGTTTTTTTCTTTAAAGGCAGAGAATCCAAATTGCCTTCTCAGCACTGAAGGAGGCAGCAAAGCAGTTTCATCTCCCTATAGAGGCCTCTGGAGATTTTCTGAATGTTTGAAGCTAGCCTCCTTGGCAATTATCTAAAAAGGAGTCGTTGGATAATGCTAACAAGACATTCTTTTTGCTGCCCGTATTCAGAGTCATATCTCTGTGAAATAAATACTGGTGGTTTGTTCTTGTCTTGTTTTTAATGTCCATTAGATGGTGGTGCCATTAGAGATTAACTGGATTCTATAATCTAGGTGAGCTAAGTCCATCCCTGAGTTTGTCTAATCCCTATTATTCCTCCTGCTCAGCTCATAGGGGGACCTTCTAAACACTAAGAAATTCAGCTAAATGGAAGCACACTTTGTTCTGCCCCAATGTGTGGGTCTCGGTGGAGCCATTGCTGGCAGATGCTGCCATTTTATAGAACGATAGCCTACAAACTGGGTTTTTCTTCTTTTCTCTCCTGCAGAGAATGAGAAGGCTACATGGTCCCAAATCATTTTTCCAAGGTGTCCTTCAAAATGGATACCTGGGGCATCCAAACACCAGCCAACCAGGCGGCATTTGTCATTTATGCCATAGACCACACTCAAACAAAATCAGACTTGTCACTGGAAAAAAATGAAGTACATTAATCCACTTGATTGTATGAAAAATGAAGGTGGGGCCTTGATTTACTGTGGTTTGCCTACCCTACTCTATAATGCCAACAGATTATTGAGCCTTTAGGCAACCTTATTCACCGTGGTTTGTCTCTGGAACCATTCCCATCTTGGTGGGAGAGTTAAGAGTGGAATTTTAACTATGAATTTCCTTCTGTTTAATAGGTTAAAGTCAAAAGGCTACATTCTGCTTCAGATATGCACGAGCAGCTTCCACTGGAGCTACTCATGTATATCTGAGCAAAGTTAAAATACTCTAATACTCGGATAATCATTAAATAACATTGCTTTTAAAAATCATATGTGTGTGGGGCCTCCCCACTGTGTGGCACAGCGGTTGAGTGCTGGGTTGTGAAGCTGCCCGCAGCACCAATTCAATCCCTGGCCACCAGGTCCCACATGGCGCGCAGACCTCTCCTGCCGCCCGCAGCTCCCCTCAGCAGTGTACTTCGATCCTTCTGCCTGTTCTGCTCCCCGCTCTGGCTCTGGTCAATTCTCTCACCCTCCTGCGCTTCTGATTGTACCCAGTGCTTGTATAAATAAATAAATAAATCTTAAAAAAAAATTAAAAAAAAAATTGTATGTGTGTGTTTGTGTGGGGGGAAAGAGGTGAAGGAGCCTATATTACTTTTACAAATTCTCCCAGTAAGAGGAACTATTTGGTCTTTAAGGGACCAAGGCCATTTGGACAGTCCTGTTCATGAATTCCATCTTTACACATACCACCCAAGGAGCCTCTCTGAGCTCACCTTGGAAGACTTTTAGCTTAGACTCACCCTGGTTCTTTAAGGGGCAGCTGAGATGAGTGGAGCACCCTAGCACCCTATCCAGGCCTAGGCCAGGATAAAGAAGATCAAGCGTCAGCTCTGGAAATACTGGTAACTGATGCGGGCAAGTCACTTAATCTTCCCCAGTATCTATTCATCTGTCCGTGTAGACTTTGCAAGGTATTGTGTGAATTTAATAGATAATGGATATAATTTTTTATTCAAAAGTATTTACCTGTTATAGCAGCAAAAATATAAACAAGCCTCCCCTGGTGGCGCAGTGGTTGAGCCCTGGTCTGCGAGGCTGCCCCCAGCCTCTGCAGCACTGGTTCATTCCCCGGCCACCGGCAAGGGTCCACAAAAAAATAAACAAAACCCAAATAATGACCAAGAGAGCAAGGAGAAACTGAAAGTCAAAAAATAGGATTGAGAAGTAAATTGGTATAACTCCTTTGAAAAGCAATTGCAATACATACTGACAACAAGAACTATTTAAAATTTTCATCTTTGATCCAATAATTCTACACATGAGAATTAGTCATAGGAAATACCAAAAAAATAATAATGGGAAACTCCTGTGTGAAGATTTTCTTCAAAGCATCTTTTTTTGTCATGGGAAACAGCCTAAATTTCAAGCAAATACGGGAATGTTTAAGCAGTACATTACACGCTTACATGATGCTTAGATTATATTTGTTTAGTTTTAAATGACTAAAAATGGATTCAAAATACATATTCTATATGATCATATTTTTGTAACAAAAAATGTAAACATTAAAAAGGACTGGAAAGAAACAATGTTTTCAAAAATTATGTAGAGAAAGAAAACTAAGATGCTTTTGAAGGACTATATGAACTTTTGCCCCTCTTTTGTATTTCTAATACCTCATACAAAAGATGACACTCAGTAAGTATTAAGTGATTTTTTAAAGTGTTACACTTTAGCTCCTAATTATCTAGAACATTTTGCTCAACTAACTTGCCAATTACTCAAAACTTTACCTTAATTAGCCCTACAAAATAGTTTGGAAATATTATTCCAGTGGTTTCTTATTTTTCCACCAAGTTATCTGTAAGATCATAGATATTCAGGAACCAGCACATTTGGCATCTGGTCAAATAGCAAAAGCTTGGGTTTAGCCATTGAGTGTCACAAGGCACAACATCAAAGGAATTTTCAAACATTGCTCCCCACATACAGCCTGGGCCATGTCATTTGATCCTCAAGAATGCAGAGCACAAGCAGCGGGTGATGAATGCCCATGGCAGGAGAGCCAATGTATACATTTCCATCAATAGGAGAATGGGTGCAAGCCAAACAAGCGAAGGGTGGCACATTTTAAGAAGGCAGCAATTTTCAGAGAAAACGTGTCAGCCTAGGGTAGAGAGTTATATATGCAGTGGGGGTGGGGGAGATACACTAAGCATAACCTCATTCATTTACAGAAATAAAACAAAACATCCAAAATTGGGAACTACATGGATATTTGGCTTACTAATCCACTGGAAGTACATTTATTGCCTTCACACGAAAGTCAACCGAAGTGGTTTTCTTTTGTGATAATATTATGAAATGCCATTTTGTTTTTCTAGCATGTTCTATAGGCCTCCTATTGGCTGACTGGTGAGCTGAGAGCCATGCTCAGCAAACGGTGGATTCGTCCATCTGGGAAATACAAGATAGTCAGTGTGGGGGCAAACCACAGAGGAAATGAATTTTCCAGAGAAGGAATAATATCACTAAGGTAGAAATTAAGCCAGTTCTTGAATTTCAAATGGAAGTGTTTCCTCACATCTGAGTTCACTTAAAGAACAGAAGACCAAACGTGTACCTCGGTTATGGGGCATTACAAGCCCCTTGAAGACACATGGAATCAAGAAGGTTAGAAATGAAAGGTAGCCTAGGACCTCTCAGCACTCCCACCACAAGACACACACACATTCTTTATAGATGAGGACACAGTTCAGAGAACAGAGACATTTTTTCCAAGATCACACAGTCAGTAAATGATCAAACCAAATTCAGACTCAGTCTCCTGGCTTTCAGTTGCTCTTGCTTCTGTTCTACTCAAATACCTGCAAACTGTCAAATCCTGACCAGTAACTATTTCTTGGGTGGTCCAGCCACTGTGTAGCTTGACTGAAACTGCTTTGGAGTCAGGCTGGAAAAATCCTAATTCTGTCACTTACTAGTGAGAAAACTTGGACAAGTCAAGTAATCTCTCTGAATCTCACATCCATCTATCAAGCATGGTCATAAGCCCTACGCTGTAGCGTGGTGCTAAGAACTCAATGTGATAACACCCCTCAAGTACTAAGCAGGGGCCTCAATGAACAGCCTTGAGCATTACCATCATACCAGTTCCTTGAAGGCAGATCCAAAGGCCCAAAATTTCAATCTCAGTCTCTAAAAAAGAGCATGGTCAAACAATTTATCCTTCTTCACAAAAGTTATATGGAGGCCTCTGTCCTCAACTGTGCCCAACCAGAATAAATCAAATGTGATGTAGGCCATTTAGTGCTTAGCACCATTTTTAATACTAATCCCATCAGTTTTTATTTTCATTTTCTAGTTTACCTAAACAAGCAATTTTTAGAAGCCAGTGGCTTTAAACCAAAGCTGCAAATGAAGCACCCCTTCTGAAGGAATGTCAGTATAAACATGCACATGATGCAGGAAAATTTGATAGGAGTTTGGTGATTGGCTCAGATGCCAGCTCAACCATAAACTTGCCCAGTTCTATTTTAGGAAATAAAAAATCTATGTGCGCTTAATATCCCAGCCACCCTGCCATCCATTAGATTTGAATGTCCTTTATGGAATGAATTTGATCCTCCTGCCTTACTTTTGGGCTCTCTCCAGAGAAGCTAATGCGCTGGCATAGTTTTGCCATTTGTCAGCCAGAAGTCTGGTTACACATTTGCTCGTCAATCTAAAACTAACCTATTCTCATACGAGCACTTGGGGTTTCGTGTAAATCAACCAGACGTTCTGTCATTCACCAGCAATATCTCTCCATAGTATTCTACACCCATGTGCCTTCATGAAATATTTCACGATGTTTGTGGAAGAAACATTCAAGTGATTATGCGTTTTCAAGAATGGTGACACGAGAATGTTATAAGTCTGTTCATTACCACAAGGATAAATGGTATTTCAGCCAAAGACTTTTGATAACGGGTGCAGTAGTGCATCTCAGCACTTTCTGAAATTAAAGGTCTGTCCTGAAAGGTAAGTAGTATAATGCATGACTAACAAACGCAAACCCAAATTTTGGAGTTCTGTTTTCCTTGTCAGTATAACTGATCGTTTCAGACAGACACTGCCTTAGGAAGTTCATAATATAACTTTTACTCTCTTGATATTAACATCCATGTGAGGCTGACCCTGAAGTTTGTAAAAGGGCAGACAGAGTCTTATTAACTTAGCATGCTTTATGGTGATTTTTTTTTTTTTAACATTTGGATTCACATACACTTTTAACAGCTGTGCTTCAAGAATCTGCTGGGATTGAAGGATAATATTTCATAGGATTATTAGTTCATTATTCAGAAAAACATTTCAATATTCACTTGAATTATCTCTTAAAAAGATTTTAAGATGTTTCTGGTTATGGTGATTGTCAACATTTTCTTAAAAATTGGTGCTGTGACTCTAGCCTTCAATAACTCAGCATTTTCCAGAGGCACAAAAGGATATGGGAATTTAAACGAGAAAAATAAATCTCAGTTCTCATGATGTTGCATGACATTGGATTGGTTAACTTGAGTTTCTGGACAGTAAAATGTCTTAATGTAGAGTTAATTCATAAAGCAATGGGAAAAAATGAAGACTGAACAATTCCAGTCTCTGATATCTGCAAAAAGCATGTTTTATTCTTTTAAGTGTCTGAAAACACCTGGCATCATTACTATTCACTGTGAGCACTGGAAGTCTGACAACTAGTGCTATGCAAATACAACAGCCCAGTATATGTGAAAGGTTATTTATCCAAATAACGTAGCCTCTAAAATTAAAATTCACAGATACAGGTCTATTATATTGGCTGTGCAACTGGCTAGAATATAGATATTGGTCAGAAAACCATGGTTTTCCTTTGCTGTTTTGAATTCTAAGCAGGTTCAACAGATCAGAGTTACAGTTTTTTAGAAAAGTTTCAAACATAAACCTCTTAGTCATAGTATAAAGATTAGCGCCCACCTAAGAAAATTCGGGGCCTTAGAGAAATGCAAACATGCCTTCCTTTCAGAGTTCTCTCTTCATTCCTATTTTTTCTCATGGTAGTCTCTTTTCCTCTGTATTACTCCCTCTAGTGTCTCCTGGATGAAAGACAGGAACTAAAGTTCAATTTACAAACAAAAATCACTATTGCAATTATCTCTATTTTTCCCAGTCACCACACACTAATTCAAACTTAACCACCAGGTATTTTTAACATGCATACAAAATGTTTAATGTAAGAGTCTCAAACTTAGAATTTTGTATTCCAACCTCAGATCCCCAAAAAGGGACATTAACTTGTAATCTGTTAGGGATATATACCTTCTCTGCCCTTGAATCCTCATATTCTAATTACTAGTATGATACACAGGAGGGGAAAAGATACTCCAACCAGCTGAAGTGTGCATGCAAGCAGGCATTTCTTTGACATATTTTCCAGAGGTAGAACTTACCCTTTGATTTTTCTAGTTATCCAAGAGGTTCAAGGTGTTTTGGTTTGAGAAGCAATTTGTTAGTGGCTTTACCAAAACCATGCAGATACATTATCTGACACTGAAGTGCTTAGTCAAGGCAAAATATTTGTTAACTTGGAAAATGTATTGCTTACAGGCACCTTTTCTTTACAGAGAAAAAAAAAGTGTCCAAAGGGGTCAGCTGCAGTTGCTTCTACTTTGGAAACCAAGCACCATGATTGTGAGAGCTAACTATAGGCCAAGGTCATTTGGGGATTCACCCAGCCTGCTCCCTGGGATGGCACCCACACCTTGCCAGAGCACATGGGCCTGCAGTCCAGCCAGCCCAGCCCAACCCAGCCGGTTATTTTGGATTACAGTTCTCACAAGAAGGTCCTTGACTGTCCTTCATGGGACTGACACTCACTTTTATACTTAACCATTTTGAGCCTTAATCTGCTCTGTACACTGACCTGTTCTCTCCTTCACAGCATCCTCTCTTGTTTAAGACCACTATAGGGGATCAAATTACAACATTAAAACTGATCTTTAACAACACAAAGTTCACCCCTATGCACTGCTCCCCCCTATGTTAAATTATTGCAGCCAAGTGTTTGAGCTGGAAACTCCAGGCTTATTTAGCCTCCTTCACTATAGTTATTCTCCAGTCTCCATCACTGTCAGGACTTGTCTGCTCAGATTCCTAAGGATCTGTGGCTGATCCTCTTCCCCTCCATGTCCACTGTCATCATATCTCACCCACTCTTGCCTAGGCTGCTGTAATGTCTTCCCACGATTCTAGCATCAATTATCTTTCAAAATTACAAATCAGAATGTATCACTCTTCTATTTAAAATCTTCCCATGGCTCCCTATCACCTACAAGATAAACTTTAAACTCCCTAGACTGGTATTCAAGATTCTTCAAGTTCCAGAGTCCTCCTTATCTACTTTGTCATGCTCATCTCTTCTCCTTCCCTTCTTGTGATATTTCCCTCCTTCCCTTTATTGCATAAACATACTTTGTGCTTAGACTAAACTAAGTATTTACTATTTTAAAAAAAATATTTATTTTGTAGAAGAACCAGGGTGTACACCAACAGTGTAGTGGTGAGAGGATTCACCAGAGACAGAGTGGGGAGCAGAACAGGCGGATCTACCGAAATACACTGCTAAGGGGAGCAGCAGGTGAGACAGGAGAGTTCTGCTGTGCCACGTAGGTCACTCCCCAGCCAGGGATCGAACTCAGCTGGTGATAGCTCTGAGACTTAACCCTAGGCTACCAGGGAGGCCAAAAACTAAGTATTTACTCTTACCCACACTCATCATGCTTTTCCATGTCTTCAGATCTGCCTAGTGATCTTACCCACCTAGTGATTACTTTTCTACCTAGTGATTACTTTTCTTCCATCAGGAGCCATTTCCATCAAGAGCATTCCCTTTTTGATGGAGCTTTCCCTGACATGGTTCTAAAGATCCCACATACATATATGGTTCCTTTATTTATGATGCTCTGTAGGTCACTGTTCACTCAACACTGATACACACACATTTTGGAATCTCCCATTAAGCTGTGAAGCTCTTAATGCAGGAACATTGTATTACTGATTTTCATATTTCCAACATCTAGAGCCACACACTAATTCAACCTTTAGTCACCACACACTAAAAGCAGTTCATATATTTTGTTATATCAATAAAAATATAAATCTCATAAACAAATCAGCCAGTTGCATCCAGGAAAATGTATTTGAATCTGAGTTCTGTCATAATTTATGCCCTTCACTAAATATAACTTATCAGGTTTTAAGCTGGGTTGTAATCTTAGGACTGAAATCTCTACTTCAGGAACCTTATTTCTGCCAACAGATGAAGTAGAAAAGTCTTGGGCACCTAGAAATTAGCTCAGAGAGAAACTACCAGAAGCAAGAAAGGCTTACTGAATGTATGTGGACAGTCTAATTGTGGAACACTTAAGAACCAAAGGGGCTGCTAAAATTGAGATAGACACCATGTCTGGGTCATCCATTTTGCACACTTGCAGGTTTCTCTTTTCACTTATAACCCTAGAGTCTCTGCTCATCTACGCAAATTCCCACTTTGGATCTAGGTTTAACCTGGTAACCTTGACTTCAAAATCACTTACCAACATAGTTGCCATTGTTGCCCTTCTAGGACAGTTATTTCCTCCCTGGAGTTTCCCCCCCAGACAAATACTTCAAGAAGCTATAGTGGTTTGACTAATCGCTGCCTACTTTAGGTGACAATTGGGAGCCAAATTTTATGAACTCCCAGTCTTACCTGCCTTTCCTTATCATGCCAACTTAAGCTCTGCTCAAAGCTCAGACAGATGTTGAGCTATGAAAGACTCCCAGAAAGATATTTCAACCATGACGTTCTTCTCAAGTCTAACTTGCATCCATAGACAAACTTCTCCTCTTCATCATCTACAAAAACTCTCCATTTATAGGTACCGCATTTAAAAAAAAATTCACTTAATATTCATACGTGAGGCCTAGGTTTGAGACAGTTCAGTCCTTCCCCAAAAGTTTCCAATCTAGTCATCTGTCCACTGATGCTTGAATCTGATATATATACACACCATCCCTTACTCACAATGGTTTAACTTACAATTTTCGACTTTACAATGGTGTGAACATGATACTCATTCAGTGGAAATGGCACTTGGAATCTCTATCTTTTCCAGGCCAGTTATATGTAGCACAATACCCTCTCTGATGCCGGGAGAGGCAGCGAGCCACAGTCCCTAGTCAGCGACACAATCACAAGGGTGAATAATCAGTCTGTTTTTCACATTCAGTATAGTATTCAGTAAGCTGCTGTCAACATTTTATTATAAAATAGGTTTTGTATTAAATGACTTTGCCCAACTAGAGCCAAATGTAAATGTTCTGAGCACAATTAAGGCAGGCAGGTTTGGCTAAGCTTTGATGTTTGGTGTAATAAATGTATTTTTGAATTCCAATATTTTCAACTTGTGATGAACTCACCAGGGTGCAACCCCATTGTAAGTCAAGGAAGATTTATATAAGAATATCTACATGCACTGAATATGTTCCCACCTGCCATCCCTTCTAGGCAGGTCTAAATCCTTATAAATCAAGTCTTCTTTCCAATGCCTCACATTGCCTCTCTCTTATAGCAGGGTAGATTATGAGCTGGCTAAAGACCCACAGATAAGAATGATCTCAAGGAAGTTTTTAGTAGTATCTCCAAGAACCCTGTCACACCTATAAGTATCAATTAGGAGGTTCTGATACACATAGGAAGGGCACACCTCCCCCGCATATGGTCACCATAACATGAAGCTGGATGGGTAAGAAAAATATCCAGAATATAGAATCAAGATGTTTGACTTAGATCTTATTACATAGAGAAGTACACCAAATTGAGTGGCTTAAAAACAACATTATTTTACAGTTTCTTTAGCTGAGGAATCCAGGGCAGCTCAGGGTGTCTTGGAGAGTTATAGTCGGGATGTGGACTATGGCCATGTGAAGGCTTGACTGGACTGATGTTCTGCTTCCACTCTGGCTCACTCACATGGCTGTGGGCTGGGGCCTTAGTTCCTCACTCCTGGAACATTGAAACCTGCTGTTCAAAGCCATCTGAATCATCACTTAACCTACTGTTGTCTTATAGAGGAGTGGAAAGAGGCTATATTTGCCTCTATCAAAAGTGAAAACAAAAAGCTAGACCAACCCGGCTCTGATTTTGTGGAGGAAAGAATGTATACTAAATAGACAAGCATAATACACCCCCCCCCCAAATACCCTAAGATATTACGAAACAGCTTCATTCATTCACTCATTCGCATTACCCATCTCTTAGAGTTTCCCATTTTTTTAAAAATTTATTTATTTATACATACAAGAGCTGGGGTGTAGGCTAGAGGTGTGGGTGGGGGTGAGAAGACTCACCAGAGACAGAGTGTGGAGCAGCACACGTGGATCTACTGAAACACCCTGCTTAGGGGAGCAGTGGGCCAGAGAGGAGATGTCTGCTGTGTCATGTGGGCGGCTCCCTGGTCAGGGATCAAACTCGTGCTACATTGGTTGCAGATAGCTTCACAGTGCTGAGACTTAATCCCTTGTGCCACCAGGGATGCCCCAGTTTTCCATATTTTTTTTTAAGATTTATTTGTTTATTTATACAAGCACTGGGTACAGTCAGAAGCGTAGAGGGTGAGAGAATTCACCAGACCCAGAGAGGGGAGAGCAGAGCAGACAGAGTGACGAAACACACAGCTGAGGGGAGCAGCGGGCGGCAGGAGAGGTCTGCGTGCCATGTGGGACCCTTGCCGGCGGCCGGGGATCAAACTGGCACTGCAGAGGCTGTGGGCAGCCTCGCAAACCAGCTCTCAACCGCTGCACCACCAGGGGAGGCCCAGTTTTCCATTCTTAATGAACAAATAAACACCTTATTTCCCAAGCTAAGTCTTAGTGACTTGCACAGTTTTACTTCTTGCAGCACCTTCTGTTTGGTGCAAAATGGGCCTAATTGACAGCATGGGTCATGTTTCTGGGCGAGAATAAATACAAGGGACAAGGATCCCCTTCCTGATTTAGATAATATTTTGTCGAACCCAAATGGCAGATCACATCTAATCATTGTATTTTAAGCAGGGACAGCTGGAGCTTACTGCTTGCATCCTGCCCAGTCTTTATTCCTTCAATAAAAGCAGGAAACAGAAGGGGCCCTACATGTAGCAATCACAGACACTCATCAAAGACAAGCCACTGACACGGGAACTGGACAAGATAAAGCTCGCTGGCCTGATGCTGGCTTTCAGGAGCCACATGCAGGCGCACACTAAGTAGCACCATCAACAGCCTTCCTCCTTCAGCTGCTGGGGGCTGGGGGCGGAGAAACAAGGCTCCCTCAGTTTTCTAACAAATGACCTATTTCATTGAAACCAGAAGGGGAGGGCAGTCATGCAGTCAGTCAGTTTTATGCCAAGTTGTAGCCATGTTAGTATTTCATGCCAGTAATTCTGTCTAACAGAAACTCATCCTGGCTCCTTCCCATTCCTTTTAGCAAGATTGCAGTTGTAAATCAGCAAGCGCGTCCCGCTGACTGCTTCAGGTACATTGTGGGGAGCAATTTAGGAGGAAGAATCTTCAGAATAATTTAGAATATGAGTCTAAGAGGGAAGGTCAATTTTGCTATTTAGAACCAGTGCACTATGCCAAACTTGGCTTTGAAGGGATGCATTAAATGTCAACCTTGGAATTTGAATTTAGAATATCTAAAAAACACAATAATTCATACTTTTACCCCCATGAGATTTAGTTTCGGTTCTCAAGTCTGACCTCTAAGCATCCTCTAAATTTGGGACTCTACTTTGGACTGGTAAAATCTCTTTATTCACAAGAGCAGATTCATTTGTAGTTCCAAGAGGAAAACGGGGTGGCTGTCATTTTGATCTGAAGGGCTTGATGGACAGAGATTGGATTTGCAGAGAGTGTTCAGATCCTGGTCCTGCTTCTTATTTGCTTTGTTTTGTTTAACCAACTTTTCCCTGTTTCTGGTAACCACCACCTCCCCCCGCCCCCACTTCTCTAGCAACCACTTTCTACGCTGTTTCTATGAGTTTGACTTTTTTCTTAAGATTTCACATATAATTGATACCAGGTAGTTTTTGGCCTACTTAGCTTGATGTCCTCACGTTCTATCCATGTTGTTGCCAACAGTAGGATTTCCTTCTGTGTATATACACAATATCCCATTGTGTATGTGGATACAGACATACCACACCCCTCACATCTTCTTTACCCACTAATGGACACAGGTTGTTTCAGAGCTTGGCTACTGTGAATGATGATGCAATGAATATGGGGGTACAGATGTCCCTGATATTTCCTTTGTGTAAACACCCAGCCATGGGATTGCCAGATCTTATAGTAATTTTTTGTTTGTTTTTGGTCCTGTCTTTTAATAACAGTGCGGCCTTACGCAAGTACCATAAACACTCTGGGTCTTCTTTTCTTTAGCTCTGACAGACAGTTATTCAGAGAAACAGATTAAGACTTTTGTACAGGATTAAGAAAGTTGGGTTATAAACATGGTACAGGCAGAAGCATGGTCATGCCACCATCTGCTGCAGAGCTGGGGCTACAACCTATGTTCCAGGATTCAGAACTTAACCCACCACTTGCTGGTTTATGAACGGAAGGCAGATAGGTTTCCCTCTGAGGCCCACTCCTTGGAGCTAAGCTCTGGGTTATTATGAGGTACAAATTAAGTAGAATGGACAGTGAATCTATCCACTTCCCAGGACCCCTGGCAGGTAAGCCTGCCAGGTTTACCTCACCTCCAGCAATCACAGATGAGGAGACCTCAGTAGGCATTCTTTGATGGAAAGAATTTGGTGCAGGGCTCTATAGTGGCCACAGTGTTGGGAAGCACTAATGAAAAGGGGTTGACGGCATTTGGAAACACTCCACAGAGATGGTGACAGTCCACAGTGAGGCCATCATTGCACCTCCCTGCCTAGACCTCTGTGCCCTGTGGGTCCAGCTGATCTGCCTATTCCTTATGGGCGGTTGATTGCTCCCCTCTCAGCACAATCACTGTTAAATTCACCAGGGACACCTCTCCCACTAACATGATTTCTCCTACACAATGACTTTGAAGACCCCTCCCCCCAATTCTCTGTGGACTTAAAGAGAATAGACTCCTGGGGACAAAAAGCAAACTTCTGCCCTTTAAAAGCGCCCCATTTGGCCAGTCTCACGCTGGCTGCCTCTATCAGAAGTCACTGGGAAAGAAACACCTCAAGTAATATTTAACTCTGATCACACTGTTTGCTTTAATTATTAACATTTGGCAGCCAAAGGGAACAACAGTACTTTATCCAGTGTTTCTTGAGAAAGAAAAAGAAACAGCTCATACCTCAGACTTTATGAGATGTTTGAGCAATCATTTTGGATGGGCACATGCAGTCTTCACACATACCAGCCAACACTCTGAAGTGTGATGACTGATTCATTCACTCTGCAAATATTTATTGAACTGGCATAGTTCTAGGTGCCAGGAATACATCCGTGAATGAAACAGAAGAATTCCTGTTTTGGTGGAGCTTATAATCTAGTGGGAGACAGAGGAGGTAAATATTCAACAATAAACACAATAAATAAGGAAATCATGTGGTGTATTAGGAGATGAGAGAAAAATACTGTAAGTGGAATGGAGGGTGCTGGGGGTCCTATTTTTCTTAGGGTGGTCATTATCAGCCTCATTAAGAAGGTGACATAGGAGCAAAATCCTCAAGGAAAAGAAGGGAGTTGAGTGGATATTTGGAAAGCTTTAGAAAGAATAGTCAGTGCAAAAGTCCTAAGGCAGAAGCATGCCTGGAGTTTTGGTGGAACATCAAGAAAGCAAGTATGCTTGGAATAGAGCAGATGAGGAGGAAAGCAGAGGAAATGAGGTCACAGACGAAACAGTGGAAGATAGGTAGGACGGTGTAAGTTGATGTACACTCTGCTTCCCTTTAGAGAGATGAGGCCACTGGAATCTTTGAAGTGGAGGTGGAGTATCATCTGACAGAGTTTAAGAAGATCCCTCTCAGGCTTCTGTGTGGTAGTTTCATTATATGCCAGACTAGACCACAGGGATCAGCCATTTGCACTGCAAACAACCACTTCTACTTGTTTACCTCAAAGATGTTCAGAGTTGGTGAGTTTTGAGGAGGCTCCCCCTCTAAACTCTACCGTGGCCTCCATCATGACCCCCTGCCTGTGCGCCCTCCTCCCCAGCCCCAGATTCAAAGTATCACATCCTCCACCCAGCATCCCATGAGGACGGACAGAGAATGAAAGACCCCCACTTTCCCTCTGTTTGCAGACTTCCCAATAATTCAGACTCCACCTAGCAAGATCCATTAGAGCTAATTAACAACCCTCCTTTCAGGAGGTGTCTCTTCACTATGATTAATTCTGGGTCAGAGACAGAAAGCTTGCTCCATTATGGTTCTTTTTAAAAAATTATTATTATTCAGGCTTCTAATACTGGCATGAACTGCGGGTGAATTTCTGAAGTCATGTTACTTAGCTGTCACAACTAGTAATAGAAAAATTCAATTTATAAAGAATTAGGAGAGGCAGGAGAGGCATGCTCTTCGGTTCAGAACAAAGGAGATCAATCCTGACATAGTGGCAGCATGACATTCGTGGACTTTGAAGATTCCAGACTTCCTCTTCATTAATTAGAGAGAATCAAGAGTTCTGGTGGTTAATTATTTGCAGAAATTGTGCTCTGCAAAAGCAGATGCCAACTCACTCTAGCCGCCTCCAGCTGCAACTCTGCATGATAATTAAACAGTGTGTCAGTCCTCAGCTCTGACCAGGTTGGCAAATAAACACTCGATGGCCGCCTACACCCCTACCATCTACCACCCCTCATTCTTAGGAGGGGGTCCTGGGACATACTCTCATGGGGACCCCAGGAGGCTAACACCATTCTGAATGGATTACCCTGTCTAGTTAGTGCTTTTAAAATCCACATCAAGAGACCTCAAAACAAAGTCACCTGTCATCTTCTCCTACATTGTCTATGTTCAGTGGAGACCAAGTTCTCTCCCGCCAGGGTCAGCTGGCTCTCGTGTGTGGTAGCTGCTGTTTCTGCTATTCTTAAAATTTTAATTGTTTTTAATGTGATAATTACAAAACTAATGTCAATCTCTTGTATCAAATTCAAATGTATAAAATAAAAAACGAGGGCTCCCCTGTGTTCCCTTACAACCCCAACCTCCTGAGAGAACTACAACGAGCTTGAGGCATTTGTTTCCAGATGCTTCCTAGGCTTCAGGTCGCAATCTGAGTATTTT
The DNA here is from genome assembly GCF_014898055.3 of Talpa occidentalis. Taxonomy (NCBI): domain Eukaryota; kingdom Metazoa; phylum Chordata; class Mammalia; order Eulipotyphla; family Talpidae; genus Talpa; species Talpa occidentalis. Next base: position 92,958,283 of record NW_023603184.1, on the reverse strand, counting down.
TCTGACCTGCAAGATACTTATGTCTCCACATGCCCTCTTAGCATCCCTGCTGCTTTTTCTGGACCCGCAACACCCGCTCCTTTCTCTGCTTACATGTGACTCAGTGGCAGATTTAACCTAAGACAACCTTGGTTTGGGAGTCTTGCCATTGGACTTGACCACATGGACTGACATCAGAAAGGGTCAGACAAACCAGACCAGTTACAAACCCCTGACATCTGACTACAAACTGTGGCATCCAGAAGAGGAGTTTATGGGGTGGGAGCAGAACAGGGGGAGGGCCCAGTAGAGCGCAGTAGAAGTTACTGGGGCTTTGGTGGTGGCATGGAGTGGAAACATATATTTGTAGAGGCTTGAGCATATAACCCCTAAAATACAATGATGTAAATCAACTTTACCTCAATATAATTGAAAGAGGAAAGGGGGGGGGCAACAATGCAAGGACATTGGTACTTGTTTGTACCAATACAAATATATGTTACGTATGATCTTATTATTTTCACATTAAGATTCCACATTAAGAGACAAGAGGTTAAACCCAACCACCCATCATGGTGTTAGCAACGAATCCACATGTAAATATGTTAAGCCCCATCTTAAATTTGACAACAGATGAGGTTACAAAGAAAGTAGAAGAACATGCACATTATAAAAGCCATCGGCACAGTTGAAATGAGCAGATGCTTGCTGTCTGCTCACACCTACTGGGCAAGGAAACAGAACGCAATTGCTGCTTTTCCAGAAATAGAAATATCACCCAAGTTAGCCTGGAGCCTTGTTTACCACAGGTAAGGCAGCAGACAGGGCTGCAGCCTACCCTGCCTTTCCAGGCATCAGTTGGGGGTGGGGATTTACCCAGATGACATCAGATCTAAAGCTGAGCAGGGTCAGGAGTCTCTACTGGCATTCAGGAAAAGCCAGAGGCAGCAGCAGATGACTGCCCTGCTGGGCTCCCTCAAATACCCAGTGCACCTTGGGTGCTTCAACATTTGCTGGCACTGAGACCCTCTGGCCATTTTACAGTCCGTTTAAAAGTATCTGAGCCTCTCTCTGTGGAGCACCTCAGGTTGTAATATTAGCCTGGCTGACATCAGGTTCTGTCTGGTTGCCAAGGTCATTCTGCCCACTTAGAGGTTACCCAACTCTGAATAGCAGTAAGCCAGTTTTGTCCACATCTTGACTATAGCATTTATTCCACCTATTTGCAATTATCTGTCTACCAGACTGTCTACCACACCAAAGAGTCATCTTTCTTGAGGCCAGTGAATGCATCTTAAGCATCTCAGTGCTGTCAGCAACAAACTGCAAGTGGGGTCCAGATTTGGGCTCACTCTGTTTCACTGGGCTTTTATGATAGATATGTGTTTGCTTGGTGGCAGGACTTTTGTGGGGATGATGGTGCTGCAAACTCCAGATTGACTGGTTTAGGATTACACTTTTGGGAAGAACTGAAACTACAATAAGATTAGATATTCAGTCTGGGTGGGGGCCCAGCATGGTTAACTGCATCTGGGGAGTTTTTCTATTTTTAGGTTTTTTCCCACTTTTAACAGTGCATAAAACCTCTATTGGTTCTGTTTCTTTGGAGAACCGTGACTGAAACATATGAGACAGAAAATCCATGTAAAACATACACTCATCCATCATTCATTCATTTATTGGGTTCACAGGTATTTTTAAGGGCCTACCAGGCACTGTGTGAAGTGCTAGAAATAATGATAGGATGATGCAGTCCCGGATCTCAAAGAAAGGTTGATTTAAGGCAAGTCCAGGACAGTGCTGGAGATTTCCTAAAGAAACAAAGTTAGCCCTAGAACTTGTAGGAACTAGACTCAGACAGTGAGTCACATGCAGCTGCCTTGGCCTGGGGCAGGGACAGCTTGAACTGGCAAGGAACCAAGAAGGAATAAAACACATTTGCCCAGGCATCCTGGGCACCTGGGCTCCATGGTGCCAAAAGGAAAAAAAAAAATAAAGCTTGAGAGAGGGTGAGATAAAGGTGGATTTTCTAGCTAGGATAACCCTGCGGTTGGAAAAGCTTTCTCTCCCACAGGTAAAAATTCCCAAGAACTCTCCTCCCTGGTGCGCTCAGATGGCCTCGCAATGACCTCACTTCCCTTCCAAGAGTCCTGGGGATTTTTCCTCTGCCAGAAGCTTCAGGGAAAGGCTGCCTTTGGGCTGTTATTACACATTAACGCTTTGGCCCAGAAAAGTGACTGATGGGAGGGGCAGGCAGAGCCTTTGCTCTGCAGATTTTCCAAAAGTGGCACCTTTAAATTAACTTGTAAAGGAATATGCTACCTTGATATTTCTAAGTCTCTTCTAAAAAGATATGACAAAGCAGTGTCAAAACAAGACAAAAGAGAAAGTAGTCAGAGATTTGTTAGTCTTTTTGAAGGGCAGACCCTCCCCTATCCAGGTACAGCCCTATCAACCCCAACGTTCTCTCCCTGGGCAAGAACGTGTAGACCCCCTCTTTCCACACCCAAGGGATGGTTGTAAGAAAAGACAGGGCTTATACTGAGCACCTCCGGTCCTGTGAGCTTGCTAAGGGTTCAGGCAGAGCTGGGTAAACCCACATAGCATTGTTGATAAATGAGAAGTCACCTTCCTGAAGACACTTGACTGCCATTTGCCATAACATTGTCCTAATCAATATGCAATCTATGATGAGTAGGCTTTCAATATTGCCCCCTAGGGTTTTTTTTTTTTTCAAAATTTGTATGTTTGTTGCAGTACAATTTATAATAGGTAAAACCTGGAAACAACCCAAATGCCCAAAAATAGATGACTGGATCAAGAAGATGTGGTATATATACACAATGGAATACTATTCAGCAATCAAAAAAGATAAACTCATGCAATTCACAGCAACATGGATGGAGCTAGAGGGAATTATGCACAGTGAAATATGCCCCCTAGGGTTTTACAAGACTTGACCTTTTGTGGTGGTTTGGGAACCATCTGGAGCTTCCTCTCTGGAGCTCCATCATCATGCCATTGTGGTTTCCTTCATTGAAGGAAGCGGCTGTGTTTCTCAGCTTATACAGCTGAGAAAGTCCCAGATCTCTCCCCAAAGCAGACTTAATCTCCCCTGGTTTCCCCTGAGTGGGTTAATAAGGAGTTACAGGCTCCAGAGCTACAGATGCCAGTGCTATCTATCCCCCTGGCAACTTGTGGTATAATTTTCCAGATTCACACCATCACCTTACCCTCACTTGCAAGTGTTCCTCTGTCCTTGTTTATTCAAGTATCTCAATAAACCTAACACTTCTTTGACTGAAAAAGAATTAATTTTTGGTAGAGCAGCATCAGCCAAGAATGAAGCCCAGAATGGTGATGAGCAGACCCGAGGTCCCTGTCCTGCTCCCACTTTAGGGGCACATCTAGTTGTACAAACACCCCAGAGATCCATGCTCTTGACAACTGTCCTCCATGGCCTCAGTGATGACGTACAGAAAGCTTCTTCCCAATTGTGACTTGATCAGCCTGGACTCGGGGTGGGGGTGGGGGGGTGGGGTGTGTGTGTGTGTGTGTGTGTGTGTGTGTGACAGAGTGAGAGAGAGAGAGAGAGATTGAGAGAGCGAGAGATTGAGAGTGAGAGAGAGACTGACTTATTTGTACTCCTCTTACACTCCATTAGGATGTCTATGTGTGTGATCTGGGTCAGGGAAGATGTTTACTGAAGCCTTGAGAATGGCTCTGTTCAGAATTAAGTGGGCCACTTTCTCAGAGAACAAATGTCCAGCCATCGAGCCCGCCCCTGTTTCCTGCTGAGTCTTTGATTATCAATAGTTCCCACCTATATTGACTGAGAGACTCTTTTAATCTTTTATTCCTAGAATTGTTAGTAAAAGAGAAAAAAAGCTACCTCAAAGTGTGCATGCCCTTGGCAAAATGCTGTCTTCTCTCGCCAAATATACAAGCTTGTTTCCTGGGCTTACAACCTGTTCCCAGGAGGGGCTGTTCCCCTCAGCCCTTCCCTGGGTTTCTGGAAGGAGTTTCTGGAAAGGAATAGCCATATGGAAGCCTTAGCATGGCACTGGGAGAGACTAATGGGTCCCGGCCCTGCTTTTGAGCACCATCCAGTGTGCAAAGGCAATGTGGATAAGTGCTCATGACCTGGCTGGTTTGAGGTGTCAGTGCTGTCCTGCTTCAGAAGGTGATTGAGGTCTTTAAATGAGATGATGATGATGTATGTAAAAGGCTTGATCAGCACAGTAGCTGCCAAATGAGTGCTGGCTGTCTGCTCTTAGACAGTGTCAAGTAAATCCAAGTTATAGAGTCCCCCGTGGTGCATCACTAGAGAGGGTGATTCAGAGCAGAATCCCGAGACAGACCCCTGGGCTCAATGTCCTCATCTGCCACTTAGCAGCTGTATAAATTTAGCAGGTGTCCTGACTCTGTCTTATCTCCTCACCTGTAAAACAGAAATGATGGCAATAGTGTTCTCCTTGTGGTTTTTTTCAGGAACTAAGAATTCTAGAGCAGTGCCAGGTATGTAAGGAGCACACATGCATATTGAGCATATAATAACATAATTATTATACCATGCTTTCATCCTATAGATTGTTTCATTTCTGCATATGCATGAGTTGCAATGCTAGTCACAATTTATTCCCTACTTTATTTCACTCATATTCTTGCACACCTATGTCATCCAGGATACCATTCTACAATGATGCGCTGCAGAATTATAATTTTTCAGGGAATTAATGGGTGTTTTGTACAGCAGTCAAAAGAATGTGGAATTCCTTGGTTCAATGATACAAATCAGGTATTGTTGCTGCAAAATTTCATAGACCATTTAACATGCTGAACATAGTCCAGGTTGTAGCTTTTACCCACTCAGGATGGGTGTCATTGGGACACATTTGCGAACTCTTGGCATATGATCAGGTAGAAAGTATGTGACCTTTTTGGCTAGTCATGGAAGCATGTGAGCATTAAAGGCAGGGACACAGGCACTGTGGGGAGGACTAGGGAATTGAGATGCCTGAAGAGCCAGGCTGGGAAGAACTTGGCAGAACTTGCCTGGGAAGAATAAAAGCACATCACTTTGGGTTAGCAGTACCCAAGAGTAAGTCAGACTATAGCTAGATGCAAGTAAAGAAAATCAAAGGAGGCCAAGATTGTGATAGTAGCCCCTCAACACAGTCTCTTAATTTTAAAATCAACTTTTTATTGAGCACACATTATACCCACACAGGGCCCTAGGCGCAGATGGTTCTGCAAGCCCAGGAGTGCCAACGCCAGGCAGGTAGAGAGAGGGGCTGTGTGGAAGGACCAGAGAATAAAGAGCTCCAGGCATCAGGGAGGGAAACATGCTTTAAGAGGGACAGGGAACAGGTAGGTGGCAGGTGATGGGGAAAGACTTGGAAAAGGGTGTTTGAGCTGAATCAAGAAAAAAAAAAAGCACATTATGTCAGGTGGAGAGGGAAAGAAATATATTCCAGACACAAGTGAAATGATACTGGCTGGAGATGGAGAGGGGTGAACAGTGAATTTGGTTAGAAGGTGTAGGGACAGGCTGGGACAATCACAAGTTGAGGCCAGAAAGGACTGCCCAGGGCCTCCCTGGTGGTACAAGGGGTTGAGACGCAACCTACGAAGCTTTCTGCAGCTGCTGCAGAGTGAGTTCCATCCCTGGCCAGGAAGCTTCTCATATAGCGCAGCAGACCTCTCCTGACTCACCCGCTGCTCCCCTCAGCAGTGTATTTCAGTCAGTCTGCCTGTTCTGTTCCCCACTCTGTCTCTGGTGAATCCTCTCACCCCCCCCCCCAACACCTCTGGCCTGTACCCCAGTTCTTGTATGCATAAATAAATAAATCTTAAAAAAAAAAAAAAGGACAGCCCAAGCAAGACTGTGCCTGCATGCTTTGTTCGGTTAGTCAACAAATATTCAGTGAGTGTCACTGTGCACCAGGCACTGTATTAAATGTTGTGGACAGTGATAAAACAAAGCTCCTGCTCTCACAGGACTTATAAACCCGGTAGAGAGAGAAACAGTAAGCAAATAACAAGCACAATACAACATACAAGATGGTGCCACAAAGCAAGATAATTCTGGGTTGGAAAATTGAGAGTAAAGGGGTACTATTTTTAATGGGGTGACCAGGAGTAGCCAAAATGAGATATTTGAACAGGAAGATGATTTACTAAATAAAATGAAGGGATCAGTCAAGCAAATACACAGAAGACGCATGTTCCAGGCAGAAGGAACTGTGCAAAAGCTGGGGTGGTGATGCACATAGGGGGTCGTGGGCAAACCCCTGGGGTGCCTGGAGTGGACTGTGTGAGAGGAGGGAAGAATCAGACAAAGAGGGGCCAGATGATGTCCTACCTAATGGGTCACTTTGAGAACTCGGAATTCATTCTAACTCTAACAGAAGCTTGGGGTTTATTTTACTGGGCAAAAGGGTGCTGAAGCTTTTAAAGCAAGAGGGTGACAACAATATGATGAGGTATTGCTTTAGATCAGTGGTTTTTCATTTTGAGGGGCAAAAAGAAATCTTACATACAGGTGTTATACTTCATTTGGATAAACAAGGGATGCATTGGCTGAAGTGGGGGTGGGAGTTCAGAGCGCCAATCTCTGCCTCTTCTCTTACCTTCCTCAGGGATGGTCAGGACTCCTGGTATTAGCACCAGAGTGTGCAGGATGGCTATGAACTACAGACGCTGGAACCAGGACAAGAGCCTGAGGTTCTAATGACCTAGACAAGAGATACCAGGACCTGTGGCTGGAGTGCGGGGAATAGAAATGTAGCAGAGCCAACAAAGGGAATGTTGTCTGTTCTGCTTATTCATTTCAGCTAACATATGCCTAAGGTGTGCACATATGAAATAAGCATATTCCATGCTAAAGAGATGACCACTTTTGAGATGTAGGGATTTTTTTCTTTCTGGACACAAGATCTATATGAACATATGTAAAGTTGAACAGTAACTTCTACTTCATGGGAAAATAGTATCAGACAACAGGAATGGGCTCCATTCTTCTCTCTTCCCACAGAGCAGATATGAAAAATTACCTCGTGGACTTCAAAAACCTCCCTCTTCCATACACTCTGCCAGCCACATTGGCCTTCTCCATCTTCCTTGACTACATGAGCAATGTTCCTGCCTCAGGACCTTAGCACCTGCTGTTCCCTCTGCCTTAATATGTTCCACTTGAGATATCCATGTAGCTGCTCTTTCGCTGCCTCCTCCTCATCACCTGAATGTCACCTCTCAATGAAGCACTTTTTATTATCTAATGAACTTCATGTTTTACTTAAAATTATTTATTTAGCCCTGCCCTCTCTTTCTCTTATAATTGATATCTCTCCCACCTCTTTCTCCAGCACTACTGCCTTTGTAAAATTTTCTTCCATCTTTAATTTTTTGCTGAGAAGAGGTCACAGGAAGAGCGTTTGTCAAGACTGTTTGGAAGGTTGACGTTTCCCCTCTGATTCCTGCAGAGAGGGGGAAACTTTCCCATGTCATTTAAGTCTACCAGGAATTGCAGCAAATTCAATACTTGGTTTTCCACTTGACTTGTTTTTTATTTAAATTAATATTATAAACAATCTTTAGGATCTAAGTGAGTATGAAGGTTTATATCTTTTTTTGCCCACAGGCTAAGTTATTATAATAATGTCCAATTTTATCATGGGGTTCTGCTCTTCTGGGAATGTGAGCTAAAGATGTCTGCATGTTCGTTCCCTCAGATATCATAGAAGGAAACCTTGATGTGAACCAGGAGATACTGGCCCCCATCATATTTAGGGAACTCAGTTTCCCAGGACACTGTTTCCTCACCTTAAACAGTAATCCTATTCTTCCAGTCTCATTGAACTGCTTAAAGGGACAACTAGCAGAGTATAAATAAAACTGTCCTCAAGACTTAGCCCCAGAAATCATGGTATGTAAATTACTGAAAATTAACTGATCTTTTCTGCAGTGTTCTCGTAACTTGGGTAATTTGGAAAAGCTCAGTCTTCTTACATCACCTAGGAAAGTCCCAGGTTTTAAGCAAGAAAGTTAAAATTACCCAGACCTTGATATTTATTTTGGATCTATTGTCAATAATATAAACAAGCACTTCAAGTCTTACGTGCTCTAAAATATATTTGTAAAAGGAGGGACCAGAAAGAACAAAAACTGTGTTGAGTGAATGCAAAATTTAATACCTGCATTTTTCCTACTGACTTGGTTAGAACATTTATACATTAAAAATGCAAAGAGGGCACATGCATTTAGAGGATGGCCTAAATGGAAAGTTTTCCAAGTCAGCTGAAGAACAAGAATATTTCTCCCCCTGGGTTCTGACTCAGGTGTCTAGAATGCAGACTTGCTCATAAATAATAAGAATATTCAGCATTGTGATTATTTTTCTCTACCTGGGTGGTTTGGGGATTTCAATTCACTCTGGATAAATAATTAGTGTCTGTCCTGTAGAATAAATGCTATGATGTTTCAGAGTGATTCACCAAGGACATTAGCCATTTGTACTATCCACCTAGTCAACCAGAATATGGGCATAGCACCTTTTGCTCCAAGATTCACTTAAACATCTGACAGTGTGTTTCAGTTCATCAAGATCCTTTCTCAGAGGCAAACCTTGAGGCATAGAGAAGACACTGTTGTTTTGACAGATCAGTTAAAAGAGAATTAGGAGTCTGGCATTCTTGCCCTGAGTGAGTGATAGTATGATTATGGGTAAGCCACTTGTCCTCTCCGGGTCTCAGTATCTCCTTTATAGAGGAGAGTACTCTTCCAGCTCTACAGATGTCCAGGGACAAAGCCACTGTCAAGAGAAGATGCTACAACCTGTCCAGTTTACCTCACACTGTACCAGAGGGGCCTTGTATACAAATAAATAAAGAGTTACCAACTGAGGCTAAATAGGCCAAATAGAGTCCTCAGGCAAAATCTTAAGCCCTTTATAATGCTTCTTGGAAGGGTTTATTTTGTTACAAATCAATTGTGTCCCAATTCCAATATACAACAATTAACTAGAGTTGGGTGGTGGCTCTTCCTTTTGGATCAGGCATTTTGCCACAATCCCCACCATTCTGTATTATTGCCTATATCAGGTCTACTTTATGATGTCCTCCTGAGTTTTTGAAATTGGTGTTGTGAGAGCAATTTCCACATACATGTATGTGTGCAGAGTTTCCCCATACCAACAAGAAATTAGTGTCCAAGTATTTAAGTTATTTCAGCTCAATTCTGACACTACCAACCAGAAATTAGCATCAGATTCCAAAGGTAGGGGCTCCTAGGACTACTCTCCACTTCAGATGCCAGTACCAAGCCCAGTTGTTATCTGTGCTTCTGATCAAATGGATACCGGATGGAGATTTCCATGATGCCCTCAGATTACAAGGGCCCACTTCAAGTTCAGGTTGTTACCTGTGCTCCTGACTGCTGTCTATATAAATTAGAGGTCCCCAAGACCTCCTCAGCTACAATTACTTTGTTTGAGTGGGTCACAGAACTCAGGGAACCCATTTACTCTTTGATCAGTGGTTTATTACAAAAGGTTGTAACAGGAATAGTTGGGAATGATGCACAGAACAGGGTATGGGGGAAGGTGGCAGAGCTTCCATGTCCTCTCCAGGTACAGCATTGTCCCTCAATCTCCACATGTTCACCAACCTGGAAGCTCTCCTAAGCCTTTCCTTTTGTGGTTTTGTGGAGGCATCATTACTCAGGCATAATTGATTAGTTCATTGGTAACTGGCAATTGAATTCAATCTTTACCGCCCCAGAGGTGTAGGGGTAGAACTAGAAGTTTCAACCTTTTACTTGCACGGTTGGTTCACCTGGCAACCAGCCCCCATTTTATGCTGCTTCTAAGAATCACCTCAATCACTAAGCAAAAGAACACTTAGGAAATCCCAAGGATTTGGGAGTTTTGAGTCAGGAACTTTGGGTGAAGACCAAACATGTATGAGAAATATATTTTGTTATCTGAATGAACAAATATATATTTCTTATATATCACAATATCATGCTCCTGTAGGCCTTTGAAATTATCATCCTTGCCAGATATCTCTCCCCACCCCAGATGCATTAAACTCTACTTTCAATACCTTTTCTAAAGAGAGGAAGATTCTTAACACTGTGGCATGAAGTAGGTGAGCAGATCTCTGGTCTCCAGGTAGGAGGATCTCAGAGTCCTGGTGAGGAGGGAGGAGAGCTGAGAGGTCAGGCAATGCACAGGAAGGACTTTGGGGTGAGGCAGAATAGCTCTGTACAAAAGAAATATACAAGCAACAAAGGCAAGCTGCATGTGCAACAGAATAATTTCTAGTAGTCACATTAGAAAGAAGTGACAAGAAACTGGTGAAATATTTAAACTCAAAATATTTCCATTGTACCATGTCATCAATTTAAAACTTAATGAGATTTTTTTTTTCACATGATGTCTCTGAATTGCAGTCTATATTTTATATCAGCAGTCCTTCCTGTTCACACTAGTGGCATTTCTAGTGCTCCATATCCATGTGGGGTCATGGCTACTGAGTCAAGAGAAGCAGGTACTAATTCAACAGAAGTTTCTAAAGCTCTTGCCAGCTACCTCATGGGATTCAGAAGAAACCACATTTACCAAGGACTTGCTATGCACTTTATAAAATACATACATGATTTGTTTGCTTATTTTGTGTGTCTCACTAAACAAAGACAGCTAGGCCAGAGGATAGATACCAATGAATGGTATTTCAGCTGGGACCTGACTTGTGTCCTATCATTGCATGTTCTTGGACTTAGTCATTTTTTTTTCTTTTAAGATTCATTTATGCATACAAGAATTGGGGTATGGGCCAGAAGTGTGGGGGGTGAGAGGCTTCACCAGAGAGAGTGGGGGACAGAACAGGAAGATTGACTGAAATACACTGCTGAGGGGAGCAGCGGGCGAGTCAGGAGAGGTCTGCTGCACCACGTGGGTAGCTCCCTGGCCGGGGATCGAACTGGTGCTGCAGTGGCTGCAGGCAGCTTCATAGGTTACATCTTAACCCCTTGCGCCACCAGGGAGGCCTGGGCTTAGTCAGTTTTAACTGCAGTCTTCTTATCTCCAAAACTGCTAATACCTTTATCTACCTTAAGAGGTTACCAGAGAATACATGAAAATCTTTTACAAACTATAAATCTAAAAGAATAATTGTATATAAAAATAGAGGTATTTTTATAATACTTTTATCAAATGGTATTAGTGTATAGATTTTGAAAGGAAGAAATGGAGGTTTATAGAAATTAACTATGTGGATTCATACAGGTAATGAATGGCTGAGCTAACCGTGACTTTGAGAATAGGTTGGGATTATATTCAGGCCATTATTCAAGTTTGAAAGTTTGTGAGTAAGAGAGGAAGAGAATGCATCTTAGCTTTCACTTCTGAGACACTTTGGTTAAGTGTTTAAAAGATGCAGAAGCTGGGCTTTATAATTACATCCAGGACCACACACGTGGCAAATGAATGGTCCTGGTACATTAGCATTGGACACTTCTTTAGAACTGTCGTTCTGGTTTTAAATCTATTGAACTCTTTGAGCCAGAGGAATTCCCTGATTATTGAAAGCATTTTTCAATTCCAAAAAGGAGGAGCTAATCCCTTTGCGGTGGAACCCCTTCAGTAGAGGGAATGGATGCAGAAGACAGGTAAGTTCAATACCATTTGGTGATTCTCTTCTCTGCTCCAATAACTTTAGTAAGCAGACCATCCCAGCCTTCCTACTCTCTAGCAAGTGAGCTACCACTTCTAGAGTGCAATGAGTTAGCATGGATTTTTCTAACTCCAGTCTGATGCATGCAAATAAGTTTATTTGACTGAGTTCGTCCATGTGGCACGAAAACTCAGTGTGAGCTGGAGATGAATGCCTCCAAAAAGATACTGTTTCTATCACAGCAAGTGATACCATCTGTGTTACATTTCTTTTCAATGTGGCACCAAGAAATCTTCTTACCTGGTAGGTCCCCTCCTGCATGCACACCCTAAACCTTCCCTGGGGCAGTATCTATTGATACATACATGCACAGAGGGTTTTGCCCTTAGTCCCTCCCACACACATCCTGTTCATCCTTCAAGATCATTTAGCTGAGTTCAGGACACTGACCATTTCAGGTTGCATCTGTTTCTATCTTTTGATTTCCAAGCACATGGTGCCTGCCTGCTCAAGCTAGCCCATCTCACACTCCACCTTGCTTTGTCGCTGAACTAGTTCATGTGTGTTTTTACCCAATTAGATAAGATTCCTTTTAAGACAGGGCTCTTATCTATAGTGTTTTAGACTTCAGTAGTACTTCAAATATTTTAAGTATGAATGTACTTATTCTGTTTAACAGGGCTGGGTTTATAGTGTGAATAATTGTCAAATTAAATAAATTTCAGATTTGAAAACCATGTAAAAGGGGCCTTCTAGCAGTAACAAAGCCCTGCCAGGATCTGAAGTTTCTAATTGTCTATTTTCCTCTCTGCCACAACTCTATAGCCCTTGAGTGTGAGTTACTAAATCTTGCCATATTTCCACTTTTAACATCTGTTTAAGAGTACTTTGATAATGCTACTCTCTACTTACAATATGTATTATTAATGTCCTCAAGCAAAAGACTGTGTTACCTTGCAGAGTATATGATCAGAGTAACATGGAAAGTAATAAAATTGGTGTGCATATAGAAAAACTTTGCTCCAGGTAAAAATTGAAAAATGAATTGAAAGTATGACTCAGCCATCTGCATTTTTCCTTATTTAATAAAGCAGCACAAAATGTACAGTGGCCGTGGATAAACTCTCAATGCCTTGCCAGGTAATGAGTAACTGTGTGACTAAGACAGAATCAGGAGAAAGTCTCAGACCTGGGGAGGGAAAAGACCTTATGATTAGCTAGTCCTGGAGACTCCTAGTTCTGGGAAAGATAATCCTATCATGGGCTTGAGCGATATCAACATTCTTATTTGTTAGTAAGGACCTGTAAAGAGCAGACATTATCTTTAATTTAAAAGTCAGCACAATGATAAAATTCGGGCATCTGTAAATTCCTTAAGCTCCCACAGGATCCTGATTTCACACATTTACCCTTTTGTGGGGCATTTCTAGTTTCATCGACCTGTATTTGAGAAGTCAGCAAACACCAGGACCCAATGTATGTTGGCAAAGTAGGGAGCTCCTTTGGGGTCTGGGTTTCAGGCTCTTAGGGAATAGACTGGGCTGGCAGCTTTCAGGAGAACAAGCACTTAAGTTTACTTTTAAGTAAAACAAATTAAATTCCAACGTGAAGACTTATCAGAAATTCCCAAGCCCAGCCCAGCTCCCTCCCGCTGCTATGGATATTTCCCTGGGTAAACAGAGATCTGGCCTGTAGCTGGCTTTGTCTTTAATGCACGCTACCTGCCTTAGGCTATTTTAAAGTTACTCGACTTTCTAGCCTGTGGAATTGGCTGTAGTTTGCTTTCAAAAATTGCTTTTAAAAAAATCTGTGAAATCAATTGATTGCTCTAACAGTTTCTCTCCATGTTTCTCGTGTGTGTGTGTGTGTGTGTGTGTGTGTGTGTGTGAGAGAGAGAGAGAGAGAGAGAGAGAGAGAGAGAGAGAGAAAGAGAGAGCACGCGAGAGTGCACAAGCAAGCTTGCGCCACTCTCCACATACTTTGACGACCACCCCTGCCAGGCTACCCACATCCCAAGCATGTCATGTCAATCTAGGGATCCTTCTGGAGTTCCTCACTTCCTTACTGTCCACATCCAATGCTGACTGGCCTCCTCTTCTCTCGTCAGTCTCCTGAACCTTCATTCCATACCCAGTGCTCTGCAAGCTCAACCCGCTCCTTGCCTTTGTGGTGCTCTGCCTGGAATCCTCTTTTCTCTGATCTCACATATGTTCCCCCTTCATTTTGATCTCCTCTCATGTCACCTCCTCAGGGAAGCTTTCACTGCTGTCCCACTATAACGGGGCCACCTAGTCACCTTCTACCCCATCACCCTAAAATCAGTTCTCTGCAGAACACATTGCAATCTGATGTTTTCTTATTTGTGTTTCTTAAAATCAATTTATTTAGCATTCACCTTTGCCCATGAACCTATTATGCCTATTATCTTCAGTGTCTAGAATGGACTGTCACATACTAGGCGCTCAATAAGCATTTTTTGAATGGATGGCTACATAAATAATACATGTCATGGCCAATAGGCATTCAGTAATGTTATTTATTGAGCATCAATAGTATGCAAGATTTGAACCTTCTATTACATTGACTCAGCCCATGGTAGTTTAGGTATAACTTTTACCACATTATCTAATTTCATCCTTATGAGAAATTGGGGAAATGAAGGGAAAAAAGAATCAAGATCTGCTGCCAATAAGCTGTAAGCTGCTTTCTGTTTAATGCCAGAAAAAGGAATAGACACATTAGAGGTACAATGCTTTTCTTGTACCAGGACAGCTGAGCCCAAGCAGAGCTCAGACACAGGTGGCCAGACCCCACCCACAGTCTGCAAGCATTTATTTGCCTGGTTGATCTACATTGTTGTGGTTTTGAGCAATTTAGTTTTTTAGCAAAGAAGAGCTTAATGAATGGGGGCGGATGGGCTCTAAGAGAGAAACTGGGAGGATGGTGTTGCTGGGGTGCAGACAAGACACTGGAGGGGGTACAGAACCTGGGGAGACTGAAGCCCAAGCTAGAAGCTGAGGAGCCATTTGCATCAGAGAACTTTGGATGTTTGGGCACAAGCAGAAGAGCTGTGGGACTTCAGACTATAAAAGGGCACAGAGTGGAGGAGGTTTTTCCTGCCTCTGCACGGAATGTGGCATGGCTGCATGAGGAGGAAGTGGCAGGAAACAGTTCTGTGATGCTTTGTAGTTGGCACAGAGGCCACAGCGCAGCTTTGTGACTGGCAGACAGGTGTGATGGGGAGTGTTTTCAGAGCAGTGCTCTCTGCTCTGTGCAGTGCCAAAGTCCCAGGCCATTCACTGTGTTCCCCAGTCACTACAGAACTCTGCATAGTCTCAGTGCTGGAGAGCTCATGGGGGCTATAGCAGGACAGACTGTCACCATCTCAGCCCCCTGGGTCAGGTGGGGCTTAGATAGTCAGGCCCATACACAGGGGTTCACACAGAGAAGATCTATGGGGGTTGGTGGAGGTAGTTTCAATGACTGATGAGCCATGGACCTCCAAGAGCTATAAACCATTCTTGAGCATTCTTCATACATTCTGTGGACAAGTAAGTTAAGAGACTTAGTGAAAAGGGAGGCATGGAAGGCTAGTGTTATGCAGGTGGAACAACCAGCTGAGAAAATTTGAGCGAAAATGTGATCTAATTGGCCCCCACAGGCCGGGGAGGCCTGGGGACACTGAGTTACAGCCTTGCCAAGAAGGCTTGGTAAACAGGTTCAGACCTACTCATTTGGGAGGCAATTAAGCACCGCTTGCCAAGGGGGAGCCAACGGCAACGATGGGTAGAACAACAGTGCTGTTGTGGTGCCTGGCCCTCCGTGGGTGCTGGGATGGCCCTCCAAGCTCGACTGCCGCTCTGCTTCTGTGCTTAAATGGGCATAATTAATTAACAGGAGTTAATGGCAATTGCTTCTGCCCTAGGGCCACATTCTGCATAAGGTTACAGAATGTGGAAGAGTTTCCAGCCCTGTAATGACTAACTCCCACAGAAAGTGCCCCAAATTGTCAAAAGATCTATGGTGTAGATACAAGGTGTCCATGAGGGGAGGGGGGTGAAAGTGGGGGTGTGGTAAGAGAGCCAGGGAATATGGAGATGGACTGTGGGTGCTTTGGTGGTGGGAGAACTACAGTGACCGCACCTAGGGGAGAGTCATAGATTGTCCAAAAATTCAATACAAATTAAATAACGATAAGGAAGATAACAAAGATAAAAAAATAAATGCAAAACTCTGTGCAGATTGAAATAAAAGGTCTATGGTAAGAGGGCTACATCCAGATTGGGCCTAGGAAGTTATGTGGTAAGGAGTTACATATGACATTATGAATAATGTCTCTGATATATATCATTCACAAAGAAGTTTAACTTTGTTTGTAGGGAGAGGGCAGAGACTATAACTCACGCATCATTACATCCTTGAAAGCCTCCTAGGGTGAGCACAGAGTAGAAACTTAGCATTTGTTAACTGAGAGAATCAAAGTCCATGAAATGAGAGTTCTTTCTGACTTGGGAGCTTATTGCCAGAGGTGAAACCCCGGAATGTGTTGTGAAGGAGGCACATTCCTGTTGATATGGAGAGAATCAGGTCCTTTCCCATGGACACACCCAGGATAAAGTAATTAGACTGAAGTAGAGCTGAAGTCTGGGTAAAATAAGACGTGCACAAAACAATTTTGCCTTTTGTGGGGGTCCAGCTGCCCTCACTAGAATCACACATCTGATTTCATGCTGGTGACTGGAAACCTGCGTGTGTCTGAGGACATGGTCTGTGGGGGTGCATCCCCATGTCCAGGGGGTGCTGTGTCCTTGGAAGGACAGAGTGATCAATCTGTGGCCACGGTGCAGAGGGCTGCCACTGCCCAGCAACTGAGTGAAAGTTCCTCACTGGGCAGAATGGAGACTGAAAAGCTGACCTAGAAGCAATGGGCTGTTCCCATGGCCGAGTAGTCCAGAAACCTCTGAAAGGCCACTAGAAAAAGCCCTGAGTCTGTGCAGGGTGTGGGCAGAGAGAACTGGGGTGACCAAAGAGGGTGACAGGGTTCATGGGCAGGCAGACATCTGCTATAGCTAAGAAAGGAGCTCACAGCTACACATTATTGGCCCGCCTGTACAGGGGCCTCCCTGGGGCCACATGGCAGACCAGAAGGCACATTGGTCCCACGTGGAATCCAGGCAGCATTACCACAGCTCTAGGAAGACTGCCTATGTCAGAGGTGACTTTACAAATGGATCTCGAAGGGATTGTTAGATGAGCCTTGGGATCACAGCATCTTGGGGCTATTGGTGACCTGTAATTATTACTGTTGCATCACTACAGCTGCTGATACCAGGGAAGTGATGTATGCTCATGAGAAAGGGATTAGTTCTTAATGGTAGCCTGCCTGTTTAGAGAATTCAGGTTGCCCCAAGACCCGACTTTCAAATTCATATGCCATATGGCAGCCTCACAGCCACGCTTCTTAGAATGTCCCATCTGCAAATGTCTTTCCCCTCTTCTCTCCCCCCGCCCCCACCGCCAGCACTTTTTGGGTACAGCACCTGTCAGAGCATGGTGCTTGCTTTGGGTAGGGAATATATAACTGCCCCAGCTAAATAGTCAAACTGAGGTTCTTTCTATCTTTTACTTCTGAAATGATGATGACTCATCAGTTCTGCCGCCTTCAGAGCTGTGCGTGAGTCACCATGGAGGCCAGCAATGGCTGCCAAGACCCCGAGGGCCTGCCCTTTGGAATGTAAGGACCAAGTCAGACATGACAGGAACAAACCAGAAGTTCTTAACCATCCTCCCTGGGCTGAGTCGTAAGCTTTAAATAAATTTAATCCAGTTTTTCTCCCACCACTTTTCATTTTTATTTATTACTACCCATTGAGCCAGAAGCAGAATGGTCAAAACATTCCCAGTGAAGCTGAATTTTCAGGGTATTTACAGTCAGCCTGGAAGCAGCAGGAAGTGGGATTTATAGATTTGTTTTACCAGGCAGGCAATTTCCCCAGCCTCAGTATTTGGACTTGCTTTTAATTAAATAAATGTGCAGACTTTTAATGGTACTAGATCTCTGGATCCCTGAAGGGGTCTCCCAATAAATAGAGACAAGATCCTTAACCCAAAGATGCTCACATCCACTAGAGAACATTGACAGGTGGGTGTTCCAGTGGGTAGGAAGGATGCCTGCAGAATGAAGAGAATTCCTGGGAGGTCAGGAAGGACTTGGCAGGCATGGGGGGTATTGTCACATCTACCACTGGGCTACAGAGAAAATCTCCTTGTAGTATAATGAGGGTTGTTTTGTTTTGTTTTGTTTTGTTTTGTTTTTTTTAAGTCATGGAGAGCCCTTTATCCATCAATGAGGGCTTATTCTACTTGGGTTCAAATCCCAGCTCCTGGGCCTCCCTGGTGGCACAAGGGGTTAAGACGCAACCTATGAAGCTGTCCAGAGCCACTGCAGTACAAGTTTGATCCCCAGCCGGCCAGGAAACTACCCACATGGTGCAGCAGACCTCTCCTGTCTCGCCCGCTGCTCCCCTCAGCAGTGTATTTCAGTCACTGACCCTTCCCACAATTCTGCCTGTTCTGTTCCCTGCTCTGTTTCTGGTGAATCCTCTCACCCCCTGCACCTCTGGCCTGTACCCCAGTTTTTGTATGCATAAATAAATAAATAAATCTTTAAAAAACAAAACAAAAAAACAAATCCCAGCTCCTGTTCCAAGCCAGCTAGCCTTAGATAGGTTACTTTAATTCCCTAAGAGAAGCCTGGTTGTCTTTATGGCAGGGATAATAATAGTGCCTCCATCAAAGGTTGCCCTAAGCAAACATCAAATGACTGCTGATTTAAGAACCCTATCTGCACACATCAAACCACGTTAGTCCTTGGCTCAAAACCCTCCAATAGCTTCCTGTATCATTGAGAGGAAAACCCAAGTGCTCTCAAGGCCCATGAAGGTGCTGGCTCTCCAGCCTCCTCTCCAGCACTCTCCCTGCACTGCCTACCCTTATCTACACAGACAGCCTGACACGCTCCTACCTCTGAGTCTTTGAATTTGTTCCTCCTCCTGCAATCCCCATTTACCCCCAGAAGCCTCCTGTTTGAGAGTCATTGAGATACAACATTACCTCCCTGACCACACTGGCTAAAACAAGCTCTACCTCCCCCAATACTCTCTAAATTTTGGTGGAGAAACAGTACATCTCAGCTGTTGTAAGGTGATCTGTGAGGTTTGTAGCTCTGCTCACAAAGAATAGGGAATACCCACAACCTCTAGTTAGCATCAGTCACCCAGGTGTACACGAGTCCATGTTCCTCACTCATGAGCTGCACATCATCTCTCTGCCACCACCCACCTAGGGTAGTCAGGGTTTCTGCCAAGGCTACAGCAGCCACACACTCCCAAGGCCTGCAGTTCCCAAGTGTCAGCAGCGTGCTGTGGCAGCACAAACTCCTCTCCCAGTGCCTGTCACCAGGTCTCAAGGCAGTTCACTGACCACACCTCACCTCCGTGAGGCTTATTGAGCACTTTTTTTTATTTCCTTTGGCATCTGCCCCATGACCAGAGTTCAGAGTCCTCCAAGCTGGATAAAGAGTAAAGCATATACAGTCTCTCCATCTTCCCCATTTTGCTTCCCCTCTAGCAGTTTCTACCCAATTTCCCTTTCCAAGTGGAAAAAGAAAAGCTCTCGTGCATCTAATGCCATTAGATGCCAACAGCTGCAAACAGAAATCAGTAGCAGGGGAATGTGTGTTAGGAAGGGGTGATTTGAATAGACTGGAGCGGCTAAAGGGTACTTTATGAAAGTCAGAAAAAAACACACCTCCAGCTCCTAGAAAATTGTCATTAAAAATAGACAAATCTGCAAAGCCAATAATGTGACTTGTGTTTAATCAAGTGCCCTGCTATGCCAGGATTTTCTCAATGAAGCTAGCACTTTCAGTATAGTACCTGGAGCACTGTTAGTAATCAGTAAACTTTGGCTTGTTCAATTAACAACCTCCATCAACCTCAGCAGCACAGTGAACAACCTGACCCTTCCCACAATTCTTAATTGTTTGCAAATGAGATTCTACCAGCCTCCTACTGTATGAAATTGGAGCAAGGATACTGAGTGGCATAAAGGGCCTGCCTGCCCCTCAAGCCACCCGACCACCTCCAGCTGTCAGCAAGATCATTTTAGCCCAGGGCCAGCTTGGGTAAATGGTGGGGCACACAGCAAAGGATAGAGCTGGTTAGGCCTGGTGCTAAGACTAGAGTTTTTCCTCCCCTCCAGGATCTGCTGAGGAGCAAGCAAGAAAGGTTTAAGTCTTGTTGCCTGGAAAACAGGGAGGGAACAGCCAGGTGGAGGCTCAGCTGCCCCCCATTGCGTGTGACCCAAGCGCACACTCAGCACAGGCAAACACATCAGACCTGCGGGGGACTGTGAGGGCTGGTGACTGGGAAGACAGACTGTTTGTATTGTTCTGTTTGTTGTGTTTGAAGAAGAGCATTGCAGCTATGGTACTAAGCAAAACCACATCACTCTGGGAAGGCTTTAGTTGCGGAGGACCAAGATTTTAAGTGTTCACTTCCTTTCCCAAACAGGCTGAACACCGGGAGGTTCCAGCAGACCCCACTTTCTGCTTGCTCCAGCCAGGTTTGTTCCTCCCCAGCTGCCTGGTTGCCCACACCCTGGTGCTCCACTGCCCTTTACCTGAAACTCCAGGAGAAGCTGAGTAGAGAGAATGCTCAGTTCTGACACCAGGTCCCAAACTGATACCATGAAGGTGTGGGCACACTCAGCCCGTGACTGGGCCATTGCTCTGGTCCCAGGCTGGGCTGCACTAATGCCACCCATACCCGTTCCTCCCTGGCCCTTGCACCCTGCACCCAGAGGGGTGGGGGGTGGGGGGAGAGGGAAGAGGTGGCCAATGGCCGGACACAAAAGGGAGACAGTAAAAGTGAATGAGACAGAGTTTCAAAATGAGTAGTTATGACGAGGCTCGAGGCTCCCCAAGGACAAGGATATCTGAATCTTAACTTCAATTATTATCAGCATGACAGTGCGCAGTTACGTAATTTCCTTCATATGAGGCTTTGGTTATTTTATTATGAAACGTTAAGAATGATTTTTATCTCATTGTTCCAATCTGCGTCACAGTAAGCAATGAAAACAACACCAATTATTTTAACAGAAAGAATTAAAGGCAAGGAATTATTGCCTGGATACGAAGTTTTTAACTAGGCAACTAAATGGTTAAAAACAGAATCTAAAGTATCTCTAAGACAACAACGGTGGGATGTGGCCACTACACTTAGGGCTGGGAGCAAAAAGGGAAGGACCTGGAATTATTAACTTAGAAACTGAAGGTTTGCACAGGGCAGAGACTCAGACCTCTGAGGAAGGGGCACTGTGGGGCTAGACTGGGGTCTCTGAGGAAGGGGCATGTTGAGGCTGGTCTGGGAGAATTTTTTGAAAAAAAGCAAGCCGTATACTGCCACTGGAATGAACACACTCCCAGGGCCAGGAGGTGTTGCTGGGGAGATGCTGGATCAGGAAGCAGACAAGCAGCAGCAGGTCCCACTTCCTCCCTAGCCTTGTGGTCTCCCCCTATGGCCCCTGTTGGCAGAGCCTAACAAGAAGCAGCTGGCAAAGCAGGGCTGTGGTATGCAAAGTCCTGGCTCCATAAAGCAAAGCATGATGACTGGGTCAGAGCTCAGAGGCATGAACTTCCCAAATGGCCCATTCAGTTGGGATTGAATGGAAAAACATAAAAACAACATACATAAAATGCTCAGCACAATGTTAGGCACGCAGTTTATGGCAAAGAACTATTATCATCATCTTCATTATTATGATAGGTAAAGGACTTGACGCGTTGCGGATAAGGCAGGATCTGTTAGGGGTTGATTGTGAGAGTGGAGATAATTACTAAATTTCTTTTTGGAAGACTCACTAATGTTAGGTGTAATATAAAGGACAAAAGTGATGAATAGCAAGTCTATAAACTGATCACACGAATTTGATCTCTAAAGTGTCCCTTCCTCTTCATTCCCATGACCACACTAGATTGGATCCCCTTACTTCTTGTGCAGATTCATACTGTTCTCCTACCTTCAATACATCTAAGCCACTGCTGCCAGTCAAGCAGTCATACCCACTGCACTGCTGTATCTCATTCGACTCATCGCCCACAGGTACAAAGCTAAATTCCTGTAACATCCATCATGCTCAGAATCTGGTCTGGGAACCCCAGAACTGCTACTTTCCATGAGATCTAGCACTGTTTGCTCATATCAGGCTCAAGGGAGGAAGGATAGGCGTGGTAAGGAAGTCAGATTAGGACTAACACCTCAGGAATCTCCCTTTAAGCACCCTATTGTTAGCCTTAATTCAGAATATCAACAACTTGATTGAAGATCCCTTCACCTCCCACTTACCTCGGAACCTGTCACATGGGCCTCATCACTGTGGGGGGTAAAGTCCTAATGCCTGAGCCCTGACAGTGCTCTCTCCTCTCTCACTGAATTTGCCACTCTACCCTTCCTCTTTTTTTCTCTTTAATGAAGTCTTTATTTACAGTCAGCTAAGGCTAAAATAGACTGTGGTAACAACTCCAAAATCTTGGGGGGTTACCATGGCAGTCATTATTCCTTACACATGTGTGTCAACTCTGGGTAGTTCTAACTCCACTCCCTGTCCACTCCACTACCTAGCTGTCCTCTGGGAAGACTGCTGGCTTCATGGTAGAGAAAAAAGAAAAGAAAGTGGCTCCAAAGCTTTAGCTGGGAAGTAGCTTCTGACTTCAGGATGAAGAGACGCATGGTATTCAATAATTAAAGGCACTACAAGTCATATGGCCAAGCATAGCAGCAGTGCTCAGAAAGGCAAAATCTTTTGATCCATTAAAAAAATCTACCACACCATCTTAACCAAGCATCCTATCACCTTACATCTGGATTAAGTTGCAGGATGATAAATTCTAAACGAATCTGGCCCCAATGGGAGTGTTCCCACAGTCTTTTCGGTTTATCTGCCTTTTGTGTCTCCATATTTCCTCAATAGTGGAGGACCTGCTGTGATGTTATTTCCTAATGCTCTCATCTTGTCATTATCTTACTGAAGGTAGCTCCCTGTTTCCAAACAAAGTCCAAACTCTGCAATCCCATGTCCATCAACTCAGCTTTTTTTTCATATCCAATTACACCACCATCCCAGCCCATCAGATTCAGTCAGGGGTATAATGGTTTTATTCAAAACTACTCCAAGATTTTACCGGTAATACTATTTTTTTTTTCTTGTGCTGCTTCTTGTCCCCTCCCCAACTCTCTCTTTTCCAGTAAGATTATGTGCTTCAATTTCTTTGAGTTGTCTCAAATCTCACCTTCAAAACTAAAAAAGTTCTTAAAATAAATATCCTCTACTTTTTACATGCCTTGAAACTCAGAATTATAGTTCTATGCTCTTGTTATTTCAGTTTCTAGAATTATTGTGTATTACTATATAAAAAGACCTTGAGGATTTTCTATTCTACCATCTTCCCAGAATTTAGGTATGCAGAAACAGATGCAGGAAAAGAATGAACAGAAAAGTCACTAATTTATTGAGCAGTTGTGTTGGGAGCAGAATTAAGTCTTCTTGTTCCTTGCTTCTATTCTTCTCTTTATCAATTTGCCTCTTTTAATTCATTTACTTTTTAAAGATTTATTTATTTATGCATACAAGAGCTGAGGTACAGGCCAGAGATGCAGGGGGGTGAAGGATTCACCAGAGACAGAGTGGGGAACAGAACAGCAGACTGACTGAAATACACTGCTGAGAGGAGCAGGGGTGAAGACAGGAGAGGTCTGCTGTGCCATGTGGGTTGCTGAGGCTGGGAATTGCTTCATAGTGCGGTGCTTAACCCCTTGTGCCACCAGGGAGGCCCCTTGCCTGTTTTAATTTATATCTATTTCTCCAACTAACTGATAATCTTCTTTAGGGTGAGATGCCTCATTATTTTATCTGTGATAAAAGACCCCCTGGAACATATTATCTCTAATTCTAACAACAATCTTCCAAGGTAACAACTATTCTTATGTTATCAATCAGATCAATCCAGCTATGGGTCCAAGATCAAATAAACAAAAATTAAAACACAATTTGTGTTACAAATAAACACAACTTCAACACAGTTCATAATAAATGCAAAATTGGTTACATATTCAGGGTTATAGAATTTCACATAGAACAGATATGTGGACAAAGTACAGGGAAAGGGATTAGACTTGAGCTTGGCAATTAAGAATGTACAGAATATGTGTAGTCTAGGCAGATGTCCTGGGGGGGGATAGGCATTTCCATCAAGGAAAATGATGTAAGCAGACACTGGTGAAAATGTGTTGAGAAATGGGGAGATTGTATTTTTCAGAAGCCACTGTCTTCATAGGCAAGTCTTTAATAATTATAACAATAGGTTGGGGCAAAATTATGGAAGCTTTAAATGCCAGGTTAAGGTGTTTATAAGGTGTTTAGAATTTATTTTGAGCCTATGGGGAATTACCAAAGATGACTGACCTATAAAATATTGTTTTAGTCAGTTATTGTTCAGTGTAATGTGTGAGTGGAAGAAAAAGACAGATATGAGGGAGCTCTTAAAGACCACAGAGTGCACTAAAGTCTACTTTAACCACCTAGTCTATTATTATTATTATTACTATTATTATTATTTAGAAGACCTGGGGTGCAGGCCAGAAGTGTGGGGGCAGTGAGAGGATTCACCACAGATGGAGGGGAACAGAGCAGATTTTATTGAAATACACTGCTGAGGGGAATAAAGGGTGAGACGGAGAGGTCTGTTGTGCGATGTGGATAGCTCCCAGGCTGTGATTGCACTCAGGCCTTACAGGTGATAGCACTGAGACTTAATCCCTAGACCACCAGTGAGGCTCTAACCAGCTAGTCTTGAACTGAGAAGCTGGTATGAAGGGAGAGAGTTTTGGGGATGATGGAAATTTCATTATTGGTACTAGAATTATCACTGTTATTTGAGGAAGTGGGAGTGGATAAATTAAAATTTTTAAGCTGCTTGTCTAAAAGCAGGCAGTCCTGCTTTCCTGAAAATATACATTGAGAATGAGGATGAAAAGCTAATCAAATACTTCCCTACTGTAAGGGGGCCTTAGATAAGGGAAGGAGAATCTGTTTCCAGAGAGTTAGAAATCTTTATATACATAATGCATGGTCTTTGGTGGAATGCTTCCAATAAGGTTCTTTAATTCTGCTCTTTTTTTTCAAAGTAAATCCACAGCTTAGTGAGCATCCACACAAGGTTAAATGTGTGCTACTTTTAAACTAATGGCTTCTAAGTTTATGATCTCTCTTCTCATAAATGTTAACAGCTTTATATTTAATCCAATTTTAAAATGTTTTTATTTTTTTTTTTTTCTATACACTCAAACATTTTTTAATGGAAAATAGATCATAGTATATACTCTGTTTAGAAACCTTTTCCCTGTACATATACAATAGACACATTGTCTTATGACCTTAAATGGAAAGATGTTATGGTGCACATTTTTAATATTTAATTATGATACATTTATTTAAACAACCATCTACTGATAAAGCATTTGTGTTGTCTTCCCTAACAATGTTTATTATTATTTTTTTTTATTTTAAAATGTTTTTAAAATGAGCCAAATTTACTGTTTAAAAAATACTCAGATTGTTATCTGAATATGAATCATCACAGGTAGTTTAGTGATATTATACCTACCTAGAATGGAGGTGATGGGTTGAGTAAAAATTAGGTTTATAACAGACACACAAATCAATGCATTACTCATATGCATAAAATTCTTTATACCTTTTTAAGAATTTTCTACTTTCAACCCTCGGATCATTGTTGGGATTCAGGTGTAGCCCCTTTTAATATTCAGGGTCTCTCTTTCACTTTGGAGTTCAGAAAGCTCTAGAAGTATTAGCATAACAAATTCCAATAGAACCAATGGTTTACCACAGATCTTCCAAATACAAGGCCTTATTCTAGAACTCCCAGATCATGTCTCTCTCATATTCTGCCAGAATAACTTGTACATTGAATTTGGTGATATAGGAACAATCACATGACTTACATTCAGAACTTTTTTGTATACCTTGGGCAGTCCAATGACGCCTATGGAAACCTTTCAGAGAAAAAAAAATTTTTAATTCCTAAAACAAAATAGACTTAGAAAGAAAGCCAATTAGACTGAAACATAGCTATCAAAACACTGAAAAACAAATGATATGTCATAGTAACACTTGTGCCTCTTTATTAACACTTTGCATTACAAGGCCCAGGGCAGGTCTAATGACCACCATGGTTTTGACACAATGATAACTGTTGACAACATTTTGAGATAACTGTGATAACTATAAAGTCACATGAAATATACGTGTGATTTCTGCCGGTGAGAGTTACAGGTACTACTAATATGATAGTGGTCTATTTACAGTTATGATAGAAGAAAATGTTTTATTTCATCTTGGGATTAGTGCAAAAGAAGATGAAATTATTTTCCCCTTCCTAGGTCACAGACCCCTCCATTACCGGTGGGCTCAGTGAACAAAGGATTGGGAGACAGTGGAGTGGGTTGGACTCAGTTCTCTAAATGCCCTCCTTGTCTAACATCAGAGACTCTGTGACTCCTTGACAAATGCACAAGGAATTCACTAAAGCCAAGTGGGAGTCCTGTGATGCCAGGGAGTGACCGCAGGAGACAGTGCTAGAAGCTGGTGGCGAGGTCATGCAAGGCAGTGGGGGTGGAAAGCTCAGTGCAGAGTTGTAACTCTTTCTGAGATAAAGATCCAAGTCAGAAAATGGGGGTGTCTCATCCAGTGACCACAGAGGGTAACTGAGGGGCAGAGAAACAGCTGAGGATGCCCAGCTGTTTTTTTCTGCTGCGTGTCTATCAGCACGGGCAATGGACAGGAAATTCATTCATAAGGACCCTGACTTATAATTCTCTTGAGGAGATCATTTGTAAGCCTAAAGTCCTTTTGTGTTTCTGACACGTGTCATTAGCAATAAGTGTTGACTGAGGATGCCCCTCATCCCTACCACCTAGAAAAGAAAAAAGACCGAATTTGCAGTTTTGACAAGTTCCTGGCAGAACTAAGTGTTAGGAACTAAGAAGACTTAAATAAAAAGCAAGCATTAAGGTTATTTATAGTATTATAAATGCAACAAAGATGAATTAATTTATTTCAATTGAGACATTTACCCGAGTCATTTACTAAAGTCAACACTTTCCTATTGGGGCCTCATATTGTGCAAGAGTAAAATAAAAATGGCTGGCATTTTTCAAACATGCCTACACTACAATTTTCTCTTATTTAGTCCTCACAACCACACTGCACACATTAGCCCAGTAGTGGGTTAAATGGTGGTCTCACCAAATGATCTTAATTTGGAAAGGGTCTTTGCAGATGTAATTAAGTAAAGTATCTGAGATGAACCATGGAATATTACTCAGCATTCAAAAAAGATAAACACATGCAATTTGCAGCAACATGGATGGCGCTGGAAGGGATCATGCTCAGCGAAATAAGCCAGAAAGAAAAAGAAAAATACCGGATGGTCTCACTCATAGCAGGAATCTGGAAAACTTAAATAAGGGACCAGGAAAATGAATAAATATAAGAAAGTGAAAATCAAAATTAACAAAAAACTATGAACCAGAGACACTCTATGGGGGGTAGGGGGTGGGAGGGGAGGGATTGGGGTCAAAATAAGGGGGTTGCAATTGTATGGGGAATATAAAAATAAAATTAAAAAAAAAAGTATCTGAGATGAGATTGTCCTGGATTATGTGTGAGGATCCTGAATTCAGTGCAAGTGTCATCCTGAAAGAGAAGACAAAGACAACAAAGACGACAGAGGTGAAGGCCATGTGAAGATGAGGCATTGGCGTGCTGTGTCTGCAACCCCTCAACACCACCAGAAGCTAGAAGAGAGGTGTGGAATGGATTCTCCCTCAGAGTCTCCAAAAGAACCCACCCTGCCAAAACCTTGATTTCAGACTCCTCGCCTCCTAAACTATGAGAGCACATTTCAGTTGATTTAAGCTACTTCATTTCCTCCAGCATCTACTGAGAATCAGAGTTACTGTTCTGTTATTGAAAATTGCTCATGAGACTATGATTAGCCACTGATGAGGGGAGGGGAGAGAGGAACCTGGGTCAGGTATGCTCACCACTCTGCTGTCTGAACTGACAGATACTTTCAGTAACATGAGTTGAAATAATACCATCAGGGTAAAAATATTTAGTGCAAAGGTTCATCGCATGCTTGGAATCAGACTGCCTGGATCGGAAGCCAGCTATTCCACTTAGTAACCATGAGAGCGTGGGCAAGGTATTTAACCTATCTTTTGTTACATATTTTTTCCTTTGCAAAATGTTGAGAATTCAAGAGAAACCGAAGTAGGTGTGACAACAAATGTAATTTCCAGGATAGGATTCTTGAACAGAAAAAGGATATTAGGTAAAAATTAAGGACGTCTGAATTATGTGTGGACATTTACATGACAGTAATCTATCAGCACTGGTTTAATAATAACACATGTACCATACTAATGTAAGATGTTCCAAATATGGAAGACTAGGTGTGGGGTATAAGGGAATGCTGTACTAATCTGAAATCACTCTAAAATATTAAATGATTTTTAAATAGGGAAAATATCAGTACTTCACCTCACAGTGTGATGAAAATTTAGAATAATACTTCCCACAGTTTAGGAGACATTGCTTACTTTATTTGGGGGCTATTATCAAAACCAAGGAAATTATATTTGTAATGTTCTATGAAACTGGCAAAATAGTTTTTTTAAAGAAAAATGATGCTGAATTTTTAGAGTTAGTTTATCCAAAAATGTTACTGCAAACAATTTTATCTCACATCATACTGAGGTAAAGCTAATGAAGACCCTCAACAATCTTTGCTGCAAATCTCAGTAATTCTTGATCTTTAGATTTTCAAACTATGATTTTTGGTTACCCTCATCCTATCTGCACATAGTTCAAATAAGATTTAGCTTGTTTATCTGAAACACACAAAGAAAATACTGGCAAAAATAGCTTTAAAACATGTCTTCATGCTCCTTGTTCCCCAGTCTGCTATGGGTTCAAATTTTACAAAATATTTACATCATATTTTAGTTTTTTTCCATGGAAAATCAAGTGGAATGAGCTACTGACTGCTATTTTGATATCCCACAAAGTAGACAAATTACTTGTTACTTATATATTCACTCAAATTCTCATTTTAATGAGAGTAACATTTTTATTGTAGGAGAATGACATAAAACTGATC
Organism: Talpa occidentalis; assembly: GCF_014898055.3. NCBI lineage: Eukaryota > Metazoa > Chordata > Mammalia > Eulipotyphla > Talpidae > Talpa > Talpa occidentalis. The sequence goes on along the minus strand of NW_023603184.1, from coordinate 92,929,324 downwards.
ATTGTACGAAGTGAGGTTTTTCTTGAGAACGATAGTCTGAAGAGAGGCAATTGAGATTCAAGCAGAGCGGTCCCTTCTCGCCTGAAGGAGGGATGCTCCTCGCTTCCTAAGAGCCTTGGAAAGAGAGAAAGGAAGCTCATCGGGAGCAAAGGGCTGCACATATTCCAGCCTGAAGTGATGCTTCCAACCCAAGGAAGAGAATGTTGTTGTCTTAAAGGAACTGCTCTTCTATACTTTGTTCAAGTTGATACTAATTGACAGACAGAGCAGAGCTTGAGGACGGGCTGTTCAATCAAAAAGGAATAGGCAAAGGCCTGATGCAAGTAGCAACGGGGATCCTCGCCCAGGACAGAGTGTCATAGCCTGTGCATGGACTCTATTTCACAAGGGAAACCAGACTAGGTCATTCAGCACCAAGATTGCACTATCTGGACTTTTAAAGATACCAAGTTCAAGGCCTGAGTTTGAGGTGGAGATTTTTTATGAGTCATCCCTACCCCAATTGCTTCACCTAATTTTCATCAAAACGGACATGCCCTCTAGACTTCTCAGTGAATTTTCTCCAGGAAAACCCATCCTGAAAGGTCTTTGAATTGACTAATGCATTCAAAAAACAAAAACAAAAACAAAATGAACTCACACCTGGATTTTCTTAAGAAAAATGGGTACATTTAAAAAATTAGATTCTTGATCTCTTTGCCAGCAGGCTAGGTAAAATCATAAAACAGAGTATCTATTGTCTCTTCTAGGATTTCTGAATAAGCATATGAAGAGAAAAGACCTTCCCTGGACAAATATTTTTTTGTTTGTTAAACCTAAGAGATTTTCTTCATTCTTATAGTGTCTAGTAGGTTAATATAGATCATGAATTTCTGATAGAAGAGATTTAATGATCTATGTTAACTAAACTATAGAAACATTTCATTATGAGGGCAAGGATTAACAGCTCATCTCAGAACATAGGGAAATACTATGGATACATTATCATTAACTAAAATGATTTTCCTCTAGCAACATACATAAAAATAAATCATTCTGTTGGTTAACATTTAAATCCAGTCTTCCTAATCCTTGATTGCAAAAGTTGAGTCTCTGAATCATTTCTAGATTAATTTACACTGTGCCGCAAATGTCCCCAAATCCACCAACATCTGGCTGAGAGCATGGCAGACAACTCATTACCCTACTGGTGCCCAAGATAGCAGCATCTCATCAATATAAGGAATATTTGCCAAAGAAGTCCTCCCCAAATGCTTGGAATTCCAGTTTTTTTTCCTATCAGAAACTTCTAGTGTATGTATTTTGATCGGAACCTTAAATCTCTGAACTCTTTGATATGAAGTCAATTATTCTCTGCTTTAAAAAACTGAGCCCATAGGTGTACTCTGCACAGGCTGACACCTCACTGCCTCTCCCCAGCCACTTGGCACTGCAAGGGACAGTCTGTAAGCACACCTTTACCCAGAGCAGCTTTGAAACAACAGGTTGCCAGCCTGGCAGGTGGTTTTCAAACCTCCTCAAACTAGTCTCACATCTCATCTCTCACTGAAGTCAGTTTTTGTCTGAAATAATCATGCCTAACAATATATAGACTAGTGCTTCTGTTTTGCACAAACCTAACATACCATCATCTTTTATTAGATGTCAGTTAAACTTAATTTTAAAGACTGTTCTTACTCCTCTTCCTGTTCATATCACCGGTTAATGACATTTGGAATAGCTAGTTAGAATAATTTAATTCACATCCCTACTTGGTTTTGTGTAAGCTTATTGACAGGATCTAGTGAGTGGGCATCACTAAAAAAAATCAGAAGTTCATAAAACGGCAGTTGAAGGTGATAAATCCTCTACAGACCTCCTCAACATAATCACTGATCAGCACTTCTCACCGTTTTTGAAATAATAACTTTCCCTACTGTTGCACCTGCATAAATTGCATTTTCAAGGTCAACATAAATCTGCAATCATCCAACTTTACAAGGGTATATAAATATATATGCATATGTATCTACATATATAAATTCATATGTACATTTACCTACACACTTATATACACATACACATGCATACATACATATGCAGGTATATGTGTGTGTGTATATATTTAAGTAAACTATGTCCATCTCACCTGACTTTTTTGCAGTGGTCAGATGAGAAATATATCTTTTAAAAATCTGTTAGGAGAGACTCTGTGGCTCCCGAAACTGACCACAATTGTCTACCAGTGCAGCAAAAAGAACTGTAGGACCATAAGGTTTTTCCAGGTTTGATTTGTTTTCTCTCCAAATGCCAAGTCATAAAGAATTCCAGAACAGGGCCTCCCCGGTGGCGCAGCGGTTGAGCGCTGGGTTGCGAAGCTGCCCGCAGCATCTGCTGCGCCGATTCGATCCCCGGCTGCTCCCCAGCCACCAGAGGAGGGTCCCACATGGCGCGCAGACCTCTCCTGCCGCCCGCTGCTCCCCTCAGCGGTGTACTTCGGTCCCTCTGCCTGCTCTGCTCCCCGCTCTGGCTCTGGTGAATTCTCTCACCCTCCTGCGCTTCTGACTGTACCCAGTGCTTGTATAAATAAATAAATCTTAAAAAAAAAAAAAAAAGAATTCCAGAACAGAGATGATAGCTAACTGGACTTCCAATGGATTAAACCAATGCTCACTACACAAGGATGTGCACAGGCTTACCACAGAGCATCTGCCTGCTAGTTATGATCTGTCCTGTTTGACCACAAAACACCTTGTGTAGTTATGACTCCACAGATTTTACTAGAGTCAATGCTTAGTAGTGCTCTCAGAGTGACCCATACAAAATATAAGCTATATTATGTCCCGCAAAAACCCATAAAAATGTCACTTCTCACTCAGGATACAAATCCAAACTCTTGACCTTGACCCACAGGTCTCTCCTGATGAGCAACCCAACTCCTGCTTTCCGGGCTATCCTCCAATAATCACTTGTGCTAAGCCACTTCCTCTATTCCTGTCTCACCAGCCACCTTGCTGATCCCCAAACACACCCCAGGGCCTTAGACTCACTCTTCCTCCAAGCAACTATATGACTCCCACCCTCACTTCCCTGGATTCTCCCTAACACCACCTTATCTCACACATCCCTGGCCACCCCCACCCCCAGCCACGATTTGACGTTTTTATTTTTCTTAGCATATATCATCACCTGACATCTTTATTTGTTCATGTGTTTATTTTCTGTCTCTATCACAGGAATGTAACCTCTATAAAGCAGAGACTGTTGATTTTAACCAACACTTGTTCCCAGATTAGTCCATGGCATTGAGTAAGATCAAAATAGATCCTTGCTAATGAGTAAATGAATGAATGAGTCAGAGTCCACTTTTACTAATAATGCTATTACCATTGCAGTCCCCCAAAATAAGAGATGGAACTCATCAGATAAAAAATATTTGCTTAAAGCTAAGGAATTCTAAACCCTGGTTAGTCTGCTTGGATTATCTTTTTAAAAGAAGAAAAATGAAATCTTAGCAGTTTTGTAAGCTGTGAATGATTACTTTGCTATCAATTTTTCCACTTGGACTTCTTCCCATGGCATACCATTGGCTTCACAGAGAGGAAAGTGGGGGCATACACAAAGTGTAAACCTGTAACAGGCCTAGCTATGGAGACAGCAAAATGATCAGTGAATGTCACGGGTTGGGTGGGGGGAGAGTGGTAGAGTGATGAATGGGAGATTTTTAGGGCAGCGAAAATACTCTGTACAACACCATAATGATGGGTCATGTCAGACATTTGTCCAAATTCAGTAAATATGTAACTGTCAGAGTGAACCTTAAAGTAAACTATGAACTCTGGATGATTATGCTGCTTCAATGTAGGTCCACTAATTGCAATAAACTTAGCACTTTCATGGAGGACGGTGATCATGAGAAAAGCTGGCATGTATGGGGAGAGGCAGTCATTGGGAAATCTCCATCTTTCTCAATATTGCTTTTTTCAAAAATACAGTCTTAATAATGGGGGAAAGCCTTAGAATCATGTCAGAATAAATTCATATTTTCTGATATTTTATGGAAAGTTTTATCTTTGGATTTATTGCACAAACTAAAGGACAGAAGGATCTTGCTTGTTTTAGACTTCAAAATGATTTTCGAAACCAGAGGTGAGTGGGTTTCTAAAGTAGACCATACATACTTGTTTCAAACATGCCAGATGAGAAATGTCTTTTCCTTAACTAGTAGTGTGACCCCTGACCTCCAAATGGGGTAGGGGTGGCTGAGGCTGCAGGGCAGGAGTGAATCCTGCACCACTGCCTGGCCGCAGACAATGCCCTGGCAGTCTTCTCCCGACTCCCTGGCCAACAGTTCCACCTTCCCCTGAAAGGCTGGGCAACATGTTTTGTTTTGTTTATGAGTGATTTTTCTGATCCACGCTACATTTCTGCCTCATTTTTGGTTAATCCACAGGAAGAACAACAAACTAACCAAAAGGGATCCTGGCTGCTGGATACAGAATGAGGGTGGAAGAGGTCAAGAGATTAGAAGTGTGTTTTAAGGTCCCCAAATCCATGAACTTCTCCTTTCTACCAGGGGGTGGTGTGCGGGGTGATGCTCAGGATGGAGGGCAGCGATCTGGCATTAGGCTCCATAGTCTAAGCAGCAGCATGACTATGGGCATGACTGGGAGCTTCTGGTGCCTCAGTAAGTGGAAATAGAAGAGTCCCTACTTGGAAATAGAAGTGGAAATAGAAGAGTCCCTACTTCATAAGAACTGTGGCACAGGGAAAGTGCTTAGTAAAGGTAACTACAATAAACAAATCCAGAATGAAATCAAGGGGGAGAGGTAGCATGAAGGGGATGAAGTCTCAGCACAGGCCCACAGCTTGTACAGAATGGCGGAGTGGCTGGAATCTGCAGGTGGCTCCAGACAGGGATTGGAAACCAAATTACCATCAGGAAGCATTTCTAGGTATGCATTTCTGGTAAATAACCTTAGGTCCTATTGAGAGGAAGATTCCTGGAATCTCCAAAGAAGGTACTTGTCCTAATTTCTCATTTCAACAGAGTATTTTCAAACATAATTTATTTTCAATTTTGATCCCTTCTCATAAAGAAGGCTCCCAAATCATATAATCTTCAGATCCTATAAAATCTGGATGCATCCCAGAATGGTCTAATAAAATCCTTACCATAATCATGAAAAGTGGATAGTATCACTATTTCGCAGTCTGTAAACTAAAGTTCTGAGTGATAAATGCTATCGCCAAGGTCAAAGAATAGACCTGGCAGGGCTGTGGAAAATGTAGAAAGTTTGAATCAGATCTCTGTACATCTAAAATCTAAATTCTTCCCATCACACCCAGTTTCTTCTCATCATAGGCATCATGAAGATGTTAAAGTAGGCTCCAGACTTGAACAGATTCTTGTGTGCCAGTGTTCATAGCAGCATTATTCACAATAGCTAAAAGGTGCAAACCCAAATGTCCATCAACAGAAGAATGAATAAACAGAATGTGATACATCCTCAAAATGGTTATTATTGGAAAAAGAATGAAATTTGGATACACACTGCAACTTAGAGAAACTTTTAAAACATTATGCCAAGTGCAATAAGCCAGATGCAAAATATATTCTATTTATATGAGGCACCTAGAATAGTCAAACTCACAGAGCCAGAAAACAGAACTGGATGTTGTCTTGGGCTGGGAAGGGAGAAATCAAGGAAAGTTGTTTAATGGTGCAGGATTTCAGTTTGAGATAATAAAAAGTTCGCAGGACGGAAAATGGTGGCAGCTGTACAACAAATATGCTTAATGCCAATGCACTACACACTTAAAAATGGCTAAGATGGTAAATTTTATGCTATGCATCTCTTACTACCACAGACACACATGCACAGTCAATTCCAGACTAGAATGTAAGGCCTAGACCACAAAAAACCTTTCTCTGGTGTTTATGATAGGAAAAGTTCACACACCCAAAGGTCCTGACATGTGAACAAAGGCATCTATCCCTAGGTTCTGTGCATCCCATTGCTCACATTCCCCAAATTGAAAGCCTTCTGCAAACAACCTACCTGCATGTCTCACACACACACTGCCCCAAAGACCAAGTATTCCTTTGGTTATTCACTAAGAAATATTTTCTTAGAAAGATAATGGAAGTACACCTTTGACAAGTGCTTGAAATAAAGCAGGTACTACAGCAAAGCTGTCCCAAGAGCCGGCAGTCATTACTAATGTCCCCAGGGTTTGACCTGGCTCCCAGCCAGATTTTTTCTGTTTGCTCTCCCAGGGTGGAACCAAGGTGTCCTAGGGCTGGCCCAGCTGGGCCTGGATTGTTATTTCTGATGTGGATGAGTGGATGAATGAGTACAGTGAGTCAGAGGGGTCCATGTGACTTTCTGAGTCAGGACTCAGCTGAAGACAGCCCATTTCTAGATCTTAGAGGCAAAGGCCAACTGGAGGGTGGGACACAGGGAATGTGGCTTGCCTGAGCTGGGTGGGGCTCTGCTACTCTGCACATCTCTTGCCCAGACCCCTTACAGAGAATGGAACCCAAAATGAAGTAGGCTGGGGCTCTGACCAGTTGTAGTGATATGATTCTCTCCTCTGGGGCCAGCGAGCCTATTGGAAAATGTGGATGGTGTGACAGAATCTTTGACTTTAAGGAAGATAAAGACTCCTTCAACCTCCCTCTGTTTCAATCTGAAAATTTTGTGGTAAAAATACCCATTGCTCCATAAAAAGACAGGAGCCAGGGATGTACCAGGAAGGCCCAGGCTTTGTAGGATCCAACTGCAAGGCTAATGGGTACCATAGGGTTCTGGGCCTGGGCCACATTCTCTCCCCTCCACAGAGTGAGAGTGTGGCTGACTGGAGTTCTTCAGTTAATGTGATTCAGAGCCCTTTCATTATTGATTCTCTCCACCAGTGCTTCATCTCCTCATCATAGCTTTCCTCTGCCTGGGGCTTCTGATTCCTAACATTGACTTACTCATGGAACATCCTGTTCCCTCCTGGACATCTCTCCAACCTCGCCCTGCCCATCGCAGCTCCCACTATCAAATTCCTGACTTTTAGTCAGTATTTCCCAGTTGAAGTTTCATAGGTACAGAAATAGGTAAACTAGAACACAATTTTCATTCTGGGTACATTATGGGGGATGCTGGCCAGCTTATAAACAAGGGGCCTCCCCATGCACAGGGGCATGGTGCTTTCCAGAAGAGGGCCCTAGGCACCACATCTTCAGGAAGCAAAAATGTTTTCTTTATGCCTCATGGCCTTGCACAAAATATCCAAAGTGGTGCCAAGGTGAAGAGAGTAAATGGAAGTTTCCTTCCAGCATCTCCCTACCTTATATTTTCTCTTAAATTCTGCCCCTTTTCTCTACTCTGCAACTCAAGCCTTTGCCTGACTTTCATCACAACCCAGTCAAGAACACCTTTTCCTTACTTAATTGCTTTTCACCTTCCAAAACCATGTATTCATTTACTCATCTCTGTCTACTCAATATTCACAGAATACCTGCTTTGAAACAGGTAAAATATGACACAATGAGCAAATAAAATTCATTGACTCACTCAACAAATATTGATTCCTTATAAGCATTATGCTACCTGCTGAGAATATAAAGATAAGTAAGATGTAGTCACTGCCTAATCCATAGTAAGAATTCAATAAATACTTGAATAAACAAATGCCTTAAAGGGACTCATAGCCCTGTGAAGAGGAGAGGCAAGGATTTAGGCAATTATGAACAGGATGAAAATAACTATATTAGGGAAAGTCGACTGGAAAGGAGGCCTGGAGAGGCCAAAAAGTCCCTCCTCTGGGCACTAACATTTACACCGAGATCTGGACAGTGAGCTGATTTAGCCAGTGATAAGAATGAGATGAAGACCAGGGTCTCCAGAGAGCACAAATGGCACATACAAAGGCTTGGGAGTAGGGGAGGGAATGACAATTGGATGGGCTGCAACTGGGGCAGAGAGTAAATGAAACAGTACAATTATGATTTTAGGGACCGGGATGAAAGTCTGTATGGGGGATGTTATGATGTCCTCAATTTAAACCCAAGGTCAAGTTGAGTGTTTGGAGACCCACATGGACACTGTTACTGCTGCCTTTACCACTCCCATTCACATCCCATTGGCAAGAGCTAGTCATTTTTGCAGTTTTTGTCTCTGCAAGACAGCCTGGGTGAGGTATGATAACTGTGTTCCCACGAAGAAGAGCTATTTGGTGTTGGTTAATGCCTTAGAGGAAAATTTCTAGGGAGTGGGCACATAGAGAGTTTTGCAGGCATTCTTGATTGCAGTTCACCTAAAGTGACTGATGGGGGCTCCCAGGGAGGTAGGTGGGTAGACAGAGACACCTCCAGAACTGAGGAAACTTCTGGAGACCTGGGGAACCAGGGCAGCACCAGTTAATCCAAGACAAGGTCTTCTCTTCCAAAATGTTTGAATGCTGCATGTTCAGTCTGTTGAAGGAGGTGGATGTCAAGTAGGAGACTGCCATGAACTGTGAAGGGACTTGTCTTGCTTGCAAGCTAGCAAGTAGCTCTTCACAGATCCATGGATGCTAACAGAAAAGAGATGCCTGGGTCAGAGACAAAGGGCTTTTCAATTCACAGCAGTATTGGTGGCTAAAGCGTCATAGCACTTACTTTCATCAGTCACCCTCAAGGTGATCCAGAGAAGAAGAGGTGACACCTGTGTATGTGGTGTGCTGGATTACATGAGGGCAACCTTGAGTTTAGGAAACCTAAATTTTTTTTATAAGGGGCCAAAAGCATGCCTGCTTCTGCTCTGGAAAGAATGTCTTCCCAAGCTGTTGACAATATGCTCTTTGCCTATAAAACAGACACTATCTTCTTCAAAGGCAATTCATTTTACAAACATCCTTGAAAAGCTAACCCAGAACAAAAGCCCTCAGTCCTCTGTGTGATATCCAGAAATCTGAGAGAAACTTGGAGAACTAGCTTCCAACAAAGATGGGTTCCCTTCTAGCAAGAAAGAATATTCTTTAGATAGCAGCTTGTTTTTGATGCATCCTTCTCCTCCTGACCTCTAGATGTTGGCAAGTCCCAGAGTTCAGTCCTCAGAGCTCCTCCCCATTTACTCCCCCTTCCTTGGAGATCTCGTTAAGCCTGCTATCTTTAAATACTATCAGGCTCACATCTTTAAAACCATGCTGACAATTCCAAGTTTATAGTTTACACTTCAATATTGCCTCCATATCCAGCCTAAGATAGCAAACTGCCTATGTGGCATCTTTACTTGGTTATCTTCTAGACATCTCAAACTTAGCATATGCTTAAGTTCTTCTTTTTTTTTTAATTTTTATATTCCCCATACAATTGCAACCCCCTTATTTTGACCCCATTCCCTGCTTTCCCCGCCCACCCATGCTTAAGTTCTTCCTTCCACATGACACCCAAATTTTCCCCAGGGTAACCCCTCTCCAGAAAGTATTATGCATTCAGTTGTAAAGATCAAAAATCTTTTCCTACAAGTTTGTTATTATAAACAAATTTATATTAAAATAGTAATATAAAAATAGTTATAAAATCATTTTAGTAATAGAAATTAAATTATATAGTATAAATCAATTTTATATTATGCTTACATATTAAATTATCATTAAAATATAAATATCATTCTATATCTGATCACTTCTGTCCTCCTACTTCACCAGCATCCCAGTTCCAACCCCTCTGCTTCTTTCCTAGCCAACAGGCAGAGTCTTAATTGTTCTCCCACCTTCCAACCTTGGTGCACATGTGCTAATCTCCAAGGCAGCCAAAGTAATGCTTTGAAAATGTAGAGTAAATATTCCCATGCTTTCAACTTTCCAATGACATTCTTACATATTTAAAATAAAATTCAAGGTCAAGACTACCTATGACGTGACCTCTGCTTCTAACTCTGACCTCATTTGCTACCCCCTTCCTTTTCTCCTTGCACTCCACTATCTTACAAATGCCATGACAAGGCTGACTCAGGCCCTGTGCTCTTTGTCACCCGAGTCATTTAGGACTCAGATGTTAACTGACCAGACAGAAATTCTCCCTGACTATACTCAATAAAATAGGTCCTCCCTATCCTGCTTTCCTCTTACTCAGCTTTATCATTTTTCATAGCCCTATGACCACCTGATTTTAAGAATCTGTCTCCTTCTATTACCCCTCCAGTCTAAAATATATGCTTCCTTTGTCAAGAACTTGACTCTCACTGACATCCTCTGCTTCTAGAACAATACTGTATGCACAGTAGATGCTTGACAAATATTAATGCTGAATGAATAAATCAATGGACAGCTTATACTGGGTACAAAAATGGAGGCAATATCAGGGACATATATAATTTGTGTCTCAATCTTTCTTGTTCAAAGGAAAATCAACTGATTTCACTTTTATTTATTTATTTTCAAAGATTTATTTATTTTCAAAGATTTATTTATTTATTTATTTATTTATTTATTTATTTATTTATACAAGCACTGGATACCATCAGAAGTGCGGGAGGGTGAGAGAATTCACCAGAGCAGGGAGCAGAGCAGGCAGAAGGACCCAAGTACACTGCTGAGGGGAGCAGTGGGCGGCAGGAGAGGTCTGCGCGCCATGTGGGACCCTCCTCTGGTGGCCGGGGAGCAGCTGGGGATCGAACCTCAGCGCGGCAGAGGCTGTGGGCAACTTTGCAACCCAGCGCTCAACCGCTGCGCCACCGGGGAGGCCCTGATTTCACTTTCAAAGCGCACTATTAAGTCTTTGATAATTTTGGTTTCTCTCTACAGGATTCTTGCCATGTTTTCCCAAGTTCTTGTGTATGATAGATCTCAAAATTGAACACAGCCTTCTGAGAAGACCTGCACAGTCTAAACTCGCTTTCCCTCTTTTTGTAGGTTTCACATGCTTGCCTAGAAATACACCTTTAAAAGATAATCTCCAGGACATAAGCCCAGCCACAAAGAAGCTTTTTTAAGGTCAGAGAGTTTCTAAAGTAACGAAGTGAATGCTTTATTCTTAACCTGTTTGCAGTTTCCATAAATCTCAAAACACCCTGCCTGCATACACTGGGAAAATATGTATGTAACTGACCTCACGGCTATCATATATATGCATTTTAAATTTTTCACTCATTCTACAAATAAATACCTGCTATGTGACTGGAAGCTAGGACGGTGCACAAATTGGTCCCTATCCAGAGGGATTCAGGATTTCGGACACCCATTTGCCTGTATCCACAGTTGTTATTTTGAAATGTATTTTAGTCTAATTTGATTTTCATGTGTTACATTTATTTCCTACATTGCTTCTTAAATAAGATTCTTTTTTTTTTAAAAAAAAGGATTTTTTATTTTTATTTATTTATACAAGCACTGAGTACAGTCAGAAGCACGGGAGGGTGAGAGGATTCACCAGAGCCAGAGCGGGGAACACAACAGGCAGACTGACTGAGATACACTGCTGAGGGGAGCAGCGGGAGGCAGGAGAGGTCTGCGCGCCATGTGGGACCCTCACCCGGTGGCAGGGGATCAAACCGGCGCTGCAGGGGCTGCACGCAGCTTTGCAACCGAGCGCTCAACCGCTGAGCCACCAGGGAGGCCCAATAAGATTCTTCATTTATAGAAAAATATTTTCTTCTGATTTGAAAAACAAAGGAACTCTGTTTTGCTTTCACTAGTCTGTCTTCAATTTTTTATTTTTATTTTTCAGAGTTCATTTCAATTCTCTGCAAAGGATTTAACAATGAAATACAAAAATTTCAGGTATTTTCATTTAGCTCATTTTTTTTTTAAGATTTATTTTATTTATACAAGAGCCGGGGTACAGGCCAGATGAGCAGGAGGGTGAGAGGATTCACCAGAGACAGAGTGGGGAGCAGAACAGGCAGACTGACCAAAGTACAATGCTGAGGGGAGGAGCAGGCGAGACAGGAGAGGTCTGCTGCACCATGTGGGTTGCTCTGAGGCCGGCGGGGATCAAACCGGCACTGCAGAGGCTGCGGACAACTTTACAGCGCTGCACTCAACCACCTGCGCCATCAGGGAGGCCCTAGCTCATGTTTTAAAATCCTCCTTACGTCATTTACCTGTTTGTGCTTCACCTGTCTTTAATGTTTTCACTGTTAAAATTATGTCAGATACAACTTTAGATCATATTTCAATTGCTCTTTTGACCTTTCACTTATCAATATTTCACTAAAGATATTAACTTTCTCTAGGCTGCAGAGAGACTAACAGAATTTACACAAAAATTTCTACTGAATGAATTTCCCCACCTTCTTGTGATTGTACACCTGCCTTCCTTATAAGGAGAACAAGGAAGTAAATCATGTTGAAGTTGCTTTTAAACACACCTTTTCTCTTTACCTGTCCAGGTAGCCTCTGTTTTCATTTCAGTCTTAATGAAAACTTTTTTATTTACATCTCAAGTCTCTTTTCAAAGCAGTGTAAGTAGTATTTAAAATTTTTACTTCAAGAAAGAAAGACTTTAACGATGTTCAGCTTTAATCTTGTAATGTTGAAGGTAATTCATTTTTTGATCTGTCTGCACAGCGAGAACTGAAACGAATGGGGATTGAACTGCTTTGCCTGTTCTTTCTATTTCTAGGAAGGAATGATCACGTACAAGGTAAGACCTAAATTCTCCAATATATTGTTTTCATGGTGTGCTTGACAAACCTGTCATTTGGTCAGAAACTAGATCTGAAGTCATTTTTTATTTGATCTGTTTTGATTGCTCTTTTGCCATTGAGCGATCGCTTTAACAAATTACAGGCAGACGCAGGGCTGTTCCCACAGTGAATGCTCCAGGCTGAAGGTAAATAAACACAAAGGTTGTGAGAGCATTTTAATGAGGGAATTAAACAGCATTGCCACATTAGAGGACTTCTTATTATCTTTGTGGCAACCATTTTGGTAACTTTTCTAATTTATTGTACAACAAGATCTTCCACTTAAACTTACCTTGAAAGAAAAAAAGGATTTGTTTCAAAAAGATTACATGTAAGAGAGAAGCTCTTTTAAGTGGGTGCAAATAATTTTTTAATCACAGTGGGTGATATTGAATGAGGATAACAAATATGATGATCCTATATTAATGAACATTAAAAAATTTTCATATTTTAAGAAAAGAGAATGATCACTTTTGGCTAGCAGGATATTTTCAATAGGTGCAAACTTATGAAATTTTCTATGAATTGCTAACATTCTGAGGGCTGATTTTGGAAGACTAAACTAAATTTACACATTGCTTCATTTAAGTACTTTAAGATCCATAAGTCTCATAAATGGAGTGACAAAGAATGTGCTGAATGCCTGTGTCTTGTTGGATTTAAACATAGGTAACTGTGCTGTGGGAGGTGCAGAAACCTGTGCAGACTGCTTACTCATTGGACCTCAATGTGCCTGGTGTGCTCAGGAGGTAAAAAAAAAAAAAAAAAAAAAAAAAAAAAGACCTCAACATATTTGTAAAAACTACAGTTACACTTAGGTTAATTCCGTTAGTGATTGTTTTCATAGTGGCCTGCTTTCTGTGGGATATCAGGAGTGAAACAAATCAGGAAAGAAAATATAAACATTCCTAGATCAAAGTATCATTCATATTATTACTTTCAAATGCAATCTGTGGAGGGGGTGAAAGGTAATTTATTCTGAAAAAGGCATAACTCTGGATTCTCAATTTAACCTGACTCCTCCTCTTATTTTAAAGCCCTTCCTAACTGACTACCTGTAAAATGCCAAGAGACTCTGTGTGGTCAGTGAACACGGGTTTGATATTCCTCTAATGTTATACACACATTTGATTCAATCATAGTGATTTCATCTGTGAGCCATGGTCTATTCTAACCACTGCTAGGGTCTAAGAGGAGTGTTCTAGGTTTGGGGCAATCTATATTGTTCAGATGTTGCCCAATTCTTTCAAGAATGCCATTTTCCCAGGCTTGGAGACACTGCATTCTTATCTGAGCAAACCAAAAACTATGTGGCGGTAATATAAGGGCGTTTGGGGAATATATAACAAGTCACCCTGAGTCACTGCCTCATGTGAACCTATAATCTATAAATGATCTGTGGTAAGAAAAAGCTGCCTTAGCTCTTCTAGATTCAAAACAATTCCCTACCGAATCTAATAAAGAGAATCAATCTAAACACAAAGCAAACCACATAAATGTCAAGTTCAGTAAGAATGAGTAGCATGCTCAGAGGGCACAAACAAGGACGCCTGACTGAGGAACAGGCTGTAACTTTTAAAACCTAAATTCCAAGTTGAAGGTGTCGCCATAGAGGAAGGCGCCACAGGCAAGAGAGAACAAACCCAGTCTACGACTGCCCGGTTCACTGCTGCCCTGACCATTACCACACAAACAAATGTGCAAGGGAATTATAATATCTGAGATCTCAGAGAGGAAAAGAACACATAGGTTTTAAAACTTGCTCCCTGAAGAAGACACTTAGTTTCATGTCAGAAACATCAACTAAGAAATCAGTCTAACAAAATGCCCACCTCCGCAAATTTTCATTTAGATGTAATTTTTAGCATTCATTTAAGGGAACTTCGTAAGTTACTACTGACAATCTCATCTGTTGCTGACACTTGTCAAATTATAATTAAATTTTTGGGCTAGATTGTTCAAAGAGGTCACTTATAGTACTGTAGAAGCAGTTGTACCTACTAAGGCAGTGGGCGCAAAGTGAATTCAGCTTCTGCTCAAAGCAGATAGAAAACAGGTTCTGTGGTGAACATCACCTCTGATCTTTGGGCAAAGGCAGTGATGATAGGGGTGGAGTGACACTGTGTTAGGAAGGATTCTGAGGTTTGTCTAGTCACTGTTTGCCTTGGTACATAGTGGGAAGTTAGAGTTTGCTACCACGGGCCTAGACACTCAAATACACACAATCCTTACTGATAAATTATATGCTCAAAAATCAATGTCAGAAGAAACATAACTTTTCTAGTTGGTGAAAGTAACAAGAGTGTCTTAGAATTCTAAGGGACAAGGAAAAAAACAATATGAGTTTAGTTACTTCTCCCCAAGCTTGAGGGTTATTGAGACTTAAGTGAGATTCTGCTAGAGCTCGACAACAGACTTCCCTGTCAGGTAAGATGGTCTTTCTCTGCCAGCTCTGTTCTGGGCATTGCAAGGTCAGAGGCCCACTTATCTCTGCCTCCTGCTAACGGGGTAAATCAGAAGAGAACTGGGAAACTCCTGAGTCTACCAAGAAAATCAGCTTTCTACCATGTATTCTTTTCACTCCCGACTCCTGGACAAAATTCTAAATCTGGGGAAAAGTTCTAAAAGGACTTATACTGAACACTTTAAGATACTCAATTAAAAGTCCCCAAGAGGTCAACTTTAGTGAAGTAATGGTGTGATGGCAGGGTGACACCTTAATGAAACAAGGTCAGAGACCTATGTAGGGAGATGTCACAATCCCTACTTTTCAGGAATCCATAAAAGAGCTCTCTGTCACTGGATTTGGTAATAGACTATCCAAAAGTGTGGATAGTCTCGGGAGTCTACAAACTCGAGTCCATCCTGAGCAGATGTTGACTCTCTGTTCCAACAGGTCATAGAACAGAGAAACCTTAAAGTAAACACCCAAAAAACAAAACAAAAAAAAACCCAGAAAACAGAAATGATGACTATTGGTTGAATTCACTTGAAAGTGACTAAAAGGAGACTCCAATTTTACTGCCAGAATTTCTGGTCATTCTGTTATAATGACTTTTAAATTGGACCTCCAAATAACGTCAGACACATGAGGATATAATAACTAAGTATGGCAAAATGTTTAATCAGCAAACCAAGCAAAAATTGTCTTATAAAGAAATGCACATGTCTTTTCCCTCTTCATTGTTTTCTTTTCTTTTTTTTTTTTTTTAGAACTTTACTCATCCATCTGGAGTTGGTGAAAGGTGTGATACCCCAGCAAATCTTTTAGCTAAAGGATGTCAATTATCCTTCATCGAAAACCCTATCTCCCAAGTAGAAATACTTACAAACAAGCCTCTCAGTGTAGGCAGACAGGAAAATAGTTCTGACATTGTTCAGATTGCACCGCAAAGCTTGACCCTTAAACTGAGACCGGGTATGTTATGATTTTACAGAAGCACTGACTCATGTAAATAACTCCAATGTTACACATGATAATACTGCTATTCTGCTAATATACCTTGAACCATATTACATATCTTTGGTTATTATTACTCAGATTTCCCAATCTTAAGAGAACTGTGAGATTAATACTTTGCTTCATTCACACTGGTCACTTGCATTCCAAATGTGTTACTAAAAAGGCCTTATCTGAGAGTAATCATTTGAATTACTCAAATGTTCAGGCTTACCTCCTATTTCTTCAAGGTTGTAATGTAGCTTTAAACTCCTCTTTTATTTGGTTCTTTTCTAAAACCGCATAAAAAAAAAATTCAGCTTATCTCCCATCTAAATGGATGCTAGTTCTCTCAAAGAGACATAAAATATCCTAACTTTTACCTCCTTCAGTAGCTCTAAACTCACTGCTTTAAGATTTTCATGAACTCATTTATAATCTTCACTGCTGAGTTTGTATCTTAAGTTTGTAATCTTAAGTTCTTATTGAAACGAAATAGTCAATTAGTCGAGTGTTTGGCTAGTTACACATAAGTCTCAATATGGTTTTATGAGTTGGCTTTTCTTGTGGGGGCTTTGCAGGCAGTGAACAGACTCTACAAGTTCAAGTTCGCCAGACCGAGGATTACCCGGTAGACTTGTATTACCTCATGGACCTCTCGGCCTCCATGGATGATGACCTCAACACAATTAAAGAGCTGGGCTCCCGGCTTTCCAAAGAGATGTCTAAATTAACCAGCAACTTTAGACTGGGCTTTGGCTCTTTTGTAGAAAAACCTGTCTCCCCTTTTATGAAAACAACTCCAGAAGAAATTGTCAACCCTTGCAGGTGAGTTAATGATTCTCTGGCATCTTTGAATACTGATTTCCTATCGAAATAGTCCCATCTCAGCAGCAATAGTCAGGAGCTTGTAAATTCCCTGCACTTACCTCCCATATAGCTGGATCTCACTAGCAGTCTCACCTGCCCCAGTTGTTTGGAACCAAGGTAAAGACAACTTAATTACGGGTTTAGTCTGGGGTCCTTGCAGCATCTGTCTCCCAGTGTAAGTCAGGGTGTGACAAATTTGGCTGTTTTCTGCAGTCTTTCACTATAAGTTCCACTGCCCTTGCCCAGCCCCTGCTCCTCAGAGACCTTCTAGCCACAACAACCATCACTTTCTGAAGCTATTTGACAGCAACCCACATTTTGTCAGATTATTTCTCCACTACAATGACTACTGCCAAAATAACAATTTTTTTCTTTTTCTTTTCCTTCTGGCTTGACTTTTTTCTTCATCTTTTTTAAAAAAAAATTTACATCATCGTTCATTTTTAAACAATATTTGCTTCCCCAACCCCTCAGGTGCAGTCCCCATAGAGTTTCCTTCACCAATGCACCTGCGCACCATCACCTCAGCCCCTGTGCTCCTTCCTCCCTCCTTCTGATCCCTCTTCCTCCTCCTCTCCTGCAGTATGTTTGATTTATAATTGTCTTTTTTGCTTTGTTGTGTTTTGTACTGTTATTACAAAACAACAATTTTTGTAGCTTCCTCCAAAGTAGATTTCTCTTACTGCTGGGAGAAGGCCTTAGCCACCTCACTGTGATCAAATTAAAGGCTGACACTATTTAGTATGCTATCATCAGCTTTTAAAACCATGTATCATCCAGGTAATGGTCAAGGGCAAGTTCCTTTGTGCAGTCAGTGGCATTTTCAAAGTCAAATTATTTAATTTCTTTTTATTGAAAAAACTGCCATTTTTCTGTGACAGACCCTAGGCTGAAGGTTTATATAAATCACTTCATTCACTTCATAATAATAGCAGGTGAAAGCAGGTTTCATCATCCCTATACTCAGAGGAAGTAACAGAGTCTCTGGAAAGTTAGTACAGGCATCATCCCCCATCATGCAAAAGTATCGCATTCCTATTTGGCATGATTTGGCAAGTAATTTCTTGGGTCTGGGAAAGCTATTATCATTAGTTCATATGAAATTTTTTTTGTGCATTATCAGACCTAAAAAATAACCTGCCAAATCATACTGAATAGGAACATTCTACTTTCAGAAAGCAGAGGAAACCTGGAATTTGTCCAAGGCCACATAACGAATCAGTGATCTGTACCAAGATCTGGATTGGTCCAAAACCAAGCCCTTTAATATTATGAATCCAGTATATATGAGGTGACTTTCTAAACATATACTGACTTTTTATACTTCAACAGACTTAGGGAATCAGCCTCTATTAAAAAAAAAAAAAAACAACCACCACATTTGTTAACACTTTAAAACTGTTCGATATAGTTCCCAGCTAGCATCTGACATAATATAACGTAATATGACTATGAAAGGAACTCATCACTGATTGAAACTTTTATGTTTGGTTGCCAGTATCAAGTTTTTAGGGATTTGATAAATATATTTCCCCTCACCATTTTTGAGATGTAATTGACATATGCTAAAATGCATGCAAAAATGTTCAGTTGGATGAGTATAAATAATTGAATATACCAATGCAATCACCACATAAAAATTGATCAGAAAGTTCCATCATGCCCCATAACTGTCAGTTCTACTCCCTAGAGGCAAATAATTTCTATTTCTATAATTCAGATTGGTTTTTCCTATTCTTGGATTTTATTTGAATGGGAAACACCATCATAGACCTCTTATGTCTTCCTACTTCTGTTCAATATAATGTTTTTGAGATTTATGATTTTATGTTTATCGGCAGTTTGTTTCTTTTTAAGTAATAGACTGTTAATATGGATTTATTACACTCTGTTTATTCATTCTTATATTGATGGACCTTTGGTTTGTTTCCTATTTGGGGACTATCATGAAAAAAATCTTGTTATGATCACTTGCATATAAGCATTTTGTGGTTGCCTGATTTTATTTATTTAGGATAAATGTATAGAACTGGAATGGCTGGATTATGTGATCAGAGTCAAATTGTTTTCCATCAGCAATCAGCAGTAAGAGAGTAATTATTCCAAATCCTTGCTAACACTTGGTACTGCCAGTCTTTTTAGTTTAAACCATTCCAACAGGTGTACCTCTCTCTTACGTTCTAATTTGCAATTCCCTAATACAAATTATGTTGAGCAACATTTCATTTATTTACTTGTCATTCTCATAGTCTATTTTGCAAAATAGCTTTTCAAATATTTTCCCCACTTTTTAGAATCAGCTTTTTTTTTTTTAATGTATTATGTGAACTCTTTGTATATTCTGGATAAAAGTTTTTTTTGTCAAATACATATTTTTGCAAATATTTTTATTCTGTCTGGAATTGCATTTTAATTTATTTAACAATGTCTTTAGTCTAGCAAAAATTTATTTTGGTGAAGTCCAGTTTATCAATTTTTCATTTTATGGTTAGTGTATTTTTTTGTCTCAAGAAATCTTTGCCTGCCCAAATGTTGCAAAGATTCCTTTCATGTTTTCTTTTAAATTAAAGCTTTTTGCATTTATGTTCATCACCTCAAATTATTTTTTTCATATGGAACGAAGAGAAAGGTCTAGGTTCATCTTTTGTTTCCATGCAAATATCCAATTGTTCCAGCACTATTGGTTAAGCAAGATTTTCCTTTCCTATTGAATTATGGTGGCTTTAGTTAAAAGCAATAAACTAAATATATGTGAATCCAACTTTGGACACTCCTGTGTCATTGATCTATGCAACCACATTAATGTCTTCATTACTATAGTTATATTTTAAAAGTCTTCCTTTCAGGAGTACAAGTTCTCTAACTTTATTCTTTAGTTTTGACTACCCTAGGTCCTTTGTATTTTCATAAAAATTTTAGAATCAGTTTGTCAATTACCTCAAAATATATCCTGATATTTATTAGAATTGCCTTGAAACCAGAGGTCAACTTGATTTTACTTATCTAGGATAAATGTCTAGAATTGGAATGACTGGACTGTGTTGACTTTGCATATTCACTTTGCATCCTGCAAGCTTTATACATTTTTTATTAGTTCTAGTCTTTTTTTTGTAATTTCTTCAGAAATTTCTATGTGACAGATATGTCATCTTTGAATAACTTCTGCACCGCCAATATTTATACCTGTTCTTTTCCTTGCCTTAATGCACTGACTAGCATCTTGCACAATTTTAAATAGAAGTAGGGAGAAGGCACCTTATCTTGCTTGTGATTTTATGTGGAAAATTTCAATGTTTTCCCACTAAGTATGTTGTTACACTTTTACCAATTTCTTAAAACTCTCAGTTTTTTAATAGACTCTCATATCTGCTTCCATGTTTAATCTGCAGTAATGTTTTGTTTTGGTTGAACTCCACAAAGTCTAACTACATAGATATATAGTTGGAATTAAGAAAAGTATTCGTAGTTTTTTCTAATGACTGGACTTTCTTTTTCGACAATACAAACTAGACAAAAGGTAAAAGTTAGTTTCAAAGTGGAATCTGTTGAAACAATATCAATTAGCTTTTCCTATTCTGTTACATTAGAAGGCATTGGTCTAGCTTATGAGTGCCTCCTACCTGAGCATGATTTCATAATATACTGCTTTGGCTGTTTGGAATATACTGTTTCACTAGACTATGCATACTTTTCTTTCAATCCCAAGATACAATATTAAAAAATTCACATTTAAAACTTCATCATAAATCTCATCAGGTAAATCATGAGGTACTGAGAAGCTGTTGATCTCATGGCTTGCAGATTAAAGTTTTCTACAGTTCTAATTTTTTCATTAAATACTCAAATTTTATCACTGGTAACAAATATGGATGGTTGTTTTCCTTGAAATGACAAGCTCACTTTCTTCATTTACAAGAACAAGTCTGCTAAATACCCAAGTTGGAATAATAGATTGACTGTCAAGCATTCTTTGAAATAAAAATGGCATTTCATTAAAAAAAAAAAAAAGACCCAATTCAGTTTAAACCATCAAAGAAGCACTTTTCCGTAATAAACATTGTACTTAGATGTGCTGCAGGTGCTATTTGCCTATTTCTTAATTTATCGGAGTTTTTAAAAACATGTGTTTGATGGTATAGACTTAAAATATTAATAGCTTTTAACAGATTCATCAAGGACAATCAAGTGAGACAAGCATTTTTAAATTATTATTATGGTGAAATGTCGCTGGCAAAAAAATACACAGACCACTAGACAGTTCGGAGCCACAGTCTTGATCCACTCTGAGGCATCAGCAGTGTTACTCACCATTGCTTTTGCATCATCAGTGCAAATATCAACACAGAGAAGACCACAAATAGCATCTTTTATTATTGTGAAAATAGTTTGACCTTAAGGACTCTTTGAAGAGGGCCTGTTCACCACACTTTAAAACCTCTGTCTTAATCTAATCTTGAATGCTTTCTGGAGTAGCTTTCTTTATCTTTATGGATGGAGGGTCACTAGCAATTTCACCATGTAAAAAGGCTGAAGTAGTTTACATTTTTTAAAGAAGTTCCTTGTGCTGTTGTCAAAGATACAGCAGAAAAAACATTTTCTCTATATCCATATTTGTAGCTGAGTTGTAATGTGCATTTAAAATATTTAGTAGCACAAAGGTTAAATTTTCTCTTTCTAGCAAGCATTTAAAATGTTCTCTTTGTAGCAAACAAGTCTCTGCTGGCACTGAGTTAGCAAATATTGAACCCTTGCTTCTGGGTGAAACTCAGAGTTCAGCTCTTGCAAGCCTCTGGTCACATTTTTGCCAGTTGATCCACATTGAACTTTGTTTTCTGTGGGTTTCTCATTTAAAAAATCATTTTATATTACTGATTCATTACCATGAGGCTCACAGTCAATGCACTGTAACTCATGCCAGAGCAAGCTGACCTAGCTCACGTTTCTCCATAAACCACACCACAACCTTCTTGCACCTAAGAACACTAGACAGCACTTCACAACTGCACTGGGGGCCATTCTGAACAGTAAAATCACTAACAAAATGTGAAGAAGGAAAAAAGAAAAGAAAAGAAAAGAAAGGCACCAAATAGAGCACAAAAAGGATACCCATTTACAGTATGAGAGCTGAAGCAAGAAGGCAGAGATTTGTTTGACCTCAGCTGGGAATACGTGTATCAGGTGACACTTTTTGCATCATGTTCAGCATGTACATGAATGTCCAAGAAAGAACTAAGCATTGATTTTTTGGTTACAAATAAATTTTAGTGAGTAGGTGGGACCCATAAATAATGAGGACTGACTATGGACTTCAGGCAGATGAACTTGAACAGGTGCCTTACCCTGGAAGATGTCTGAAAAGTCAGGGTGGCTGCTGAAACTGCAAAACTGCTCTTACAGAGTCCACCAGCTCTCCCCAGGAAGCACACTACAGCCCCTCTGGGGGCTTTTCCTTTTTTCTCTGTACTTCTATACCAGTAGTTCTTAAACTTTGGCATGTATCAAGAACATTTGGTAGAACACAGATCACTGACTCTGCCCACTCTAACTCAGTCAGCCTAGGGGAGAGTCCCAGATTTTTGCATTGATAACAGGTTCCCATGTGATGCCAGGGACCACACTTTGAGAACCTCTGTCTATGCTATTATCTCCACCTTACAAATGAAAGTCCCAAACTCAGAGAGGTTGAGTAACTTGCCCAAAATCTCATGCAGTGTTATTAATTTCAGGATAACATGTAGCTGAGTTTATGATCAGCTCTTTCTATTTTATTGCAATGTCTTTAAGGCAGAACTCACCCTAACATGACAATTTCCCCATACATAAGCTATTTTATGTGGTAGTTTTATTCCCAGACTGGCCCACAACAGTCTGTTCAGTCATGGTAGAGTTGGGCTCTAGAACCAAGTGCCCTGCTCAGATATGAGGGCCGCCAGCAGGCAGGGCTGGGAGTACATAGGAAGGAGGAAGAAAGAGGAAGTCAGTTTCCTATCTTAGTATTTCTACAGGATGATTCATACTTAAGACGTCAGAATACAAAGGAACTGTCACCATGTAAGTCCAATGGGGAATTTTCGTTTACAGACAATAGAAGATAGTGATTACACACACACAGTCACCAGTTATGAGTTTATCACCTGATTGTTCATTTTGAGTGTGAGCTGGTACAGGTTAACTTAGTAAATATTAGTTAGTATGGTTAATTTGGAGGGGGTGGTGAGAAATAATCACAACAACCTTAACAGTGAGACCCAGCCAAGTTACAGAGTCAGGCACTTGAGAAAAATTCATCTTCATTTCAGGAAATGTTGCTTAGCCATTAGAGCTATTACTTGTGTGGTCAGATCATATGTCATTGAGAATATTTTCTTATTTTACTTTTGCAGTAGTATCCCATATTTTTGCTTACCTACATTTGGATTCAAGCATATTTTGCCATTGACAAATGATGCCGAAAGATTCAATGAAATTGTGAAGAATCAGAAAATTTCTGCTAATATTGACACACCTGAAGGTGGATTTGATGCTATTATGCAAGCAGCTGTGTGTAAGGTATGCTGAAGGGAGAAGGCTTCACTGTTAACATAAATGTCCCTCTTTTAAGCAATGTACTTTGAAAAAATTAGCTAACTCTTATCTTTCCTTTAATTGCTATAGCCCTACCGTTGGTTCTTTTAACACAAAATTTCTACAGATTTTTAAATTCAGTCCTAATGAAATGAGGATTTTTTTTTAATGCCAAATGTTTAAATAATTTAAACCCAGTCAGAAAAATTGGTTAAGACCATAGTTATGCATGGCTAATTTTTCAAAAGATTGAGATTGGATTAAAATTAACTTTTGAATTACCATGATAAAAAAAGGCAGAAATTAAAGAAAAATGTAAAAAGGCCACACATCAGTATAAAACTACATATATTTAGATATTTTTGTTTTGAACCAAATAAGCATCAGATGCCACACTACAAAAACTACAATACAAAAACAATACTCTGCCTTGACAACAATACACATGCCACTGTCTCCCCGACCCTGAATGACAGCTCTTCATGGAAAGAATAAGGAAATAGGACTGAAGCTCACTGAAGGGGGAAGGGCCATGACATTAGGAGGAAAAGTTTAAGGTGGGATGGTACAGCAAGGAGAAGGTGTTGTCTCACTCGTTGTAGACTAATATTAAAGGGGGGAGTTCCGCTGAGTAACAGACAACAGTCCATGCTAATTAGTAGTAACTTGGGTCACACTTTGATCAACAATTCTTATCCCTGTATTACATTTATAATAGAGAAATAGTGTCTAAATGTTGGGTGACATGTTAATGAAACAGGTATGAGTCTGTTTTGTGTTGCACTCTTACTAGTTTTGCTTCAGCTTGGAAACTCTCCTCCAGTGAATTAAAAGCTCGACAGTAAAAATAACTGAAAATCAAGATTAACTGGATACTGACTGTCATGGGACTGGGTTATAATTTTTTGAAACATAAATCATCTGAAATGTTATCCAGGATAAAGCAAATGCCATGTTTTCAATGCATTAATATCGTAACCTCACAATAGATGAAGAAAAGTTTCAAATAAATATCTTTTACGGTCCGAATGTGTCCAATCATAATTGAACCATTCTTAATAAATGCCTTCCTCTAGCCAATACAACCCAAATGTTTCTTTCCCAATGTAGGAAAAAATTGGCTGGCGGAACGACTCCCTCCACCTCCTGGTCTTCGTGAGTGATGCTGATTCCCATTTCGGCATGGACAGCAAACTGGCAGGCATCGTCATTCCTAACGATGGACTCTGTCACTTGGACAGCAAGAATGAATACTCCATGTCAACTGTTTTGGTGTGTAACCTGCAATTTACACTGTTTTTAGGGTTACAAGGTACATGGAGCCACAGTTGCTGTAACACATAGCAGAATAACCCATGGAGAAAGTAGCTTTGTCACTTTTAGCAGTTCCCACAGGAGCACAGGGGGAGGTGAGAGGTAGTCTTATGTGAGAAGTTTGGCTCTGTTATGACACAGTGATCACAGACCCTCTCCAATTTTTCAGAGAGCCCACAGCTAGCAAAAAGCAGTAGAGTCAGCTCATTCTGTTCTAGAGAGAGACTCTGGGACCACAACAGCAGTCATCTAGGAATGGTTATGAGTGAAGTTCGCAGAGCCATGTCCCCTAAACTATGCCTTGCTTTCATAGATCACACGGCTCCATGGAAAACAACTAGTCAGGTATTGCTTGGTTGGTGCTTATTAATAATTGACAATTTTTATCATTTAAAAAAATGCTGGTGGCTTTCAAAGACAACTTTTGTAAACAAGGCAAAATTTTCAGAACTCTCCGCACACATCATTTGATCCTCACCAGAATCCTAAGTATTTAACTGCTTTCCTTGCACAGACCAGGAGGTTGCCAGGCTTGTACTCGTGCTATTCTCACCCAGGTTGCTGAGAAATTCTTTTTTTTTTTTAATGATGTTTAGATTTTACTTAGTATCAAAATATAGTTATGGTATTCAAAATTTTAGTCAGTTTATTAGAACTTAATATTGATAACATTGTGTAAATAATGCACTACCAAAAGGTCCTGCTACCATTCCTTGACCTAAATTTCCCCTAATATTTTGATCAATAATATTCCCTAAACTTACATAATTTTTTTTTCAAGACCAATAGTTTTTTTTTTCTTTTTTCTTTTTAAATAATAGATTTTATTTTTATATTCCCCCATACAATTGCAACCCCCCCATTTTGACCCCAATCCCTCCCCTCCCACCCCCCACCCCCAAAAAGTGTCTCTGGTTCATAGTTTTTTGTTGATTATGATTTTCACTTTCTTATAGTTATTCATTTTCCTGGTCCCTTATTTAAGTTTTCTAGATTCCTGCTATGAGTGAGACCATCCGGTATTTTTCTTTTTCTTTCTGGCTTATTTCGCTGAGCATGATCCCTTCCAGCGCCATCCATGTTGCTGCAAATTGCATGTGTTTATCTTTTTTGAATGCTGAGTAATATTCCATGGTGTATATGTACCACATCTTCTTGATCCAGTCATCTACTTTTGGGCATTTGGGCTGTTTCCAAAGCTTAGCTATTGTAAATAGTGCTGCTATAAACATAGGGGTGCAGGTGTTCTTTGGAATTGATGTTTCTGTGTCCTTTGGGTAAATACCTAGGAGTGGAATTGCTGGATCATATGGAAGCTCTATGTTTAGTAGGTCCAGAAATCTCCACACAGCTCTCCATAGTGGTTGGACCAGTTTGCACTCCCACCAGCAGTGCAGGAGAGTTCCTTTTTCTCCACACCCTCACCAACATTTGTTGTTGCTAGTTTTTTTAATATGTGCCATTCTCACTGGTGTAAGATGGTATCTCATGGTAGTTTTGATTTGCATTTCCCTGATTACATAAACTTACATAATATTTAATCACATAAGAATCATATGGTTCCTTAATCATGTAACAAGAATCCCCACATTATAATAGCAATGAAGATAGACACTTTTTGTCTTTAGCTGATATGGGGCAAAAAACTGAGAAATGGATTCTTCTTACATTACCTTTTTGAAACTATTCAAATGTCTGTAATAGATACCTCAGAAAAGTAGGATCATAGAAGTAAGCATTATCTATTGTCTGATATTACCTCATCAAATAAATGTTCGATTCATTGTTGCTGAGTGAACTGCTACATATACCCTGAAGCCATGGACAATTCCATGCCTATGTGCAGCTTAGCATTGGGGTCCTGTGAGCACTTCTTATATGAGCAACACTAGGTCATGCTCTGGGGGCCACAGAATAATAGGGTATGGTCCCTGGCCTTGAGGAAACTTACACTTATGGAATTTATATCAACAGGCCTGGATCAAATTTTAAAAAATCCCCCTATAAAGGGTGACATGGTGTCATCTCGGCTACATACACACAGCAGTTGAAAGGTCAAGAATGTATAGAGATAAGGAGAGGCAAGCATTGAGAAAGTCACTCTTAAGAATAAGGATGCGTAGTGTTTGGGCAGTTGAAAATTGGAGACTGAAAGAGTCAAACTCGGAAGAGTTATATTACCTGGATTCTACTAGTATCTACTAATAAAAATCCAAACAGGGTAGAAAGCATGAATTACACAACAAATTTTGCAGTTGGATCATTTACTGGAGTATTTTAGGCAAAAATTATACTTTTCTCTCAACTTGACTCTTGTGCCAAAAGAAGACCTTAGACAAAAATACCCCAGAAGTGCTGAGAATATATGAACACATTAGTGGACAGGAGGGCTTATTTATCAATGTTCCTCCACTTTGGCTAGCTTCAGTTTAATCAATGTTTTTTCAGTTTAATTGTGTGCAGGCTACTTCCTCATTTGAGTTGCCTCTTCGTATATTACCCATATCTGAGATCAAACAATAAGCAAGTATGCTCCCTGTTTTCTGGTCTTGGAAAGTAAAGGCCTTCCTCAAATATTGTAATTAATGACTTCTTTATTTTTAAAGTATTCATAGCACATGGGAATGAATGTGTCAGTGGAACAGAGGAACACTGTGTTTTCAATTGTCCTGTGAAAATACTGCAGGATCCCATAAAATCCATAAGTGACATCGAAAAGCAGTAAGACTAATTCCAACAACTGCTACAGGAATGTGTCAGGTCAGATGCATTTGAGCAATTAGTGTCCTTTCTCAGCAGGCTGTCCCACCTGCATCCTCGCCCGCCTCATCCAATTCCAGTAAGAGTTTCAGGGCTATGACAGTCACATCTGTCACAGTCTACCAGCCCCTCCCTGAAATCTAACAGTCCCTCTAACTCCAACCTGCTGGCAACCGGCACTTACGAGAAGAAATGTGCCTGTGCCCTTGAAAACATGCACGTTCTAAGTCTTTAAGTAATAATTTCAAGTGATTTCCTTAGAAATGATGGACTATAATTCACCACATCGACAGGAACTCTTAGGAATTAATTACACTTACAAGATTTAGGAAACAATTATTAAACCAATTAAGTGGGTAATGCTAACTGTGTATTTGTTTACTTAGAATGATAGTCACAATCATGCCTATGAGCATTAAATGCCAAACTGAGTAGGTATTATTTGCAATAAATATTCCTTTATTTTTAAAAATTCATTTATTCTTTAACTTTTACTAAGATGCTAATATCTATGTTAATTTTAGGAATATCCAACAATTGGACAACTCATTGATAAACTGGTGCAAAATAATGTTTTATTGATCTTTGCTGTAACCCAAGAACAAGTCCATTTGTATGAGGTAAGCAAACACAATTTGGGAAATTCCTTCAGGGTGATTATTCAACAGGAAACTTTAACATTAACTGAGTTTAACATGTCAGATAGGTAATCATTAACATATATCAACTGTGTGGGACATTTGGCTAAAATGGATTCACTTACTGCTTGCAATCAGATAACAAAGATGGAGGTGCAGTGGGGAGTGGGGAACTGATATAACAGACCGAGGAAGAGTTATGGAAATGAAAATGTTAAGCTGGAAGAAAGTACCAATAAACATGGTACCACCGACTTAAAGGAAAATTAGTCTACCATTCCCCGAACTTTTTCATCTGAAGAGGAAAGCATTAACAGAGAGCAGAGAAAATTATGAGGGGAGGGAGTGGAATTAACTTTAAATTCTTTAACATTTACAAATTAGATGCATAAAAAATATACAAGGAGAGCTATAACTGAGGATATTAAGTGGAAAGTTGAAAGAAACCTTGTTAAATTGGGTCAAAAAATAACATCTCTTCAAGTAGCTAGATATGCAGTTCAAGTTTTTGGATGGAAGCACCAACTACAGAAAGAAACTGTAGTTGGTGTAGATGAAATATTGTTCATAAACCACTGCATAAACTGTAAAAATCACATGCAAGTGCAGATTTCTGCAATTTCTTGCCAGCATGAGAAAAACACTATGATGAAATGCCATGAATTGGGGTACTAGCAAAGGATTTACTGCTAATGCACAGTTTCACAGAAGTAAGAAAACTGGGCCCTGAAAAATGTAGAGAAAATAGGTGTACATTAAATTGTCTGTGTCACCCACCCACAGGTTTCAAATACTCCCATATTTGGAGTCTGATCTCTCATTCCTTTTGAAAGGATCTCTTAACTGTTTTGGTGACTTTATAGGACTTGGAAAACTCTGAGATTTCACAGAAAGCTTTGATTAAATGTCACTCATGACTAAGGCCAGTGCAGCCCATGAAGTTGCATCAAGTTCTATAGAAAGGATCCAGGAGGAGATCCTATCTTGCATCTTTAATGAGAGGAGGGTATTGTACTCCAGGTGAGATTGCCTTCTGCTGAAAACCAAGGCAGTCCCTTGCAATCAAAAAACATACTCGAAACCTTTGTTCTACTCAGAGACCATGTGGGTTCACTTGATCTGGGCATTTTCTTAAGCCTCTGTAGTATATGATACTTGTTTCCAGTGGTTTAAGTAGTAGAGTTGTGGCACAGACTAAAAAAAAAAAAAAAAATACCCCCAAGCATAATAGTAAGTCTATCTGCCTTTCATCCTTAAGGCTGGAGTGAGAGGACCCTGGAGGTCACAACGCTCCCTCCACAGCAGAGCTCCTGCTTAAAAGGGGGGAGGGAAGCTGAACAGAACTTTTCTTAAAAGGGAAGTCTGGGAAACACAACTGATGATCATGAATATAGAGGCCCATAACTCACTTTGATAATAGTCTTTAAGACTTACGACTCATTTATATGCCTCCTCAACACCACTATTAAAAAGACAGGAAGATGAAGACTAACGATACAGCAAACCAGAATCTGTTGCATTTAAGTTAGTTGCATCCATGGATCCCCAGTTGCAAAGGAAATGATTGCCAAGGAAAACACCAGATTAGAGTCTACCTCTAATGTAACAGCAGGACATTTATTTTGCCTGTCTACTAATCTCATTATGAGGTGAATTTATGTTCTGCCGTGGTTTGTGGTCTTTACCAACCAGGCTCTGCTAAATTCAAAGGGACATTTTCCGGCAGCCACATAGTGGACCGGGTCAGCAGCCCACTCTATGACTCTGATCCTTTCAGTCTTTTCTTTCATTTTGATGGACTCATCATTCTGTCTGCCTTGGTGGAGGCAGGAGGTAGTCTGGTCTAAAGATAATAACGGCAACATTGTACTCCCTGAAGCCTTCACACAGCATGAAAATGCTGGTCTCTTGCTTTATTGATAATGAAACGTGAAAATAGACCTATAATGGCTTGGGCAACCAAGCCATTTCTAAGATTGAAATCTTAGAAGGAGCCCTATGTGGGTAGGTACCCTATGCAACCTCATATTTTGAAGCTATGATATAAAGAATATAACTGCCAAAAAATTACTGAAAAATAAAACTTGTGATAGGAAAAATCAAGCAACTAAGTGGTGGGATCTAATGGAAATTCCAAAAGGCAAATGTTTGCTCTCTTCAGCATAGCTGTGTGCATCCACATCTGGCAGGGATGGGAAGGTTCAGGGGTGGCCCTCTTACTGCAAGTAAGATTTATGGTGCCCATTCATGGAATGCAGGGGGAAAAAATCATGATTTTTTTCAATAATTTTGCTAAGATGCCATAGAGTCCCATGTATGCCATGTTGCTGCGCTTTGTGGTAGCAGAATGAATAAAAAAAATGCAAAGAATATAGTAAGCAGTTTTGTGTAGAGTTCAATATGACTGCAGTGTGCACGCCAGACTTCAAACAGATGATTTTAAACAAACTTATTATTATAAATAGTTTCCTGTTTGTCCAATTACAGGGTTCAAAAGATAATGATAGATAATAGACTGAGCTGTAGGTAGTATATTACATTCTAGTGCTAAGTACCATTTTGAATCAGGATTCAAATTACCCAAGCTCAAAAATATTTATATCCTGTTGTTTTCAAGTGTTTATTGTTAATTTGCATTAAGATAGTATCAGGCTACTAAACCCCAACTGTTTAATTTGACTAGTCTTTCCTTCCTAGTGAGATATGGAGATAAAAACCAATTAAATCAGTGTTCTTTACTACATTGTCAAATCGTATTATTAATCACCTGGGATTATTTGTAAGTCTTTCAGAATGTCTACATCTGGCTGAGTAAGCTTTGTGAAGTTAATAACAATAATTATTCTATGACTTGGTATTTATGATGTAATGTTGAAAGACGGCACTTAGAAATGAAACTCTTCCAGTTTAATCACTAACCTCTATGATTATTAGGACAGGATGATGTGTGTAAAACACACACACAAAGGGCCCTTCCCTCTGGAGGTAAAAAGCCCCCCATCCTCAGAGCTTAGAAGGAACTGGTGGGTTTTGCTCATCTTTCTGTTTATGCCAGCTCCTTATAGACAGTAGTCTCAGTAAATATTGAATGAAACATTTGCGACATAAAACAACTGCAGTGTAACCACCTGATCTGTTCCCAAATTGGGTCAAAGATTCTAAATGGAAACTTGAGTTTTGTATAATAAAGAGTTGTTAAGGCTGAGGGAACCCGTGACCAAGAGCAGGGGAGTTGGGGTGCCTGACCCACTGCTGCCTTCATCAGCAGTCTTGGCTGTCCCTCCTCTACCCCTTCTACTTTGGATGCAAATAGCTACAGAGAGGAAAGGAGCATTCTGCATCAATCTTAGGACAAACTTCTTAGAAGCTCCAGAACTTCCTTACTAGGCCATGAAAGTAAAACCCCCAAACAATTATGCACGCGACATTCGTTAGATCAAAAATGAAGCTTTCAGAGGTAGTTACAATATACTGTGTTGCACTTGTGTGGCCTGTGAATATTAGATAAAAGTTTCCATTTTTCAGGAATAACCTCAGTTTTTATTTT
Source organism: Talpa occidentalis (assembly GCF_014898055.3). Taxonomy (NCBI): domain Eukaryota; kingdom Metazoa; phylum Chordata; class Mammalia; order Eulipotyphla; family Talpidae; genus Talpa; species Talpa occidentalis. Next base: position 92,897,548 of record NW_023603184.1, on the reverse strand, counting down.
ACCTTTCTTTCCTTTTTGCTCAACTTTTCAGCTTTGCACTGCAGTATTTACACCATAATTTAAAAGAATCAAAAGGAGGCAGAAAAATTAGGGAAGGAGATAACAAAATTTCAACAAAAATTGATCCCTCTTGCTATTGTAACCTGTCTTATTCTGTTTTTGTTTTATACTGGTCACTGGTGGGGAAGATCAAAACAATTTTGCTCTGATGAAAATGCCTTTATCTCTGGCCTCATTTTTTTTTCCCAAATGAAAGCATTGGACCAGATGACCCCCCAGTTTTAGTAGTAGTAGACTGAGCCTGGAGGGGAAAAAGTACCACGAATTCCAATGTTCCTCCAACAGATAAGATATAGCTAAGCTGTAAAATAACTATGTTTAGGGCATGATCTAAAAACTTGTTATCTAAATTATAATCCCACTCTATAAAGGAGTATTCCAAATTCATGCTTTTTTGAAAATAAAATCAAGGAAAAAAATTCAACTTGCGGATTTTGAGATAATAGACTGCTCCTAATCCACATGTAATGGAAAAACATTTTGATTTCTCCTCAATTGGTGGTATGTGGGGACAAAGACTGAGGAGATACAACCTACCTACATTGTCCTCATTAATAAACACCTCTCAGCAGTGGGAGATATGGAAATAACATTCTTGTCTTCCTATTTTCAGGGCAAAATTGTTCGAAGTATTTTCCAGACTAATTAATAAATCTCAACCATGTAAAGTCATTAATAGTTATCCCTTAGGTTTCACATAATACTTTTCTTCTAAAGAAAGAACTCAAAAGACTCATAATTCAGAAGTGAACACACATGGGAAAATATACAGTTTTAAAGTAGGGCCTTAAGGAGATATTCTACTACATCAAACTATGTGGAAATATAAAATGGGATTTCAATATAAGGCCTAAACATTTCCAGAATTACACAATATCCAGAATATCTAGCATATCATTAGAACAAATATGCTACTGAATGGATAGTTAGGCATTCATTTATTCATTCACCAAACATTTCATGAGCACCTCCCATGAACAAGTCCAGAATTTGTCAATACAGAGATAAGACACTGTGCCCACCTCAAGAAATGTCAAAACAGACTTTTGAATCAATAATTACCTTAAGTATAGGATAAAGGCATATTAGAGGTTCTACAAAGATACGTTATGGCAGAGTTTTACTGAAGGGCCAGAGTTTTCATATCTGTCAAAGTTTTTACTGTTTTCTGTTCACCGTCTTCGCTAGAAGGGGCAACTAATTGTCAGTCATAAAACTGCCTTTGATTCTGTCAGTATCAGTCTTTCTAAGCCTTTCACTTTATTGCATTAGAAACTAAGAACTGCAGTCATATGAGCCTATGACTGAGAATAATAGGGAAGGTTTACTGAGGGCTTTTTAGGTAGCCATTTAGGATTAATATTTCTAACATGTTTTGTCACTTAAATGAAGACTTTTATGACTGTTAAACAACCCAAAAAAAATAAAACAAAAAACAAGGCAAGTTGCATATGAGAGCCAAGATCAACCCCAGAGTTAAATTGCAATTGGACCCCAGGGCTACTTTGGTGGAAAAGTATGCCAAATCCTAACCCCAGACCACCAGAGGCAGCCTTTTAAATAAAGTAACCGGCTTGAAAGTCGCTGAGCAGAAAACTCATAAGAAGTAAGGGTAGAACAGAACTGTCTATGCTTCATCTGTCAATAAACCACTAAGTGAATTCCCTATAAATGGCAGAGCCCTTCAAGACTAATAAATACTTGTTCTTGCATTGTTTGCTGTTGCTATTAATTTAGACAAATAGAGCAATTTAAAAGTATGTATACTTGAAAAAATAGGGACATTTGGATTCTGCCCTTGGGTTAGGCTCTGAGTGGGAAGAGCAGGCCACACAACCTCAGAATTAAAACACTGACGATGCATCTCAAATAGCCTCCATCACAGTAATCACGTCACTATCTACGGTTCCAACCAAAGGGGAAGAGGGGATGTAAGGTCTGGCAAAGGCTACAGGTTCCTATGATGACAGAGTTCAAGTGTGTAGAAAAGTAAATTAATATAATGAATGCCCACATACGCACTGCCCATTTTCCTCAAATGTTAACATTTTGTCAACGTATTTGCTTCAAATTTTTTTAAGCCATAAAACCTCCTAGATGTAGCTGCCTGCTGTGTAACTCCCCAACTCTGTGCCCACTCCCCTCCACCTTCCTTCCACAAAAATGACCAGTATTCTGAACCCAGGACTCCTTGTCCTACGTTTTTTTAAATATTAAAAATAGATGCATATCCATAAACGATTGTGAAATTTTGTCTTCCAAGTTTAAATTCATGATGCACACATTTCTACATATTGGTCATTGACTCTTACATTTTGGGATTCTATGCTTTAATTCTAGAAAATATACAAAACATAATTAGTCTTTTTAACCATCTTTAAGTTCTAGGGCACTGAGTACTTTCACAACCATGCACAGCCCTAGTTTATTCTGCCCCACTGCTGTGCATGTTCCATGAAATGTGTGTACTGTCATGTGTTCATTCTGCAACTGAGATCACTTCAAGTTGTGCAGCCCTACAAATGCTGCAGCTATGCACACTCCTGTACATGCTTTATTTAGGATGCATATCTAGACGTGAAAGCTCGGGGTCACAGGGAAATGGCATCTTCAGCTCTCCCCTGGGTGTCTCAGTGGCTTTCCAAAGTAGTTGTATGAGTTGCCCTCCTACCAAGAGCATGGGACGGTATTCAAAACAAAACACCAAAAAAAAGGAAAAATACAAAATGTGATGATCAAAGCAATACATGTTATTTGAAAAAAAAATGGGGAGGCAGGAATGTTCACAGAACATAAAAATAACTCATCAACTCACCACTCAGACATAGCTAACCATTCCTGACATTTTAGAATAGTTCCTCTCTTTTTTCCTTGCATGCATTTACACAGTTTAACATAATTGGCATCACAATGTATGTATTAAGCATGTTCAAATTTTTTCAATGAGTTTAGATATGCATGATCTTATAAAGGCATAAAATATATTACAGTTATAAGCCAAAATAGCTTTTATTGGGAAAAACAATTGTAGATGAATTAAAGTCATTCAACAAAAATTCTGAATCTGTGGTTCCCATATTTTCAGGTGTTTGCTTTAACCTAAAAGCAAACTTTGTCCCCTCCCATTATCAGCCCCAGAACGCCCACAATGACTACATTTTGCCCACAAATTTTCTTTTTTATGATACTCACTTTTTACATGTTTATGTGATAACTTTAAAAGCACCAACAAATTATTTCTAGTGTCCTTTCTTATTCCTGAAAGTGCCTGCCTGCTTACGAGAACTCTAATATCTAAAAAACTCAGTTTCTTCAAAGGCTCCTCTACATACCGGAGTCCTAGGAGCAGCGATGCACTCTTCTCTGACTGAACTCTGAGCCCCACATGGTGCAGGACTCCTATTTAACTCAGATGCCCTGAATCCTGTCCTGGGGTGCAGTGGGCCACTCTATCCATGCCTGTGAGGTTGGTCCAAATCATAGCTCTGCTATGAACGCTTCCCCAGCGTGGAGCACCAGGCGGGAGTGTAACTGCAGCCACTTTGTCCACACTGAGGCAGGGCTTTTAATGAGCTATAGGTAGCATTGAAGCATAAGGGGCAGGTTAAATGGGCAGCTCCTGGCCGTGAGAAGAGTTTGGGCATGTTACATATTTTATCTTTGTGCCCAGTTATTTTGAAGAGCCTGAAATATGCTACAAAGGGGCTGATTATTATCACATAGTTCAATTATTTTGTTGTCTCTCCAGTATTAAATTTTCAAAAAGTAAGCAGAAAACTCTAAGCTTGAACACTTTGGATACCTTTGTTCATTCATTCAAGGGTTGGAATGCCTTTTTTCTTTTGGGTTGTCAGATTTAGCACACAAAAATGCAGCATGTCTAGCTATATTTGAATTTCAAATAAAATTTTTTTTAGTGTTAAGTATATCTCATGCAAAAGTTGATACACACACTACAAATTCTGGAAATGTTGCTAAAAACTGGAAAATAGTATACAGTGAGAGAATAATAGAAGTGGATAGAGTGAGCTCTCACTTCAACAGGACCCCTTTAAAGAAGTGATTATACAGCAGCAGTTTGAAATTTGAAGTTTTTCTAGAGAAAGCATGTGCAAAGGTCCTGAGGTAGTAGAAGACTTGGTGCTCAGTATACCTGAGAAACTGAAAAATGGTAAGTCAGCTTGATGTGAGCTAGGGAAGAGGGAATGGAGAAGAAGAGGTACGCTAATATCAGACCCTTCAGTCTCGAAGAAAAAAGGAAGTAGGCAGGTGATATTCCATGGGCAGCAGGCATTCAAAAACATCACATTTGTTGTTAGGTAGAGAAGAGATGTCACAGGTGATTAACAAGCCACAGACCCTTTAGGGATTACATCTGTACAGGTTTAGAAACATAACACTTTTATTTTCTAAATTGGCACAGTCCTTCCTGAACAGACCATTTTATATTGGCTGTCTTAAACCTTGGTGCTCATTAAAATCACTGTGGGAGCTTTCTGAAAAAAAAAAAAAAAAAAAACAAACCACTGCCCTAAGGCCTTACCCCATCTGTAAATCAGCATCCCTGGGGTTGAGACCCAGAGCTCAGCCTTTCCTTTAAAGCTCCCCTGGCGTATCCAATCGTGGTGGTGGCAGTGAGAGCTTGTTAAAATGCAGACCAACTCAGGAAGTCTGGGATGCGGCCTGAAATTCTGCATTTCTCACAAACTCCCAGATGCTGCTGATCCACCCAGCACACTCTGAGGGCCATCCCTCTTTAGCAGTCCTCGTACATACAACTGCTTTCTATTTTCTGGCCCCTTCATTGTGTCCCTACCAGTCATCCTTCAAAGTTTTATTACCTGCCATTTGGTCTGCAAAGCACATAGGCTGCTACTGAACCCAACATCGCTTCCCATTTTAAAAAAGCTTTCTAAAGCTCTGGGACTTGCGTTTGCCAGCAAAAGTCTGCAATCCCTCTCAAAAGGCGGGGTAATCTTATTAAGAGAAGATCTGAAGTATCCTCAGTAACAAATACTCAGTGTAGCCTCTTTGTTCTCTAAGTCTCCATTCTCCAGTGCCTCTCTGTGCATTTGTTTGTCTCAGAACAGTCATGCACCGTGGGTCCATTCGTCTTCCCTTATCACTCTGTTACTGCTGCTGAGCAACTCTTTCCGCTGTGTGCTGCAGCTTCTTGGCTGACAAGATAATTACATTCCAGGGCAGACTGAGAGAAAGACAGGTAGTGCTCAAAAGTTCCAAAGCTGACTACCTAGTCATTGCGGGTGCAGACTTCAAGATCAAGCACCTGATCTAATTAGCACACTCCCATCGCTGCCTGCCTGACTGTGGAATGCTGACAATTGAAAGCCTGAAGGCAAAGCAGATATCCTGCAACCTAGAGACAGACATTTAGATACCTTATGCCAGAAACAATTACATATTCCTTTTGGAATCTTGGGTGTCCTAGTAACGCAGTTGAGCCTGGGGATAAACTTTTGCATAATAGTGGGCGCCCTGCATTTACCGATAATGAACGTGAGAACCAGTGGAATAAAACCCCACACGAATGAAAGACCTCACGGGAAGAAAGCCTTCTGATTGCCTTCAGAAGGAGGACATATTTCAGCAAACCCAGTCGCCCCTAGCTCTGGAAACAGCGCACTGCTCAACAAAAGCGAGGCTTCACCGGCAAAGAGCTGTTTTCCTTTGACCAGACAAATAGCACAATACAGTTCCCCCGGGAAAAAAAATGCTTTTGCCTCTATGATTTTGCTACTTCCTATATTTCTTTTCAGATGGATCCTTTCAGTTTGAAAGTGATTCAGCCACAACCCTTTATTTCTCCTTTTGCTTTGGCTAGGAAAGCATTCTATTACCTCCAGGCCCCTACACAAAAATACAAGGCATTATGATTTTAACTTGCTAATGAGACTCTCACCCTCTCAATGGCTGTTGGCTTTTGCCCCAGTTCCTGACATAGCAGGAGGGATGCGATGGGACAGAGTGAGCACTGGCTTTGGAGTCACAGCCTGTTTCCACCATTTGTTAGCTCTTTGACCAAGTAAGGGACTCACTTCTGCTCAACTAAGGACTTAACGGCTTAAGAAATCAAAGAATACTAGCAGAATGTTATGAGTTTGACTGTATGCCCCCCAAAGATACTGTACAGTGCTATACCACAAAGACCGAATACCACAGAAAGTAACCTTATTTGGAAATAGGGCTTGCACTTGTAATTAAGTTGAGGTCATACCAGAGCAGGGTAGACCCTTAATCCAGTATGATGATGTCCTTGTACAAAGAGACACAGAGACAGAAACGTAAGAACCAACACCATGGTGTTTGTTGGAGTAATGGTAATGGCGGAAGCAAAGATTGTGGTGATGCAATTACAACCAAGGCTTGCTAGCCACCACCAAATGCAGCAGGAGGTGAGGATAAATTCTCCCCTGCAGGCTTCAGAGGAAGTGGAGTGACACCTGAATCTCATCTTCTAGCTTCCAAAACTATGAGACAATAAATTTCCATCATTTTAAGCCACTCAGTTTGTGGTACCAAGTTACAGTGCGCTAGGAAAGGCAAATGAGCACCTCCAGTTAACTTAAGCTACTCACTAACCCCCTCAGGCTCATCAGTGACCTCGCCAGCCTGGAAACTATTGCTGGGGACCCAGTGCCAGCTGCTTGGTTAAGAGATCTGGCTCTAGGGCAGAACACAGAGAGTGAGTCCAGCTCACTTCCTGCTGGATGACCTCAAGCCAGTTAACTAAATTCTCTGGGCTGCAGTATCTTGGTAGTGAAACAAGGATAATGATGATATCCAAATAATAGTGGCTCTGTGAAAAATGAGAGATGGCACTGCTAGGTAGTAATGTTAGCTCTAGGTATTCCTTCCCAGATGATGGTAGGAAGTAAGTTTGGATACCTTTGCCCCTTTTTTGGTATTCCTGCCACTTCTCTGAACCTGTCTCAGAGTCCCACAGGGCCATTCCAGGAGCCCTGGGTACCTCAGGATACAGGCATTGGAAGGCAGGAAATGCTGGGGGTTGTAGGAGGCCTGAGGCCCTTTCCATTTTGTGAGGTTGTGAGGTTTCTGGAATTTGTAACTGCAGCCCATAAGGCTTGGTTCTGGGACAAGCTCTGGAGGAAGGGGAGAAATGCCAAAGGAGGCAGGGTAAGAGTGAAAGTCAAAAGGCCTGACCAGTGTATCCCTCCTTGGATCCTTTCCCAGAGAGGGAAACCAGGTAGAACGGATAACTCCTTGTGGCCAAATACCTGACAGATCTGAGACTGAATTATCTGCACTTTATGCCATTAGGTGACATTTTGTTATCCAGAACCATCTTGACAATACGAACGAATGATTCTCTGTGCATTCGCTTGATTCAGAACAGTCACATTGTGGGCCTGTTTCTGCCAGGTAGATATTCCTAGGGGTGACCTAGATCATGTACACATGTTCAGTGTTAGTAGCTACTTCCAGAGTTTTCCAAGGTAGCCAAACCCATTAGACTTTTGCTTCAGGTAGGTGGGACATCATCAGTTCTTTACATTGCAGCCATTCTAGTGGGTACTTGCTGGCATCGCATAATTTTTATTTACATTTCTCTAATGATTAACAATGGAGAACACTTCGCATGCTTGTTTGCCACTTACATATCCATTTTTAGCAAGATATCATTTCCTTGTTGATATGCAGGAGTTGTTTAGATGTTCTGGCACTGAGTCAGATGCATGTATTACAGATATTGTCTTCCACTCAATGGTTCCTTTTCATGCTCTTAAAATTAGGATTTCTGTTTTCAAAAGGACATTTTTTAAGTTCTCTTTATCAACCTTGCCCCTTTTGGGTAGTGTTTTTGGGGTCCTACTTAAGACATTTTTGGTATCCTGAAGGCTGTGAACTTATCTCCCAACTTTATAGTGATGAAAGTTCAAATGCTGATTATACTTTCAGAGGAGGAACAATGGTTGGGAGAAGGTGCAAGGGGGGTTCCAGGGGGCTGATCATATCCTCTTGTGATCTTGGGGGTAGTTATGTTATAGGGCACCCCGATATTGAACGGGTTGCCTGGCTGTGTGTCCTCACCCGCGCACTTAAAAGGGACTTGTTAATACTCCACTACAGGCATATACAAAAAGTTAATAAAAAGTTTATTTACAAGGGAAAAGGAAATAAGGAAAATGTACAACTCAGGGAGAAAATAGGGAAATACAGTCTTTAATGCGTCCTACCCGATCCGCAGACCTGGAAACCCAAAGGCACTCTCAGAGCTGGCCAGATGCTGCGAGCTGGCGGAGAGCCAAAATGGGGGACCCCTCCAAAGCCCACGTGTCTGGCTTTATACCAACCTGGCTGCTTAACCCCACCCTCAGGTCCCAGCCACCTTCCCTTTGGTGGTGATGGGATTTTGAGTTCCCAGTGTCTTTGGCTTTGGTCTGGAGTGGGGGTGGAGTCCACAAAGCCTGTATGGAATTAGCTTTAGGACATCCTTTTCCCCCCTAACAGTTACACTTTGTTTTAAATATTCATTGGACTACACATTAGTTACTTGTACTCTGTGCCTGTACTGAAATTACACTGCCATTAAAGTTCCTGAAAGAGAGTGCGTGTGAGAGCGCACAAGAGGGAGAGAGAGAACAGATGAATATGAACGCATGAAAAGAACCCACCAACTGAAAGATAATGACAAACAATATTTTGAAGTATTAGAAGAAATATTTCTGAAAAGACTATAACATTACAGGTTCTGAATCTATATAAGCCAACCTTTTGGCTAATGTACTTTAGCAAAACACTTTTAGTTAAGTATGGTTTAAGATTAGAAACACTGATGTTGGTTGACAACAGAACTGAAAATAAACAGCGCTGGACATAAAATCCCCTTGATATTAGTGAAGCTTCACAGGAAGAATTAAGCTTAAAAACAAAGAGCAAGTTTGCTCTAAATACTTCCTTTTACAAATCCTTTATTAAAATGCTGCCAGCAGGTATGTGGTGTCAACTTCTGGAGCCTACCTTGTGCTCAGGGGCATTGAGTGAAGGGTCTAATGGGCCTGAGACTATAGCAGAAATATCACAAGAGTGGGACATGAGAGGTGAGCAGTTGCCATCTAAGGCAGAGAGCACATCAAGATGCCCAACGAGGACAAAGTCCATACCAAGTCATATTCCAGAACACAGTCAAGCTCTGAAACCAAAGACGAGAGTTCACTAGCCAGGAAATGTAGGGAAAGGCTACACCAGAAGTGATCTCTTCAATGGGAGGGCATGCCAGAGAGCACCAAAAGCAGCTGAAAATCTGCCAAGGTCCTCAGCCTGAGTCTCTCTAAAGAAGAAACCAACCAAATGCCTGCCCACAGCTTGCTGGGGCAGCAGTGATGTGTCTGCAGCTTCCTCTGCACTCAGCCAGGCAGGAGTGCCCACCTGACAGCTGGATCCTGCAGCCAGGATCCTGCAGACCAAGAGGCACTGACCTTGAACACATTCTCTGAGAGGAGCCCAGAGTTTACAGATGTGAATTCAGGACCTTTCCCCTGAATCCTTTGATGCTGGGCCTCTAAATGATCCCCTGTCACCTTTTACCTGCTGTCCTTGAAGAGCAGATTTCCAGGAAGTAAATGTAGACTGCTGGGCAAATAAATCTTTTTGAGCTGGGAACAGAGTACACAAACAAATGGGGTTTGGCGAAGGAAGTTACAAAAAATAAGACAATCAGAAAAGACTAATCTTGAAAATATGAGTGAGAAAAGCAACTCAGAAAATCCTGGGTGGTCCTGAGCATAGGGGAAAAAAACCGTAATTAGAGTAATCCATGGTCACATACAGGGAATTCCAGCTCAAGAAATTCAAGCCCATGAATAGGCATTTGCATTTCTAATCAGCTCACATAACATGGTGTTTTCAGAGTTCACCATTTCTAATATCCAAGAGTCATCTTTTAGAGTCAGTGTGCTGTAATTCATCACATCCAGTCAGGCAAAAATCAGCCTCTTTCTAGCATTAAACATGTTTAATCAGGACGATTTATAATAGCACTTTAGGGCTTTCAGGAAAGAAAGGCATTTGATACATGATATTTACAGTAATCATAATATGCCAAGATTTAAAGCAATATTTTACAGTGTTTGACTAGAAAGCCAACTTGTCTATGTTTTTAGTTTTTTGTTAGGCATTTGCAATGCTTTTGGGGGATCAGTATTCAGAAATTAACCCGCTTTCCTCTACAGGATAGTCAGTGTTCACACTAGGTACAGTTTCCGGCTGCCAACTCCTTTGCACCCTTGCTCCAGTGCAATCAGCAAATGTGATTAATGTTAAAGCACTTGTTCTAACAGCCAAATGCCAAATCACATGCAGGATCATAATTATGCTTTAGGAAGTAGGTGGATTTGGCTTTGTAAACTGTGAATGAACCCAAAATTTGGACTAGCAGTTCTTATGGAAAATACCCAGTACCCCTCCGCTTAAAAAAGACCAGGACATTTTCCAAAGATAGCCACTTTGTGCAATGCTAAGAACCTTGAAATTCTTTTTTCAAAAGGATCTAAATCTTTCTTTGCCAAGCTCTAAAGGTTTCCTCTGACTTCTCTTCTGGGACCAGTCAAATTTACACACATTCCAGCTCCACTTGAGTGAAATTCAAGTTCATATTTAGGTATTCACTGTTAACTACAGGTCTCATGCTTCATGGCTCTTTTGACATGTGTTTATTTGAAAAGGTAAGTTGATGAACTGGGGTCTTCCTTGTATTTGACAAGTTCTACCTGACTTAGGGAAATAGAGAGGGGCCCCCAGTTCACAGAGTAAGGGGGGAACATTACCTGGACTACTGCCCGCATCTCCATCAGTAATAAAACTCAAATGTCAAGGCAGAGCAACAACTGACACTTTCAAGAGTTCAGATTTCCACCAACTTCAAACTTAAATACAACCATGAACACTCAAATAGTCAGAACATCACAAACCCACAAATTAAAACCAAAACCCATTTTTCCACATAAGAGCTAAAAAAGACTTGAGTTTTACCCCAGCACCCACCTTTAGCAAGTGCTTAGGACTCCTAGAATGTTTGTGTCTAACACGATCTCACTTCATTTGCTCCTCTTAGTTACTTCTGTCTTCATTTATTTACTGAATATTAGTTATAATTCATGTTAATTGTTAATTCTAATTTAGCTTTGTGTGTTTTAGAAGCTACTTAAATCTTCTTTGGAATAAGAAAGAATATTATATTTGAACTATAGGAGGTGCTTTCAATCCTTCACTCAAAGCTTGTTTACTGTCTTCTACATGCAATATTAATAAATTCAGTCATCTGATTTCACAACACACAACAACTCAGAAGACCACAGCTGACAAAAAGAGTGATCGTCCCTTGACGTAGCATATTAAGTCAATTTAATTGATGTTGAAAGCAATAGTAAATGAATGAGTAAATTGTTAGGCAAGTGATTATCTTACAGTTTCACAAGATAGAAACTATTTAAAAACAAATATAAGCAGCAAAATCATTTGAGTTCCTGAACCTAGTTTCCACTGTGTATGGTGCGGGAGTGGCGGGGGTGCAGAGGACTTCCCTACAACAAGCAAGTCTTGAGCACCATCAGGGTATCTGAAAACACAATTAAATTCTGACATTAATCTACCCAGAGATAGTGTCAAATCTCACAGGTTAAGGGGTCAATTACCCTCCACATTAGATATTGGCCCCAAATCCAGGTTATCATCAGAGCTTCCAATGACCCTATTCCTTGGGTTTCAGAAGACAGTCTAAGTCTAGGTTACCTCTTACCTGTACTTCTGACCAGCTGGATATAAATCAGATCCCTTCACTGGGGTCAATTAATTTGCTGGAGCAGCTTACAGAACTCAGGAACATTTTACTTACTAGATCATCAGTTTATTATAAAAGGCTATAACTTAGGAACAGCCAGACAGAAGAGGTGTATAGAGCAAAGGTACAGGGTAAGTGTGCAGAACTTCCATGCGCTCAGGGAACATGCCATTCTCCCTAAATCCTCACATGTGCACCAACTAAGAAAGCTTTCCAAATGCTGTTCCTTTAGGCTTTTATGGAGGCTTCATGATATATGCATGATTGAATTCAAGCATTTGACATTGGTGAATGATTCACCCTCCAGACCCTCTCCCCTACTGAAAATCCCAACCCTCCAATCACATGGTTGAGACTCCTGGCAACCAGCCCCCTTCCTCATCTGGAGCCCAAAATTACCTATTAACATAATAAGACACCTTTATTTCTCGCCTCAGGAAATTCTAAGGGTTTCAGTTACTCAGTGCCAGAATCTGTGACTTAGACCAAATATGTATTCTTGTTATAAATCACAGAATCACAGAAAAACATTGCAGTTTGGGTCTACTGGGCATGGATGTGATCTCCATGGATATTAGAAGCCTTTGGTGGCTATAGAGCTTATAGTTACTGTATTGATATGCTTGGTTCTAATATTTCTACAAGAAAGAAGTCAAAGTATGCTTGAGAGTCTTTTCTAAAGTGTAGAGGACATAAACACATCCTTGTCTTCTCAGGCAATCTTTTTGTTTGAAAATAAAGTTTAGAAATATTCCATGTAAGAGAAGGATAATTTTAATCCAGAAAATTTCCTTCTTTGTAATGCCCTCTTTCTGGACTCTGCTGCATACCTGGAGTATTGAGGCACCAATACCATGAGTTTTCCTCAGGTGGGAAGAACATCTCAGGAGAAGCAATACAGGTGGAGAATGCAGACAGTATAGAGCAAGGCTCTCCCTCACTCAGACGTGATGGGTGGAGACTGTTTCCAATGAACCCTAACAATGTGCTGGAGAGTGCTTATGGCTACTGGCAAAGTAGGAGTGAACACCAAGTGTCCAAACAATTCACTCCTTTTCACCACCAAGCCACTAAGAGTTAAAAACCTGAACTGACTTATGGAGTACGCTGATCATGGTGACCAGCCTGTATGCCAAGCTATTTTCTGGTAGTATGTTCTGAGTATTTTGGACAAAGGATACTCCATCAGTGGAAAGTATCCTATAAGCATCATCATCATCATTATTATTATTGACTTGATTCCCACCATTAAATAAATCACAGCCCTCAACTAAGGCAGCCACAGACACTAGATTTCCCCAATGACAGCTCTGATCAGCCTATTTCCCACTTGGACACAAGAGGGAGGCCTAAAGTTTCAAGAAAAATGCCTATTTATTATCAGGATTCCTATTCCCCAGTAAAATAGGAGCCACCTCAGCCAGCAAGCTGAACCCCACATTTAACTTTCTCAATTACAGTGAGCAAAGATGGACTTTTTGCTTTGTTTGTTTACAGAACTATGCAAAACTCATTCCTGGAGCTACAGTAGGGCTACTTCAGAAGGACTCTGGAAACATTCTCCAGCTGATCATCTCTGCTTATGAAGTATGATATTTTACTGTTGGATTTTTTTCCCCATTTCTTTGATATTCAAAAACTAAGATGTGTTTTAGGTAAATGCACTCCCATTTGTTGGAACAGAGAATGTGTATCTAAAGAAAATCTCTGCATTAATGACACCAAAACATAAATTTTGTTCACTTTGTTTGCAGCTAGTCTTCCTGAAAGCTTGGACAGAAGTTGGAAAACACCATAAGTGTAATCATAATGTTGAGATTGTTTTGATAATAACAGCCAATTGCAGAGCTGTCACTTGCAAAATTTTAATTCTATCAAAAACATTACATGAGTCAGACAATTAAGCTCCCCTCTCCTCTGCCTGAAAAAAATTCAGTTTCAAATGCCAATGAGGAACAGAGCTTTGTGGCTTAATGAGACTAGATCATAACTCTAGGACAAAACACCAAAAGCACACCAGGAACACCACTTTGCCACCGTCAGGAACCAGGGAAATTTTCTATTGCTTTTATAGACATAGGTATATACACAAATACATACGTATAAATTTTTATCTTCTTTTTATAAATTATTATCTGAGGACAGAATTGTTTCTTTAAAATAAGATATATCCCTATAGGGTTGCTATGTTCTTTTTCTTTGTTTCTGTTTGAGAACACAATATATGAGTAGTGGATGGTTAGTTGCCAGTCCTTTATTTCAGTTCCTAAATATCATCTCCCCTTTTTTTTTTGCCTTTACTTACAGGACATACGTACAGGCAGGCACCCTTCCCCTGCCCTTTCCCCCTCACCCCCCACCACGCACACATAGAAGATGAAGTTCTAACTTAGGATAGGTATAAAGTAATTTTTTATAAATCAATAAAGCTGTAAATATTTGCCCTGGTCAGCAATTACATAATAATAAATGAATAACATTCTAATTTGTGAGGTTTTTGATGACAAATGAATGATCCATATGCATTTTATGCCAATATTTAGCATACAGTAAGCCAGTGTTCCTTAACTAAGTGACATTTCAGAGTCATCCGGGAAGATTTTTAAAAATAGGTGTGTCCAGATTCCTTTCACAGATATTTTAGGAGAACTGTAATGGAAGGGAGAGCTATATATTTTGAAATGAAGCTGCTATCACCCACTAATTTGAAATTCACCTTAAGGGGGAAAACAAGGTATTGCTTCTCAAATATCTTTCTTTAGAGATTAAATACAGATGTGTCCATTAAAATTATAAAAGGGTCTTTTTTTTTTCATTCTTATCCTCAGAAAGTTCAGTTTTCTTAATTCACATCAAAAATTAATCACCACATTAGCTCATGCTTGAAATTCTTCCAGACAGGAAAGCTTGTCAACAAAACACTATAAAAACTTTCCTCCCTCTCATGCAGTAATTAAAGATTTACTGTGCAGAATGAAATAAAATCACATAGCAATCCTTCACTGAATTAGAGTATTTCAATTTTCTTTACCCCGGCACTCTCAAAAGTGTTGGCCACTACCATCAAAGGAATTCATCAAATTAGTAAACTGAATTGTCACAAATATTTTCCTCCTGCCTGACCAGTCTGATCCATGCCCCTGCCTGCTTTGTCAGTCATGACTCATTTTATGGTCCTGACTCACTCGCATAACTTAGAGTAGTTGAAATTGAGGCATCAACAATTGAATCGAATCTTGGGTCCTTATTTTACTGTCTCAGAGATACAAAGAAGTGTCTAGATACAAAACAATCTTGCTCTGGAGTTATTGGAAATTCATGGTTCACTGGGAGAAGCAGGTGATGTATCTTGGCACTCATTCAAATTATTTTTTCTTTCAGTTATTTTCAGTTATTTTATTTTTAAATTCTAAAAGGACTTTAAATATAGGGATCCACAAACTGGATTTCCTTCAAGTTTATAGGAAGAGAGATAGGGAAAGAATATATTGAGAGAAAACGTAAAATACCTCTGACTTGTGGGCAGAGGCAGACAATTTGTTTATAATTAGTAGCTAGGAACTTGAACTCAGTATTTTATAGAGCAATCTATACTGATGTTAAAAAAAAAAATCAGATGCATTTTCATCTGACCATTATTTGCTAATTTCCTTCCTTCCCTGGAAGCCCCATCACCGCAGTTACTGACATACCAATGATCACAAGAACAAGCTCCTCTGCTGGCATTTAAACTCTAGAACAGAAATGATTTAGTTTATGCTTTGCCTGGTTCATAGCAGAGGCTCAATAAACAAATGAATCTCATGATAAAATATACAAAAATACATTTATGTCCTTTAGGAAATTCACCATAAAATATTCCTGGCAAAATGTGCTATAAGGTAGTCCAGTTATATTAGTGCTGGGATTTCCTTCATTTTGATGGTTTATATCACCACTACTAATTGCTGCTAGCTACAGACTTCTAGGTCATATCCCTCTTTTCTCATTTAGTTCCTAACTTCCAGTGCCACTGTCTCCAAAATGATTCCCGTTTTAAATTCTTAATGATTTCAGTCTAACTACATATGTGTGTCATTACATGCATACAATCCACATATACATATATGTACACATGTGTTTGCAATATATAAAATATATAATTATATATGAATATGCTCCTATGTCCACATATATATTTATTATGTAAATACAGATAACCTTTTCCATACATTGGCCTCTCAGTTTCTGAACTCCACTTCTCAAATGATTGTGTCTCCTCCCTCCACCATACTATCTTCTCATACCTTCACCCCCTTGCACTCCCATCCTGGTGGGAACCGTCCTTGTCCTTCACGATATTACTGCAAAAGAATCCTAAACCTCTTGTACTATTTCCATCTTTGGTTTCCTACATGCTCTTTTCAACAAAACAACTAAATTTTCATTTAAAAACACTGTCACTTTGTATCACTTTTCTGTAGTTAACGCTAAGTTTTTCTCATATTGCACAAAGCAATAGTCAAGTTCCTTATAATGAATTACTGGAATCGGAATCGCATGAGAGAGCTCCCCTCCATCTGCCATTACCCCTCTGAGTTTGATTCCTATTACTCTGCTCTCACCCTGCTCCAGTACAGAAACCCCAGTCTCCTTGCAAGTCTGTTCACAGCACAACCAGACAAGACCCTGTCTTAGGACCTTTGCAGTTACTGTGCCCTTCTCCTGGCATACCCTTCACAGACACCTGCATGGCTAATTTCTCACTTCCTTGGAATATCACCTTCTTTGTGATCCTACTCTGACACCTTTTTTAAAAACTGCAGCCTACACCCTTTAGCACACATTCCCATGATGTTCACGATCCCACCCTAACTTTCTTCTACAGCATTTAACACCTTCTAGCATGCTATACAACTTTCTTATTTTTTTATACCTTTGTTTTCCCACACTGGAATACAAATTATAAGAAGTCAGCATTTTAGTGGGGTTTTTTTGGTTTCCCAAGCACCTAGAGCAGCATCTGGGACATAGTAGGCCTGCTATAAATATTTTCTGAATAAAATAATACAGCTATTTGAAATGAAACAAATTTAACAAATTCTAACTTGGCAGAATTTTGAAATCTTAAGACATGATGGGACTAATCCTTAGGACTGAGCCATGACAGTTCAATCTCTGATGGAAACCAATAATCAAAAGTCTACCTGTGTCCATCTGTTGGAGGAGATAATATCTATTAGAGATAAAAAGGGGCAAATAAAATAGCAGAAAAGTGTGACTTAGATATTGTTGGAAACAGAATTTGGAGGAAGACAGCACTATCTTATACAGTTAAAGTTATACTGAAGAATAATTTGAGGCTGAATATACTTCTAAAATGCCAGCGATAAAAAGAGTACATGAACTCAAATCCTTTTAGATGAACCGAGTATAAATTAAATCAGATTTTATAATTCTTTTATTCTTTTTTATTTTTAATTATGTTTTTTGTTCCCCCAAATACTTTTATTTGGTAAGAGAACAAAGAAGAGAAAATAAATCTGAATAACACCAGCTTTCCCCAAAACCAACAGCAATCCTTTCATTCCTCCTTGATGTTCTCCCTCCTAGAAACCTTGACTATCTTCACCCTCTGCCCTGACCCACATGCCTTAGAACTAGCCTTCCTCCCTTCAATCTACATCATCACATAGACCAGCCACCTCAATTTCCTGACTCTCAGGAAATCAGACCTGAGGAAATGCCACAGCTGCTCAGCTTCCTTGACTCACAGCTTCCTACCCACAACAGCAGGTCCTGCACACACCTTGCAGACAGCTGTATTTCCAGTAGACTGGGGTGTTGCTTCAAAACCTCAGGAAATGTTTCCCAAATCACCAGATCTTAACTCGAAGCTCAGGGCTTTTTGCTGTCTGTGGTCTCCCAGGACAAAATTGCAGGCTTGGTCTGAGCCCCACTTGTCTCTATTCTATGCTCTTGCTGGTCCTGTGCTTTCTCCCCTCTGGTCCCTGAACTTCTCATCTACAACGCTTCCCCGACCCCTCCCAATCCCCCTCACACACTCCCCTAAATTCCACACAGGTTTTAAGGACCAGTCTTCAAACTTCTCTTTTCTGAGCTGTCCCAAACTCATCTGTATTACACAATTTTTTAAAACTTAACATACCATGTCAATGTATGTGTATGTGTTGAGCTTAATTCACATTTTAAAATAGTCTCAAAAAGTTTACACCATGAATCAATATTGAAACGAAAAGTTATTGTATATGCTGCAGTGTACCAAAACAAAGTGGCAGGATATAAATTCAGTGTCAGTGAAGCAAATATCCATTGTTGGAGGAATGACTGCAATTCTATATTCCCTGCAAAGCAACAACCAACTGCTTTACCAGACCAAAGAAATAATGATACATACACACAAGTGAAGGAAGTTATTGTTATATTTTGTTATTGAAATACAAATAAAAGAATAACCTTTTATATGCAAAGCAGTTCAACTCAGAATAGGAGTTTGCCCAATCCCTCAGAATGGATAAAACAACATTCAAAGCAATGATAGACTGGCGGGATTGATTTGTGTTGCACAGGACAAGTTGCAGTACTTTTCATAGTTTAATTGCCAGAAAATAGCATTTTTTATAATTGATGGTACTTTAGATTGTATAAAGTGTGTGTCTGTGTGTGCGTGTACTCGCTTTCCTGTTTGATACCATGAATTTCTTTTAGATCAGAATTAATTGTATTCATTTGTAGTTTAATGGACATGAATCACAGATTCTTTTGACTGTATTTTTGTTTGTGGTTTTATTTGACTCAATGTCTCTACTAAAGGAACTACGGTCTGAGGTAGAACTGGAAGTATTGGGAGACACAGAAGGACTCAACCTGTCATTCACTGCTATCTGTAACGGGACCCTCTTCCCACACCAAAAGAAATGTTCTCACATGAAGGTGGGAGACACAGTAAGTAGATAGACAGTAGATCATCTGAAAAAAATATTCAGATAAAATCAGAATTTACCTGATGGCACTGAAGCTAGAATTTTCCTTTCAAGAATTTCAAAAGTGATTTTTCAAAGAATTCCTAATAAATGCTTTTGGCAAAACCAACCCCCCCATGCAGCTTTGTTTCTTCCCATGCATTCTGGTGGATAGAAACAGCAGATAATTAGTATTTTCTTTTCCAGGCTTCATTCAATGTGACTGTGAGCACACCCAACTGTGAGAGAAGCAGGCACATTATCATAAAGCCTGTGGGGCTGGGGGATGCCCTAGAAATACTTGTCAGTCCAGAATGCAACTGCAACTGTCAGAAAGAAGTGGAAGTGAACAGTTCCAAATGCCACAATGGGAATGGCTCCTTCCAGTGTGGAGTGTGCACCTGCAACCCTGGTCACATGGGTCCTCGCTGTGAGTGTGGGGAGGACATGCTGAGCACAGACTCCTGCAAGGAGACCCCGGATCGCCCCTCATGCAGCGGAAGGGGTGACTGCTACTGTGGGCAGTGCATCTGCCACTTGTCTCCCTATGGAACCATTTATGGGCCTTACTGCCAGTGTGACAATTTCTCCTGCGTGAGACACAAAGGGCTGCTCTGCGGAGGTAGGCTATACCTAAATCCATTTTACACTGCAGTTGTGCAAGTAACAAGAAGGAACTTTGCATCCTTTGCAACTCTCACAGTTTCCTGGGCCAAGTGGGTGCTCAAATACCTGCTTGTCAACTAAGTGATTACTCTTGAGACCCAAGGTTACTGATCTTCTCGCATTCTTTCTGGCTCTTATATTCACTTAGGTGAGATCTTGCCAACTGAAGTTACATCTCTATTATTTCCCTAAGAGTAAGTAGGTAAGAGATGAAAAAGTCTTCTCTTTGGTTATTACCCAGACCACATAAAATTGAATGTAATCTGAACTCCATTATCTTCCAGACTTTAGTGGATCAGGCTGTTGGGTATCCGATCCAGCTTTTAAATATCTGTTACTTTGGAGAAATACAAAGCTCAGCTGCTAAAGAAGCACACTGCCAAGAACTACAGATACAAAATATTAATGACTTCAGAGCCTTTATTCATTCCATAAATATTTATTAGACACCTATTATGTGATAATACTAGGTTAGGCACTGGGAATGATAAAGTGAATAAAGGCTATGAAGAAAGCTTGGAAAGAGTAAACATTGAAAACTGGCACTTGCAATATTTTGAGATTGAGGAAATTTCTACATAGCAGAAATAGTTATGTTTTACCCCTTGTAGATGTAAAATCATTGTCATTTAATATACTATATTCGACATGACAATTATAAAAATCATTCTTCTATGTACACAAATATTTAAGTATAGCCTATTCAGATGAGAATTACCCATGTGCTAATATACTGTAAAGTAACAAAAACTTGCATTACAATGGAGATACTGACTGGTGAATTTAAGCTCTAATGTCTGTTGTTTATAGCACCAGTAGGCACCTCTTCAAAACAGAAAGCAATTTTCTTTAGAGAAAACTACACAAGTTATGTTTTCAAATCATAATGTCAAAAACATGTAAAAGACTGATTTTCACACACACACAGGGCCTGAGAAAAGACAGAATTCCAAAGCTATTTGAAACCCTTAGAAGTGTACCTCCAAGTCACTTCTTGCTGCAGCTGCTGTTGCTACCAGTAATTTCCTCTAAGGCTGCCTTCTTTTTATTCTCCCCAGAGAGTGAAAAGCTTAGGGTCTCTGCCAATTGAGATGCCTTTTTCTCCCATTTCATTCAAGGGTGTAGTTCCTAATGTAATGGGTGTGTTTCCAAACTCACTGGTCCTCTTTACACAAGTGCAGTCAAGACACAATCTTAAGCCAGAAGCCAGCACCATGTTCTGCAAAGAATATATTCAGTAGAATCCCAGATTGTATTTCTTTTTTTTTTTGATTATTTTTTTATTTATACAATAGCTGGGGTACAGGCCAGAGGTGCGGGAGGGTGAGAGAATTCACGAGAGACAGAGTGGGGAGCAGAACAGGCAGATGGACCAAAAGCACTGCTGAGGGGAGCAGTGGGCGTGACAGGAGAGGTCTGCTGCGCCATGTGGGCATCTCCCTGGCCAGCCGGGAATTGAACCCATGTTACAGAGGCTGCGGACAGCTTCACAGCACTGTCGTCAACCTGCTGCGCCACCAGGGAGGCCCCCAGATTGCATTTCTAATAGAAATCTTTGATCAAATATGAACTTAAAACATTTGAAAGTGCCTTTCAAAAAATCCTAAGTATAAATAGAATAGCAGTACTAACACCAACTGCATTTTGTCCTTTAAATCTTTATTTTATAAAGATTTATTTATTTATACAAGAACCAGGGTTCAGGCCAGATGCATGGGAGGGTGAGAGGATTCACCAGAGACAGAGCAGGGAACAGAACAGGCAGACTGACGAAATACACTGCTGAGGGGAGCTGCGGGCAAGACAGGAGAGGTCTGCCTCGCCATGTGGGCATCTCCGCAGCCAGCAGGGATCTAACTGGCACTGCAGTGGCTGCAGACAGCTTCACAGCGCTGAGCTCCAACCACCTCTGCCACCAGGGAGGCCCTTGTCCTTTAAATCTTAAAGCAAAAGATCTGGGGCAACATAAATTTCCAAACACAGCCCTTTGCTGTTTCTGATGGTCTTCATTTTGTGAACAGAAACAAACTAAGAGTTAACTTAATCTCTGTATTATATGGATAGTTTGGAGGATTTGACAATAGTGCCTGTCTTTGAATCAGATAACAGTTACTAAAGAAATTGTTTAGAAAATACAATTATTTTTTCAATTGGACTCAGAAAACTTCACATATGCCATTCCACATCCTACTCTGGAGTACTTTACGATCTTTAACCATTACCATTTTTCAAAAGCAATTTTTTTTTAGTAACACACAAAGGATGTCACTTTATTAGTAGCTTCTCTTTAAAAAGGTACAATGAAATTAACTAGAGTTGTTTGAATTCAGTAGCTATGGAGTGCCTATTATGTGTCTGGCACTGTGTGTTGAGCAGGGACATATAAATTTGCTTGGCCTGGTGAACACAGTTGTTGCTATTTGCAACAGAGGACCCAGTTTGTTACAGCTCCACTCTCTGTGCAGATCTCATTACTTTATAACTAATATACTCTGCAATATGTCACTTCTCTGAAGGGCTATTATCACAATGTTCCTTTCTATGCACCTTCTTTCATCCATCTATAAGCACTCAAAGATATAGGACTCCATTGATTTTTTCCTTGCCCAAATTCCATTAGTTTTTTTATATTTTGATTCTAAGAGACCAGGAAACAGGCAAATGGCATTATATTAAAAAAAAAAACTTCCTGCCATTATGCACTTACACTTATCAGTCAATGGCATTCCAGAAAGATCTATCCCTCTGAAGAGTCTGATAATACCATTTTTTATCTTTGGTTATCATCTCACCCCTCCAACAAGCCATTATGAAGGCAGCAGTGGTGGTTGTTACTGTTGTTGTATGAATGGGCTTTAGATAATTGGATGCTTGAGAATATCAATGAGCAATTTTTTTGACCAGATTGATGGTTCTGAAAGCCCCATAGGAAGTAGGATTTCTAAATTCTGAAAGATCTTGGAAGATTTTCTAAATTTATGCTTAGTAGTTCTTACATCTAGTGATATACTTGGGCACAATCAAAGCTTTGGGAAATTTCACATTTATAAATCACATTAATTTTTCAGAATAAACTCCAATATAGAAAGCTCTCCTATCATTAAAATAACTTTCCCCTTTTGCTAAGAAGAAATTGTAGTTTAGAGAATCACGTATAAAATTTAAATGAATGGTTTTGGCACAAATCACTTAACTATTCTTAGCTTTGAATTAATTAGTTCAATTATGAATTAAATAAGTTAAAAATGTTGTTGGAGTAAGTCTTAATATAATAAATTTCATTGCTTATTATTGTACATATGCTAAATTACTATATATATTTTTACTACACCCCCCCCCACCCCTGGGACAATCAGGATGCAACTTCAAGTTCTTGATGATTATTGCCTTTGTTTTGTGATTTCTAACCAAGAAGAGTATTAAGGCAAACACTAAGTCATTTCATGTCTCTTCACATTAGATTTTGAAGACAGAAAAGTAACCACCCGCTAAAGGAAAGTTTATGAGGGAAAACCTAGCACATTTTCTCTACAGTGAACAGAAGTATTTCCTACAAGTAGAAACCTGGCTAACTTGTAATTTCTTTTACTTCTGCTTGGTTTTCAGTATAAGTATGTGAATTTTAATACTGAGAAATTTGCTTTCAAATTCTTCCTATTGGATAGTTTCTAAGAATAAAGATAATTATCTACACTTTTATACCACTAGTTATGAGCCAAGCACTATTCTAAACACTTCATATGTAATCTTGGGTAATCTTCATAATAATCCCTTGAAATAGCTATTAATAATCCTCCCTTTATGAATGGGGAAACCGAGGTACAAAACAGTTGAATAATTTCCCTAACGTCACCCAGCCAGGAAGTTCTGCAATCAGGATTCAAGTCCATGCCATCTAAATCTGTTTTCCTCCATCACAATCATTCCTATAAACCTGCAGGATAGCAAAATTGAAGAGGCAGTGTCTGCACAGTTCTTTTTCTGAAGACAAGTTTCAGTTATGAAAGTTTGTAAGTCAATGTTGTTTGGAACTTCCAATGCCACTTTTAGTATCTTGGACATGATGGCATCCAAACAGTATTGTGGGATAAATGCAAAAACCCATTATCTGAAACACTTGAGACTTTTATAATATTTCATATACCATCATGCGGTCAGATCCAAAAGGGACTCTGCAGGAGTAGATCAGATCCTTGTCTGCAGCAAGTTTCCACATGCCTCCTTCCTCAAGATGTCTCTGCCCTAGGCCTCTCCTTCTCCTCTCCTACCTCTCAGCCTCTGCTACAAGGATCCTTTTCTCCGGTCACATTTCAAATGCTGTTGCTCTTCTCACACCATCTGGCTTCCTAGATGGCCTGATCCACAATCTCCTAACCCATTACCTCCTCTGGAAACTTCCACAAATCTCTAGCCTAACCTGGAAATTGTTCCTCTGTCTATATAGCACTTATCGCATTGTACTGTACTTATTAATAGTAGTTATTTGACTGTCTCCTAAGCTAGACTATGTATACTCAGTGACCTTGTCTAATTTTATATTGTCATGCTTAATACAATCTTTGTCACATGATACACGTTCCATTAAAATTTGTTAAATAAATTTGTTGAGCACTCAGTATATATAGGAAGGACATCTAATTGGTGAAAGCAAAGCTTGGAGATTTGTATTATCTCATCTTACCACAACCATTGCAAGCAGATTTCATTTCCTTGATTTTTATGTATGAGGCTTTTGTGATCACTGAGCTTGAGTAATAGAGGTAGAATATTATCCAGGTCTATTTTGCATCTCTATAGCACCTTAATTATAAGCAAAAAAAATTAAGATATATATATTCTGGCATAAATGTACACACATTAAATAGCTATCACAGGTTATTGGCTTCTGAATTATCTCACGTCACCTGATTATATATTCAGTTTGATACAGCAAACCTTCAGTTAAGAGGTCAGATAAATGAATACACATAGTTAGCAAAACACACTCCTGAAAATATAGCTGCACTTGCCCCCTTCCCATCACATTTACATTCATGCTTTCCTTCAGTCTTTTTGATGATGTTTAAAGCTGAGAAAAGATGACCACCCCCACCCCCAACAAATCTAGAAGTGGTGGTGGCCCCAGGAAACCCAGAGCATTTTGTGTTACAGATAACGGCGACTGTGACTGTGGCGAATGCGTGTGCAGGAGTGGCTGGACAGGCGAGTACTGCAACTGCACAACCAGCACAGACTTGTGCGTGGCTGAAGACGGGGTGCTCTGTAGTGGCCGAGGGGACTGCATTTGCGGCAAGTGTATTTGCACGAACCCTGGAGCCTCAGGACCAACTTGTGAACGATGTCCTACCTGTGGTGACCCCTGTAACTCTAAATGGTAATGTCTACTTTCTTCTGTCCCTCTGTGTTAGGCATCTTGATGACCAAAGTTATAATGACATCTTATAAATTTTAACTCTGATGGATGCTTGGTCTCTAAGCATCCTCAAAACAGAGCTATCTGCAAGGCCCCTGTGATCCCCAGGCTCACTTGCCGCTTTCTCAGTGCTGATTATCCAGGACCACAATGTCACCTAACTAGCATGGGAAGCTGAGCTTATGTCCCACAGAGATAACATCAGATGCTTCTCAGCTACAATGCCAGCCACACAGAAGGAATACTCTGGAGGTAAACTGATGACACCCATATTCAGTGCCTTTTCAGGAAAACAGACAAGCTTATTTATTATCTAGAAGTTTATAGGCTGACCTTGCTGATTTACTCCTATCTATAGTCTGTGGCAGCAAAGAGGCAGAAAGCTGGTCTTGGCTTTCGATTCCTATCCTTGTTTATCACTCATGCTCTTTGGCACATTTCTTTGGTTGTCATTTTACACAGCTATTGTGTATTATACTTTCCTTTGTACCATATCAACAACACATTTTTCTTCTTTTCTTGTTAAAAAAGAATTCTTTGATTGGCAGCTATTGGGGCAACATTTGAAGTTTCAAGTGAGCAGGTCTTTGAATTGACTGTTTTGGCATTGCCATGTATGATGTCTTATTCCGCAAGCACACATATGCAGTTCCCAGTAGCAATAACTCCAGTACCCAAAATGGTGACATTTGCGTTCTGATGTAAACAAAGTAAGAAAAATCAATATTCACTCAATGATTGCTCACCATTCAGGTGTCACTGTGTCTGGACATATGCGAAGAGAAGTGTGGGGGCACGGTTACATGTATTGAATATATAATTCATTATAAAATAGCATTTTGAGATGTTTCTTCTATTATTTTACTAATTCATCTTCTCTGTATAATAATTCATCTGGTTTATAAGATATGAAATTAGCACTCAAAGTAGTCTGAATTTGGGGAATTGGGTAGGTGATCTCCTTGGAATTTGTTATTTTTGAAATTAGTCCAATCCTCCATTTATAAATCCATTTACCTACTGTATGCCAGGAATCAAGTTAGACCTTGGGCATGCAGCAATGACTAGAACAGTTATAGCTCCTGCCATCACTGTATGGCACCACAGAGACTCCAGTGGGAAAGACATTTTTTGGGGGGTGGAAGACATTTCAAAGAATAATTGCAGTGATATCTGGGCTGACAGTTTCAAGAGGGTCCTAGAGGATGCTTGCAACTATTTGGTAGGAGATGGGACTACCAGACCAACAAGGGCAGCCACAAAGCACAAAGAGGTAAAAGTTTTAAGGACTTCCACAATCACTAGCAGCTCCCAGCAAAGACACTCCAGATACACAGATAACCCAGCGCTCACAGTGCAAAGGCAATTTTCAGACAAACCCTCTATCTCTCTCCTGCACAGGTTGCAGTTCCTGAGTCCATCCTGCATCAGAAAGCACAGCCTACACAGCAAGGGAACTATTGCTAACTGATCTAAGCTTTAGGAAAGCCTGGCCAGAGGGACAGTTTCGGCTAAGAACTGATGAGCCGTGGGTGGGCTGGGGAGTGCACATGCCCATGGCCAAGGGGACAGAGGGGCAGCATGATGTGTGCGTGATCACAGAAACACTCTGGCTATTTTGGGTTACTCCAAACACAATCTGTTTGAAAAGTGATTTTCAGCACAAGATTAAGTCTATATTTTAACTTTGTGGTATAGACATCATCAGAGTAAATGAAGTCCTAGGTTACATTCTCGGAATACACTTTCCCGTCAGTGGCAAGCCCCTATCTAAAAGCCTGTATTAATGAAGATCCAGGCTGTATCTTTAGTTTTCTGAAAATATCCTTAAGATGTGGACTTATTAAAAAGTGTTATAGAAAAGTGAATCTTTGAAATAGTCATCTAAGACCTATGAATTCTTGGAATTCTTGTCAAGATATAGACCATTTCCATTAAGAATTCCAAACTATTCCCTAACTATGTTAGCACCATAAACCCTTCTCAGGAAAAAAAGATGAAAACCCAGGGAAATCAAATACCAAATAATGTTTTTTTTTTCCTTCACTTAAACAATCAGAAGCAATTATTATAAATTACCTAGGCTGAACTCAGGGAATATTGATTACAGAGTGGAATTCAGATTAAAGCAATTCTTTTGGACCATCACCCAATGATTTTTATGAATGTTTCAAAAGGTAACCACATCTATGTGATACTCCTATAACACAAACTACAGAAACAGCATTCAAGCAATATCCCAGTTGTGTATCTATTTTCCACCTCCATGAGCTGATAAACTCTGTTGACTGATGTTTACAGGAGCTGCATTGAATGCCACCTGTCAGCAGATGGCCAGGCCCAAGAAGAATGTGTTGACAAATGCAAACTAGTTGGTGCGACCATCAATGAAGAAGAAGGTTCTACTCATCTTAAATTGCTTTCATTTCCTTTGCAAACTTCTTGAGAGGCAGAAACTCTATGAAGGGCTTTTTAGTAGTTAAGACCTCATTTGTTCCAGGGCATTAGTTCATTCACATTAGTTTTTGAGAGCAAATGCATTCCATAAGGCTAAAAACTTGATGGTTTGGTATACAAGCAATTTAAAGTCAAGCGTATTCTACTTGACTTCAGTTCCACTGGCAAGTTTGCTTCTTCTTAACAAATGCAATTTTAGAGAATTCCAGAATGCTATGTATTTTTAATTAGATAGTAAGAGCTAAATGTTAGCCCCAAATTCTTTTTTTTAAACATATAGACCATTTCCATCTTTTTATTTTATTTATGCATGCAAGAACTGGAGAGTAGGCCAGAAGTGGGGTGGGGAGGGTTGGGTAAGAAGATTCAACCAGAAAGAGTGGGGAGCAAAACAAGCAGATCTACTGAAATACACTGAGGGGAGCAGTGGGTGAGACAGGAGAGGTCTGCTGTGCCATGTGAGTTAGCTCCCTGGCCAAGGTCAAACACATGCCAGTGGCTGGTGATAGCTTGACAGAGATGAAACTTTAACCCCTGCACTGCCAGGGAGCCCAGTCAACCCCCAATTCTTAAATCATCCTTTATCATCTGATTGCCTTATTTCAAGATAGGCCAAACCGGGAGCAAAATGATTTTTCTAATAACCACCCTTAAACAGAGTTTCTGGTTAGCAGTCCTTGTTCCTCCCATCCCATCCAAATGCTTTTACTCCCAATTTCCAAGCATGGCCATTACATCACCATCCATAATTCCCTGTTACCTCATCTGCCACTCCCAAATACAAAAAGGGTCTATTATCTTTAACTGCTAAGCAAACTGTTCTTGCTTTCACCTGTCATATTTAAATTTAATTACTTAAAAATCATGTTCTTTCTAATGGCAAAATATCTCAAATACTGAAATAAGTTGGATTTTAGCTGGGAAGATCATTTAATAATTGTTAACTTGGAAACAAAGATGATGATTGACTCCTCCTAAAGGGACAATCTAGGGGATTTGTTTTTCCATCATCACAAACTCTGCATTATCATGTTGCTCAGGCAGAACTGCTGCTCTGCACGTATTAAAGGCACCACCAAGATGCATAGCAGGCAAAGTGGAATAATCAAGACCATAATTTATGGCACTCTAGGATATGCATCTTGAATAGATGGAATTAGAATACAGGAATTAATCCAATTCCCAAACGGAGTAAGTTAGTGACTTATATTGTTTTGGAAATTACCTACATTGTTTCAAAATTGAGATTTCTGACTGTGCACAGTTGAATAACCCCATATAGAGGGACAAGATTAGCGCTTTGTACAACCCCTCGTCTGTGCTTTGACGCTGACTACAGATAAATATGCCAAATAGCAGTAAATTGGACAAGATGGTGTATCCCTTTACACTAACACTGAAGGGAGGATGTAGTAAAAGCACTGAATAAATTGGCATTTGTGGACTGTCCACATTAGCAGCCAGCACAAAGTCTCAGCATATCCTTCAGGGTTCATTTCATATCAGACAATTAGGATTATTTACCAAGTGTTGCTGAAAGAAGACTAAAAATTACAGAAGATGCCTTGCAAGTTACTAGATCTCAATTCACTTGCAGCTTGGGAAATCAATGTGCTGAGAGGAAAAAACAGAGTAAACTTGAAAAATATGTAAATCATGAAAAGGGAGTTACTATATTTAAATACAATTTCTGAGTAGGTTATTATCGAATACTTGGATTGAAGAAGACTCTGTCTCAAGTGGCATTTAAAATATTTGTATTCTTTTTCTTGTGTAATTGACAAAATTAGCTTCAAAATAGAGGAACACAACCAGCAAACTCAGAAATTGAAAACAATACTTGGTCTACTTATACCATTTGAAGCAGTAATCATGAACAATTTAAGAGAAAAAAATGTATTTGCCAATCTTTTGTAATGAGCCTTTAAGTTCTGTATCAAGCTACTCACCAGATATGTTAGGGGTCACACTCTCTTGGACTTATCTCTACATTATTTACTCTTCCACAGGGTCTCTTAGCAGCCCATGTTTCCCCCAACAAGGACAGAGAATGAAGTACATTAAGCACAGCTATATGATCCATAGAAGTTGCTCCTCAACTGTGCTGTGGTTTTTTGTATCTAAGGACATGTGGTTTAACTATTCCATTTTACTGAAAGGTGTTTTTAAATTTACTCCAAAATTCATGTACTCAGAGTGTGTTACTCAAAGTGAATTCCATGGAACACTAGTTCTGAAAGTGTCAATGGAAAAAAAGCACTCATGGTCATATAAATGTTGGAAATGGGAAGCTTTTTGTTTTCTTTGCAGACTCCTGAAAGTTGTTATATACACGTTAAATGAGCTTTATGAAGTTTCAGGAGAGGCAAACGATGGAGTTAAAAGTAAGGAAGTGTTCAGAAAGCTATTTAACCACAGAAACTTTTTATTTTCCTTGGGAAACTGTTTCCTGAGAACTACTACCTTGGCTCAAGAACAGAGGTCTTAAACAGATGGTTATCTTGATTCAGTGGTGCAGGTGGTTTATATTTTCCACATCCTTCCTCAACCTTCCTAGACCTTCGCCCTCTCACCACCATTCTCACATTTCTTCCTTTTCTACATGTGATTTCATGGATCACTTGAGAGCATATTTTCACTATATTATTCTAGAACAACACTGCTGGCCTTCATAAAGGTGGGTTTAGAAAGATTCATTTCTTATGAACCACACAAGAAAAACTTAGCCTCTAATTATGCAAATCTCCAGCATGCTAGACCCTTTCACTGTACACTCAATAATACCATTTTAATAGCCAAACACTACAAAACAGGCTAAGTCTAGAGTCATAACAGTTATGAAAAGAAGTGGTGGAGTAATTAAAGCGAGAAGGGAGTCATGCCTCAAAGGTCGTATTAGCAGTTCCATTAAAACTTAAATAATCCTGGCCAAGTAAATTAAGCCTCTCTGTGCTTCAGCATAGCTATTTAAAAGAAAAAAGCAGCATTAATATTACTGAAAGGAGTATTCTACACCTTCCATGTTTTCTACCTCAGAAGTAAACATTCTTGTAAGTATTGATACATTGGAGGGAACAGAGTGGGCGTGGACTCTAGGAGCACAAAGGACCAGGTAGGAGACAAACACTAATAAGAAAAAGCATGGTTCCCGTGAGTTCTCGAGTCCTTTGTGGGACCCATACGGCAGGAGGACATGCACTGAAAGCCACCTAAAAACAACCAAGTATGAACGACATATGCAGTTCTGTCCCTTCCAAACACACAAAATAACACACATTTCGCTAATCATGCATTGCCCAGAGGCTCATTAATTTCTTAATCAGCATCACCTTCTTAAAAATCTCATGAAAATACAAGGTCCTGTGTATATCTCCAGCCTCTGGAATCAGAACACCCAGGGGTACACCTTTGGAACTCATACTTTCAAAACTCTCGTGTGATTTAAATGACAATAAGCACTCGGGAATGACAGAAGAGGATGGTTTTTAATTCAATTTTTTAGCATTCCTATGTAAGTAGATGCTTCTAATGGACCCAAAAACAGTTTGTTCACATTTTTAAATTATCATCTGCAAATTCAGAAATAATGTTAAATATTTTGTTAGTCCCGTTTTCAAAGATAATACAGGTCTACATCTCACAGACCCTGATGTATGGTGTTGTCTTAAACACAAAAACAATTTAATACTTCTGTCTTCCTATGGCTATGATATTTTTCAACCACAAAAAGCCTATTATTTTTCTTTGTTAGAATCAGATGAACACATGTAGATCCTATTTTATCACAACATTTTATCTTCAAAGATATGTTCCATCTGGCAAGAATATGTCCAAGATTATTTGTTTTCCTATTTTGACCCACTGTGTCATAATATATTAACATTGCATCGTATGTCCTAAAATTTGATTATAAGCAAACATTCTATTTACAGGTTCCAGGGGGAAATACTTATAACCGTATCATTACAAAGCTTCCAACTGAAGACAGAACTTTGAGCAAGTTTTTTTTTTAATTAGGAAACTGTTACATAATTTTGGTGCAGGTGCCAAATCACTAGAATTTTGATAAATATCGTTAACATCTCAGATTGACCATTTTACTATATTTTCCATTTCTATCATGATGTTCATTTTCTGCCTTTTAAGTAAGTTCACCAAGAAAATATTTCTATTTGGAAAAGTCATACTTTTTAAGAAATAATAAAACAGCTGCTCTGCATACTAGCAAAGTATTATCCTGGGTTCATTTGAATCTGGAATTTACCTTTAAACTGCTGGTCTGTGAACTACATGACACTCCAATCTCCATTTCCTGATGTTAATTTATATTTTCTGTGTGACAATACATGGCCAGTAATCTTGCCTATGCCTTTCTGGGAAAGGCCCCTTTAGAAGTATCCGTATCAGTTTGGACTGTGCAATCTCTTTCTGAAATGTAATCTCGGCATCCTCCCAGATGCTCTCAGCCAAGAGGAACATAGCCCTCTTATGATAATCAGGGCCATTATTGTCAAGACACCTGCCTCAAAGTATTTTCACTCTATTGAAATTCCACCCCCACCAGTTTGAGAAGTACATCTGATGGTCAGTCATGATTGACAACACCTGGCATTGTTCTTCTGCCCTATAAGTAAAATCTAAAAGTTAAGTTGGTGGGGAAAATCCTACATTTTTTTTATTCCTATTCTGTAATGTTAAAAATTCCTATTTGCATATTGAAACTCAATATTGCTTTACTTTTAAAATAAGCACTGTTGGAATCTCATTTAACCTAATGAATGACTCCTTTATCTGCAGATTTCTCAAAGGATAGTTCCATTTCCTGCTCTTTGCAAGGAGAAAATGAATGTCTTATTACATTCCTAACAACTACAGATAATGAGGGGAAAACCATCATACATAGCATCAACGAGAAAGGTGGGTATCTCGTTTTCCATTGTCTATAGCAAGTGACACTACTGAAACAACCAGAAAGACCCTTTGGGTAGTTTGCCAGGAAAAGCATTTCCAAGTTTTTTGACTGAGTGCCTCTATCTTCCCAAGAGTTGTAAAACACCTTTAGAAAGGCTTGGTATATACCAACGTCTCTTCTTTAAACCAAATAACAGGAGGAATGTATTTGCCCCAAACATCTCTCTAAATGCTGATTGATAAATTGTAGAAAGGTAGACCTATTAAATGCAAGGTAAGCAAAAGCTTTATCTTTAGGAAAGGCTAGCAGGAGCACAAGAGCTTAAGAGGAGGCATTTGGAATCGGGCAAACCTTGGCCCAAAGTGCTCCACCATTTAATAGCTGCTTGACGTTCTGGAAGATACTTACTTTTCCAAGTGTCTATAACTTCATCTGTAAATGGGGAAAATAGTACTTTCTTTTAAGGGTTGACTTAAGGGTAAAGTGAAATAATGCATGTAAAACATGTGCCTTCGTATCCTACAGCAAATGTCATAAAATGATAACACTAAATCAAAAAAGACTTTAAGCAGCAAATAAATCGAGTTATCTATAAAGAAAGTTATTGCTTCTGTGGAATCACAGGGTTGGCCTGGGACTCGGGAAATTCTAAAATAAAAATCTTTGGTAATGAGAAACAGAATATTATACACATTTCCATTCTAACCAAAAGTAAAGCATTCTGTGAAAACGTTCATAAGCCAAGATGGCATAAAGGAATGAAGCAGTAACTATTAATTTATATGGAAGTTTTTTAGCATCCTCAGAACCCAAAACAACTTACCAAATCATACCACTTTAACACATAAAACCTGGCATAGCATCAATACATAGTAAAAATCAAGAATGCTGTGATAAATACAGCCTTATAAAGAAATAACATTCAGTGTGGTTTCACTTACCAGAATCCAGAAGATAGCAGAAAGGTGGTAGTGGTGACGATGATGATGATGGGTTAGGCTGAGTCCTTTGAAGTTGGTAAAAGTCAAAAGATTTATACAATCTGTAGAGAAACAAGAACATGAGTCCTTAGAAGTTAGGGTGGTAGGAGATACAGCAGACTGGGGTGCAGAACAGAGAGGAAAAGAGTCATCTATTAACACCTCGTCTGAATCTAACAGGTCAGTCAGAATCTTTAGTATCATCTACACCATCTAAGTTTGTCTCAGTGACAAAGGTCATAATTTGTCTTCCATTGTGGCTGATGGGGAAGGCTTGAAATGCAACACTATGCTTGATCGCTTGTTTAGCCTCACACCTTATACTGCTGGGTTGATGGGAAAGTCATGATGCATTTTTTGTTTGAAAAACTAAATACATCGTGACATTTCCAACATCCCAATATTATACAGTTCTTGGGGGGCACTCAAAGCATCCTGCAAACCTGCCTAAGCTTATGTTCCCTTTCAAAATTAGTCATACTTCTCTGCTATCAGTGCAGCACCACCAACTATGGTAAAAATCTCACACAAGTGCTATACATTCATTTCCTTCCCAACTCTTTCAGGTTTCTGATACCTTAACACACAACTTGCTAGCAAATGCACAAAATAAATCAAGATAAAGCACAGACACTCACAGACACGGTTCAGCACTACGGCGGCTTGATGCTGAATGCTGTAGGGGCAGGAATGGCCACTGTGCAGGTTTTCTGATCCAGCAGACAGGATAAAGGAGGAGAGAGTCCTGGAGCCCTCAGTGGCTTTTGCAGGCTTTTGTTGGGATATACCGGGTACACGACAGGTAGGGGTGCCGGGGGGCCGAGAAGGTGGCAGTCTCCCAGCCCCCAGCAAGTCTTTACTGTTTCTGGGCTCTCCGGACTTTTCTTGCGTTCTCTCTCTTCCTTCATGGTTCTGCTTCTCTCTGGGCTTCTGGGGCGTCCCCGTGACGCTGCCCTTAAAAACCAAGGCTTAGCCCAGGTGAATCCCATCTACCTATCCCCACACCCTACTCCAGGTGCCCTCAATCAGGCATTCATTTGGGACCACACGGTTCCGTCATCTATCCTAATGGTGGGAGGGCAGAAAAGCCTGATACTTTTACCTTACCCTACAGTATAGTTCTGGAAAGAGCATGGACGGTGATGCTTCTCCCCACTGGGTGCTGCGCAGTGTGCAGGGTGGGTCCCTGCAAAACAAGCACAGACCGTTGTTTTTGTTCAACTTTTCTTGTAAAAGTGAAAATCCTCTTTGGATTTCTTTCAATTATGAAAATGGTTAATAATGTTGAGGATTTTTTGGTAAAAGTCAAGTGACAAACTTTTAAAAGCAGGGGTATACCTGTTTTAGGTAGGAAAAAAAAATGAGAGCAGCGGCATGTTGGTTGAGGAGTTATCAAATTTTAGTATTAGACTCAGCTGGGGAGCTGTAATCATGCCTTCATCCTGAGTCAGCAGAGCTGATGTGTGGCCCAGGAGCCCTATTAAACACTACTCCAGGTGCCCCTCATTCAGAGGCCTCAAGCCCTCCTCTGAGTGCTCAGCCTTAATAGCCCTTCTTGCATTCTCAGATCCTCACTGATGCCTCACTTTCTGCACAATTAAAGCCATGTCCCTAAACCTTGCCTACAAAAACACCAGCCGCCTTAAATCAGACTTCTCCTGACCCTGTCAGCCATCTTCTCTCCCAAAAGCCTGGCATCTAAGTCCTGCCCCAGACAACAGTAGCTAGGGCAGGCTTGAAGACAGATGTGTTTTACAGTATATGCTTGTTTATCAACGTACAGATAAAATATTAAGTTGCAAATTTGAAACCATGACTATCAAACTGGCATCACTTAAAGGGTGTAAAAACCAAAGCAATATAAGCATAACCAAAAAAGTGAGTTCAAGACACTACAAACCAACCAGAAAATGTAATTAGAAAAAAATTACATTGCAGGGCTGAGGGTCAGGAGAAGGGGAAGGCCGCAACACAGGATACATCTGTGTTCATGTGCACGTGGCCTTGAAGCTCAGGTGGGCAGAATGCCCCTGGGGGCTTGCTCTTAAATCTCATATAACTCAATTTCTTTGAAATGCATATATAAAATGCATATTAGAAGCCAGTAGTTAAAGGGAAATCTGCTGTATAAGAATTACTTTATAATATTAAAAAACTGCATCCTCATTATCTGTTTCATAAAGTCAAAATGTTCAACTACATTTCCAGTTGTGATTGTGACAGTAGCTTTGGCAAGTGCTCCTGAAATCAAAGTTATTCCTTCAAATATTGATTCTATTGGAAAAACAATTTCCAAACAATAGAAACTTTTAGAAGAGGCTATGTATTTAGTCAGGGGCTTTTAATTTAGCTAGTTTTTTGTTTTGTTTGTTGTTTGCCTTTGGCTGATAAATGTGTCCTTGTTGCCTGCTTTTTTTTTTTCTTTTATTCTTCCACGCATTATGAGTGTCATGTGAACATGCCATTGCTCTGAGAGCACCCAAATGCTCTGATGCCTTTTCATTAAGTCATTTCGTTCCCCCTGTCCTTTTGGAGTAGAGAAAGGGAGGAGAAAATTACCTCCTAATAGCTAACCCGGAGTCCCCCACTCTAAGGAGGTGACTCTCCAGCAAACATTCTCAAGGCAAGAGCTGTCCCGGGTCCAGGGCAGAGCCCATTCCCTGCAGTCTGCAGGCCTAGTCCCTCTTACAAGTGCAAGGTCAGAGAATCTGAGGGTGGCCTATTGGGCACAGGGGTATAAGAGAAGCAAAAGGAGAAAGAAAGACATAAATGGTCCCTAGGGTCCAAGCAAATTGAAAAAAGAACCAAATTAGGAGTCAAGATCAGGGCACACCTGGTCAGAGGGGCGCTTCACTCATCTTCCCACATCTGGAGAAATTTTAAAGAATAAAAGTCACATGTAAAAGAGCACAGTGGAGGAATGACAGTTGGAGAGTCTGCCTGGCTAAGATGTGGGCATAGATGATACACACACACAGGGAATCCAACTTGGAGATTCCAGGCCCTTGAGGTCTTGAGGATTAAAGGGGAGAGTGGAGAGGGCCTCCATTCGTTGCAGTAGGAGTAGCTCTCATTTATTGAGTCCTTATTAATAATATACCAGGTATTGTTTTATGTTTTATATGTATTACTTTATTTCATACACTCAACATCCATATAAAGCAGGTATTACTATTATTTCCATTTTACAGGTAAGAAAATTGAGGCAGAGATAAGTTCAGTAATTTCCTGGGTCTTGCAGCAATTATGTGCCAGTGCTGGCTGGTAACTGGCAGTCTGGTTTGGAGCCTAGCTCTTAACTACTGTGCTCTACTGCCTCCCACTGGCTATGCTCTCATGACAAATATCTGAATCCTGAAAATATGTTAGATCAGCACAGTCCAATAGAAATATTACACAAATCACACATTAATTAAAAATGTTTTAGTAATCACATTTAAAAAAAACAGGTGAAATGGATTTTTAACAATATATTTTACTTAATCCATTGTGTCCAAAATATTGTCATTTCAATGTAAAATCAACAGAAAAAATTATGGAGTTATTTTTCACACAAAATCCTTGAAATCCATGTGTGTTTTGCATTTACTACACAATATAATTCCAAAAAGTCACATTTCTAATGCGCAACAGTCGTATGACAAAGCTTCCAGGTTTGCAGTATCAGACACTCAGGACCTTAGAATTAAATACAGCACTGACCTGGACCCAAAGGATAGACAGCTTTCTTTAGATGTATGTCTACAGTCTGAACATCCCAAGAAATTCCAGCAAGTGAAAAATGGACTTCTTTGCCATATAAAACTTGCTCTGGTACTTGGGCCAAAATTTTTCTTGAGAAATACATACTGTCTGATGACTTTAAAATCTTAAAATAATTATCTCTGCCAGGCCATGCCCATTTCTCCTTTATTTATTCCCCACCACAGGGCCCTCCTCATTCACATTCTGGTTGCAGGATCTTAACAAGTTTAATCTTGCTTTGAGTGAGAACACGCTATGCCCTGCCCCAAACATTTTGTAGCCAAAGATGCGGCCAGTATGTATTCTCACAGACACACCTGCCGCTTTTTTTGCAGGAGTGTTGCTAACCTATTAGAAGTAGCCATAGTTTATTTGCTATGCTGGTCTTTAGTACTTTATACTGTAGAAGCTGTTTCATTAGCTCCTTTACTTATTTCTGCATAATTTCCTTACAGAGTTGTTTTTTGTTTTTTTGGTTTTTGTTTTTGTTTTTTTTTAGCTAAGGAACATAAGTGTGTGAAGCCAGACATCAAGCTGTTAGAGGGGGGTCATTAGTGTCGCTCACATTCAGATCAGCTATAGTCCCTTACCTTGAAAGCAACATGGGTAGTCCTTATTAAATATCTAAAAGCAATAAGAATTAGGATAAACTAAGCATGATTCATTTCCTCGCCAGATACTACAGAGCTGCCTCACTTCTTGCAGAGGGATGCAGATATTTAATGATAATTTTTATGTGGGATTTATTTTTTCCCATGAAAGCAAGGGAGAGCTTAATTATAATGTTTCATTAAGAAATGTATTGTCAGGCCTCCCCTGGTGGTGCAGGGGTTAAGCGCTGGGTTGCGAGGCTGCCCGCAGCCTCTGCAGCGCCAGTTCGATCCCCGGCCCCGGCGAGGGTCCCACAAAAAAATAAATAAATAAATAAAAATATGAATACCTTAAAAAAAAAAAAAGAAATGTATTGTCTTCCAGGATATTGCAAGGATTATTAGTCATTCTGCTGTCAATGAGGGAAGGTACTGTATAATTGGGAAATTATATTAATATCATCAATAGAGTCAAAATAACATTTCATAGAACACTCGAGTTAAAGGACTATACAAAACATCTAATTTACCAAACTTCCCTAAAGATTAGATTTACTTGGGATACTTTTAGAAATAAAAACTCTGTGGCGCCATCTGAGGCCCACTGAATCAGAATCTTGGAGGGGTCCAAGAGCTATGGGTTTTTTTTTTAAGAGGGAGATATTTTATTTATTTATTTATTTATTTATTTATTTATTTATTTATTTATTTATTAAAATTTATTTATACAAGCACTGGAGTACAGGCCAGAGGCTCGGGAGGGTGAGAGAATTCACCAGAGACAGAACAGGGAGCAGAACAGGCAGAAGGACCAAAGTACACTGCTGAGGGGAGCAGTGGCAAGACAGGAGAGGTCTGCCTGGCCATGTGGGGATCTCTCTGGCTGGCCGGGAATTGAACCGGCACTGCAGAGGCTGTGGACAGCTTTACAGCGCTGTGCTCAACCCGCTGCGCCACCAGGGAGGCCCCAAAAGCTATGGGTTTAATAAGCATGAGCACATGACCTTAATCTTATGGTCAGGGAGGTTAAGGGAAAAGGGAAGTTCCATCTCTGCTTCACAGATGAGGAGCCTGGGGCTCATAGGAGTCAAGGGGCTTGAAGAAAATCATAGAGCTAGTGTATGCATCTAATGGGGATTCAAACTACCTCTGCTGACCCGAGTCCAGGAAAATTTCCAGGACACCAGGGCACTGCATTTGAGCTGCATTAGAAAGGAAAGCCATGATTTTCTTCCATTTCAAAAAAAAAGTAGCAAATAGCAATCTTTTCAAGGGGCAGGTTTTATATAGTCTCCTTGATTGTTCATATTTTTTAAAAAATCCATGATGCAGCTTTGTGTGTGTGCATGCATATGTGCAGTCATTTTCTACTTAACAGATACCCAGAAGAGACTATCTTTAGTGACTGAACTCTAATTTTTTTCATGACCTTTCAAATAATCCATGAGTATAAACCATCATTCTTTTGGATTCTCTTTTTGAGTCGGCCATTTAAGCCTATAACCAAACTCTTTCTCTTTTGTTCTGTGTTGAAGGCATAGGGCTATTCTTTAACAAGTAGTTCATTGTTGAAAAATTCAGCAAGACCAAAAGCTATTACTATTTTCCCTCTACTAGAATGATATGGTTGGAAAATGTAATGAGAAATGTTTTCTCTGCATTAAAACATATTCTTTGTATCACCTTCTTCATATCATTGTCATTGTTTCCACAGACTGTCCAAAACCTCCAAACATTCCCATGATTATGTTGGGGGTCTCCCTAGCTATTCTTCTCATTGGTGTTGTCTTACTGTGCATTTGGAAGCTGCTGGTATCATTTCATGATCGTAAAGAAGTTGCAAAATTTGAAGCAGAACGATCGAAGGCCAAGTGGCAAA
The DNA here is from genome assembly GCF_014898055.3 of Talpa occidentalis. Lineage (NCBI taxonomy): Eukaryota > Metazoa > Chordata > Mammalia > Eulipotyphla > Talpidae > Talpa > Talpa occidentalis. The sequence goes on along the minus strand of NW_023603184.1, from coordinate 92,858,067 downwards.
CGGTACGTGAACTCTTATGGGGCTTCTCCTTGTCCAGAGGAGAAAGTGCCTTGTGACAGAGAGTGGGGTCACAGGTGTCTTCTGCTCTGAAAGAAAATTAGGATGCCATGTTCTTTCTATGCCCTTCTCACCGTGTCCCCACCAGCTTTGGTTTCTAGTCAGCTGTGGGAACAAAGGAACCTCTGCCCATCATCTGGGACCCTAAAGGCCCTCATAGTACACTCTTGTCTTCCAGCACAACCGGAATTTCTACCACTCCTAAGAATCTCGTGAAGCTCCTCATGTAGCTACGTAGGGGCATCAGAGAAATATATTTTATTCCTCATCACCAGGAGGATTCCTCAGACCTCATTCCATAAAGCATAGGTGCTGTATCTAAACATTTCCATAAATTGGTTATGTTATAGCTAATGGAATAATGTTCATGAGCACTATGACAGTTCATGCCAATTTCCATGGAAATAGTCATTACTGATAATCGGTTACAAAGCAAAGTTGAGAAGACTTTTAAAATACATCTAGTGAGTTTTTATGAATAACATAAATTTTAAATAGCTATCTGAAAAAAAGTTATCAACCCTTAAATATATGTGCTCAGTAGATATAATTTAGGTGTCATCTCTTCATACTAGGCAGACACAAAACAGGACTCCAATTTTCTGTGTTTCTATTCCATGGGAGAGATAATTACATTTCTAGAGGCCCAGAGAAACAATTTCATGGTTTTAATTTCATCTCTCTATCTCTAATGGTGTGTCCAGCTATCTGATAGCAATTATCTTACATTGCTGATTCTAAAAACAGTGATATCACAGGAGAAAATACAGGCAAACACAATACTCCTTTGGGTTCATCTGCCCAAGTAAATTGATGTTAACACTTTTTCTCTAAGTTGATAATGATATCATCAATACCTATAGCGAATGGAATTTTCTGTTTTGGATAAATTTAACTTGATAAGAATGTTTATGTCTTACGCAGTTATTTAAAAAATGCCTTTAGATACAACCACCAAATGCACTGTTTAGATCTTGTTGTCTTGTTTTGATCCTGATTTGAATGGTCCGATTATAAAAATATGTGTTTAGGATAATTGAGAAAACATTAATATAGACTAAATGACAGCAAGAACTTATGATTAATTCAGCTCAGTAGGAAAACAGAATGACAGATTTGCTAGAAAATATACATACTTTGGAGTGAAAGGAAATAAGGGCTGGTTTGCTTTGCAAGAATTCAGTCAAGAGTGAGAGGGACAGTTGAAGTGTTGCAAAATCTTGATAATTGTTAAATCCAGGTGACGGATCCACAGATATTCATTATATACCTTCCTTCCTCTTTTACATAGGTGTTTTTTTCATAATCAAAAAAAACCCTTTAGGAAAGTAACTCATGGATTTGCAATGAAGATAGAATTTATCCATCTTTAACAATGTAAAATGTAACCTGATGGGTTAATCCGGTGACGAGATTGATACAGGGTTGGGACAATTAACTTTACATGATTTCTTAGTTATAGATGCTATTTTTTTTTTAAATAGAGGCATGTTTTATTTATTTATTTATTTGTTTGTTTGTTTTGTTTGTTTATACATGCACTGGGTACAGTCAGAAGCACGGGAGGGTGAGAGAATTCACCAGAGCCAGCGGGGAGCAGAGCAGGCAGAAGGACCAAAGTACACTGCTGAGGGGAGCAGCGGGCGGCAGGAGAGGTCTGCGCGCCATGTGGGACCCTCCTCCGGTGGCCGGGGAGCAGCCGGGGATCGAACCGGCGCCGCAGAAGCCGCGGGCAGCTTCGCAACCCAGCGCTCAACCACTGCGCCACCGGGGAGGCCCTATAGATGCTATTTTTAACTCTTACCAACTGTCAAGTGATGCTTAGCAATGATCAGGAGGCTGATGAAGTGAAAGAATATAGCACAAAAAACATTAGCAGACGTAAGTTGAACCACCATCAGACCTGAGAAGGAGTCTCAACATTTCCATTTTGAATGTAAGGGAACAGAGGCGCAGAGTGGCTAAAAGACTTACCAGCTGTTGGTCCATGGTGGAGTTAAAATCCTAATTGTAGCTTCTTCCCAACACAGCCTTGGCCTGCCTAGAAATTAATAGCAGGTGTCCCACAAACAAGCACTTAGACAATTATGTGATGTGCAACTACTAACCAGCACATTTTAATGTTCTCATACAAAGGCACAAGTTACTGACAAATGATTAATATCTTTAAAATAATATTTTAATTAACAATTAATTTTCCCAAAACAGAATTGTTTTCCCTCAGGATGTAGAACATGACTGAAATTCAAATGTTGGAATTTTGCTCTTCTAAAATGGAACAAAATATGCATTAAACAGATAAAAGCATAAATGAAAAACATTGTTCCCTTGTTAAATTGAGTTTCTTTGAATAACTAATGTTTGATGTTCTTGACTAGATAATGACTGGATAATAATTATTTACTTGTATGCAAAATAGATTTAATTCAAACAATTCAATTCAAATTTCACCAATATATCCTATTAGAAAAGAAAAAAGAAACTTCCTCAGTGCATCCATTTGGGCATCTTCATTTCGACTTTGTTCCTAAACCCTCTTTCGTCTTTAAAAATTGAATTTGGCTGGTCTTCAAAACTCATAGACCCCACTGGAGTCTGAAGATGACAGCATTCAGGAGTAACATGAGCCTTATTCCTGCCTCCTAAAATATTTCATCATGGCCATATAGAAAAATTTTATTACACTTTAAAAAATAACTCTGTATTCTGTATTGATACACAAGGGGAAGATATTTAAATTCATCTTTGATTAGACATTTTTTTTCTAGGATAGCAACTCATTAACTAGATGCAGAAACTGTTCTGCCTGACATTTCTAGCCGTCATGGATTGATTTTGTACTGTGCTAAGCAAATCAGGTCTGCGACGGGCAGTTAGACAGTCATTAAGAGAGCGGTGCGTCATGGCAGAGAGATTTCTTATTTCCACTTTTTTCAAGCTCTAAAAATGTGCCATTGCATTTGCTGAATCCATAGCCTAAATCTGCACCTCCAAACCCCTGGGGCAGTCAGCCTGGTCATGACAGATGTTTGGGGGAACCGACCTTGTCTAAACAGCGAAGAGTGCAGACCTACCCAAAATGGAACCCCACCAAATGTGTCAGCTGGAATTCTATGTAGGGAGGTTGCCACTTGGTAGCACTAGAAGGCGGTACTGGACATTGCCACAGTTCTGCCAACAGCTCATTTTCCTGAGCTCTGATCATCAGCTGAATCCAGGAAACTTCTACTGGGAGTCCACCCCCCCCCCAGCAATATGGACTTTTAAACTTCCACTCACCCTTTTACCCTCTACTTTGTCCATTGCTGCCTATAAGTATGCCCAGACCTCTGACTAGCTTTTCAGAAGATCCCCATCCCCAAATTATTGTAGATACAAAGAGACTATGGTGATGGTTCATGGGTGAATTGGTGATGGGACTACACCTGAGAGGAGGTATACACTGCACAAAAATGGACAATGATGTAGTATATATAAGGGCATATATATAATACATATATATCTATGTATGTATATAAAATACACAGTGAAAACTGCATGAAAGGAGATATTCAACTGTCTACAAAGTAATATGGGATGTTCACTAAATTGCAACTCCAGTCACCTCCTTAATAGTGCATATAAATTTTATTTATGTGGGCTGGCAAGTGCACTTTGATATGTTTGATATGGTATGGGTTAGAGCCTGCAAAAGAGTTTCTCAAGATCTCAGCTGGCCCTGCTCACAGCATTTACATACTCATGTTGTCTTTTTCTGTTCCCTGAGCATCCCTCTTCTTCTGGAACAGTAAACCTGCCCTTATTTTTTCCCTGCCCTTATATTTTCTCTTCAATTCAGGTCCCTTGTTTTTCTGTAGCCAGTTTAATCTAAATAGCTTCTGGTCTCTTAAGCATTAATAAATTGCACATGCTTTTTGTTTGCAAATGAGCCTCCACCTGCATGAAAGACCACATCAGTCTGTCCCTAGCCCTCCAAATTTCAAATTCTTGTATCAGTAGGATTAAATAAAGGCTAGGGTGTTCTCAGAATACCCAACCTGCTTGCATGAGTAGAAGCAATGTGGTGACTTGATCTTCACTTATGTTTCCCTACCAAGGTATCGCTTTCCTGTTTGCCCTCATTATAGAGGTAGTCTCACCCCACAGGCACACGAACAAACTTAACACATTTCCCAGGGTGCGGGGGTGGGGGGGATTCAGACCACTGACTGTAGGCAATATAGAAACAGGTGAGATGTGATTCCTCCTTACCGTGGCAAATCCAAGGGCAGTAAGTGGAAGAAACCAAGAAATGTGTTTCAGTGTTATTAGATCTCCTGAAAGCTGGGGGAAACTTACTGAAAAAGTAAATATCAGCATGCCTTTACAAATATCTGCCCAGAAACTGCTATCATCACCATAATTCATGAGATAAAGAGACCAACGTATAATATTTTGTAACTTAGAGAGTCAGAGGTGATACCTGGGCTCTATCTGTACTTCGAAATAGGTTTAGAAATGTGTACCAAAATCATGAGTGGTATCAGCAAGCTCCCTCCAGGACCTGAAAAGAAAGGAAACTCCAAATGTGAAAAACAATAAGATAAGGCTGCATTTGCTACAAGCACTTTCTATGTGTCAGGCATAGAAATGTTACCTCATGGACAAAGTAGGCACTTTGATACTGCCATTTTAAGAGATGAGCACCCCAAGGCTTGTAATTGCTTAACTAAGCTCACTAAGGTGGTGTTGGGTTTGAACCAAGGCTGTTCAATGCCAAAACCTGTGTGGTCTACCTGGGAAAGTAGGAGAGAAGACACTTCTCACCCAGACATTTTGTGCTTGTCTGGAACAGTTAAAACAAAGGAAGGAAGTTGGAGGATTAAGTGCGGTGTTTCTTCAAATACTTAGAAAGATCTGACCCTCTGATCTTGGTGACGATGTTCAGAAACACATCTGTAGCCGAACAACACAGCTGAGTGATCCAGTCATCAGAACTCAGTCTCTTTACTCCAGTCACCTTACCTGACCTTCCTGGGACCTGCAACTCTGCTTTACACAGTGTTTTCCAGTAAGCAAAACCCATGTAGGACTGTTACACCAGGGCAGCTGTTCTCTTTTCTGGAGCTCTTTCCCTACTTCTATCAGCAGTTATTAGTCCTTTTGGATTTTGATCTCATTTTAGCAAGATTATTTGATGCCTCTCACCAGCAACACATTTCTTAAAGGTAAATACTGTGTAGTTCATTTTTGTGTGCATCTACCAGTTCACTCTTTCTTTTTTTTATTTTATATTTTTGCTTTGGGGTCAACTATTGGTTCATACTATTCATTCAATAAGTACTGAGTACTACCAAGGGCTTGGCACTTTTTTCAGTGTTGGTAAAACAGCAGTGAACAAAGCAGTCAAAGTTATGTTTTTTCTCCAACAATTATAGTACTTCCAAAAAGAGAGATTTTTAGAATACACATATGGGATTAGTTTGCATAATAAAAAAATGACCAATAACAAACCCTAGAAATCTGACTATAGAATTGAAACCACCAGAAGAGGGAGGGAGCAAGTTGAGCAAAGTGAGAAGGGGACTCAGTGGAATATGGTGGTGGACTATGGGTGCCTCTGTAGGTCATACCTATAGAGGTATGACCCCAAACCTCTGAATCAGATGCAGTGTTATAAGCCAATGTTAATTCAGTAAAAAATAAGATAAAATGAAGATGCATAGATTCTAAAATGATATAGATGAGAAAATCAATCAAAAGTATTCAAAAGGCTTCCAAGATTGAGCCAACTCTCTTTCTTCAGTTTTTAGTGTACAATGAAATTATTTAGATATATTAAAAGAGTGTTATAACAAAGTGTACATATTTTCATTTGACCTTTTTTTTTTCAATTTTTTTAGGGAACCAATCCACTGTATAGAGGCTCCACCAGTACCTTTAAAAATGTAACCTACAAACACAGGGAAAAACAAAAGATGAACCTTTCCACTGATGGATAGAACTACTTTATGCATGGAAAAAGTCTGTTTCACTGTTATGAAACATTAATGCACTACTTAATTTTTTTTCTTTGTTGCTTCGATATGAGGTTGGTTTAAGATAATAATAGGTCATTTGGAGATCAGTCATTCTCGGTATGAAGGTTAGAGACTATGTTGACAGGTTCAAAATAATCAAGAAGAGAAATATCCTTAGCAAAGGGGTGACTTTGGGGTTCAGTTGAGGAATAGTAACTGTTGCATTAATGCCTCAAAAAATCATCAAAATGATTCATAGGGGCCTGATTTACATTTGAAAAATGTTTGAAATTAGAATCCCATTTATTACAAGCATACAGCTACCTGAAGTCTTTGTCTCAGCAAAGTCACAAAGTCCATATGCTCACATTATATACTCATACTGGCCAATTACTTCTAAACTTTTAGTAAATCTGCCATTTCCTAAAAGAGGAATTTTTTTTAATCATGAGAAATGAGACTCTGATTTTACTTCAGCTGAAAGGATGCAATTCTACTCAAGATGTACCAAATGTAAGAATGAAAACTAAGTATTAGTAATTTTTGTGGATTTGTGTAATGAACCTAAAATTCAGGTACAGAAATAAATATTTTATTTGTTATATCAATTAGAAAGAAAGAAATTATTTAATTAGGAAGTCACCAAAAATAAAGTAAAATAGCAGACTTATCATTTAGTTTATAATTAATTACCTGAAAAATAAACTTCTACATTCAGTTTTCCACTTCACCCTGAGTTTTCAAAGTGCACATTACTTCTCCCATACTTCTTAATTCACTTTACCATTTTACTCAGTTTCATGGTTTTCCAAATCCTATAATTGTCATATGAAAGTTTTAATGATTTTTTTTAAAAATTTTCCTTAACTGGTTAGTTTATACAAAATGACCTCCAATAATACAAAAGGCACATGGGTAAAATAGAATAAAATTTGAAATGGTTTTAAATAAAGAGTACTAATTCTCTCATAAATAATAGGCTTTTTCATCTGCATTCTTTTCCCATTTTCATAACCCCACTTGCACATTTCAACTGCATGTGGTGATTATCATATTAACTAAAAAGTAGGATTTTACTTGCAAAATACATGCAGATGACTAGGGATCCTTCAGTTGACTGAAGAGATGGACTCTACAGAATATAATTTCTTGTGGTTAATACTGCTTTACAAAGCACTTTCATCTCACTTGATCCTCACGAGGAAACTATGGTTCAGAGAGTGAATAGAAGAATTGGGTCCAAAATCTAGACCCTCTAACTCCAGCCCTGTCTGCTTTCCATTGCACATGACTGACTCTTGCCAATGAAATATTGAAAGACATTTGTTAATCCATAAAAATCATTTGAAAATGTACTGACACTACACATCCCTTAAACTATGGGTGCACAGGTGAGATATTGTACTTTCACTCAATGTTTATTATAATTGGGCTAATTATAATGTGATGCCATTTACTAGGTGAATAGTTCATGATGTAATTGGAAGCTTCATGTTTATCTGTTGAAATGGCACAGAGTTATCTATGACAAAGTTCTTCAGTTCTGCCAGATAGATCTGTAAACAATTGAACAAACTTTATTTTTTTGGTTTCTAAATAACTCAGGTAAATCAGACACTTGGGGAGACATAGCTATATTGAAAGAATGACTAAACAATCAGCTTGGGGACCTGGAGGGCAGATGTGCCTCCTATGTTCCTGACTGACACCCAGGGTCTGGAGAAAATCTAGAGCAACAAAGAAGTTGCAATACTGATGACATGGCAGTAGTTTTCACCTTTATATGTGATATTTTGTGTTGTTACTGGAATGGGATTTTAGAAAATATAAATTTCCTTCGTGTGTATATTGGGGAAAGTAGAGAAGAATCTGCTATTTCTCTGAATATTGTTTTGACTGAAGGCTGGACCTTGAAAATGTCAAAACATTAACAGTAGTACTTCTGTTCACTGAAGAGTTATGTTACATGAAGATAAAATGATTTTTTGTAAGTTGTTTTATTGTATTTTGTGTTGACATAAATAAACATGGTAATTTAAAGAGTACCTTAGATGGATGATAATTCCTTTTCTGTACTTGCTATAAAATCTTTTTCTTGGATTTCTGAGTTCCAGTGTGGCTGCTCTGACCACCTTGCTGATCTCAGTGTGGGGCCAAGCAGGAGAGTAAAGAGAGGCAGCCACCAAGACAGGAGACAGCAGGGAGTCTTATATATAGCATATGTAGACTGTTACATGTAAATGCTATAATTTACTTCATGGTTATAATACCCACATCAAGGGACCTTTTAAAACAAGCCTGGACATTATCTGTGTTTCGTAAAATCAAGTTCTTTGGGGTTAGTGCCATAGGATGAATTCTGGTGCCCCTGAAATTCATGTACTGAAGTGCTAACTCCTAGTACTTCAGAGTGTGAGTGCATTTGGAGATAAGGCCTGCAATAAAGAGGTACTTAAATTAAAATGAAATCATTGAACTGAGCATTAATCCAATATGGTGGGTGTCCTTATAATAGTAGACATTAGGACACAAATGGTCCTGGAGGAGAGAGCATGTGTAGATTCAGGGAGAAGACTGTTACATACAACACGAAGAAAGAATCCTCAGAATAAGCCAACCCAGCTAACACCGTGATCTGAGTCTGCAAGTCTCCAAAACTGTGAGAAAATTAATTCCTGTTGTTCCAGCCACCCATCAGTGGTAACTTTGTTAGGGCAGTCCCAGAAAACTAATAAGTCAGGTAGTGCTATTTTTCTAGTCTTTCATTTGGTAGATTCCATGGTGACAAGCTCATTTTCCAAATCAGGGAAAATCAGAGAGAAACTAAACATTCACAAAAGGAATCAACTTTTAAAAAGTCCTTTTCTTAGAAAAGCCACCTCTTACAAAAGGACTGGGAACATTAGGACAAGAGAGCTTATAACCAGAAACAAACTTTCTTAAAAAGGTCAGAAACCTAAAAATCCAGAAACTCTTCCCATTTTGAGTAGTACCATGAAAATCATTTTTGTCCTTAAATTTTTCACCAGTAAGATGGTGGCAATGCCTGTTTTTTTATGGCACCTATAACAATTCCTGTACCTAGTAGGATTTTAATAAATTGTCTTAATCAGCATTTATTGAGAGCCTAGTACATGCTGGACACAGTTCTAATGATTATGGATGTGGCAATGAACCACAAAGGCAGACCCAGTGTTTCCAAGAATTTCTGTGGGATTTGTAAATTTGTTGCGGACACCAAAGGTTGTGTGAGAGTTAAATCTGTGCCTTCTAGTGCCCAGGCATTCCCAGGGTCTAGTTCCAGGACAAGCTTATGGGATAACAAATGCTGGGGTGCCCATACTGCTCTCCTTTTGCTGGTTGTACAACCAAATGGGAAAAAATGGATGGTCAAGTTTTTCTGCCCTAGAGTGATTCAGAGGTTCCAGTTCAATTTGAGATTTCAATCAAGCCTTTGCAATTTCTAGATATGTGTTTTATGAGGAAACTTATTGCTCAAATAATATTTTTTTAGCCTGGAATGTATTTACCTCCAAGGTAAATAGAGTATGCATAGCAGTCAATCCTGTTTCAAGTCAACATCCAAAGACAGTGAATCATGAAACTCTATTGCTTGTCAATGACAGTTTGAAAAGTCCCTACATTTTTTTTCTTTTCTTTTTTTTAAAGATTTATTTATTTATGTATACAAGAACTGGGGTACGGCCAGAGGTGTGGAGGTTGAGAGGATTCACGAGAGATGGAGTGGGGAACAGAACAGGCGAATTGACTGAAATACACTGCTGAGGGGAGCAGCGGGCGAGTCAGGAGAGGTCTGCTGTGCCAGGCGGTAGCTCCCTGGCTGGGGATTGAACTCATGCTGCAGTGGCAGATAGCTTCATAGGTTGCATCTTAACCTCTTGTGCCACCGGGGAGGCCCCCTATATTTTTTTTTTAAAGATTTATTTTTACTTATTTATATAAGCACTGGTTACAGTCAGAAGCACGGGAGGGTGAGAGAATTCACCAGAGCCAGAGTGGGGAACAGAACAGACAGACCCACGAAATACACTGCTGAGGGGAGCAGCGGGCACGGCAGGAGAGGTCTGTCGCGCCATGTGGGACCCTCACCGGCGGCCGGGGATGGAACCAGCGCTGCAGAGGCTGCAAGCAGCTTCGCAGCCCAGTGCTCAACTGCTGCGCCACCAGGGGAGGCCCCCAACTGGTTTTGCTATACTTAGAATAGGGATGTGTGTATGTATGTGCATACACATATACATGCCCACACTTACTTATTCCTTCCTTATTTTTAGTAGATTTATTTGTATTTATTACTTATTTATATCTTTGCTATTTAATATATGTATCTTACTGAATACAGCTATTCTTTTAATAGATGTCTCTATTATTTCTTTCTCATGTTAATATATGTATCTTACCAGCATTAAATAAAAACAGATGAGACCAACTGTTCCAAGTGCTTTGATTATGCTTTCTCATCCAGACCAAGCTCATACCATCCTATGGTGGGAGTGTATTGTTAGTTTCCCCTATTTTTTGGATGAGGAAACTGAGGCACACAAATGTTAAATAACTTGTGCAGATTTCACATCCAGCAAGCAAACTTTGAAACCAGTATTTGAACTCATACAATCTGGATCCTAAATCCATGTTCTTAACTATTATGTTATACAGTCAAGTAAATACCACTTAGTAATATTATTACTAAAGAAATAATAGTGACAACAGGTCATTATTTTCTGCTATAACCAGAATTATGCAAAGCATATTATATATGTATTCACATTTAGTCCTTGAGAACTGGTATGGTTTGCACACATTTCTAAGAGGGAAACTGCTACTCAGAAAACTGAGATTTGCCAAGAGTTATAAATGTCAAGGGCTGGACTTGGACCTGAGCACATTTCACTCCAAAGTCTTCAGTCTAAACAATGCTTTATTGAAAGTCACTAACAGGCTCACCTTTGGCCCTGCCCTTTCCTCTGTATGCAAAGGAAGGTCTTCCCACTAATCTGTCCAGATAAGATGTCTTAGCGTTGCTTTCCCAGATGTAGTAATAGATTTGCTGATCCAAGTAGGCTTAACTATGGGGTTATGATGAAATTTACTAGTAAAATAGAGGCCCTTTCAGGTCATTAGACTCTAATCAACCAAGTTAGTTAGCATGAGAATCAGAGGAGGGGCAGGCATATCTGGCTCAGTCCTCATTCTTGACAGCCCTGCCCACCACCCTGTAACTCAGACGCCTCAGAGGACCCCCACAATGCACACACGTGTGCAGTTCAACATCACAAGTTCTAGAGGGAACATATAGGTCATTTTGGAGTTTGCGGTCTTAGAATGTCAAGGAATCTCTTCTCAGCAGCAAAGACTTCCACATCCAAACAAGCATTTTCTGGAAATGCCCCTGTTTTATGTTCAGTGGGTGGAACTGTTCCTATAATATTCTGGCCCAGTGTGCACACTACGGGCCTCAGGACTCCCCTTCTCCCTGCAGGGCTGACACCAGTGGAAGCATCACCTGTGGGTGTTCATTCAGCACAGCAAAGGGGCTCTGCCTGCTTGACAAGCGAGAGAAGTTGGAGGGGAAAAGGTGATGGGCAAATGCCCCTCTTTGGTAGCTGATGATTAGAAGGGACGGACAGGAGTGGGGGTGGGGGTGATGGTGATGGATAATAGAGCCAAAAAACAGTGATGACTGTGGCATGAGAGATTCTCCAATATGGGAATTCTGAAGCTATTGTCTTTCTCCACCCCCCCACCCCGCCACCCAAACAAATTAATGACCATTTTTTAATTTTTCTTTTAAAAGTTCTTTTTAGTCTACATTGTATAAATGTCCTGGAATTCAAGTTATGGCCTTTATTAAATGTCCTACAAAAAATACACATTAATGCTACTAATAAATTTAACAGTGATTTCCTATCTTTTCCCCTTTGATTGTAAATTATTTTGTTCCATACTTTGCTTAAAACTCTGTCTCCTTTATTTGTTTAGTCATCTCCTTCTATAAAGACTACATTCCCTACAGAATGCTATTACTTTTATAAACAATGAAATGGAATAATAAAAATTAAAATTAAGTAGATTAGCCATGAAATGCATTTTGCATGGTTTTAGTATATTACATACATATTTTATCAATTTCAAGTAGTGTGTCAGACTTCAGAAATCTTTTTACTAAGAAGGTGGAATTGGAGAAGAAATATGAATAAAAGAAGATTGAAAACAGTGAGCATAATAAAAGATAAGAATTTGTCACAAAGGCAGAAAAGAATATACAATGTTTTTCTCTGAGGCTTTCTTAGTCATGTCCATTGTTTAATTCAATCAAATCTTATATTCATTTTAAGAAATAACATCTTTAAAGACATGTTTAAATGAAATTCTATGATTCATTCAAAAACCTGACAGTAGTTTCAGCTCCAGATGGACACAGAAAAAAACATACAATACAGTTGGTTTTTTTTTTAAAGATTTATTTACTTATGCATACAAGAGCTGGGGCACAGGCCAGATGCCGAGGGTGAGAGGCCAGATATCACCAGAGACAGAGTGGGGAACAGAACAGGCAGACTGACTGAAATACACTGCTGAGGGGAACAGTGGGTGAGACAGGAGAGGTCTGTCTCGCCATGGGGGTTGCTCTCTGGCTGGCCAGGGATCAAACTTATGCTGCAGAGGCTGCGGATTGCTTCATTGTGCGGTGCTTAACCCCTTGCGCCACCAGGGACGCCCCAGTATAGTTTTTACGCATAGTTGCAGATCAACCTTCAAGTATACAAAGTTACCATTTAACATGGTAAGCTTAGATTTAGGGAGTAACAGGATGTGAATATTTATTGCTAGTTGTGTCTTAACTTCACTTACTGAGAAGTTCTATCAGCAAGAACAATCTGAGAGATGCCACTGTACTCAGTTTGGTTCTGTTATATCACTACTGGCTGTCATCTCACCTATTTCCTAGGATTATTGTGAGAATTAAAAGAAATAACATTAAAATATTTTACATACATTCTCAATAAATTTTCAGCAAGTGGTAGCTGTATTCATTAACTGAGGAGCATCTCCAACAATCACCATCTGAGTAAAAAAGCAGAATATCCTAGGTTGGGGTCTACATATGATTGGAGAAACAGGGAAGGGAGGAGGTTAAAACAGAAGACAAATTTAAATGAAGAACAATGAAAAAAATAGCATAGAAACATCTCTAATGCCATCAGTTAGATAACTCAGATCAAGGGTCAAATTGTAATGAGAATGCTGGTTCTAGGTAATTATGGTGACAGTTTTCTTAAACCAGTCCTTAAAAGGATTCTATATAAACTGAAGTCTGACCTATGACAATGTTGGGGTGGTGGGGGCAAGCATTTCTACCGTTGAAAAGAGTGGAACACAGAGGGCCTCCCTGGTGGCACAGGGGGTTGAGCGCAGCACTGTGACCCTGTCCGCAGCCTTTGCACCACGAGTTCGATCCCTGGCCGGCTGGGGAGTAACCCACATGGCGCAGCTGACTTCTCCTGTCTGGCCTGCTGCTCCCCTCAGCAGTGTGTTTCCGTACATCTGCCTGTTCTGCTCCCCGCTCTCTCTGGTGGATCTTCTCACCAACCCCACCACCACTAATCGCGACTCTGGCCTGTACCCCACTTCTAGAAAAGAAAAGAGGAAAGAAAAGAGGAAAGAAAAGGAAAGAGGAAAGGAAAGGAAAAGAAAAGGAAAAAGGAAAGGGAAGGGAAGGGGAGGGGAGGGGAGGGGAGGGGAGGGGAGAGGAGGGGAGGGGAAGGGAGGGGAGGGAAGGGAAGGGAAGGGTGGAACACAGAACAGAGCTCCTGCTTCCACGTGAGAAAGAAGGATGGGCTCTGCTGGGTCAGAAGGCGGAGCTCCCCGCTGTGGCAGGATTTGAGTAATAGAGGCAGAAAGGTGCCCGCCTGGGCTGCAGGCTCAGCGGAAACCTGGAGACAGGCAGGCCCCCCCCACCTCTCCGCCCAAGAATGCAGTGGGAGAAAGGAGGCTCAGGTGAGAGCTGGGGGCAGGTCCTCAGCTCAGCAGTGGGCTGTGGAGCAGCATTCTGGGCCTGGGCCTGGGCCAGGTGCCTGGAAGCAGCTGTGGAGGCAGCTGCTGAGGGAGCACCCGACGATGAGGTGCATGAGGGCATGGAAGGTTGCCCCCTGAGAATCCCAGATATTAGAGGTGAGTGTGGATCTCAGAAGGGGTGCTTACGTCTTCTAGGCACCATAGTGAGAATTTTAACTAACAACATTCAGAATGTTAAAAAGACTTCATTCATTCCTACTGGGTGCTGACAATTGAAAAGGCTTGGGACTTAAAGGATAGGGATATTTGGTAGAGTAAACACAGGAAAAACAAACTAAAGCAATGTTTCTCAAATTAACATTTGAGGTCATTGCTCAGTTCTAAGAATAATTTCACAATAATGTATCTTACTCAGTCCTTTCCCAGCCTGCCCTCCCAGAGGAACAGTCCACAAAACAAATCACAGGCATTTCTGAGAAATAGGAAGACAGTGGGAAAACTGGAAGGAAGAAGGGAGAAATAATGTAGGTTGTGAGGACCTACAGGCAAAATTAAGAACGCAGGTGGGAACAAAGTCACAATTATTTATGATAAATAACAAACACAGTGACAGATTTGTTTTTCAAGAAGCTAACAAGTCAAAACCAGTTGAGATTTGGGCTTAGCCTTTCTTAAAAATAATTGCTGTTACTAACAAACAGGAATATGCCTGAATAGAAAGCACAAGCCAAAACAGAAAAATCTGGTAAGAGCCTTTCTGTAGCTGACATAGATGACTCACACAATCCCTCAGGGAATAAATGAAAGACAAAGGACCAGGAGGAGTATTTGATCACAGTGGAGGGAATAACTGTAGAGTCCCACCAAATTGCCTAGGTGACTTGGTATAAGCACATAACCATGGCAGACATTTACCCAGCCCACAAAGGGGAAGCGTCCCTTCTGCAGAACTAGAAATTAAAGTACACTGGAGACAAGATAGTAAAAATTAGTGTGGATTGAGGTGATTACCCCTTGCAATAATAACCCAAGAAAAATCCTATTGTAGGAACTTGCCTGGTTTGTTTCCACTTTGAATAAATGATACAGGAAGATATAGCCTCAAATAGAAATGAAGACAACTAGAGTAGAGCTAGAATGTGATGTCTATAAAGAAGTCACAAAAGAATAGGTGGTATTTTCTACTGCATAGGCTGAGGAAGACAATATAAATGGAAGACAAATAGTGTTCATGGAGCCTAGGAAAAACTGGCCAGTGTTTTTACTGCTTGAGGATAAATGGGAAGTGTCCCACTTTCCAACTTGAATGTCTAATGTAGACACTTATCCTTCAAATACAATTTCTGTGAAATTGGATGCTACAACCATTTATCATGTGACTGTGAGTCTGGAATGTTCTCCTATAAAGCAGACATTTTATCCCAGTGACTTCAGTATTACACTTCTAAAGATTTTACATTTGGCTATTCAGATTTGGTTGGTTGGTTTGTTATTTAAGTTCACACACATTCCACAACTATTCCTTGGGACAAACCAAGTAGAGACAAAAGACATTTTAAAATGTTGTAATTCCTTATGCAATTTTTTATTTACTGCCTTCCTCCTACCTAAAATCAATTTGAAGGTCAAAGGCAATGTAAAGCAATATTTTAAGGATAAGATATCCTTAAAAAAAAAGAGAGAGGGGCCTCCCTGGTGGCACAGGCGGTTGAGCGCAGCGCTGTGAAGTTGTCCACAGCCTCTGCAGCGCAGGTTCGATCCTGGCCAGCCAGTGAGATACCCACATGGTGCAGCAGACTTCTCCTGTCTCACCCACTGCTCACCCACAGCAGTGTATTTCAGTCAATCTGCCTGTTCTGGCCCCTGCTCTGTCTCTGGTGAATCCTCTCACCCTCCTGCACATCTGGCCTGTACCCCGGTTCTTGTATAAATAAATTTTAAAAGAGAGAGAGAGAGGGATGAGGCTTCTCCTCCTAAAAAAAATGGAGTAATAAGAGCAGATTTAGCATTCTACCTGTAACAGCAAGGACAGACTACATGAAACTGGTTTTCAAGACAGTGACATCAGTCATCAAAGGACAGTCGATCCTTGAGAGGAAACAAACACGGCGAATTCTACAATAGTCCCAGCTATTCTGACATTTGCAGAATATTCTACCCAACAACAGCAAAAGACATGCTCTTTTCAAGGACACTAGAGACATTTAGTAAAATAGACCATTCCAGATCATAAAACAAATTTCAACAAATTTAAAAGAACTCAAGTCATATAAAGTATATTCTTTGGAATGAAAGAACATAATGAAATTTTATGAAAAAGCAAAAGCAAAAAGATATCAGGACAATCCCCCAAATATTTGGAAACTAAACAGCACACATCTAAGTAACCCACAGGTCAAAGAAGAACTCAAAATGAAAATTTGAAAACTTTGAAATGAATGAAAACACAATATATCTGAACATGTAGGAAGCCACTAAAACAACACTTAGGGGCAAATGTATAGAAATAAATGTCTACCTTAGAAAACAAAAAATCAATGACCTCAGCTTCTACTTTAAGAAATCAGAAAAAGAAGAAAAAATAAGGCCCAAGTTAGCAGAGGAAATAATAAACATCAAGGTAGAAATCAATGAAATAGGAAATAATAATAGAATAGAAAAAAATCAATGCCAACAGAAGTTTCCTTGAGAAGATAAATAAAACTGATAAACCTCTAGTCAAGTTGAACATGATAATACTATGAAAAAAATTATTCTTATCAATTATATGAAATGGAAAATTTCCTTGAAGGACAAGAACTACCAAGTTTGCTCAAGAAAATCTGATAATCTGAATTTTCCTATAACTACAAAAAAAATTTTAACTAAAAACCTTCCCAAAAGAAAATTTCAAACTCAAATGGCTTCACAGATGAATTCTAAACACTTAAGAGAGAAAAAATGCCACCATTTCTGCACAAACTATTCCAGAAAACTGAAGAGAAAGGAATATCTCCCCAATCATTCTTTGAACCAACAGCAATCAGATATCAAAATCAGACAAAACATCGTAAGAAAACCGAAGGTCAATATCCCTCATGAATATAATAAAAAAAAAAAACTAAACAAAATGCTAGTAATCAAATCAATCAATATATAAAATGAAAAATGTGTCATGATTAAATGGGGTTTATGGGAAAATGCAGTTTATTTAACATGCAAAAAAATCAATAAAGTAATTCACCATATTAACAAAGAAGAAAAGTCATACATTTGCCTTCTAAATGCAGAAAAAGTATTTGACCATATACAACATGTATTCATGGTGAAATCTCCCATCAAATTAGGAATAGAAGGAAATCTCCTCATGCTGATAATAGACACTAATCAAAACCCTACAGTTAACATCATAAAATTAATAGTGAAAAACTGAATGCTTTTCATCTAAGATCAAGATGAGAATAGGAACAAGTAAAGGATACCCACTCTTATCACTTCTATTCAATATACTCTTCTAGTATTAGAGTATCTTTCCAGTGGAATAAGGTAAGAAATAAAAGACATTCAGATTAGAAAGGAATAAATGCCCATTCAGTCACAGCTGACATCATCATCTATACCAAAATGCCAGCAGAGTCACAAAAATGTTGTAGAATTAATAAGTGAGTTTAGCAAGATTGTAGGATAAGAGATCAATATACAAAAATAAATAGTACTATGTAGTTTTAGCACTAAACAATTAAAAATTGTAACTAAATTAATGCTATTTACAATGGCAAAATACCAATACATTAAAAACTACCAAACATTGTTGAGAATGTTAAAGATCTAAATAAACAGATAACCATTCCTTTGTTATGGGTTAGAAGACTCAACTTTGTCAAGATGTCCATTCTCTGCAAATTGATTGATAGATACAACACAACCCAGTCAAAATCCCAGTAGGGTTTTTAGAAATTGACAAAGTAGCTCTTAAATTAAAATTAGATTACCAAAACAACTTTGAAAGAGAAGAACAAAACTGGAGGACTAATACTACCTGATTTCAAGACTTGTAATAATACTACCGTACTAGTATAAACACACGAAAAAGCAGCTCTAAGGAACAAAAGAGAAAATCCAGAAACAGACATATGAGACAAACAATTTTTTTGATCAGAGTGCAAAGGCAATTCAGTGGAGAAAGTTTAATTCAATAAATGTGCTGGGAAAATTGGACATTCTTATCTTTAAAAAATGAAGCTTACAACATAAATATTAAGTCAAAATTGACAATAGACCTAAAAATAAATTCTTAAAATGTAAACTATTTAAGACATATCTAGGAAATTAATACACTTCCCAATGCTCGATGAGGATTCTTTTACATTTTAGCAATTCTAATAGAAGTAGTGTTTCTTTGTGGCATAAATTTCCATTTCTCATATAAAATGATGACTATCATTAATAAGTATGTATAGTTAAATTCAACTCATCAATCACTTCAGTAAACTGGCAGGATACAAAACCAACACACAAAAGTCAGTAGCCTTCCTATACACAAACAATAAATCTGAAGAAGAAGAAATTAAAAAAAATCCCTTTTATTATCAAAATAAAAAAATCAAATATTTGGGAATAAATCTAACAAAAGAGGTAAAGGACCTATACAAAGAAAACTATAAAACACTGTTAAAAGAAATAGAAGAAGACACAAAGAAATGGAAAGACATCCCCTGCTCATGGACTGGAAGAATAAATGTTATTAAAATGGCCATCCTACCAAAAGCAACATACAGATTCAATGCTATTCCAATCAAAATTTCAATGTCATTCTTTCAAAGAAATAGAACAATTATTGATGAAATTCATATGGAATCACAAAAAACCCCGAATAGCCAAAGCTCTACTGAAAAAAAAAGAAGGGAATGGAGGCATCACACTCCCAGACTTCAAACTATACTACAAAGCCATAATCAGCAAAACCGCATGGTATTGGAACAAGAACAGACATACAGACCAATGGAATCGAATAGAAAATCCAGAAATAAATCCACAGATTTATGGTCAACTAATCTTTGACAAAGGAGCAAAGACTATGCATTGGAGCAAAGAAAGTTTGTTCAATAAATGGTGCTGGGAAAACTGGGTCACTACATGCAAAAGAATGAAGCTTGACCACTACCTCACACCATACACAAAAATCAACTCAAAATGGATTAAAGAACTAGACATAAGACCTGAAACCATAAAATACATAGAAGGAAATATAGGCAAAACACTACGTGATATGCACATCAAAGACATCTTTACAGACACATCACCCAAAGCAGTGATAGTGAAGGCAAAGATAAACAGCTGGGACTACATCAAATTAAAGAGCTTCTGCACAGCAAAAGAGACAATAACAAAAACAAAGAGAAACCCCACCAACTGGGAGAGAGAACATTTTTGCACACAACACTAATGATAAAGGACTGATCACAAAAATCTGCAAAGAGCTGATGAGACTCAACAACAACATAGAAAATAATCCAGTCAAAAAATGGTCAGAAGAGCTAAAAAGAAACTTCTCTGAAGAGGAAAATGCAAATGGCCAACAGGCATATGAAAAAATGTTCAACATCACTTGTAATCAGGGAAATGCAAATCAAAAGTACCATGAGATACCATCTCACACCAGTGAGAATGGCACATATTAAAAAAACTAGCAACAACAAATGTTGGCGAGGGTGTGGAGAAAAAGGAACTCTTCTGCACTGTTGGTGGGCGTGCAAACTGGTTCAACCACTATGGAGAGCTGTGTGGAGATTTCTGGACCTACTAAACATAGAGCTTCCATATGATCCAGCAATTCCACTCCTAGGTATTTGCCCAAAGGACACAGAAACATCAATTCCAAAGAGCACCTGCACCCCTATGTTTATAGCAGCACTATTTACAATAGCTAAGCTTTGGAAACAGCCCAAATGCCCAAAAATGGATGACTGGATCAAGAAGATGTGGTACATATATACCATGGAATATTATTCAGCATTCAAAAAAGATAAACACATGCATTTTGCAGCAACATGGATGGTGCTGGAAGGGATCATGCTCAGCAAAATAAGCCAGAAAGAAAAAGAAAAATACCGGATGGTCTCACTCATAGCAGGAATCTAGAAAACTTAAATAAGGGACTAGGAAAATGAATAACTATAAGAAAGTGAAAATCAAAATAACAAAAAACTATGAACCAGAGACACTCTATGGGGGGTAGAGGGCGGGAGGGGAGGGATTGGGGTCAGAATGGGAGGGTTGCAATTGTATGGGGAATATAAAAATAAAATTTAAAAAAAAAATAAACTGGAAAAAAAAAGTATGTATAGTTAATAAGTATATATACTTGATGTTTACCAAGAGATTAGATCTTAAATGTTCTCACATATAAAAAGATATAAAAAGATAACTGTGAGTTGCTGGATTTGTTAATTAACTTGACTGTGGTAATATCAAATCAACATTATTGTTCTATAGGTTAGGTTAGGCAGACTCTTCATTTCAAAAGAATGATTATAAACGAACAAATGTATAAAGCTTTAGGACTTCACCTAAAACTTCTCATCAAAAGACTACATTAAGAGAATGGAAAAATAATCTCAGATTAGGAGGAAATATTTGCAAATTATATATAATTATATAAAGAACTTATATCAGGAAATATAAAGAATCTCAAAATTAATTAATAACAAAACAATCCAATTAAAAAAGAGGCAAAATATTTGAGCAGGTCAATAAAGAAGAAATAAATATATCAAAAAACACATGAAATGAATTTTAGCATCATTAGTCATTAGAGAAATGAAAATTTGTTTTCTTTTTCTATTGAGTAATAATTCACAAATTAAATTATATCTATTTAAACTATATAACATGTGGTTTCCTGGCAACCTTTGGCATTCCTTAACCTGTCAATTCAACATGCCAATCTCATCACCCCATCAACACTTGT
Organism: Talpa occidentalis; assembly: GCF_014898055.3. NCBI lineage: Eukaryota > Metazoa > Chordata > Mammalia > Eulipotyphla > Talpidae > Talpa > Talpa occidentalis. Next base: position 92,837,028 of record NW_023603184.1, on the reverse strand, counting down.
GTGTGTGTATAACTTTGTGTCCAAATGTCTCATTTTTATAAGGACACCAGTCACAATGACCTCTTCTGAACTTTATCATCCATAAAGACTTTCTTTTTTTAATCAAATTTCATTGATTTGCCATTCATTTACAGAACTATAACAATGTTGGGAGTACAACTTCATATCTCAACATATGCATATGCTTCACTCACCATCCACCAAAGCTCTAGGGTCAATACACTATCACATTTTACCCTACATCCCCTCATTCCTCTTCCTCCCAGCCCTCTGAATACCACTTTATTTTTCAAATTCTAAGAATTATTTTTGTAGTGTTGTGCCACTTTGTTTTCTTTGTTTTTTTTTATATACCACAAATAAGTGATTTGTAATTGTCTTTCACTTTCTGATTTATTTCAGTTAGCATAAACAGCTCAAGATCCATCCATTTTGTCCCATATTTCATCTTTTTTAACAGCTGAGTAATATTCCATTAAGTATATATAAACTACAATTTTGCAAAGACCTTATTTTCAAAGAAGGTCACATTCACAGGTGCTGGAGATGAGAACTTCAACATCTTTGGGGAGGGTGCAACTCAGCTCACAACACCAAAGATACAACGGAACTGGAATTCTTACATACTATTGTGGGAACCACTTAGGAAAACAATTCAGCAGTTTATTAAAGTTAAATGTATAATGATGATATCATTCAGTTATTCCACTCAAAAGTATTTAAGAAAGATTAAAATTTCTTTCCCTCCAAGGTTTGTACATGAATATTCATAGAAAATAACATATAATAGCACGAAACAGGAAATAACCCAAATAGCCATCAAAAAGTAAATGGATAAACAGGTGGTGGTATACACATACAATGGAATGTTACTCAGCATTAAAAATAAGTGAACTATTGAATGAAGCTTGACCACTACCTCACACCATACACAAAAATCAACTCAAAATGGATTAAAGAACTAGACATAAGACCTGAAACCATAAAATATATAGAAGGAAATATAGGCGAAACACTACGTGATTTGCACATCAAAGACATCTTTACAGACACATCACCCAAAGCAGTGATAGTAAAGGCAAAGATAAACAGCTGGGACTACATCAAATTAAAGAGCTTCTGCACAGCAAAAGAGACAATAACAAAAACAAAGAGAAACCCCACCAACTGGGAGAACATTTTTGCACCCAACACTAATGATAAAGGACTGATCACAAAAATCTGCAAAGAGCTGATGAGACTCAACAACAACAAAGAAAATAATCCAGTCAAAAAATGGGCAGAAGAGCTAAAAAGAAACTTCTCTGAAGAGGAAAATGCAAATGGCCAACAGGCTTATGAAAAAATGTTCAACATCACTTGTCATCAGGGAAATGCAAATCAAAAGTACCATGAGATACCATCTCACACCAGTGAGAATGGCACATATTAAAAAAACTAGCAACAACAAATGTTGGCGAGGGTGTGGAGAAAAAGGAACTCTTCTGCACTGTTGGTGGGAGTGCAAACTGGTCCAACCACTGTGGAGAGCTGTGTGGAGATTTCTGGACCTACTAAACATAGAGCTTCCATATGATCCAGCAATTCCACTCCTAGGTATTTGCCCAAAGGACACAGAAACATCAATTCCAAAGAGCACCTGCACCCCTATGTTTATAGCAGCACTGTTTACAATAGCTAAGCTTTGGAAACAACCCAAATGCCCCAAAATAGATGACTGGATCAAGAAGATATGGTACATATATACCATGGAATATTACTCAGCATTCAAAAAAGATAAACACATGCAATTTGCAGCAACATGGATGGCGCTGGAAGGGATCATGCTCAGCGAAATAAGCCAAAAAGAAAAAGAAAAATACCGGATGGTCTCACTCATAGCAGGAATCTAGAAAACTTAAATAAGGGACCAGGAAAACGAATAACTATAAGAAAGTGAAAATCAAAATCAACAAAAAACTACGAACCAGAGACACTTTTAGGGGGGCAGGGGTGGGAGGGGAGGGACTGGGGTCAGAATGGGGGGCTGCAATTGTATGGGGAATATAAAAATAAAATTTATTATTAAAAAAAAAAAGTGAACTATTAATACATGCAACAATATGGCTATGCTTCCAAAAACTTTTCTGAGAGAAAGAAACCAGACCAAAAGAAAAGCACATGCTATGGGCCTCCCTGGTGGCACAAGAGGTTAAGTCACAGCCTATAAAGCTATCCACAGCCACTGCAGCACGAGTTCAATCCCTGGCTGGCTAGGTTGCTACCCACATGGCACAGCAGACCTCTCCTGACTCGCCTGCTGGTCCCCCTGGCAGTGTATTTCAGTCAGTCTGCCTGTTCTGTTCTCCACTCTGTCTCTGGTGAATCCTCTCACCCTTCCACCTAGGCCTGTACTCCAGTTCTTGTATGCATAAATAAATAAATTTTTAAACAAACAAAAAGGAAAGTACATGTTGTATGATCTCATGTATATAAAATCCTGAATTATAACCTAATCTATAGTGACAGAAAGCAGACTAATAGATGACTGGGTACAGGATGGGTAGGAGAGAAGGCCTACTATGGAACATAGTGAAATTTGTAGGAGCGATAGATATATTCACCATCTTGATATGATAGGATAATGATCTTGTGGGCATACAAAATGTCAAAATTCTCAAATTTTACCTGTTAAATTTTTATAGTTTATTGCTTATTAGTTTTATCTCAAAGCTACAACAAAGGTCTTTTATAATTTTATATTTCACTGGATTCACTAGGAATATAGTAAAAATATTATTTAATCCATCTATTTTATTACAAAAGATTGAGGTTTCTAACCTTCTATTAAAAATTGTTTCCTCTATAAGAAAGAAAATATCAAAATCAACAAACAACTATGAACCAGAGACACTCTATGGGGGGTGGGGGGCGGGGTCAAAATAAGGGGGTCGTAATTGTATGGGGAATATAAAAAATAAAGTTTAAATAAAATGTGAAAAAAAATGTTTTCTCCTAGTAACAGATTGTAAATAAAGCCTTTACAGCAACAAAAAGTAATAAAACTATATACTGATTTATAGACATATGCAAGGAAAAAAGATAGTTATATTCATGGATTCCTGGTCATTTAACCCTCCATATCTTCTACCCCTTTTATAAAATTCACACATTTCACAACACTGCGATTTCTGTTTTAGCCTAGGGAAAAAGTCAAGCTATAGGAAACTAATTATCACACCTTGGTTGATTCCTAGAACTATCAATATATATAAACTATGCTTGCTGATTTCCTAGTGCTCTGCTCAGTTAGGTCTGCAGAACTTCCAGAAATCTACGCTGTACTTTAATATTTAACCAGTTCAACCTAAGAAGGATAGGGAAAGACCTTTGTCTTTTAACAAAGACAAAGTGTCTTTCTTTGAGAGCCCCATGACTATCTCACATCAAAGCCCCATTATCTCCTCTACCCTGAGCGGTAGCATTTTGAATTGGTTTGGTAATAAGACTTGACAAAATCTCCAATCCTCCAAGCATGCACAATAAGACAAATATGAGCATCCAGGTTCTTTGTCCCCAATCCATTAGGGTTATTTTCCTTTAGGCCCCTCCGTGACTATAGCTATATGTCTAGAGGCCCTAACTAATCCTGTTATTTGCTTCACATTATTTCTTATCTTACAATAACACTGCAAGTTAGGTTCTTACTGTCCCTCAATGAAGAGAGGAAATTCAATAAGATTATGTAATTTGACCAAAGTAACACAGCTAAGAAATAATGGAAGAAGGAAGTTTAATCCATCAGTTCTACTCTGTTCTCATCCACCTCCTCCTTCTCTCCGAATCAACTCCTTCTGATACGGTTAGGGGGAAAGGATGTCCTGAGCAAACTCCATACAGGCTTTGTGGACTCCACCCCCTCGACACTGGGAACTACAAATCATCATCAGCAAAGGGAAGGTTGCGAGGACCTGAGGACGGAGTTAGGCAACTAGGCTCTCCGTTTGAGTATTTAACTGGCCATGTGGCCGGGGGCTGCCCTCTTGGCTATGCGGTGTGCTCGTTTTTTTTGCCAGCTTGACGGGTCATTGGGATTCCAGTTCAGCAGAACAGGTAGGACGCATTAACGAAATTATCTCCCTCTTTTTCTCCCTGAGTTATTCATTTCCCCTTCCCTTGTGAATAAACCTTTTATCAACCTTTTGTGTGTGTCTGCAGTTTAGCATTAATAAGTCCCCTTTAAGCGCGTGGGTGAGGACCCACAGTCAGGCAACCTGTTTTATATCGGGGTTGCTCTGTAACAATACCAGGCAATAAGGGGCACTAAAACTGGCCAAGGACAGTGCCCAGATAGTTACCCTTCACGGTCTGAGTTCTTCACCCATGCACACAATTGCAAGACCACTCAGGTTCAGAGAATAATGGGATTTATATAATAATGGGATTTATACAAACAACGGGAAACAAAGGGTCACAAAGGCCACAAATGGCCCATTATCTCACCCAAAGGAGCATCCCGTGCTTTGAAGTCTGAGATGATGTCTCCCCGCCACTGAGTGCCTGGAGCACCTAAAAGTCAGATAATAGGCCAGGATCCAAGTCTGGAAGACAGCAGAATATACAACAGGAGACACTTACTGGAGGTGCCAAGATGTGCCAGCACAGCACCAGACAAGGAACATTGGAAAGAGCAGCTGCAGAAGCAAAATCCAACAAGGGGCCCACACTCACACTGCTCAGTGAGGTGCCCAGCTCCTGCCCTCCACCTTCCTTCCCCTCGGGACTATAACAGTAGCAAAGCTGGGAAAGGTTTCAGTCACTTGTCTACCTGCAAAGCCTCTGAACTTTTCACCTCTGAGGTTGGCTGCTGGAAGCCTCTCCACATCTTTCGGAGGCCCACAACAGCTTTCTGGAAGATCGGTGTGGTAGGGGCAGGAATCGCTGACCCTGGAATGTTTGAATCCGGGAAAATGCTGAAATCCCAAAAGTGCTGAATTCTGGAGGCTACTTCTGTAGTTCTTTCTATTTTCTATCATAGTCTCCACCCCCACTGATACTTTGTCCATATTTCACCTGGGGGTATTCATCCTCACCTGCGCTGCCCTCCAGGGTGTGCCACCGCTAACAGCCTTTGGCTTCAGCCCCCCCTTACACTTCAAAAATTGAATACACCCACAAACTCCTCTTCAATTTATCAGGGAGGTTCTTTGGATTAAATAAAAAGGTTTCAGCTACCCCTCTGTTTTGTCATTCTTTTTATTTAAAAGGAGTATTGGTGATTACAAAAACTAACACACCTTTCAAATATTAAATGGATAAACTATCTAAATTATTAGAAAGTAATTAAATAAATGTTCAATAAATATTGATTATAACTCACTTACAGGGAGAGGTCTTTAAGTTTTAGAAAATGTATAGACAGCCAAGGAAGCAAGACTAAGAAGGTTCTGGGGAAGCAATTTCCCAAATGGGTGGCCCCTAGAGTCAGGTCCTCCCCCATGACAGCCACCAACTCCTGTGATGGCTCACTACATCTTGCTCCTCCATCCCTTTTTTTGCAATTACATTCCTGTGTAACTACAACACAGCCAACCTGGAATTTACTTCATGTTTTGTTGCATTATTGAAACATTTAAAGTGTTTATTTAATGCAATATAAAGCAATGTGCTTAGATTTGGTGCACAATTTGTTTGTATTTACTTTAAGAAAAAAGCAACAAGGAAAAAGTTTATAAGTTTCTCCATCCCTTTTATAAAAGGTTGCAACTGAAAAAAGCAATCCCTTGTATGTACAATTGTTAGGGGGAAAAGGCGGTCCCAAAGCTAATTCCATACAGGCTTTGTGGACTCCACCCCCACCCCAGGTCAAAGCCAAAGACACTGGGAACTCCAAATCCCATCACCACCAAAGGGAAGGTGGCTGGGACCTGAGGGTGGGGTTAAGCAGCCAGGTGGATACAAAAGGCAGACACGTGGGCTTTGGGGGGCTCTCTCCATTTTGGGGCGCTCGGCCAGCGTGGAGCCTCCGGCCAGCTCTGGGAGTGACTTTGGGTTTCCAGGTCGTCGGATCAGGTAGGACGCATTAAAGACTTTATTTCCCTATTTTCTCCCTGAGTTGTACATTTTCCTTATTTCCTTTCCTCTTGTAAATAAACCTTTTATTAACCCTTTTGCGTGTGTCTGTAGTAGAGTATTCATAAGTCCCTTTAAAGCGCGCGGGTGAGGACCCACAGCCAGGAACCCGTTTAATATCGGGGTTGCTCTATAACACAATCATCAACCCTGAGTATTATACGAATTGTACTAGTAATTAGAATTTACCTAGATTCTAGTTGTAGGAGTTCTTTTAAAAATTTACAATCCTATCAAAAAAAATGATTTCAACAATTTGGGATGCTTGAATAGAAAAAAATATTCTTTCTATAGTGGTCAAGTATTAAAAAATAACCTTCACTGATTTACCTTTACCAAAAATAAGATGGGTTATTTTGACCCTCAAGAGCTCCAAAACGTAAATGAAATTCATATGAACTTTTATATATTTGGATTTTCCAAAACAAGATTCTAATGCAAGATGTACTGAACTTTCAGATGTCCATGAGCTAAAGAAAAAGGAATTAAATATAAACCCCAAAACTGAAGCTATTATAAAATCAGAAAGGAAATTTTACTACAGAGACCATTCTCCTCTCCTCCAACTAGAAACTTAATGTAGATTTACTTCCTTCTCATCTGCTGGACATTCCCTCTGGCCCTTCTCTCTATTCAGAACCCAACACAGTCTTTCAGTAGTTCCCCAACCTAGCCATAAATGAACACACCTTGAGAGCTTAAAAAACATTACTGATACCAATGTTCATTGTGTGACCAATAGAACCAGAGTTTCTGGGGAGGGAACATTCCTGATACCAATGTTCCTCGCTTTACCACTAGAACCAGAGTTTCTGGGGAGGGCAGTCTAAAGTATGCTGGCTTTTAAAAGCTCTCTAAGTGACCTTGACCACAAGAAGGGCTGAACATGACCAGGCCAGCTGAGGTTCAGAAAATGCACTGAGGAGAGTTCTCTTTCCTCTCACAACGAATGCCTTTTTGCATGTTTCTCCTGCACATCCTCAACAAAATTACCTGCAGGAAGCAGAAGGAAAGCATGAGTGTGCAGAAATTGGGCTCCACACAGTTGGGCAGACTTCAGACACCCCATACAAACCCAACCAAAACAGAAGCTCATCTGAAATTTCCAAGCGAGGAAGTTATTCTGGCTAAATACCACACACTGGGAAAGCTGTTAATTGAATTAAATTGATATTAATTGCTGTCTGGACTAAGGTGAAAAACTAGTTCATTAACTTACTACTGAATTTGGCCCTTAGCCCAGTGAATTTCCACTTCTTTTCAACCTTTAGTACTTCAATCTCCGTGGGTGTTGTTAGTTAAAATACCATGGTGCTGTTAAATCACAACATAGAGTAATATTTTGGACACACACAGAAGTGTTTAATAAATGGCTTGGAGAAAACTGCTAAAAATACATACTAAATGTGTTAGAAAACTCAGCATATCATATAAACCAATATCCTCTTTTATCTACAGTAGTTTTCTCTTAATGAGATTGCTTATTACATGAAGTTAATGAGTAACTAAGGGAAGGCTTTAACAATAAACCACTTAAACTGCATTAGCATCCTCATCAGCATATAATAAACGTTATAACATCTACCTTATAGTGTAACAGTTATGGGTATTATCTAAGAATCATACTTACCTTGCAGGAATACTCTCTGCTGCGTTATATGTGCTTTCCACGTATTATGTTATGGGCACTCTTACTAGCCCATTTCACAGAAAGGAAGCTAAGGATGAGGTACAATGACTTGGCACAGTCATAGAGCAAATTCCCACACAGGCCATCTGCCCTCTCAGCCACTACACCTTGACCAAAACCCGGCATATAGCAAACACTGCAAATGGCAGTTTCTAAGAAGAAACAAGGACAACCATATGGCTTTTCTGGCCATCCAGCCACAGAACAAATCAACACAGCAAATCCTTGCTTAATATTGCCAATGGGATCTTAGAAACTGTGACTTCAACAACATATAAAGCAATTAGTCTCACCACAGGCTAATTGACAAGAGTTAAGTTCCATCTGCATATTCCTGGTCACAAAAACATCACCAAACTTTGATGTAAAGACCCAAAGCTCTTCTAATATTAAATAATAATTTGCATTCATTCCTTTTCCAGTCTTCTTATTTCAGTTCATCATGCAGGTGACTGGAGCTTATTTGGCAGCTCAGTGTGCAAGGCAGAACCCAACCTGGACAGTGCACCCTTCCATGGCAGAGCCACTCACATTCCCATTTTCACTGACTCCCTCTGGGAGACCCACTGACTCCCTCTGGGAGACACACCAGTGAACCTAATGTACGCAACTTTGTGATGTGAGTGGAAACCAGAGCACATGGTAGAACCCACGTAGAACCCATGGGGAAAACATGCAGATCCCACACACAATGGCTCTCAGCCAGAATTCAGGTGCTTTTCTCTCAATGTTATAATGAAACATTGAACAAAATAACACTAGTCATGGACCTGTTGTCCTCATTCTTTGTTTACTACCAAAATATTATTTGTTTTAAATAATAACAGAGAAAAACAAAAACTACCTTTGCTGACTATGTACTGTCAGTCACTATTCTAAGTACTTTTCAGGTAGTAGCTCACTTAATCTCCATGACAAGTCAATGAAATGGAGTTATTATGATGCCAATTGTACAGATGAAATAACTGAGACATGGAGGTCAAGCAATTCACCCAAGTCACCCAACTTGTGCGTGACAAAGCCAGGATTTGAAACTGGGAGGCTGGTTCCACAGCTCTCTCTGCCTACTCTGTGTGCCAGTCTGTGAGCATGGCGCTAGATCCTGTGAAATCCCATGCAATTTCCTACTTTGCTCTTGCCAGTATCTTCAAATTCCTTGTATGTAACATCTTCATTAGGTAACATCAATATGGATAAAGCCTATGCCCACCTTCTCTCCATATGTATCTGGGCTGCTGAACATTGTTAAAGCATACCTGATACCCTATAAATGCATGGTCACTGGCCACACCTGGGTCCTTGGCAATGTCCAGATTTCTGGCTACATTTCCCCAGCAGCTCTGTAGACATTAATGCTAGTCTCACCTTTCCCTGACTCCACCTGTCCCCAATTCCTGCTTTCCCTTCATTCTCTATAGATCAGTTTCCCTGCTAGTTCACAGAGAAATCAGAATCTAGCAAATGAGAGAACTCTCATTCTACCTTCAGCTCTGCTCTCTCAACCTACACTCCTTGGACAATCACTTCTACTCCCTTGGCCTTAACTATAAGCCCCAGTGAGACCAAATCTATGTTCCCATTCTGTTTCTGACCTTGATATACCATATATGCAACTGCTCCCCAACTTCTCAACCTATATGTCCCATAACCCTCTTAACACATCCCAAACAGAAAACCTACTTCCACAAATTTGTTTCTTGGTGGATCAAACCACTAGGTCTGCCATCCTAGAAATGGGACATCATTCTTGACAACTCCTCTTTCTCCCCAACAAACCCAATCAACACAAAGTCTTGATGATCCTTCCACTTAAACAACTCACAGTGTGTACTCAATTTTCCCAAATTATCATTGTCTCCACTCTAGTCCAGACAAATGATAGCTCTCTCTCCAAACTCCTGCAGCAGCTTCCTGGTCCTTATAAATTGCTTAGCAAAAATCTATCCCCCAGACTACAGCAAGGATGATCTCTTGAAAAATATAACACATAGGCGCGGCAGACCTCTCCTGTCTCGCCTGCTGCTCCCCTTAGCAGTGTATTTCATTCAGTCTGCCTGTTCTGTACCCTGCTCTGTCTCTGGTGAATCCTCTCACCCTCCCACACATCTGGCCTGTACCCTGGTTCTTGTATAAAAAAAGTAAATCTTTAAAAAAAAAAAAAAGAAAACGTAACACATAAAACTGGTCACAATGAAAGCTGTTAAAAGACTTCCTGTTTGCTTTAGCATAAGGATTTTTATTTTTATTTTTTAAAGATTTATTTATGCATACAAAAACTGGGCTGTAGACCAGAGATGGGGGTGTGTGAAAGGATTCACCAGAGACAGTAAGGAGCAGAACAGGCACATCTAGTGAAATACACTGCTGAGGGGAGCACAAGGTGAGACAAGAAAGGTCTGCTGCACCATGTGGGTAGGTCCCTGGCTGACCTGTGCTGCAGTGGCTGGCAGTAGCTTGATAGGGCTGTGTCTTTAACCCCTGTGCCACCAGGGAGGCCCCAGCATAAAGATTTTTAACACAATTTCTGTTCTAGCCTCAGTTTTCCTAGCACAAAACACAGTCTCTCACTACAAGAGTTTCTCAAGCACCTGTGTCCACTCTTTCCTCTATTCCCTCTGCCTGAAACATTTATCCATTTCCTCTTCACTCAGCTAAGCCTCCCACTGGACCCCCACTCCTATGCAGTCACTTGCCTGCTTTTTGTCATCACAGATTAGTCTACATTTTCCAGAATTTCATGTAAATGGAATCATAAAGGATGTAAATTTAAAAATCTTGTTTCCTTCACTTATTTTGAGGTACAATCATATTATTGCATATCTCAAAAGTTCATTCATTTTCATTACTAAGTAATATTCTATTGCATAAATATATCCAAATCTATTTATCCAATCAGCCCTTGAAAGGTATCTTAGTTGTTTCTAGTTTTGGGCTATTGCCAATAAAATTTCCATGGACATTCATATGAATGTATAAAACTTACATGACTGTATGCTTTTATTTTCTCTTGGTTAAATACCTGGGAGTAGAATAGCGGGATCATAGTATAATTGTACTTCATTGAATAGTGTCCACCAAAATTTACATCCATACCAAACCTAAGAAAGTGGTTTTTATTGATCAAAGGATCTTACAGATATGATTATGAAAAGCTCATACTAGATTAGGATGGGCCCTAAACTGAATGACTTCAGTCCTTACAAAATAGTCATATGAACACACCGAGAGATGTACAGAGAAGGCGGCCATGTGGTGACAGAGATTGTAGTGATGCAGGTACAAGGCAAGTAATGCCAAGGATTGTCAGCAATCCAGAAGCTAGGAGAGAGAGATGGAACAGAATCTCCCTCAGGCCCACAAGAAAGAACCAATTGTTCCAACATCTTCATTTTGGACTTCTCACCTGCAGAACTGTGAGAGAATAAATTCCTGTTGTTTTAAGTCACACAGTTTGTGGTCCTTTGTTGTGGCAGCTCTAGAAAAGTAAACAGTAGTTGTAGGGTGTACAACTTTTTTAGACTGCCAGATTATTTCACAATGTGTTTACACCATTTATATTCTTATTAGCAATGTATAAGAGTTTCAGTTCTTCCATAACCTTGCTAACACTTAGTCTTTTTAATTTTAACCATTCTAATAGTAGTAGTGTGAAATTGTGGTTTAAATTTGCATTTCCCTAATGCTGATGGTCTTGAAAATCATTTCATGTGTTTATTTTTTATCACCTGAATATCTTTTTTGGTGAAGTATCTGTTCAAATCTTTTGCCCATTTGTTATTTGTATTGTTTGTTTCCTCATTAATGAGTTTGAGAGCTCTTTGTATATTCTAGATACAAGCGCTTTATCAAATATTTGATATTCTTCTGCAAATACTTTGTCCTAATGGTGGTGTTTTGTTGTCTTTATTTCATTGCCTCAACCATATTTTTTGAAGCCAGATAAATAGTCAAGGTGCCAGTTGGGATGCTATTTTTTCTTAAAAGTGTCCGTGCCTCAAGCCTTGATAAGTGACTTCAAAGTACTTGTCAAGTTTCAGATACATTCTCACATCATGGCTTGCGCTGGTTAGTTGGTTGTCAGGTTACCTGTTTCTGTCTCCCCCTACACTCTAAACTCCGTGGTCATGGCAAGGACTCATCTGCTCTTTTCTATATTGTGTCCTCTGTACCAATACAAACAATGATAGAGGGGCTAGTGCTGTATATCACCTGTTTATTATCTGTTTATTTCTCCAGACTCACTGTCCATAATTCCTACCCTACTTACCGTTTGCTCTGGAAAGCTGACTCTTGCAGATGCCTTTTCTGCTGCTTCTAGCAGGGTCCAGCCAATGGGAAGAGATCAGAGGGGTATTTATTTAGTTGTGAGAAAAACAGGGACAGGTATATATTTTCTCAGCTTCCTCCCTGAGAGGATTCAGTTGGTAGTAATTAACTCTTCTGTGCTGTTGGGCATTCCTCATCCTATACGTGCAGTTCTCTTGCGCTCCTACAACCGGTCCCTTAATTCCTTCAGAGCTAGGTATAATACAGCAATACAGTTTCTAGCACCTTTTAGAAACTAGGTCTTCATGATCCTGTTTTGGTTCCCTTCACTCTGTCCATACCTTTGTAAATAATTCATTAAATCATTACTAAAATCAGAATCTCACCCATTCTTGCCGAGACCCTGATTCAGAGTACTCCAAGAATATACATCAATTTTGAACCTTATTCCAACCCATATATTGAGTTTTAAAATTCCCAGGTTTTTTTCACTGTTTTCATTTAACATAACTCAGATTTCTATTTTTTTTCTTAGATACTACATTCCATCAATTCCACTCCTTCCTTCTTTCCTTGATTCATTCAGCAAAACACTTTGAGGACGTGCTCAGTGACAGGAATGTGCTGACCAGAAGATTCTAAAAGAATCTTCCTAGTCAGTTCCTCAGGAACTCATTTTCAAATGAGAGATATAAATAATAATCCTATTTCAATATGATAAATTAAGCATAGAAAGAGGTACAAAGACCTGCAGGGACAGAGTTTTTTGCCTCTCTGCTCCTCACCGGGTCAGGAGACACAATTACACAAGGACATGCCCTGCAGGCCTTGCCTATGACCTGTTTTGTGCTGCTCTTTGCTGCTCGTTGCTGCCCCACATCCTCACAGCTCCCATAAACCAAAATTGATAACATACCAGACTCTGCTAAGCACATCACAGACATTACTGCATTTAATAGAGAAACCCTCTGAATCAAATATTACCAGATGTATTTTTACACAGAAGGAAACTGAGGCTAAGGGAAACTAAGAAGTGTGAGGTAAGTAGCAAAGCACCTTTTTAACCGACACTACCCTGCCTTATAAATCTGAAATGCACACAAGTTCGGGAGATGGAGAGGATCATTTCTTTCGAAGGATGACACACTCTTTGCTGTGGCTTTCCACTTCAGAGCTGCAATATTCAGGAAGAGATGAAAAACTAGCTCTTTTCAGAGTCTTCTAATCGTTGAATAGGAAATGTGGTGTCGGTAGGCCAGGAAGCTGTCATCACCATTCTTCATTACACTAATTGCTCTGAAGATGAAATATGTCTTGTTTCCCCTCTTTATCCTACTCATGTTCATAGCTGTGCTACCTTGGAATATTATTTGCTATGGTTCAGGGCTCTTCCCCCACCTCCATAACAGAGGATGAAACGGAAGCCCTTAGCTGGTAAATGTCTCACCAGATCCCACAGCCAGTGGGAGGCAGCCCAATGTCCCAATGAGTGACCCATTTTTGAGGGTGCCCCAATAGCTGCCCTTTGCTCCAGACCCACCTCCTCACTGCCTCCCATGCAAGCAATTCTCACTCCAACCTTCATAGTTTTCTCAAAACTTCTTCCCACCGCAGAATAGCCTCTTCTTCCCAATACCCAACACCCTGCCTGAACACATTTAACCCTGTATTTCATCACTCCAGGTCCTCCAGTTGCTCTCCTTTTTATTCCTACCACAGTGCTTCCCACCAAAGATGGACTTCAAATTGCACTTAGTCACCTACTAATGCTGTGTAGATTACATGCTGAGATGCTTCAACAGATGTTAGGTCACTTAGGCAAGACTGAATCATTTCACTTACTTTGGGGATATTCTCAGAACACACTGGCCCTGTGACAGTTCAAAGGCCACAGGAAAGATGATAAATACTTCATAGCTGAAGTCTGTCAAGTCTGATAGGCTGAAAGCATCCATTTTCTGCATGTTTTCAGACAGGGATGCTAACTTCTCCATTTAACAATATGAAATAGACTTAGTATACATGCTGGAAATCTTCACAACTTCTCAGTGGATCTCTTGCTTCAGTCACTTCTGCAGCAACCAGTCCTACACAGGCCTCTTTGAGGTTTCTTCTGGGGCAAACTGACAGCACCCTACCTCTGAGCATCCCATGCAACTATTGCTACCTGCTCCAGGGCTTCTTAGATGGCAAGGCGTGGGGCTATGTTTGTAGCTCACCACTGTGTGGAAGGGGGCAGAAGAAGCTTTAAATCAGTTTGACGTCTGGGATAGTGCAATTATGAATAAATATTTTCCCCTATTGTTCTCAGGGCAGAGTTCTGAGGCCCTTGAGCTTCCTTCAAGTCTGAGCATGTGGTGCTACTGCAGTAGTCAAGTCACTGGCTTTACCTTCTTCCCTGTTTCACTCAGATCTTCAATCCCACGGTCCTGCCAGGGATCTCATCCCAGGCTCTGCTTTCTGAAGAACCAGGCTAAGATAGTTTATTAGCCTGATTGGGCTACCATAATAAAATATTATAAACTGGGTAGTTTAAGCAACAGAAATTTAATCTCCCATTTATGGAGGTTAAAATCCAAGACCCCACAGGCTTCAGTTTTTGACAAGGTCACTCTTTCTATTGCAGATGGACCCTACTCTGTATCCTCACATGGTCTTCCTTGGTGCCTGAAGATGAGGAGAACCCTCTCTTTAAAGTCACCTCCTATCTAGCACCCAACCCTTAAAACCTCATCTAACCGTGACTCCTGAAAGTCCTATCTCTAAAAACAATCACCAGAGGAATAGGCGTGTAAGCACATTATCATGTAAATTTGTGAGGGGGGTAGCACCCACCGTTATGGTCTAGAGCAGACAATTATCACTCAACAATATTCATTTGGTTTTGACTAATAAGCAGCTGAAGAGAGCATGGTCCTGCAAGATCCGCCACCCCCCCCACACACACACTTTCATTTTTATTTATTAACTTATTTTTTGACCCCTTTTGATTTCTTTTTTTGTCTCATGTTTTTATGACTAAAAACATGACTAAAAAAACTAAAAAACATCTCCAAGGAGATGGAATGGGAAGGTTATTTTAAAAAGAGAAGGAACTCCCTAGTGGTAGAACTTTCAGGGAACTTTTGTGTTGAGGAGGGCGGAGACCCTGTAGCACCCCGGGGATTTCCAGGGGTCCGTGTTCCAGAGGAGGGCGTCCTGCGAGCTCTCAGAGCGCCTGGGCCCTCAGAGTAGCTCGGTTTACACTGAACTGGCGGTTGCAAAACCCGCATGTTTACCAGAATCCAGGAGGTTTACAAACCCAGATGTCAGACTTCCTGTCCCTGGGATTCTCAATTCCCACCCCCACCCCTAACCCCTACGGCCAGCCAGGGGAAGGAGAGAGAAAGTAGGACGCAGGAGGAGGTGCACGGGGCAGCTTCACCCCTCCTTTCTCTCCACCCCAAAGGGAGGAATTTCTGGGATGGGCAGATGGCCCAGCCCCTCTTCCTCCTCCTTCTCCAAGTGCGAATGGGTAGGGCAGGGAAAACCTCCGCGACTCGAGTCTCTCAGTCCAGAGCCCAGTGTGCCCACACACTGTGGCGATAGGAGTGCCTCGGGGGCTCAGGGGCGGTGAGGCCCCCAGGAGGGCTGGGTCGCCGAGGGGACTGCGGACTCGCCTCCCGCTGGGCAGTGCTGGGCGCTCGGGTTGCGGCGCGGGCACCCGCCTGCATGACCAGGGACACCCAAGGCGCCCAGTGGTTAGCGATGCTGCCGCCTCTGCTGCTGCTGCTGCTGCTCTGGGCGCCCCCGGGCTGCGCCGAGGGCTCAGCGAAGGCGCTGAGCCCTGAACGGGTCCTCGAGTGGCAGGGTGAGTGTCCCGCGGGTGAAGGGGCTAGATGGGCACGTCGGAGGCGGGGCTGGGGGGGTGGGGGTAGGTGGTCCAGGGAGAGGACGAAGGGGCGAAGCTAGGGGCGGGGCAGGGCAGAGAAGGCGAACCAGGTTTAGGGTGGCCGCGTTTCTGCGTTGCGAGAAATTCCTGAGGATGGAATGGTCCTGCACCCCACCCGCCAATGCACCCTCTCCCTCGTCCTGCAACCTCTTCTGCAGCGGGCGCAGAAGGGGCGGGGCCCGGGTTAGTCTGCAACTGCACTTGGCTTTGGCCTTGGATGGGCCAGGCACTGGAGAATATGAAACATTTCAAATATAAGTTCCCGAGGGGTGTTTATTTGGGACGACCACACATCAGATAAACGATGGCCAAATAAATGTCCCATTTTGTCCCCTCCCAAAGCTAGCGCTCTGAGTGAGCATGGCCACCTGTGGTCTGAGACCAGATCAGCTCTCTGCCCTCCACCACTCCAGGAAAGATAATTTAATCGTCTCTAATACTGCCTCTCAGACCAGAGCTGGAGAGGCACTTCAGTGGCCCAGATGAGCAGCATATTATCCAATCTGTTCCTCAGTTTCTCTGATCAGAAAAATAGAATTTGTGACATCTGTAGGATCACTAAGAATTAAATGAAATCGTCTGTAAGACACATGGCACCCAGGGAGTAGAAGTTCCTGCAAAGTCCCCTCTCCCTGGCCCCCTGCAACACGCATGAACACACCCATCAATCCAACCTTTATTGAGCACCTGCTGCACAGGACTCATGAAGGAGCTGTAAAGAGACATGAGGAGAGGCTGTCCAGGGGAGGCCCACATTCCGGAACAGCTGTATGAGCAGCCTCTGAGGAAGAGAAGGAAATTAAATAAACCAGGAGTCCCCCAGGCAGCCTCCATCCTCTTGCCTCTGGGGGATAAGTTTGAAGAGAAGGGGTAAAACAAGGTGTGACCAGTGTCTGTGTTCATTTTTTTTTCCTTCTTACTCATTATTTATACACTTTTGATGTTATCTTTTCTGGACTGTATTCTCTAGCTCTTCCAGCAGACTTCATCAGGGACAGATTGAATAATTCTTATTCTAAAATGGCCATAGATCAGAAACCTGTTGCATTCTTGGTCAGCTCAGTAAATATGCACCTGTGGATGCACAACTATCTTCACAAAGAATCTGTCATGCAGTGCATCACGTTTTAAAATGAATTTTGCTTGAACATTAGTTACCTAGAACAGGGTAACAACCTATGGGACAGAAATTTGAACCAAGCCACACAGCTGGTGATCCTCTGAGCCAGCATTAGCTTTGATGGGCTAATTCTCTCTATATGTAGTTGATCCAAATCCTAGCCTGAGAAAATTTCTAATTAGTGTCTTCTTAATCAGTAGTCAAGGACACTCTGAAATTAGACCTATCTGCTACCTCTCGTGTTAGGTGACAGTTTATATCTATGAAGGCATTTGACATAGTTGAGAGTCTTCAGATATGAAATGCTCCTACTGAGCATTTATAAAAACACAGATTGTGTGAGTGATAAGTCACCCACATCAGTGGAACTTTAAGGTTTTTTTATGTCTATACAAAGAAAAGTTGAACATCAGAAGCAGACTGAGACACTACCTACTCCAGTCATCTATTTGTAGATGTGGAAATTGAGGCACAGCCTGGGTGTTTTTAGACATGTTTTAAAGTATCTCGGTTTATCCCCATATTCACTGTGCAACATTGACTTCTGTTAGCTATAATTGTCATCCACAGAGCAACCAGGAGATAACATGCACCCATTTCAGTTCCGTATCCACTTATAAGGGATATATAATCATATCCTTTAATCATACATATGATTATGATCTGGGAAGGCAGAAAATATATAGTATTTTTCACCTAAATTATTTGATATGTATTATTTGATATGTAGCATTAATTGATCCAATATATTTTTATAAGCATCACAACCTGAGAAGATGATGGCCAGTATTGTGCTTTTTAATTATCAATAATTTTATATTCAAAATTCAGTAGCTACAGTGTCATATAATAGTTAAGTTTATGGACTCTGGAGCTAGACTGTCTGGGTTCAGATCACTTGGCTACCAGCTGTGTGACCTTGAGCAAGTTAATTAACCTCTCTGTGCCTTAGTTTTCTCATAGGTAAAAATGAAGATAATAACAGTACTTTGTGCAAGTGTTGCCCTTTTGTTTTAGTATTACCAGTGTGCCCTCTCCTTCTGATCAGCACAGACCATTCTAACTGGCTGACAGCCTTGCAATAATTGCTTGCTGCATGTGAACAACTCTGTAGTTGGCATGTCTGCAGCCTGTCTCCTCCTGTGATTGTCTATAAGGAAATTCACTGTGATTTTGGAATTTTAGCTCTTCTCATGAGTGCTAAAACCTGGTAATTTCACTCAGCCATGTACCTCAGATACTGGGAGAGCAGTGGGGGAAATGGAGGAGGTGTACGTCTTAGGGAAGGTGGGCATAGTCTCAGTAGCCAGTTGAAAAAGAAATGAACATGAGCAAGTAAAAAGGATTTTGGAGCATATGTCAAGGACTAAAAATTATAAATGTGAAGGGCCTCCAACCAACATATTAGGAAAGTTCTCCCTGCAGCATATAGCTTCCCAGCAGGGAGCCCACCAGGGGAGCTAAGGCTGTATTGTCCTTGAGGCTGGTTAGGCTGGGTTCTTCTGAATGGCCAGTAAATAAGTGTAAGAGGTCAAAGTGCTTGATCTATCTAGGTCCTATCTGGGAAGAAGTAAACTGGGATTTGGGGAGAGATTGTCTCTTGACATCCTGTGCTTGCACAACAGGATGACAGACTGAAGCCTCAGTTGTTCATTCACTATCTATGGAGCACCGTCTGCTTATTTCCTCTTCTTGGTTTGGGTTCATTTAAAAGCAATCCCTAAGACATGTGCTTGTTTGGGTGCAAGTAGTTTATTTGGGAGGTAATTCTAGAAATGAGGAAAGCAATTCTAGAAATGAGTAAAAAGAAGAAAGCAAGCCATTACAGGCAACTAGGGCTCCATTTCACAAGCGCTCCCCTGAGGGATGGTGAACACCTTGGTCGCACTGAAGGACAGGAACTGGAGTTATTATCCACAACTGCCTCTCCCATTGATGGAGGTGGCCTGCCTGCAGCACCCTCAGGCTAGGAGACTTAATAAGCATGTGAGAGGTAGGGAGAGAAAAAGAGTCTAAGGTAAATGTCTCAGGTAAATGGCCTCCAGGGTAGGCAGTGTGGTCAGGAACCAACAGAAATTGCTACTCACCCCAGATTGGCAAGTTAAAATTATGAGTGGGATAGGATACTGTGCCCAAGAGGCTCAGAGTCCAGAAACAGAACAGTAACAGAAACAATTACCTAACAGCACAGCAGGTTTGGTGAGAACAAGGAATGAACAAAGTGCTAAAGGGATGCAGAGGAGGGACTGGCCTGAAGTGCTGGGAACTCACAAAAGGACATTTGCTTTCCTGACCAATAAGTAAGTAGTTGCCACATGGAGAAAGGAGGAAAAGCATCTGGGAAGTGTAGAATATGTGCAAAGGCACAGAATCACGTGCCAGGCAACAGTAGGCCATGGGCAAAAAGTTCTACTCTGGGTAATTTGGATAAAAGGAAAGATGCACCTTGAAGGTCACCTGTTGGAGACCCCTAAGGTGTAAAGTGCTGATACAAGGAAGGACATCATGGTTTGGACACAGGCCAGTCTTCCAGCCTGTGTTGACCAGTGTTTTAGTTATGACCTTGAGACTCTTTTGCTTTAGCACTTTACACCTTAGGGGTCTCCAACAGTCACCCAGCAAATATGGAGCTGGATGTAAGGATACCAGGATCTTCAAAGGGACCCAAGCACAAGTTCTCCTGTGCATGCAGATCTCCTAGGAACCCAAAACTGACACTAGACAGAGCAACTACTCTCTCTTTCACTCTCTCAGAGACTGCAAGGTGGTCCCTGTTTGGTTCTCTTTTCTGTGAGTTGATTTTTTCTGTTTGACTTGAAGGACTTTCATTGTAGCCCCCACTGCATCCTTGGGTCCCTTAAATTCCTAAGAGAGGCTGGGGTAAGTGTGTGAGGTATAGAGAGGTATAGAGATATTGCCGCATCAGGGGCTGTGGATAAAGTAGATCCCCAGCAAAGGGCCATAACAGGAGAAGAAGCTGGGACACGTCTATATATGGAAGCACAAGAGAAATGAGGAAATGAAGAGTTTGGTTAGAAGCACTCTGCTTAAGCAAAAAATTCAGGTTGAGGGCCTCCCTGGTGGCACAAGGGGTTAAGCACAGCACTATGAAACTATCCGCAGCCTCTGCAGCACCAGTTTGATCCCTGGCCAGCCAGGGAGCTACCCACATGGCGCAGCAGACCTCTCCTCACTCACCTCTGCTCCCCTCAGCAGTGTATTTCAGTCACCCTGCCTGTTCTGTTGCCTGCTCTGTCTCTGGTGAATCTTCTCACCCCGTGTCTCTGGCCTGTACCCCAGCTCTTATATGCATAAATAAACAAATCTTTAAAAAAAATTCTGGTTGAGTGAATTAGGAACAAGATCACACTTCTAAGTTTAGGAATGCCAGGGGTGATTATGGAGGGCAACAAAGGGACCATGTGGGAAGGTCAAGCAGTTGTCTATGAAAAAAGTCATTGATGACCTCAGGGTCACACCCTGGACCAGATCCAGGGTGTGGTTGTAGGAATGGGCTCCAAAGTGGAGAAAAGTTGAAAGAAGCTTCCTGGAGCAGAGGAGGTCAAGGAACGAGTCTCTAGAGCTGTATAGACACATATGTCAGCAACAAAAAATTCATTTAAATCAAACCCTAACATGGTGCGCTGATACTTGTCTATTTCCTGTCATAATCCTCATAATGACACAATAAGTTGATTTTCTGGCCCATTCATGGGTCACTAACTGTGGTGGAGAAAAGACTAACCTGTGCATTGGGTCATCTGTGTAGAGATTAAAGGCTTCGAGGTGGGGAGCCTGCTGGTATCACATAGTGAATTGGGGAAGAGGTTCAGGTGGTGCACCCCAGTGTGGAGGAAGAGAAGAGGGATGCCACAGGGGAGAAGTTTCTGAGAGGGTGATGAGAGCAGTGGGAGTTGTGGTGACCCAGAGGTTCCCCCCATAGCTCTCATTTCTAAGATAAAGGTGAAGATGCCCCTCTCTACTGTTCCTAATGGTGTTTAGTGTTTGGGCATATACTAACCAACCATTTGACATACACTAAGCTACTACAGTCTGGTGGGCTATTGATACATACCTGCCCCATTTTGTTTTGTTTTGTTTTTAACAGATGAAGAAGGACTAGGTATCTTGCACCTGTAGGGTGCAATATGTAGGTTTCAAAAGCATTCTAATGGAAAGGACCCCTGGATGGCCTCATAACCCCATAGAGGTTATGAATAACCCATAGAGGTTCATTCTGCATCCCACTGTCTGATTGGGGGGGAACATGCAATTTGATTTCATGGCAGGAGGAATAGAAGTACAGTCTCTTGTTCTCTGCAACTCTGCCTTTTTCAAACCAGTACTTCCATGTGTGGGAGTGAATATTTTCAAAAAGCAGAAATGTGAAAGCTTTTTGTTGTTGTTGTTCAAGGCAAATCCTACACCCCTGGGCAGTGAGCCAGTCTCCTAATCTGGAGATTTGGAATTTAAGTAAAAGCATGATCAGATACTGGTTTAGCTGCCCTTTTCAGTCATAAATCATTCTAATCATCTGACTCCATTTCTCCCTTCTTTGTCTATCATCTCTCAGTATCTTTTCTACTTCATACTTTCCTCATCCCGGCTCTCTGCCTGGCTGCTTTCCTTATGAACTTGAAAGTCAGCATGGATTTCCAGTTTTCCTGGTCCTTTTCACTCATTCTCATTAAGTTCCTGACCTCTTTTCCTATTGCTGGTTCTCACAGTAACTGACACCACACAATACATGTTCGAGCCAATGACCAGGAATGCCACTCAGCCGTGCACAGTGAGGTGTCCCCTCAGCTGGCTCCTGTTCCTGGGTCAACAAATGGTTTGTTTATGTCATATTTTCTGAAGAAATTAATCTGTTGTTTTGCCTCTTTGGTATTTATCCTATGTGATGAATCCTCCTACAATCTATCCAACTAATATATTTGAGGCATTTTCAGAACTTTGCCTATTTTTGTTCAGAAATTATCCTTGAAACCCTTTCAGATGTTCCAGTGCAAAACTGGAAACATAAATTATAGTTATTTTAATTGCTCAAAATGAAAAGTAACATTATAGTTTATAACAGGAGTAAACAAAAAAATGCCTTATCAACACATTAAGTTATTTAAGGAAAAATATTTTCTACAGTTATTCAAAAAACTGTAGTAAAATGATTAGGATTTCTACAAATAGGGTTCTGTGATACAGCACTGAACAAAACAGACAAGAAACCACGTGACTTTTTAATGTGATACTTTCCAGACCACAGCTCCAAACAAATATGCTAATAAAAAAGTTTTACTATGTCTGGCTTTTGGCATTCTGCTCTTGAGAATTTTCCTTTTCAATTATGAAAATATAAACAGGAAATTCAAAGTGATTATCTAACTACAAACATTGTTGTCTTACTTTGTTACCATTTTGCACTGTCCTTGACAAAAACTAAGATTTGCTATCATCTTATTCTCATTAATAAAGCAGCCATTTTTGTGCAACCATCCTCTCCAGGTAGGTTCACCATTGGTTCTAACAGTCTAAAAGAGAACTTTGGAGCCCTTGTCATCATCTGCACAGGTTTTAAGTACGCAGGGGAAACAAGCCAGCAGGGAGACAGCAACTTGAGTCCCCTCCCCCAGGGTAACCCCACCTTTTTATTCCCTCTCTCCCAGGAACAGGTGTGCAACTTGCACATGCGCACACACCCATGCTCCAGGTGTCCACAATCAGGCACACGTGTCCCGCACCCACGCTTCCAAGTACCTCCTGCATCAACATGTTCAAAGCTGCAGGTGATAGCCACAAAGCCTAGTGGCACAAAAATTCTGTTCAATTCATTTACCCTACACATGCACAGAGAGTAGATATGAAGAGACACAGGAGGAAGACAGCTATCTACAAGCCAAGGATGGAGGACTGGAAAGGATCCTTCCTTACAGGCCTTAGGAGCTAACCCTGCCACACCTCCAGCTCTGAGAGACAATAAATGTCTCTTGTCTAAGGCACTCAGTTTGTGGTGCTTTGCTATGGTAGGCCTAGTGTTCTGCACCCATGCCAGGCCAGGTAGGTTCATCATCAGTTCAAGCAGCTCTTACTAGAGAACCTTGGAGCCCTTGGCATCATCCCCACAGGTCAGGGGAAATAAGCCAGCAGGGAGACAGCAACTTGGGCCCCCAGCAAATCCCTACATGCTCTTTCCTCTCTTAGCTGTTCTCTGACACGCTCCAATCCACTCCACTGCTCAGTCCTCTGCCTCCGCCTTTATATGCTCAGCCTCTGGCTCAGGTGTGCCCGCCCTCGCACACCCACGCCACCTCCATATGCTGCCATCAGGCACGCGTGTAAGACCACAGATGTCCATCACTGATGCTAATGGCAGGAGGGCGGAAAAAACCTGATCACTTCCATTTACCCCACACCTAGCAAACTAATACAGGGTCTAAGAATGTATCAACCATTAAAAGTTGTTTTGTTTTCATTTCTACCTCCCACTTAATAATGTGTTTTATTTTCATGGTTGTATTCTCAAAACAGTTAAGATGGGTTGCTCAAGGCAAACACTTCTGTTTTCAGTATTGTCTCGTCATTTCCAGGTTTGTGTTGGTAGTTGGTAGAGTTGTTTACTGGTTTTGTTTTGAATCATCACCCCCCGGGGTTCTACATGCAGCATTTGTGAGGGAAGTTTTAAAATGTTCTGTTTTACTGAGTCTTGCCATAACGTGCTTCCAGGTGACTAAGATGGTATATTTTCTTTTTTTTTTTTTTTTTTTTAATTTTTTTTTTTAAAGATTTTTTTTTTTAAATAGAGGCACGTTTTATTTATTTATTTATTTGTTTGTTTGTTTTGTTTATACATGCACTGGGTACAGTCAGAAGCGCGGGAGGGTGAGAGAATTCACCAGAGCCAGAGTGGGGAGCAGAGCAGGCAGAAGGACTGAAGTACACTGCTGAGGGGAGCAGCGGGTGGCAGGAGAGGTCTGCGCGCCAAGTGGGACCCTCCTCCGGTGGCCGGGGAGCAGCCGGGGATCGAACTGGCGCCGCAGAGGCTGCGGGCAGCTTTGCAACCCAGCGCTCAACCGCTGCGCCACCGGGGAGGCCCAAGATGGTATATTTTCAACACAGTCTAGAGGATGGCAACAGAGCCTGCTGTGAGTAATGATTTTTAGGTGCTTTCAAGGTAAAGACAAAATGATGGCAGAATAGGCTGAAAGCTAAAAGAAAGAAAAATGTTTTTAATTCAGATTAAAATTTCATTGGTGAGACACAGAGATACAACAAAGATCTTCAGCAGAGATAATATGATTTTCTGTAAGGGTCACCTATTGTATATATCATCACTATCTCTAGTAAATGAGGACAGAGAAGGAGGAATAGGGGTGGCATGATAATGGACAGGGAGTGGTGAGGACAGTATGAAAGGGTTAACTCACTTTTTCATAGGGGTTGGTAACAAGCAATTTGAATCCTCAGAAAACTGGAGCTGATTAAGCCTGGTTTTGTTTCCCCTCTGCACCCCCCATCCCGCCCCCTCACCCCCATGTGAGAAAGAGCATTGTATGCCTCCTGGAACTTGGAGTGAAGATCTGGGGAGATTAGAAAGAAAGAAAGAGAACACATAAAAAGATTTAGCAAGAGGGGTCCCGAGGGCCTGTGGAGGTGGTGATACAGAAGCTGCAGGAGAGTGAAGAAGGTTCAAAGACAACACTAGGACAGAGAAAGAGAAGGAAGTTCTGACATAGGGCAAGGAGATATTTTAAAACGTACTTAACTTTTTGGTTGATTAATATAAGGCAATTGAGAAACCACAGGCTTCATTAGGTGCTATCAGGTTAAGAGACTAACACCAAATCTCTGATGATTGGGGATAAAATGCCAATGTTCATGCAGTGGTAGAGAAAGAGCCAGCAGACTTGTCATGTTGTTCTGTTCTCTTAAGCACAGTGCACATGCTACAAGCATCAGAAATTCCTTGCTTATTGATTTGGAAAAGTCACATTAAGAACAAGATTTTCTGCATCATTCAGCCATGAACAGGACTAGATTCAGCTGCTTACAACATCCCTTCCTGCTAGAGTAATCTAAGAAAGGAACACAATCAGACCTGAATCCATTGTGCAATAGGCGGGACAACCCCAAATTTGTATAGCTGGAAAAGGTCAATACATCTCAAGAGAGAAGCTGCTCACCCTCAGATTGGTTACAGGGCAGAGACACCCTCCCTACTGCCCCCTGGACTCCTTCCAAGTTGAAACTGAAATACTGTCAGAACAGCAAGGATCCTGGCAGATTCAAGAGATGATACAGGGCAGGAAGTGCGTGAGCCCAGCCCCAGCTGTGTGGGTGGATGGAGTGGAAGAGGGTTAAGCCCTGGGGAATGGGGTGGGAGATTGAAATTGGATTGCAGTTCGCAAGAATGGCTCCCTAATAGCTTGTCTTAAACATGGCTCTCGACATGAACTGCGTATTTGTAGTTTCCATCCAGTTTCCTTTACATGGAGTGGTACAGCGGCTGACTTTCTGTGTGTAGATTAGGTGGCTACCATCCTGGTGTAATTTATGGGATACCGAAAGCCCTTTGTTACCCTAAAATCCTCTCTTAAAAGAGAATTTCTTTAGGAATTGTCTTGTTTGTTTCAAGTACAAAACCCCACCATGGTTTAACATGTCAAACCATATCTTGTTCACTTAACACAGCAAACCTCCAATCAGTTTTGAGACATTTAAAGCAGAAAAAGGACACCAAAAGGAGGTGATCAGAAGGGGTGCTGAAAGTGAAGATTCGAGAGACTTCCTAGACGGACCTCCGGTTGTCACTGTTCCAACTGGTGACCAAACTGTAATAATAGCCTCCAGCCTCATGGTGTGTAAGGACTGGCAGGCATTTAACAGTCAACTTAATACATGAAGGCAGAAAACAAGTCATTGTGTCTTCCTTTTCCAGAATGCTCACATGAAAGCCAGTCATCTCCTACCCTTTGAATTTTCTCTAGTGACTAGAGTCTAGCCATTCCCTCTTTCCCATTCTCATCACTACCAGTTGAATTGCCACCCAGTATCTCTCTGGCTGGATCCAGACTGTTCTCTGTTTTCTCCTCTCATCCCATCTAAATGAGAAATCACTAGTGCAGGATCCTGGTCATTTTCTTCACACATGTATTCCCAGAATTTAAAACAATGCCAGGTATACAGTAGGTGCTCAATAAGTGTTTTCATTGAATGATTTGCTTACCCTGCCTTCTCTTGTTCCAAAATCTCCCTTTTATCTAAAGTATAACATAAAATTCTTTAAAAAAAATTCAAGTTCTTCACAAAATGACCTCAACTACTTCTTTCCAATTTCATAGTCCAATTTCATGTAACCACCAAAGTCTGTATATAGCTAGCTTATCATCACCCTAAAGCTCATTATTTTTATCACTGCTGAGCCCAGAATGCTCAGAATGCCCCCTTGGCCAATCCCTCACCTATCGATGTTAAGCCTCCTCCAATGCCCTGAATTCTCTTTGTGAAGAAGAAAGGCATTCATGCTGGTTTCATCCACCAATATCCTACTTCCATCTGTGACAAATATTAGGCCCTTAATAAGCATTTGTTGAATGAGTGTGAAAGGGGCTAAGAAGGGAAGGAGAGAGAGAGAGAAATTAATTTCTCTGATACTGTAGTACTGTAGGTCAAATGAGCCCTCTGACTCCTAGTTTAACACATCATTGTACTTATACTGCATGTGTCGAAATATATTTTGGCATTAAGTTATCATTCTTCATGTTCATTTTAGTGACTCTCAGGAAAAACAGTCCTTTGAGCACAAGCAATATGACCTGTCTCTCTGTCTTCAGATGCCTAATACATGCCATATTAGACACTCAATAAATGTTGGAAATTTCAAGTCTCCCACTTCAAATTGTTTGCCAAGAACCGCAGCAGTTCATTTCCTTCTCTTTAGATTATAAGTGAAACTAGACCTAAAGGTCCCTCAATGAGTATATGGATACAAAGCTTCTAAGATAAAATTGGATTTGGAGGGGGCCTCCCTGATGGCATAAGGGGTTAAACACAGTACTATGAAGCAGTCCGCAGCCTCTGCAGCACCAGTTCGATCCCGGGCCAGGGAGCAACCCACATGGTGCAGCAGACCTCTCCTGGCTTGCCTGCTGCTCCCCTCAGCAGTGTGTTTCAGTCAGTTTGCCTGTTCTGCTCCCCACTCTGTCTCTGGTGACTCCTCTCAACCCCCCACACCTCTGGCCGGTACCCAATTCTTGTATGCATAAATAAATAAATCTTTTTAAAAAATGTAAAAGAATGATTCAACTACAGTCCCATCTGGCTCTGAAGTTAATGATTCTGGGTTCAGAGGTAAAGTTAGATTCCTCTGCAATATCCATATTCTCTCTTCTCTTCTCTGGTCTCCTCCCTGGAAAATGAGCAAGTATGTGTGGCACGTGCACACACACACACACACACACACACGCACTTCATGCAGAAAGGTCTGCTAATGTACAAGAGTCCTGAGCTTATCACACATGACATCAGTTGAAGAACAAATTAAGTCATTTCAATTTAGGCTTATTTTCTTTTTTCTTCCTTTTTAAATGTGTCTTTGAGTTTAGCTTATATGCACTATGATGTTTTCTTTGAAACTAATGTACTTCCTTCTTTAGGTTAACCAGAAGAGTTCCCACAACTCCAGAACAAATACAGCTTCCAGGGAATGATATTGAGGCAAATAATTCCTCTATCTACAGCACCCTCACAGTGCCTGGCACCCTCACAGTGCTAGCACCTAGTGAATGCTTGTGGAACAAGTGACTGGAAATAATACTTTACATGCAATCATAAAAAGAATACCTTAATGTTCGTTCAACATTGATTCTCCCCCCATTGCTTAGAAAAGTACATGTTATCTTCTAGAGTCAAAGGGTTAGACTACAGTGATCTCCTAAGAGGAACTCTGAAATAGAATCATTGTCGTCCATGGAATTTTTTTAAAGGATGAAAATTAGCTTATAAATTGCCTCCAGTAAATCAATCCTTCTTCTCCTTCTAAACTTATAATTATGAAAGGAAGTATAATAACATTTTACTGCAAAGAGATTTAGTAATTTTGGCAGTACTTCATTAATCACTTAATCAGTGTTCAAGCATAACTGATGTCCTTGACATACATAATCAATCTTGATTCCTCCCACATTTGATTTTCACCCTTTTTGAAATCTTACTACAGACATTAAGGATTGGTGGCTTCACTTTACACTTTTGCTACAGGCAACCTATAGTCATAATACTAACAATCAGAATATTGATACCTATTTGAAAACAGATTTGGCTTCAGTGAATTTATGGAGATTTATGATGCTAGAACCAATTATATTATAAATTAATGGGAAAATGGGTTCGGGTCATTTTTTAGCTTAGCATGACATAGTATTCTTTTGGATATGGCATGTTTATTGTTGTTGGTAAACCAGAGATACTTGTTTATGATATATTTTGAATAATTTTTCCAAAGCCAAATCCTAAATGCAAGAGGCATGGAAACAAGTAGCACCCCAAAACTGAACAGCTTTTGATTAAGTTTGTCTCATATTTTCTGCTTTGGAAAGTCATTGTTCTGACTGCTGGTATGACTACTGAAGTTTTGTTTCTACCACTCCTTTACTCTTAACGCAATGATTTTGATATTTTGAAACATATTTATTCACCCACAATTTTAGTAATATGTAGTTTCCATATTGATTTACTCACAGACCACCAACCAACTGACCCATCTATCACTGCTTATCAGCATCATGGTTTTTTCTCTTTCTTATAAGAGAGACACAATACACAAGTAGTGTAAACAAAGAATAGATATTCTTAATTTCATAATTACACACCGATTGAATAAACAAAGATTTTGTTATCAGGTTATTTAAAAAGTACTCTTCTTCCATAAAAGGTAATAACATGTTATTTCCGGATTGGTTAAAACTAAAAAGTCTACACATACTCTGTGCTGCAGAAACTAAAATAAAAATAAACTTCATAATATTATAAACTAATATTATTCAATAAAAAGTTCTTTTTTAAAAATGATCCTTTGTGCTAATGAGAGAAGAGAAATTTGGGGGTCTTATGCTCAAATTTAGCAGTCTTTAAGTGTTCAAACAAATATACATCTGGATCTACAGACAGAAAGACAGAAGGATAACAAACATAATAATACCACCTTGCTTTTACTGAGGCCTTCCCATGCCAAGATAGGGTATGGTGTGCTTTGCATTATCTATTGGAATACTCTTTCGATCTTTATGATGCTAGTATCACATATTCCCAATTCAAAGATGAAAGACAAAGTTCTCAGAAATCCAGAAATTTGCTCAAAGATGTAAGACCAGTCTGTGGTAGGTCTATCTGATTCTAGAGCTCTTAATTACTACCCACTACACTATGCCAGGTCCAAGGCACAGAGGGCAGAGGTCCAGTCTGATGCTATAGAGTTAGAGATAGTAGAACACATATATTAGATACAAATTAAACTATAGGATGATTATAGTAAAATTATAATCCTTTAGTGAAAAATTAATAGAACTCTAAGCTAGCTAGAAAGTAATTCAGAGATTACACCGAAATTAAGGTTAACATTCTACTCAGGCATGATAGGTGGAAAGGAGAATTGGAGAGGTTAATTATTAGAGTTCACATCCCATTGGCGAGTATATTTGATTTTGAATGACTATTATAAATAGCCATCAGACGTGGACTTCATTAGGAAAACAATTTTCCTGATCTAAATGAAATCTCCCTACAACCATTCATTCTTTCTTCCACCCCACCTCCACCCATACTTCCTTCTCTTTTGCTCTGATATATGGTGATCCAAGCAATTTTCTGACAACTAATTCAACATCTGAAGTATATGATTATAAGGTTATCAATTATTACATGAAATATAGCTTTCATTAATACACTGACAATCTTTTTTTTTAACAGTGTCTTAAGTGATTTTTGTTACTGTAAATCAGTTTCTCAAGCTGAGTGACTTTGGAAAAGCAGAAAGACATAGGAAAATGAAGGACTGTCCCTAGGCACCAATATGTGAGGAGGCTCATGCTCCATTCCAAATCTCTAGAAGGCCTCTGCCTGTCCCTGTATGCCCTTGCCACACACATGACTTATCATAAGCCCCAGCCATTTCTAGGGTACCTGATAATATCCCTTCTGTTTTCTGAAGACTGGACAGGAAGTAAAATGTAAGGGGAGAGCCCAGTTAATGAGATAATACGAGCCTGACCAGACATTCTAAGTTGAGTAATCTCAGTAACCACAGACCTGGACCTCATGTTTACTGAACTCGACAATGTGCTCCATCCACTGCACACTGAGACTAAAAAAATTAGACATGATTTCCATCTTCAAAAAATGTTGAGAGGACAAATTCATAGTTGTTATATAACAGACTCTTTCCAGGCAGCTAACACATATCCTCTTGCTGGGTCCTACAACTTTTCCACTGGAAACTCACCAAATCCCTTCTTCTGCCTCTAGGGGTTTAGAGGGTTGGATATGTTAAAAGCTGCTACTTTCTCTACATCTCCAGGTGGCCTGTGTGGTTTTGCCTCTGTTATGGTGCTCTAGCATCTGTGTGGCTAGGAGGAGCCTCAGCTAGTGTTCTGGTATCCATCTATTTCTGTCCATGCTCCCAACAAGGCTGCTTCTGCAGAGTTCATTCCCATAGCAAATGTCCTCCCATTTCTATTTCTGATGGACTCAATACAGAAAATAAATGAGGATAAACATTTCTCTCACTAGCATTTCATCTCATATTAAGTTAGAAAACAGTATTTCACTTAGATCCATTGGGTAGAAATTTCAGTTGCTCTTGATTCAGCTACCACATCTGAGACTTTCAGGCACTGTCTGAAGAAAGCCAGTATAACCATAACTGAGCACCCAATGCCCCCGCTGTCTATCCCTGAGTATTATTAGCTGCTCTCTAACCAGTTATGGCAAATTCCTTCTCTATCAGTACCATTCCTAGCAGATAATCAGCAGCTTTACTGATAATCTGTATGTTACTGTATGGTCGCAGAGTTCTTAGGACAGAGGTCTCCCATGGACTTAGTTCCAGCAAGTCCATTTATGTTTCCCAAGAAACTCCTCTTTTTCATTCAAATAAAACCCTTTTAGTGGACCTATCCATCAACTCCAAATCTGTTTGAAATGGTTGTTAATTATGATATATCACAACTTAGGCATCCACACTGGAGTCCTCATGACACTAGTTAATTGTATATGAAAATTCCATACCATGTCTTCTCTTTTGCTGTTTCAGATCAAGGAATATTCATTATCCAAAGTGAGAACCTCAAGAAATGCATCCAAGCAGGCAAATCTGTATTGACCCTGGAGAACTGCAAGCCACCCAACAAGCATATGCTGTGGAAATGGGTTTCAAACCACCGCCTCTTTAACATAGGAGGCAGCGGATGCCTGGGCCTGAATTTATCTAATCCGGAGCAGCCATTAGGTTTATATGAGTGCGACTCCACCCATGTTTCCCTGAAGTGGCGCTGTAACAGGAAGATGATCACAGGCCCACTCCAGTACATGGTCCAGGTGAAACATGATAACACACTCGTGGCCTCATGGAAATACCTTCATAAGTGGATTTCTTACATGTCAGATGATGGAGGCATTTGTGGATATCTGCACAAAGGTAAACGATTCTTTATATCAACATACTCAGACATTTAGAAAGTGTGCCCCTAAGTAATGGTTTGTAAAATATATTACTATATGAAAGAGGGACACAGCGCTCAAAAGCTCAAGTGACTCCTGCTGCTACATTTTTGTTGCTTACTCATTGTAAAAGTACTCCTGGAGCCCTGGAATGCACTTGATTGAATTCTGCTAAAGAAGTAGAACTTCTTGGAATTGAAAGGTATTAGAGAAAATATTTAACTCTGGGACTCAATGGAAAGGAGGAAAAAGAACAGGACAAGAGGGAGAGAGAAAATGAAGGTGGAAAGGAGATAACTTTGAAATAAAAACTAGTCTGGATGAATGTAAGCGTCTCCCCTGCTACTGCTTCGCTTATTGTAGAAACTCAGGCCCTTGGATGGAGTGTGTCTGCCGGGTATCTGGATGCCTCCTGACACCTGGTCAGCATCCACTAGTAAGACATGTTACAAGGACATGTTACAAGGAATTTAAAGATAAATGAAACTGTTGCCAGGGGGTTATTTGGTATGTGCCAGAGGACAGGAAAACAAGGGGACTTTCATTTTTTCATAGTTCAGTAACATTTGGCATCTTTAAACAAAAAGAAATAAATGAAAATAACAAAGTAGCATAGTTAAGATCTGAAACCTCAAAAGCAGGTTTTGTTTTAGCTCTCTTCATTCACTCATTCATACATTCATCATCCATCACACACTTACTGAGCTCTGTTTCTCAAGCACAGTGTCAAGCATTTGATTTACAAAGACCCCCAGGACAGATGTGGTGCCTGTCCTGATGGTGCTCCGGAATGATGTTTAATAAGAAAATTATCCTCTTAAGAACTCTATACCAGTCATAGGAAGCAGAGCAAGAAACTCCTAAAATTCAAGCAGGACTTTCTTCTGTATGTATAAGAAATGAGTAAAAAGAGTCAGGAGCAAGCCATTTTCAGACTCATTCCAATAAGGCAAGGGCTATAACCCAGCCTCAGAATAATTTACATCTCTAAGGAAGAACTTGAAATGTTGCTGTATGTTGACTTTTTACCTATCTACTCAAAATCACAACGCATGCAGGGCAAGACTGAGCAGAAGGCAGAGGACTGAAATGAAAGGATGTGTTCTAAAATACCTGTATTTCCTAAACAGCCTTCATCTCTAGAGCTGGTAATGTGGTGTGAGCTTGGCCTTGTCAATTTAGGGAAAGGTGTATCTCCTTGGTGGCCATTTTGCTCTGGGACCTATGACTCAATTGAGAGTGGCCAGACACCCCCTCACAATAGAAAGTCCCAGTTGAGTCATGAGATATTACTGTTTCCTGCTTAAGGCCAAGGATGATTAATTGTTGAAATACTCCAAGAATGCAGGTAGGAGCCGCCTTGGCACTGTCATCTCTCTCCTGGACTACTGAAGTGACCTCCCAGTTAACCTTCCCACTTTGCCCTCTCCCTATGCAGCTTCTGTTTGCCACACTGCATCCCATTTTAAAAATAGAAATCTGATCATAATACCTTTCCATTAAACCCACTAGTGACTTCCCACAAGCCCCAGAGTAAAGGCCAAAGTCCATGATGTAACAAAGCTGATCCTTTCTGAGCAAACACCCGAGGCCCAATTCTACTTCCACTTCCCATTTACCCCATTTTCTCACTCACCTCACACTCATTTTTTCACTGGTCATTTACATTTGCAGTTCTTTCTGCAAGAACAGCTCTTTTCGAAAACGTATATCTTTAATTTACCCATTTTTTACATGAAAAAGCCTTCATCGACCACCTTCTCTAAATTAATACCTTTCTGTCTCTTTCTCTCTCTCTCTCTCTCTCTCTCTCTCTCTCTCTCTTACACACACACACACACACACACACACACACAGAATCATTCTGTCTTCTTACCCTAATTTGGCATTTGGCTTTTTTTTTTTTGTGGCACTTAATACGACATGAAAAGATATGTTTTATTGTATATTTGCATTCTGTTTGTCTCTCCCCACTAGAACAGAAGCTCCATGTCAAAGGAAACCTTTGTTAGTTCACTAATATATCCTCAGTATTTAATATATCCCCAGCACTTAATTTATCCCTAGTGCTTGATAAAGATGTGCTGCATGAATAAACTCATAAATTTCTATGAAGCACCTGAGGTTCAGATGCTGATGACTGATAGTTTTGGGAAAATAGTTTAAAGTAATATTTCTGCTTAATTTTCCTTCTTATCCATTCACAAATATGTATGCTACTATAGCAGTGCACCACAGTAAGTAAACAAGAAAAGAAATAAATGAACACACCATTCAGCACACACTACTTCCTCTGACTCCAATATCAGCTGCGCACTTTCACATACACTAGACATGAGGGCCCTTAATTTCTCCGTAGGTACTCGCGATATGACAGTTTCTAAAGAGAAGGCTGACAGAATACTTAACTTGACTTTGTATTTTTCTTTCTCCTAGATTTGTACACAATCAAAGGGAATGCCCACGGGACCCCGTGCATGTTCCCCTTCCAGTATAACCAGCAGTGGCATCACGAGTGCACTCGGGAAGGGCGGGAAGACCACTTGCTCTGGTGCGCCACCACAAGCCGATATGAGAGAGACGAGAAGTGGGGCTTTTGCCCAGATCCCAGTAAGAATCAGATCTATCCTCTTCCATATGTCATGAATGAATCAGAGATGATTAGAAAGTTATCTGTCTCTAAAGGAAAGCACAGGGACTGATACATTGAGGTCTGAATAAGCACTCTGATTCCATTTATCCAGATTTTGATTTCATGTTTGTTTTTGCCTTGAAAAGACAATCTTGGTGTTTATTCCTTTTTTCCTTCATGTTCAAAAGATGTTAATTAGTTGTTCTTCATTAAGCTCGGTGCATAAGGATGCTCTAACTGGAATCAAATTATAATACTCTGTGATCTCATTAATCCCAGCTTCTGGGCTGAATACTTCAAAACAAACCTGAATTTATATAAAACTCAGTTCTCCTTTTAATCCACTTACACTTGTGAGCTGCCTTAATTTCTCCACTACCAGACTGCTTGTCTTGTACACTGTCAAGGCATCATGTGGCACCTTGATGATCTCTCTAAAATCTCAGTTGCCCTCATTATTTCTCATCAATTTCTCATCCCTTCCCTGACTACTAGGGTTTTAGCCATCATCTCAAAATCTTTTTCTTTTCTTAACTTGATTTTCAAGATCTAGTGACAGCTGCAATGTTCTAGCTTTTTTTTCCAGTAAATACTTTATTATTTTATTTTTATTTAGCTAAGAAGTTTCTAATGTCTCTGAAGTGTTGGGGAATACATATATATATATATATATATATATATATATATATATATATATACCTTCCTCTTTTTATAGTCAGTTTCCTTCACCTTGGTTCCTGTGAGTCAGAGAACATGGCTTTTACCCTCTCTTCATCTTCCATGCCTATTTATCCTCCAAATATATAATAAAAGGCAACAAATGAATTTGAAACAAAAAAAAATTGAAGAGATCAACTCTAAAGAATCCGACCAGTGAATAAGAAAGCTATAGGTTGTGAAATCAGACAGACCAAGTTTGAAGTTCTGCTTCCTCCCATTGATGAGATCTTGAGTTTCAGTTTCCTCATCATAAATGGAGTTGATGGTACATACTAGGATTATTGGGAAGGTCCAATTAGATAGTAGATTTAAGACACTTAACAGAGTACCCAGCACATGGTCAGCATTCATCAGGATTAGCCATGGACATCAGCATCAGTGTCATCACTATCACATCATCATCAAATCTAACTTATCCTTTCAGAAAAAGAAAAATACCAGATGGTCTCACTTATAGGAGGAATGTAGAGGATCCAAATAAGGGATCAGGAAAAAGAAAGTAATTATAATAGAGTAAAAATCAAAATCAACAAGCAATTATAAACTAGAGACATTCTGCAGCAGGGGAGAAGGGAGTAGGATCAAAACAAGGGTGGGAAGAGCACAAGGGACCATGGTGATAGATCACGGGTGAATGGGTGGTGGGAATTTCATGGGGACTATAACTGAGGTGAAAATGCATGCATTGTACAAAAATGAAAAATTATGTAAAAAATATATAAAATTTAAAAATTTGACTTATCCTTTCAGCATGCATTTCTGTGTCATGACTACTCTTTATTGTCTGTAAATAAACAGTAGGCTAGGCATAGTAGTGAACACTAAGAATATTAGGATTTAGAACCCTCTCCTCAAAGCCTTTGGCATCTAGATGTATGAATACATGGCAGAAAATGTAGACTATATTATATATGATGCTGTAGATCCACCCGGGGATAGGCTGGCCCTTGTCAGAGACACGGTATGCTCAGTTTGTGGGACCCCAGCATTGTATTTCTGACAAATGGTGTGGCTGATCCTGTTGCAGCTAATTCTTCATCAGACAATTGATAGAATTCATGTAATTCTATGCAACATGCATCTACACATAGATGATATTAAGACATTAGCAGTCAATATGATTTGGGCTATTGACCAAATTAAATAGAGAACTTAGTGTAGGCATTAGCAGTCCTGGAGGCCCATTGTTTCTATTAACTCCTTAACTGCTGGAATATGAGAAGGCAGGAGAGTTACAGGGCAGCAAGGAATATTTGAGGAGCTCAAGACAGCAGCTATTCACCAACCAGCAGGGAAACATTTCATTATTTAATAACTGTCAGATCATCACCCTTCTACATTTGAATCTAAATTATGTATGTGGATGTATATACATGTAACCCCTGCTTTCCTTGGATTCTGGAATCATATGTTACATTATTTGTCATCTTCTCTTTCCATTTCATCTCTAATAGATGTCATTATTAAAAATAAATAAGCTAATACTATTAAATTAACATGTATTTCACATGGCCCTAATACTAGGTACACTTTTGTAAATTACAATACTCTCTTTGCAGTTCTATGAGGAGCTCCGTCACCATCCTCTGTCACTTTTAGCCAATTACGGTTTCTCAGCCTGGGTTTTGTGGCACTAAGGGTTTTCGCTGCCCAGACTATCTATTTGTTCATCTTCCTACAGTTCAGAAGTTTCCTCTGCTTGACAACCTGCCAGATTCTAGCTCTCCTGACCTTTAGCACAACCAGCAGAGAGCATGTTTATTTGTATAGTGCTCAATTACAGTTCCAGTTTTCTTCCTTTCTTGTACTTTTAGTTCCTGGTGCCCAACATAACTCAAAATGACATGTTGAAGACTGAAATCTGAGCAACCTGATAGCTCTTTCCATGGGGTCAACCAATGGACAGGACGGAGAGAAGTGAGCATAATAAA
This sequence comes from Talpa occidentalis, assembly GCF_014898055.3. Taxonomy (NCBI): domain Eukaryota; kingdom Metazoa; phylum Chordata; class Mammalia; order Eulipotyphla; family Talpidae; genus Talpa; species Talpa occidentalis. Next base: position 92,799,918 of record NW_023603184.1, on the reverse strand, counting down.
GACTCATACTTCTGTATCCCATCTTTATTACATGGAAACGTCTAGTATTTCTTTTTTTTTTTTTTTCACTTTTTTTTTTTAAAGATTTATTTATTTATTTATACAAGCACTGGGTATAGTCAGAAGCGCGGGAGGGTGAGAGAATTCACCAGAGCCAGAGCAGGGAGCAGAGCAGGCAGAAGGACCTAAGTACACTGCTGAGGGGAGCAGCGGGCAGCAGGAGAGGTCTGCGCGCCATGTGGGACCCGCCTCCGGTGGCCGGGGATCGAACCAGCGCTGCAGAGGCTGTAGGCAGCTTCGCAACCCAGCGCTCAACGGCTGCACCACCGGGGAGGCCCAAATGTCTAGTATTTCAATATAAAATAAAGCTGCTTTTTTTTAAGTTTGTGAGTGCACAAAATTTAAATTTAGTACAGATAAACACAAACATACTAACATTGAGGTATGTGACAAAAGAACTGTCACTATATATCCTCACTTGTAATAAAAAGAATATATATGAGTCTTTCTGAGTTTGTTGAGAGGCAATTTTGGACGATGCTAGTTCTATCTGATTATATATTCCACAGCTAGTTCTATCTGATTATATGTTCATGCTTGGTTTAAAATATTTTTAGGATGCCAACCTCTGGAATGATCTGATTGCTTTTGTATGTGGCTATGTACCAATCTGGCATGGGGAGAGCAGCTCCTCCCATGAGGCTTGTCAGATAAAGCCTTGGTAATTAACTCTAGTGAGAGCTAAAAATCAAACATCAGTTTCTGACCAGGAGTTGGACTCCTCACATAAGGACAGACTTGGAGGATAAGGGAGAAAGTGGGGTGTTAATTAAGATCTCAGGCTTCTGATCTGCATAGCTAAGTTTATACAGATTTGAAAGAGAAAAATCAAACATTCAGGTTGAAGTATGTTCTATTTGAGTCAAACGGTTGGAAACATGGACTTGGCAAAAGATTTCTATATAGTTGAGCATTGGGAAAGGGATTTGGGGTGGGGGGTATAAATAGTCCAGAGTGTGTATATAAAAGAAAGGAAAGGGACTCAGGGCCATCTCTTAAAACCTCAAGTCTTAATTTGAGTAAAGAAGAACGAAGCCACAAAGGAGACTAAGAAGGGGCAACCATGAAGTAAAAGGGTAGTCAGGCATGTAAAGTCAAAAAAAGTGAGTGTGTCAGCAAGGAGAAGCAGCCTCAATTTCCCAAATGCCATTAAAAGTCTGATTTGACAAGGACTGAAAATATCCACTGCATTTGGCAACATGTAGGTCACTGATGGTTTTAACAAGGACTACTCTATTTTCCAGATGAGTGGACCAAAAAAAAAGGGAAAAGAGCAGACAAGGGAAAACTTTCCAATTTATTCTATGAAGTCAATGTTACCTAGATACAAAAACCAAAAACATTACAAGAAAAGAAAACTAAAGACCAATGTTTCTTCTGCTGAAGAAGAAAAATCCCCCAACCAAATACTAACAAACAGAACTCAACAACATATAAAAGGAATTGTACACCATGAACAAAATGAACTTACCCAAGAATGCAGGATTGGTTTAAAATCTGAAAATCGATTAATGTAATGCCCATATCAATAGGATAAAGGACAAAACAACATAATCATCTCAACAGATGCAGAAAAACATTTGACAAAATAGGCCCCTTTATGAAAAAAAAGCCCTCAAAAATCTAGGAACGAGGGGAATTTCCTCAATCTGATACAGTACAGCTATGAAAACGCTAGTGAACATCCTTAGTGGTAAGGACTGAAACATTCCCCCTTAAGATTAGGAATAAGATGTGGATGTCAGCTCTCACTTCTATTCAACATTATACTGAAAGTTCTAGGCAGGGAAAGTAGATAAGAAAATTATATAAAAGGCATCCATAATGGAAAGGGAAGTAAAACTATCTTAATTTGAGTATGACATGGTTTTATATTATGCACACACACACACACACACACACACACACACATACACCCCTAAGGAATCCATTAAAAATCTACTACAACTAATAAATGCACTCAGTAGGCCACAGGATACAAGATCAATATACAAAAATCAATTGTATTTTAATACAATAGCAATTAACAATTCAGAAATTAAATGAGGAAAATTCCATTTATAGTAGCATCAGAAAATAAAATACTTGGGAGAAAAATTAACAAAAGAAGTAAAAAACTTATACTCCAAAAACTATAAAACACATTTGAAAGAAATTAAAGAAGACATTTAAAAGTGGAAAGAGGGCCTCCCTGGTGGCACAGCAGGTTGAGCACAGTGCTGTGAAGCTGTCCGCAGCCTCTGCAGCGTGTGTTTGATTCCCGGCCCACCAGGGAGATACCCACATGGCGCAGCAGACCTCTCCTGTCTCGCCTGCTGCTCCCCTCAGCAGCGTATTTCAGTTAGTCTGCCTGTTCTGTTCCCCACTCTGTCTCTGGTGAATCCTCTCACCCTCCCGCACCTCTGACCTATACCCCAGCTCTGGTATAAATAAAATCTTTTTTTAAAAAATGAAAATGGAAAGATCCCACGTTCATGGGATCAGAAGACTGCAAAAATGGCACTACTATAGCAATATCCATGGAAATTCTAGCCAGCCTCTTTGTTTAAATTGATTGGTTCATACTAAAGTTCATGTGGAATTTCCAAGCATCCAGAACAATTAAAATAACCATGAAAAAGAACAAAGTTGGAGAATTTACATTTTCCAACTTCAAAATTTGTGCAGAATTATCATAATCAAGACAATGTGTCAAATGGAATAATGGAATGGACCTGAGACACCAGCTTTCAATCTTGCATTTTCAGTTGCCTAGAGAGACAATACATGAAGAAGCAGAACTAAGAATACACAATTGCAACCCAAGCCCCATCCCCAGGCCAAGATGGGAGCCTGTGCTAAGTGGGGTTCCCAGGGGGTAATCTGAGGCAGACATGAACATTCCAAGGTATCTCAGGGAGTGCTCTGGAGATCAATACATATGGGAAGGAAGGAAGGAAGAGGGAAGAGAGCAGGAATGTTCAGAGGGAGCTTGATACAGACCTGATGACCCCTTGACTGACCCTATGAGGTGTTCACAGGTTGGATATGCCTCTAGTTGGGGTGAGTGAAGGGTTTATAGTCTTGCAATGACCTGTTATGGTTTGTTGGTTGCCCTTGGGTAGGGAGAGAGGGGAAAAAAATCTAAATTAAGATGATCCTTGAAGGAGGCTTGACATTGAGAGTTATCTATTGGCATCTGGGGAAATAAGGCCTTCAGTTCTAAAGGGAAATCAGGTTAGCACATCCAAGCACTAAGTCCAGAATGGTACTTTCATTCCATCTGTTACCCTATAACTTTCAAACAAGATCCATGGAGTGACAGGCAACTGACTTAAAGATGTAGAGTGAGAACTTGTGTCTACCTGGATGGACATGCAAATCCTTATATTTTAGTTAAAAATTAGTTAGGGCCTCCCCTGGTGGTACAGCAGTTGACCACTGGGCTGTGAGGCTGCTCACAGCCTCTGCAGCACCGGTTCGATCCCTGGCCACCGGGCGAGGGACCCACATGGTACGCAGACCTCTCCTGCCACGCCTGCTGCCCCCCTCAGCAGTGTATTTCGTCAGTCTGCCTGTATTTCGTCTGTTCCCCACTCTGGCTCTGGTGAGTTCTCTCACCTTCCCATGCTTCTGACTGTACCCAGTGCTTGTATAAATAAATAAACAAATCTTTAGAAAAAAAATTAGTTAAAACCAAATTTCAATGACAAATAAACTTAGCAGTTAAGAGAATGTGGACAGCTGTTGCAAACATTTGACTGGAAGTTTCCTTTTGATTAACCTTGAGAACTGGCACAGATAACACAAAACTAGGGAGATCCAACAAACTGCAGTACAGACAAGTTCACCTGCAAGCCTCTCACTGTAACTGTTTAAGGTATAGAATTCCGGGAAGTTACTACAAAGAAAAAAGATTGCATTTACATAGAGCATTCTATGTCTTATTGAAAGTACAGGACAAACTTGGCAAAATTAGAATGAGGTCAAATGAAGTATCCTCCATATCTTTTCTTACCATGCTCAAGGCTGTGACCTGGAGCTTACAATTAGATTCAACTGTCCAATCTTTCCCCATGGCAAGAGATAAGAACTCTCCTTCTGATGTCCTCTCACTTCATGTCTCCTTCTGACATCCTACTATCTGATAGTGGCAAAAGGCTACTTACACCTACACTCCTTGGAAAAGTGCTTTAAACTTCTTTTTTAAGCCAGTGTTTCCCAGTGTTTGTTTTGCGCAACATAGGCCTTAGAATCAGGAATTTGTTTAAAATGTAGCTTCCCAATTCTACTCCAGATCTACTGATTCAGAATGTCTGTGATTGAGAACAAGGGATTGGTATTTTTCTTACTAGCTGACTAAAGGATTTTCAACACACTGAAATTTTGTAAGTTCTTGTTCCTCCCCCATGGCCTTGGTTGCCACACTGGGGCTCAACTGACCTCTGATAATTTTTATTGCATTGCCTATCTCAGCAATGGCCTAGCATTTTAACTGAAGACAATCTACAAGAACTGAAAGTCAATGGAGAACTTTTACTCACCAGAGCAAGATGATTACTAAAAATTCCCTCCTCTCTTTCCCTTTCCTTTCCTTCAGGTTTACTTGGTGATAATCTTGTCTTCTGCCCTCCTTCACTCTTGGATTTTTCTGTAAATACCTGTGTTAGTCAGGAAACCCCATAGATAACGTTATATATGGGAACCGATAACTTTTGCTTAATTAACTCAGTTCTGGACCAGACATGACATTGCAACCAGACATGAAAACAAAGTTTCCGTATTCCCAAGGAAACCAGCTAAATATTAAGGGGAAAAAAAATCAAAACAGAAAAGATCTCATTGTCAAATATGTTTGAAACAATCTGGATTTAAATCTAGCAATTTCTTTACTATAGAATCTCAGAGCTCTTAATATGCTAAAATGAATTTCCCGGTAGACGCTATATATGCATTATGTCCCAGATTTTCTTAGGGGACTCCTAAAGTTGAATTACTCTCTATTCCATTTTGGGAAAGACTGTTCTAGTTTTGAGTACATCACCTACCCATCATTTGTGCTCTTGCTACAGCATGGCTCACATTTTCTACATTTGAAATTCTTTGGTTGAGTTTGATTTCAGGTAACTCTACTGTCTGCTTAATTCATGTATGGTTTGATTTTAAATTTTAGCAAAAACACCCAAACTAGGTCATCATTTTCTGTTGTTTCAATAAACTTCAGATTCAGAGCCACAGTTCATACTTCATTAAATTTACTTTTAAGCATACTTAGCACAATCCTTGGACAATGTTTTACACATGCATTTTGCTTCTTTTCATTTTCTTAAACTAAATATCAATGTTCCTGTTCTCAATGTTTATTTGAAAATGTGTTCATTATAGACCCATATTCCTACTGTGTCCCTTTTATGCCATCTAGAATTTGGTTTGGGGGGTGGGGAAAGCCTTTTAAAACAACACTTATACCTCTCTCAAATAAACATTTCCATTCATACAGTTTTCAGAATAAAGTTGTAAATGACTAGTTTTGAAGGAAATGAATGTTATATTCACAAATCCTTCATTTCTGTTTTCTTCTCCAAAAATTGGTTTCTATTATTTTCCCAGAAATGATCAGAGCTTCTTTAATGATCATTTCTTGAATTTCCTTTAAATTTTGAAAGAGTTTAACAATTTAGTTCCAATGGATTGTCAATATGGATTTCATCATAGAGACCTAATCAGGAACAGATAAGGCTCTGAGGCTTTAGAGGCTGCAAGTTAGAATCATTTCATTCAAATTCATCTTAGAAATATATTGCTTTAGAGATAAAATGCAATTACAGTTACTGTTTTAATGGATTTTGTTTCCAGCATCTGCAGAGGTGGGTTGTGATGCTGTATGGGAGAAGGACCTCAACACACACATTTGCTACCAATTCAACCTACTTTCATCTCTGTCCTGGAGTGAGGCACATTCTTCATGCCAGATGCAAGGTGGTGCTTTACTAAGTATTGCAGATGAGACTGAAGAAAATTTCATAAGGAGTAAGTAGGTGGAAGATACATACTAATATTGATACAATTAAAATTACTTTTGTTAATAGTCCACGCATGCAAAGGTGTATTCTGGAAGAAATGTTTCTTAAAAATATTATTCTCTTATTAAAAAGCTATGGATGCTTAATAAAAATCTGGGCTACTCACACTCAGAAGTTTGACCTAAGTACTGAGTCCCTGTCAGGTCTTCCTTATTTTCTCCACCGTGGTGAAGAGAAGTTGAGTTCCCAGAAAGGAACCCAGGAGAGTTTGCACCTCCAGCAAGTGGATCCTGTAGACTGTTAAACTCAAGTATGAATTCTTGTGATTCTGGCGATCTTCATCATTTGATGTCTATTAACAAATAATTAAATCATTTATTAATTAAACATAATCTTACCTATCACTCACTGCATGCAGGTACATAGTAGGTATTGTGGTGGATGCCAAAGAACTTAAAATTTAGTTGGAAAAGCAAAAGTAAATGCTTGTTAACTAACAATGTAAGACAATGATGTAAGATGTCAAAAGAGTTATGTTCATGAGTTGGATCTTGGGTATCATCTGTCAGTAAATTCTGCTCTTATTTCTCCTTTATAGATTAAATGTATTTGTAAGTGTATATATACAGCTTTTCAAAGTGTTTTGGAAAAATTTGAAAATGTCACAAAATTACTCACTTTCATTAAAAGTGTCTGACATCTTTTTTAAATTTTATTATATCAATACATGTAGTACATGTTTATTCTAGGAAAAAATAAATTTCAAATATATAGAAAGTAAAACAAAAGACCTCTCATAATTCCACATTCAGAAATAACCATGTTTTTCTGCAAAAACATATAAATGCATGCATACATATTAGTTATGGGCAGGGACACTGAATAAAAAACTGGGGTGGCTGTTATACCACAGCTAGGACCAGAGACCAAAGAGCTTTGATCCCACCTCTGTGACCTAACAGGACTACACAGGCAAGCAATTTAACCTCTGTGTTTCAATTTCTTTTTCTATCCAATGGAAATAATAATGCCTACATGTCATAGTACAGATGAAGTCTTAGAAAAGTGCCTGGCATACTTAACAAATAGTGTGTGTTAACCATTGAATAGCAAATATACACATAGTTTATCTCATTTACTTGCAAATAATGATCATCTGTCCCTGTCTGTCAGTATAGATCTATATCAATATTTTTAATGGTAGTGTAGTGTTATGGGTTAGCAACAATATATTTTTTAATCCCCTATTACTAGGTATTGATAGACAGATAAAATTGTTTTTTATTTATTTTAACCATCCCTGCATATACCTTTATGCATAGATCCCCATTTATTTCTCTATGAGTTTGTACACATGTGTCCACTGGTTGGAAAAGGAACCACATGTTAAGGCTTTGAAAGTTATTAATACCTTCCTGAAGGATTGTAACAAATGTGTGAACAGTGTATGCCTGCCCCTTTGTCCGTAGATATGCATTAAGTGGGAAATTATTATTGAAACTGATTTGAGTTAGTCTCATTGCAGGAAAATACTCATTTCAAAAATCATTATTGGCCTTTACTGGTTTTTATAGAAAATTTTGCGTACCTTTTGTGAATGTCAATTGTCACCTATCTTGACTGCTGGAATTTCTAATAAAGGGCTTGGACTGACATCAAATTCAAATAAAGAAATAAGATACACCAGGGATTGGCATTTAAATATAATTCTATAATTACACTTTAGGAGTTGTTTAGGAAAACAGAAGTCATAAAGACAGAAGCCTGTTCTGACCTAGGTAATTTTTAATGAGAATAGTTTAAAATTTCCTGCTAATCATTAGTGATTATTACTTATGATATAAGGAATTGTTTAAGCTGTCACAAATGCCAAGAAGTGGCCAAAAGAATTAAGATTTGAGTTTGTTATCACAGAATTGTGAGCCAGTTTAATTACAAAGTAAGACTCTTTTTGCAAATTGAGAGATTACAGATTGCACAATGATTTTTATGTGTATTGCTGAAACAATTGCATGGAGAATATGAAAATAACTCTGATAAGAATAATTTATGTTTTAATTAGACTATTTAAAAATATCACTTGATACTTACCTGAATACAAAATGGAGAGGTTTTTCTATCTTATTGGTCTACCTCCCTTTCGTCCTCTGTCACCATGATTACGATTACATGATTTAATCAAAGAGTGCTTTATTTTTTTAAAGTACTAATCAAGTCAACATTGAGAAAAGATTCCATGTTAATGCCACAAAAACTTGCAAGGACAAGATCCATAAATATTATGTGATTTCTGGAGTCTCAAAATTATAAAGTACTTTTTCTCTTTTCTTAAGCATGTTAGGTTCTTTCAGTGTTCCATTATCGTGTTGAAATGCCCAGAAACAGAGGCTGCCTTATATGAATACACTGACCTTTATACCCTGGGTGAGCATACAATAGACCATCCAAACTAAAACTCTTTTGAGAGTAAAAGGAACTGCAACTGATAATTACTCTGGAACTACTAGCATAAACTGAGTTTTCCTAGCAAAATAGGACATACAGCCACCCTATTTATAACTCATAGCTATAAAGGTCTTAGTCTCAGGCAGTCCCCTGAATCTGACTCAAAATAAATAGGGTTCCAGGGCCTCCCCAGTGGCACAGCTGTTGAGCGGTGGGTTGCGAAGCTGCCCGCAGCCTCTGAAGCACTGGTTCGATCCCCGGCCCCTGGATGAGGGTCCCACATGGAGCGCAGACCTCTCCTGCCACCCACTGCTCCCCTCAGCAGTGTATTTCATCAGTCTGCCTGCTCTGCTCTCCACTCTGGCTCTGGTGAATTCTCTCACCCTCCCACACTTCTGACTGTACCCAGATAAATAAATAAATCTTTTAAAATAAATAAATAATAGGGTTACAAAGCAGATGAACCATAACAGTGTCAACTGTTATGATTAAATGTTATGATTAAAAGATAAAATGCCAACATTTGAAATTCTCACAATATTGGCCAGTTTCACTAAAAGTTTCTGACAGTTTTTCTCCCAATTTGATGCCATATGTAAAAATGTTTGTTCTAGAAAACTTTAAGATGCAAGTGTACAAAAAGAAAATCTCCCTTAATTTTGTAATTAATAACCACATTTTTCTGCACAAGTATGTTTATAACAATCTTTGTAGCAAAAATGGAGTTGGGGGCCTCCCTGGTGGCATAAGGGGTTAAGCACTGCACTATGAAGCAATCCGCAGGCTCTGCTGCACAAGTTCCATCCCCGGCTGGCCAGGGAGCAATCCATATGGCTCAGCAGACCCCTCCCGACTCGCCCACTGTTCCCCACTCTGTCTCTGGTGAATCCTCTCACCAGCTGCATCTCTGGCCTGTGCCCCAGCTCTTGTATGCATAAATAAATAAATCTTAAAAAAAAAAAAAAACTTTAAAAAAAGAAAAAAAAATGGAGTTGAATTAAAATGTGAGGAGCTGTAGCACCAAGATTAGGAGCAAGGGCCACAAAACCAGCCCAAGAAGCAGCCGCAGCCCCATGCATTAGCATTGAACCTGGCCCCTACATCCCAGCATGCCCCAGCCTGCTATGCATCCCTCTGGATGCTCTATCACTAGTTTTAGGCTGCTCCTCTTCACCAGACATCCCCCACTGGCTCACACACTGCACAGCAGCCCCCTGCCACCCCCCTAGCCCTCACTTGCTTTAGCCTGGCTTTTTAAAAAATTGAGGTGACATTGGTTTACAACACATTATATTTTAGGAGTATAGATTTTTACCAAGTCCACCAGCAAAGTGCTAATAACCACCTCTACCACAATCCACTGGGCCCCTTTACCCTTTGCTCCCACATCCTTGGTAACCTCAGCTCTATTATTAGAATCAAGGATTTGCTTTCTTTCTGTCTGTTCATTAGCTTTGTTTCTTCATATTCCAAATATGAGTAAAATTACCAGGTATCTGTCTTTGTCTTTTTGACTTATTTCACTTTACCTTCTTAAAGCTGAAGGATTGCCTCCATTCACTGATACTTGTTTCCTTTTTTCTAACCACACTCCTAAAGAAATCTTTCAATTTTTTAAGTGTGAAATAGTCCAAAATATTGAAAAGTGCAGAAAATTACACATGCACACACACATACCCACTGCACAGATTTAACAGCATTTCTTCTTCCCCTTGAGTCCAGCTTCCAAGCTGAGGTCACCAGGGACAGGTGTTTAGGGAAGGCACCTTCTGTCCTTGGACACTTCCTCCTCTACCCTCTAAAACCTCGATGTGCATGAGCTACACAAATAATAGGGCCTCAAATTTGTAGCCACGCATTTGACCAGACATTGAAAGGCTGCATTTGGGGATGCTTAGAGTAAGCTCTTCACAGCTAAACCACTGTTGTCAGGAAGTCTTTAAAAGACTGCAGGATTTCTCAAGGCCTGAGAGGCTGGCTTTGTTATTCTGAAGTACAAGGGTGGGGTTTAGTCACTTAAACCCTTTTCTGTCCTTGACTGGGGTTAATTTATGACTTCTTGTTCCAGGAATAAGAAAGCAAGAAAGAAGTGTAACATTGACTTTTTTTTACTTGAAACTCCGTATTGCCCTTCATTTCAGAGCACTTGAACAGTGAATCAGTGGAAGTGTGGATAGGTCTGAATCAGCTGGATGAAAATGCTGGCTGGCAGTGGTCTGATAGAACACCGCTCAACTATCTGAACTGGAACCCAGGTACTCCCAGAGTTATTTTCTTTTGACAGATGGCTTCACCCCATAGCCTTAAATAGCAATATTTCCTACATGATTATGTCACATTATATTAAAAGTGGTTTATAAATAGTTTAAGAGCCTAATTGAATTCCTGTATGACAAGCTTTTTCAAACAACATATTGGAGGCCAAAAAGGTAAGTAATTTACCCAAGGTTGCAGGAGGCTTTGGGTCAAAGCCAAGATCAATAGCCATCAGCTGTTTTAAAAACAACAACAAATTACAATTAAAATATTTTTCTACTCTAAAACAATACAATTGGGATTACTACATATGCCAAAGAGAAGTGCTGATTCCTAGGTGTTAAAACCGGATCTCTATATATTATATATTGTATATATATTATATGAAAGTGATTGAATATATTTTTCAGATATTAATTTTGAGCCATTTGTTGAATATCACTGTGGAACATTTAATTCATTTCTGTCAAATGCCTGGAAAAGTCGGGATTGTGATTCCAACTTGCCTTACATATGTAAAAAATACCTAAACCACACAGATCAGGAAGTGGTTGGTAAGTGGTTTTATTAAATTGTTTTTGTGAGTTTCTTGCTTATCCTATCAACAAATTCAAATTCCTCTGTTGCTCTATTTTTCTTAAAGATTTATTTTACTTATTTAAGCATATAAAAACTGGGGTGTAGGCCAGAGGTGGGAGGGTGTGTGTATGAGAGGATTCACCAGAGACAGAGTGGGGAGTAGAACAGGAGGATCTACTGAAATACACTGCTGAGGGGAGCAGTGGACAAGACAGGAGAGGTCTGCTGCACCATGTCGGTTAGCTCCCTGGCCTGGAATCGAACTCATGCTGCCGTGGCTGGTGATGGCTTAATAGCGCTGAGACTTAAACCCTGGGCCACTAGCGAGACTCTTCTCTATTCTTTTGTTAATTAATTCCTAATTTATACATAGCTAAAGCTGGTTTTTATATTTATATGATTAAATATTAACTATATGATAATTTATTATCCAAAAGCACCATGAATCTAACAAATGTATTTAGGGTTTTACTAAAAATTGAAACAAAATAACCAAAATTAGAAAATATTTTCTGTCCTCTCTTTTTAAAAAATTTCATTCTCAGCCATTCTGTACTAGGAAATTAAGATATGTTTCCTTTTCTGTTCTAGTTTTGAGTTCTATTTATGGTTTTCCTAGAAACTAAATATATGTTAGAAAACTGTTTCATAAAATTGTTTAGTAAGTGGATTTCTTATTATATTCTATATCTTTTATTAGTAGCACATCTTTGTCCCTAAGTAACACACAAAGTTTTTAGGCGTAACTAAGACTTAAATACCTAATAACAATCTAGCACCTAAAGTCCAATTTCTGTTTTTAAGTCTATTCTTTTTTTCTGTGGAAATTAACATCTTCACTCAGAAAGTGGAGATTAAAAACATAACCATTTTTAAAAGAGCCATTATCATAATTCAAAACAATTCTACATTTTAAATAATAAGCTGAATTATTTTTAAAAATATTTTCCCTTACAATTTAAATTTCCTAAGTTGCTAGCCTACTGGTATTGTAGAATATGGTCTGGATAAAGAAGCATTGTGCCACTTCTTTATGGAAAAGTTTTTTTCATTATTTCAAGAATGTACTGAAATTCTACCATTGTTATTGTTTTTTTCCCCTTTCCTTGCTCCCTTCTTCCATCTTCATTTCTGCATTTCCTCATTCTTCATTTTTCTTTTCTCTCTTATACCCTCCTGAACCCACTTCTATCACCCTTTTTTCTTCTATTTTATTTATTCTCTTCATCTACTAGTTGAGTTCAGAAGATCAGAAATGAAGCAGTTCAGCTCAATTTGCTTGAATTATTTGCTTTTGATTCAAGTTCAAAAAATTCTTTTGATCTAGACCAGTGTTCTCAACCTGCATTTCCAGGATCCTCGACTTCCATATTTGGCTCTGCCCTTTTCTCAGATTTCTTCCTTATCTTATTGTCTCACCTTTAGAGTAAAATCTAAGGTTTCCTTTTTAAAAGAAGTTCCATGACTATTTTTTCAGATTGAAAACTGCCAGAGTAGATAAAACCTAAATATTTTGACATTATTCCTCTGTGATTCTAATTTCAGTCAGAGTTCTTCTAGAAGCAATTTTAAAGTAGTATCTTGTTTCCCACATAGCAGTGAAATTTTGCCTAACTAAAGTGGTACTTGAGGGAAGCACCCAGTTGTGGTTAATAAAATAAAGTAAAAATGCTATTACCAAATTGGGGATAAGCTTCTGGAAAGAACCCACACTTGGCATGTACACCACTGCCTTCCTGAAAAAAAGCATCATGGCACCATTTTCCTATAAGTCTAACCTGGAGTTCATATTGGCCCAAAGGACCACTACAGGAGCTTACACTGACCCTCAGTCTAGAAAAAGCAGCCAGAATTTCACACTTAACAGGATAAATATCTACCTCCACCAACATACAATCCTCCCATCTACCTTAAATCATCACCAGATTACTTGTAATATATAACATGAAATCTATGTAAATAGCTGTTTTATTATTCAAGGAGTAATGACAAGGGGGAAAAGTCTATACATGTTCAATACCGACACAGCCACCACGGGCTTCACTAGATAGTATGTATTTTCCATCCACAGTTGTTTTTCTTTGTGGATGTGGTAACTGTGGATATAGCAAACCAACTGTTTTGTGTATATAATATATATGTATGTAATATATATTAAGTGAAATACATTAAATTATATATTAAATTAAATTAAATACATTAAATGAAATACCATTTAAATTATGTTTCATAAACTACTTTTTCAGTGTAAAAAGATTTCAAATAGGGACCATTCTAATTGCTAAATTTTACAATTATTCCCTATGTTTTGTGCTGGTCTCAGTCTATTCATATCAACAAGAAATGCCTGTGGGTACTCACCGAGGCCCAGGTGAAGACTAGCTAGACTAGCCCTTGTGGTTCTTATTGTGACTGCTTGACCATTTTCAGCAACAACCATTAGGGAACTTTGGAAAAAAAAAACAAAACTAAATTTAATATTCATAGATGCTGGGGGGTGCACAGCACACTCAGGGCCAGATAGCAAAGTCATGGGTAGAGAAAGAGAGAGCACAGACCTGGGGTTCTGCCTACAGTGGACTTCAGGGTGGGATGTCTAAGATTTCAAGAGTTCACTGGTGTACTAAAGCAAAGAAATTAAAGCAAAGGAAGGGGAAACCAGGTAGTCAAATGAACAATTATTGAGTTTGACCTTGAAAAAGGGGAACTTTCTAGATATAACAAGCAGGCGCTTTATCTAGTCACATAGCTGGCCATGCGTTTATTTGAAATGGATGTTGTAGGGCAAGGAAATATGTCAGGCTTTTCTGCCCCCCCCCCCAACCATCAGGATAGATGATGGATCCTTGCGGTCCCGAATGCATGCCTGATGGCGGGCACCTGGAATAGGGTGTGGGCATAGGTAGATGGGATTCACCTGGGCTGAGACTGGGCTTTTAAGGGTGGCATCAGGGGGATGCCAGGAGAAGCCGAAAAAGAAGTAGCAGAAGCCGAGAGAGAAGCAGAGAACACCAGAGGGCCCAGACAGAGTGAAGATTTGCTGGGGGCTGGGAGGACTGCCAGCCTCCCGGCCCCCCAGCACTCCTGCCTGCTATGTACCACTAAATCCCAATAAAAGACCTGCAAAAAAACACTGAGGACTCTGACTCCTCCTTTACCCAGTCTGCTGGATCAGAAAACCTGCTCTGTGTCCAGTCCTGACCCTACCGATGTCTTTGAAGTGAGTGCAATTAAAAAAAAAAATAAGCTCAGCATATGCAAAGTGATATGTAACATAACAATAAAAAAAATTATCAAGCACTTACACTTCACCCTGATTCTGCAACTGGGCTATATGACCTTTACCAAGTCTCTTGAACTCTGTGCCTTAGATAGCTCATCTGGAAAATGAAGACCTGAGATTTCTTAGATCCTAGATCTAGATCATAGATTGGATCAGTCTCAACTCTGAAGATCAAGAATTTTATGATGTATATGTTATTTTTCTCTCATGTGTTTTTGTTTTTCAAATTGTTTAAGTAATTACATATTGATAGCAACTTATATTAAAGATAATAAGTCCCATTAAAATAACTGGGAAATGACTTTTTTTGTTGCTTTAAAAAGAAAAAGACGCTTGGAAATATTATGCTACCCACTGTGAACCTGGCTGGAATCCCCACAACCGTAATTGCTATAAACTTCAGAAAGAGGAAAAGACCTGGAATGAAGCTTTGCATTCTTGCCAGTCTGAAAACAGTGCATTAATAGAAATAGTTTCCTTAGCAGAAGTGGAGTTTCTTATAACTCTCCTTGGAAATGGTAAGTGCCAAATGTGTTTGATTTAAGAGGTATGCAATATAATAACTATCTGTATTAGTGGAATAATTACTACCTAAAAGTTTCTAAATATTCTATCCGAAGTTTCAAAATAATATCCAGGAGTAAAAATTTATTGGATTTTTAGAAAATACATGTTCAGAAACTTCTTAATGTTTCACATATGCCAGAAATATTGGCCTTTTTTTTTTTTTAATTGGGCAGAGGTCATTTTCTGAAACGTGTAATAAAGCTGAACCTGTAATTTAGCTTTATGACCACCAGAGAGCAATAGTGTGATGTGGTCATGTAAGCCGAGAACTGCAGGGAATTCCTTAGACAAATAATTGCATTTAAATATCAGGAACTTTGGCCAAAGAGATGGAAATTTATTTGCTGTGGTGTTTTCAAGCTGTGTGTGATGTTCAGGAGTTCCAATCCCCTAGTTTTACCTAGCTTCCACCAGCCAAGCGGATATGCTTCTACTTACATTTGACTTTTGATTCTGCTAAAAAAACATTGAAATTACGGTGAATTTTTTAATGAAAAATACATTTCCAGACTTTATTCTGATGTTGTTTTTATTGTGAAGATTTGGTTTCAAGTAAAAACAAAATCTTTCTCTGTCATTTTCCCTCTCTCTTCACATTTGAGATTCAAAGAACCCTGCCACTGCCTCAATTCAATAGGGGCACTAGAACATCATTTCTCACCTACTGTATTTTCACTCTACTGGGCTACCAAACTTTTTTTTGCTTTTCCAGCAACCCCATTGCTTTCATTTCAAAGCTGCTAAGAATATCTGTTCTTTTATTTACATGGCAAAACAAAAGTGTAAAGTTAGACTATTATTGAGGTTTTTTTTTTAAATACTTTCCCCCTAATCCAATGGATCTTTTTACTTTTCCTTTTTCCAGGCAGTAGCAAAACCAGATTTTTCAGATCTACTTTCCATACAGAAGCAGGAACCAATTAGAGTCCCAGCAATCAGATTTGTTTAAAAGTTTGTCCTTGCATTGGCTTCTCATAGTTTCCCTCACTCAGAAGGCTTACATGTAGAGCAGGTTTAGACAGTATAAGGGTAAAAAGCTAAACAGATATTTTGTATGAGGAATTAGGTTTCATCACATGAAAAAGAAGAAATCACATGCAAAGTGGTATATTTTAGTAAGAGCCCCAGCGCAATATCTCCTTTTCAGATACTAGGATTCCTGTAAGTAATTTACATTTATCTCTTACAGAAAATGCATCAGAAACATGGATTGGTTTGAGCAGCAGTAAAATTCCAGTTTCCTTTGAATGGTCTAATGGCTCCTCTGTCACCTTTACTAATTGGCATACACTTGAGCCCCAAATTTTTCCAAATAGAAGCCAGCTATGTGTCTCAGCAGAGCAATCTGTAAGTTGATTCATTTGTTCAGCGCCCACTTTGCTGGACTTGTGTTGAGGGCCACCTATGCCTGGGACTTGAGGGCTGCAGTAGAGAGCAAGACAAGTCCCTGCTCTTCACAGGGCTTCCCTGCTAGGCAGTAAACACATCTATACAGAAAAAAAGTGGCAATTATAGTTGTGATGATAGCTCTGAGGAAACAAGTGACATGCTGGTGAGAAACTTGAGGCAGCTACTTTAGACATAACAGTCAAGGAAGGTTATCTGAAGGGTGACATTTAAGCTAGGACTTAAAGGGGAAAAAAAAAAAAACTTTTGAAGAGCAGGAGGGTGGACATTCCAGGCAGAGGGAAACTAGTTCAAAAGCCCAAAGGCAAGCCAAGTCTTCCTGTGTTTGCTAATCAAAAAGACAAGTACAGCACGAGGGATGAATGGTGAAGTGGTGGTAGGAGATGGGGCAGGAAGAATGTGAATATATGAGATTTATAGACTATGGTACAGGAACTTCAGAAGGGCTTCAATGAATCCAAGTGCATGATCTGCTTTACATATTTAAAGCAACTGTTGCTGCTACACAGAATATAGTTTAATGGATAGAATGGAACCAAGAGAAACCAGTTTGGAGGCTATTCATGGTTGAATAGAGTAGTGAGCATGAAAAGATACTGACAGATTCAAAGGTCTTTGGAGAATGGAGCTGTTGCTAAATTAGACATGGGAGGTGACTTGAGCAAAAATTTATGGGTGGTGGTGTCACTGACCATTCTAGTGAAGATAAGGAGAAGAACTGAGTGTTGGGAGTCTACAGAGTGATGGTTTTTAAGTTCCATTATCTTATTAAACTAAAAGAAGTCCTCAAGTATGCGTAATCTCTGAAAACTGGTAATCAATAGGAAATCTTTCTCCTTCCTCAGATGAATGTAGTGGTCCCTGGGGCCTTAACATCATACGTATTCTTGTGTTCTAGTCTCTCCATTATTTAAAACATCTGATTATTCAGAATCAGTTTAATTCTAAGCCAGTTGAAGGGCTTATTATGTTTGGAATAGACAATCTCTTTGATCAGAAAGCTGCTGAACTCACTGACTTCAGTTTTAGGAGGTTAAAGAGATTTGGTAAACATCCGCACTCTTTCAAAGCACCAGAATACCATATCAAGTTCCCTTACCCCTATCCTCCCCAAGAAAAAACCAGTTTATTGAATGTTATTTAAATCGTTTGACAAAGTAATTGTGCTAACCATATGTGGGAACTTTTGAAGCACTTATTTTCATGACATGTTTCCTTGTTTCATCTTTTAAGGCTGTCACGAAATAAGAGCAGTTATAATTATAGTACTGAGGTCATGCCTCAGAGTCACACTCAGAACCATATTCACAGGTTTTACTATAATTAAGATGACCTTCATTTCCTGCTGACATTTCCCTTTGTTATTTGACAAACATGGATATTTCATACAGCATGTTCATAGAAAAAGAGTCAAATTTGGACAGAGAAATTCTTTTTGAAAGCATGAGGATAAGTATTAATATGATTGTATATGCCAGGATAATGCTACTACCAGTGTGATTCTTGTGGGCCCCATTTTGGGCGGCTCTGTAGGTCCTAAAATAGTAGATGCACTTATTCCATGAAGTAGAACTCAGTATGAATATGATTATTACAATTAACAAGTCACCTAATCATGGTTGATATCTACATTTCAGTATGAGAGCTGAGTAAATGCTCCATCCATCCATCCATCCAATAGTTATCAAGCAACTACAGTACACCTGTCACTATTCTATAATCAGATGTTTTCTGGAAGACTCCATAGGGGAGGGATCCTACACATTAAGGTGTTAGCCTCCTATGTCATATGTTCTGAGGGTTTTGGAAGAGTTCTATATTCCCCTAAACCCTGAATGCCTTAGATATCACCTAAAGTTTGAACCACGTGGCTTTAGCCTAAAGATTTGGTTTGTGTTCAAATAAAAAAAAAATTCTTTGGGAGGATAAATTTTTACTGTTAGCAGTTACTGCATTTCATTATTAATGAAGGATGTGAGAACAGCCTTCAGTAGAACTGGGAGACGAATGCAGGTATCTACCCATCATATAAAGAGGAAATGGAGTGAGGCTTTGAAAAATCTTTGATGGACAGTGCAGGTTGAACATGAAATTCAACTATAAAAATGTTTTCTGGGGTGATTTATGGTGGCTTCCAGGGATTTCCCCAGCATCAGATTCATACATGCAACAACACGGCAATTATTTTAACCCTTAGAAGTTGCTGAAGAGAGGAAGCAACAGTCTCACTTGCTCAGGGAAATGGCTTCATTGAAATAGTTCTCAAAGTGTGGCCTCAGACCAGCATATCACCATCACCTGAAAACTGATCTTCCTGAGTAAGACACTGGTCATGGGGCAAAGTAACCCAGTTTCTAGTAGTCTGTCCAGATGATTCTGATGCCCATCAAAGACTGAGAATCATTGCTCTATCCTATCTGCTTGATAGAAAATTTGGGAACAGGTTAATCTGAAGTCAGACTGAATTTGCATTAAAACCCAGCTCCAGTTTTTCCTGACTATAGGATCTTGGGTAAACTACTAAACCTAACCTTTGAAATAGGAATAATGCTTCCCTCACAGGAATGTTGAGATAATATATGAAAATCACCCACTATGAAACCTGGCACACAATCAAGAAACATTAGTGGCAGCCCTCTTCCTGCCCACCAATCTGGGATTGCGTGTCTTGGAATTGTTTACACACTGGAAAGAAAGCAGGGCCTCCCATTCATCTTATTTTTATTCAAAACAATTAGGGTGGCTTATCAGCATCAGTGATGGAGACGGGGAGTATTCCTTCAACTTGTGCTATTTTTCCCCTTAGGAGGGTCACTGGAAAGTTAAAGATTGTCAAGAGAGACTTTATTACATTTGCAAGAAAGCAGGCCATGTCCTTTCTGATGCTGAATTAGGCTGTAAGGAGGTAAGTCTGTTCATCTTGCAATTAGGGCACAGAGACCTTATAAGAGGAATAATTCACCCACCCTGGTTTAAAGTGAATTTTTATCCCCACTTTGCTCCCTCTTCTTTTCCTTGCCACCCGTCCTTCTTTCCTCCGCATCTCATTTTTTCCCCTTGAAAGTGAACTACTGTTAACGAACCAAACAATTATCAGCACATGAAGGATTTACAGCTTTGCCAAGGACTATAGTCTTGCCATCTTCGTTGACTCAAAACAACGATTTTTTTTTTTTAGATAAAAAGTTTAAATGATCCTGTAACACCATCTGTACAAACAATGATTATCACGCAATGCCCTGTGTCACACGAGGTTTTCATCATTTTTCAGTGGGATGTCAGAGTGAAAACGAATGCATTTCTTTGAATCAGAAAGTGAATTTCTGCACCCAAAATTGTGTTTTCCTTTTCACTTCCCTGTAATGTTTGAATGACATACAATAAAGAAGTGAAGTACAAGTTTGCAATTTATTATTTGGGAAAGTGAATAAATAGTATTTTAAGTAATAAAGTATTTTTGGTATATTAAGTAATTAAAATATCTAATATTTAGGTTTAAACTTAAAAGGCAGAAAATGATCTGTTTTTCTGTTTTATATTTCTTTAAATATATTCAATGTCCTGCAGTAAAATTATCAAAAATCTACCAATCACTGTCCTCAGCAGATGCATGTCACCTCTCTTTCAATATACATACACTAAAGAATTTAGATTTAAATATTAGCAATTTTTACACTTTATGAATTTCAAAATGTTCCCCAATCTGGTTTTTTTTACAGTTTTATTTTGATCATTTTCTCCTCTAATCCAATTTTTCTGTTTCAATTAAACAATAACCTATCTCCTCAGAAAAAGCATTTGATTTATTAATTAACTATAAACTTGATTTCTCTTTGTACTATAGCCAAATAGTACCTATGTGACATATTTGACTTGTTACAAAACATTTTAGTTAATGATTGTAATTCCCAAATTAATTATAACTAGTCTATGATTTAAAACATGTTTTAACTTATTGTAGCTTTCAGAGCAATGCAACATGTTTTATTTGAATACAAAGTGCAAGTAATATTGTCTCAACAGAAATAGAACTGATGTGCTATTCAAACGTTTATATACTTTTATATACTGCTTCCCTGTTCTGACCAGCATTAGTAGCATTTAAAGATTCTGAATTTAGAGATAATTCTCTAACTTTATGGTGAAATTTCCATTAATCTTTATGCATCAGTCTATGAACAGGATTTTGAAAGTTTCTTCAATGCAATTCTTTAAACAGTCTGCACATGCAATATTAACTTATAAAATACATCTTAAGACAAAAGATTTCATTTTTTAACAAGTCACTTTTTAGGATCTAGGGCAATTGTTTCAGTGTTGTCGTCATCATCATTTCATTTAAAATGAAATGGCACCTCATGTTCAAAGGATATTTACAGATGCAATCAATTACTCTTCCCACTTTCAATACATGAACAATGAACAAAGGCTTGTAGTAAAGAGTCTTTGTTTTTCTGGTTATGACTGTGCCCCTTTACTTGAGCCTATTTAGTTCTTAAATTTTTTTCTTTCTTTCTTTCTTTTTTTTGCTAAGTAGCTGTAATCTAAAAACTAATAATGAAGAAGGAATACTTTGTCAGAAAGGTCACATTGTCAGTCTTCCTCCTCCTGTTGTCCCAACTACAAAAGCAGTCTAACCTCTCTGGCCATCTGGCCATCTGGGGTGATCCAGAGGGAGCTCTGACTGGAGCTGTTAAGTCCTCACACTGATAAGAGGAGGGTAGAAGTTAAGGGAGTGAGATCAGAGCTCGATCTTGCTGGATGGATGTGAAGCTCCTGTGATCCACACATCATTCAATATGTATTGAACTAAAATAGCTGATTTCTAAAACAAGACTTTCTTTAATTTATGATAAGACCTTCCAAGAAAAATAGCAGAAACATTATATCTGCTCAAACTCCAGCAAATATTGGCATGGCACAAAATAAACTGTATTTTAACTTGTAAATACATAGAAATAGGTTGATGTGAGGTTGATTTCATAATACGGGAAGAAAAAGAACTAAAATAACTCAGTTGCAATATAGAAGACTAATGAATACATATCTCCTATGCTATATGATTTTAAAGAATAGAGTCATCTTTTATTGCTCCCAAGGTGGAGATACATATTTGTTATTTTTGTCTAAGTGCCAATGCTTGCTTGCTTCCTCTCTAAAAGGATAACCAATTAATTTAAAAATAATCTTTACCAAAAAAAAGTTTTAGCCAATCACTATTAGAGGGATCATGATACAGTGAATACTACCCTGTTTCATAACAGAATTGGTTTCTGAGCTAGCTTACACACTCTGAATTCACCCAAGTCTCTAGCCTTAATGATTTCTGAAATAATATGAAATAAGAAATTGAAAAAAAGTTTTTAAAATATATACTATCATTAAATAGGTGTGTCTACTTTACTTGTACTGAGTCCCCTGATTAATTCTCAGCTCTCTGCCTGTATTGTCTCTCTTTGATTCTCAAAACAGCCCCATGGACACTATTATTCCGCTTTTACAGAGAAGAAAACTGAGAGATCAAATAAGTTCACCTGGAATTCAAACCCATGCATTCTGTCTTCAGAACTGACACTTGATTTCTACTGTTTTGTAGAAATCATTTGTATGAAATTCTATAAATCTGAACAGGTTGTGTGTGTGTTTGTGTGTGTGAAAGAGAGAGAGAGATCCTGAGTGATACCCTTTATTTTTATTTGCTTTTAAAGTTTTAGGCTTTAAGAATTAACTTTCTTACAGCTTTTAGGTTTATAGAATTAATTAAATAGAATATATAATTATAATTAATTATAGAAGTGGCTATAGCTAATGGCATTACCAGATAGATCATGTATCAAGATATTAAAACAAAAATTCAAGTTTTGAGTTTTGATTGGGGCTAAGAAGAAAATTATATAAGAGGTAAATGAGAATATGCAAAAAATATCTTTTACTACTTCACTAAATTAGATTATATCCTTAATTCTCTTTCCTTGTTTAAGGGATGGAAGAGACATGGTGAATTCTGTTACAAAATCGACACTGTCCTTCGAAGCTTTGAGCACGCTTCCAGCGGTTATTACTGTTCTCCTGCACTTGCAACCATTACAAACAGGTAGAGTAGAAATTTCCCATAAAAACCATGATTGTATTTTGACATAGAACTCTTGGAATGATAAAATCTAACCATCATCTGTAAATGTTCAACATCTAATATGTGCCATATTTAATAAGAGTGTTCAATTATTTCTATACTATATGTTACAGATTTAAATCGTGTAGTGCTTTCACTAAATTGATTTTTGAGTAACAAGTGCCAAAATGTAAGATGACTTCTACTTTTCATTAAAAAATTATTAATTAAGTAGATTTTCTAATGAACCTGGTTATATTGAGATTTTATTTGCTAAGTGTTTATATTGGAAACTTATTTAATATTAAGTATTTTTAATGTAATGTGTTTGAGTCAAATGAGATTTTTAAACGTAACCACATAGTAGGATATTCAAAAATTTCCCTATTGGGTCTTAGTCTATGTTTGTTTGATTTAGACTTCCCTGTGCACCAGTGTCTTCTCAATACATACAGAGAAACTGCTCCTGTTTTACTTTTACCTTCCATGCACTTTGCAACATGCTACAGATGTACAATAGGGGATAAAAAAATACCAAATAAAAAAATACCAAAAAAAAATAAAAAAATAACCTTAAACTCACTAGCAATTCCGTTAGGAAGGTGAGGGCTGGGAGATTGACTCCTCCATGGTGAAGACAGAAGCAAAGGAGAACTCTTCAGTGGTTCTATGGGAAAGTATAACCTGCAAAGCAAGTCACCGTTTGTTTGTTTTTTATTGCCTTTAAAAATATCCTCTGAATACTAGGAAACAGGGCAACTGGTGCTATGGTTTCATCTAGTGACATTTCATATGTCAATCCAACCTAGAGGAGGAATTCCTGTGTACTTTCTCCAGTCTCCCACATAGGACATTCAAATTCAAAGCCACCAGTATTTTCTTCCTCTGCTTACCTTCCTTACTTCAAACAGTTCACAAAAATGTACACATTCTTTCTTTCTCTCTCTCTCTCCCTTCCCTCTATCCTTTCCTCCTCCATCTCACTCTCTCTCTCTCTCTCTCTCTCTCTCTCACACACACACACACACACACACACACACACACACACACACACACGAACTGTATTTGGAAAAATAAATTGACCAAAGAAATATTTTATGCTCAGTCCATCCCACTTTTGATGCATCTCAGCATTTTTAGTTCTACCTTTCTCCTCTGCAGAATAACCACCCTGCAGAAGAAAGCCTTTATCCTCAATCTGTTAACCTACACAAAAGGTTTCTACCTTGGATGTCCTTCAATCAGTGAGTCAACATTGGCCTTTATTCAGGAACCTGACCAATGAAGCACTCTTTTGTTAATTACAGTTTCATTATATTTTTCACTGAAGAACATAAGTCTAATTGTTTCACCTTTTCTTTTTTGGGGTAATAGTCATTGAGTGTAACTTTTCATATACTACCTGACCACACAACTTATCAAGTTAAGAATTTATTAGAAAAGCGGGGCCTCCCTGGTGGTGTAAGGGGTTAAGACAGCATTGTGAAGCTATCCACAGACACTGTAGCACGAGTTCGATCCCCAGCCAGGGAGGTGACCCACATGGCACAGCAGACCTCTCCTGACTCGCCCGCTGCTCCCCTCAGCAGTGTATTTCGGTCAATCCACCTATTCTGCTCCCCACTGTATCTCTGGTGAATCCTCTAACCTCTCCGCACCTCTGGCCTACACCCCAGTCCTTGTTATGCATAAATAAATAAATCTTAAAAAAGAATTTATTAGAAAACTATTCAATACCTGCCTTGTGGGAGGCATCAGGTCAAACAATGGCATGCTGCACAGAAATGAATGGCGTGGAGTAGTTGTCTAGGTGTTACTTGCAGGCCAGCACCTGAAGAGATACAACACAATACATGAAACAAGTGGAGAAGGTATAATAACAACAACTGGACAAACGCAAAAGTGATATTACAGACAAGTCATAGTGTCAATGTGACCCAAGTAAGGTAGAAATTTGTTAAAGGTCAAACTCTTCATTTTCTAAGAACACTTTGGGGATCTCTTGAAAATGATAAAAAGTATCTGGGAGAAAAATCCATTCTGTTTCATTTTCCACCAAAACTAGATCAAGGCATGATGGAATACTTTCAACTTTTCCTTTGATAAATTGTATACAATAGCCAATACTAATGTGTTGTCCAACTCTAAAGCAGAACTAGGGCATAGCCAAGTTTGTTTTTGTCACATCTTCTACCTCCCAGCCCCTCCTAGTGGACCTGGCCTGCAACTTGGTCAGCAGCCAAGTCCCAGCAGTGTGATACAGCCACGCCCCAGCAGTGCGATACACTAGCCCCGGGAAACATCCTTCCCAGCATGCAAGCATGCCATTCATGTTACGCTGCAAACATGTTTACATCCAAAGCAGAGGCTCCAACAAGGGACATGGAAGTTGAGGGAAGAAAAGGCATCATGCTCTCGATTTTTACTTATCTAGACATTATCAAGTAGGAAACAAAGATCCACACTGTGAAACATTTTTCAACAGCATCTTTTGTCTGAGAAGGTTGGGCAGTAAATGGAAGGTTTCCTCAGATCCAAGAGTGTCCACTAGCAGCCTCACTAATCCTTTGCTTCCATTACTGATTTCCTGTTTGAGTTAAGATACTCCTGTCACTCACCAGTACCCAAGCTTGTAGTTGCTAATTGATTTTCCACTCTTCTGCACAATTGAGCGACAGGTTTGATGGGCACAATTAGAACCACCTGCTACAAATTACTTATTTCTTTTGTTAGGGGGCAACTGCTCTTGGTCTAGGACTTTTAACACTTTGTGGAATAGAAAGGGAAAGAAAAACAGATCCTTATTGCTGAATAACAATTTTATTTGTTTAGTGCTACAAAATTTTTTGCAGGCCTAGCTACTTTGCTCTCCATACAGAGCGTGAATTGAAAACCATAGTTCCAAAGTTACCATGGAAAATTGTCTAAAAGCATGTATATCAACATCTTGAATCAGTCAGCCATGGGATATTTGGTACAAAATAATTCAGAAGACATTTGATTTTGTGTTGCCAAAAGTGAAAAATCCTGCAATAACTCATATTCTCTTATGTTTAAATGTGGATATTTTTCAAGCATTTTTACAACTCTGCCACTTACCTCCAACGTCCACACACCCCAAAAACTTCTGCAGTTATCTTTTAGTTGTAGTAAAGTATGTAATATAAAGTTGATCATTTTAACCATTTTTAATAGTTCAATGGCGTTAAGTACATTCATATTATTGTGCAACAATCACCACCACCCATCTCTGAGACTTTAGTCAATTTCCCAAATTGAAATTCTCTACCCATTAAAAAATAGCTCCTTCTTTTTCCTGCCCCCAGCCTCTGCCAACTACCATTCTATTTTCTGTCTCTATGAAGTTAACTACTCTAGTTATCTCGTAAGTGGAACCATACAGTAGTTGTCTCCTTTTGTATTTGTACAAAATATCCTTGTACTTGTACAGTCTAATATCCTTCAGGTTAATTCATGCTGTAGAGTATGCAGAATTACCTTCCTTTTTTAAGGCTGAAGAATATTCCATAATATAACACATTTTATCTATTTATCCATGAACAGGCACAAGATGCTTTCACCTATTAGCTACTGTGAATAATTCTGCCATGAATATGAAAGTACAAATATCTTTTGACTACCTCCTTTCATTCTGTGGGGTAATATACCCAGGAGTGGAATTTCTGGATCAAAAATTGTATTTTTAATTTTTTGAGCAACCTGCATACTGATTTCCATAGCAGCTGCACCACTCTACATTTCTGCCAGCAGTTCACAAAGATTCCTGTCACTGCATATCCTGGCCGACACTTGTACTTTGTTGTTGGGTTTGATTTTTATAATAGTCATCCTTTGGGTGACTAGTACCTCACTGTGCTTTTGATTTTCATTTCCCTAATCATTAATGATATTGAGCATCTTTTCATGTGCTTGTTGGCATCTGTATATTTCTTTGAATAAATATCTTTTTGAGTCCTATGTCCATTTTTAAATTGCAGTGTTTGTTCTCTGTTGCTAGGTTGTAGAAATTCTTTATATATTCTGAATATTAACCCTTTATCAAATACATATTTAGCATCAATATCTTAACAATTCTGTTACTGAATCTCACCCATTCAGATGTATGTCACCATACCACATCACCCTTTTCACACTGTTGACAGTGTCCTTTGATATGCAAAACATGTTCAGTTTTATTAAATTCAGTTTATCCACTTCTTATTCTGTAGTCCCTGCCTTTGGAGTTAATCGAAATTACTGCCAAATTAAATGTCACAAAACTTTCCCCCTATCTATTCTTCTAAGAGTTTTATAGTTTTAGCTCTTACATTTAGGTCTTTAGAATCTTTGTGAATTAATTTTATCAATGGTGTAAGGTAAGATAGTCCTCTACTGTAGTCCACTGAACACCCTCCACATGGGGGTTGGGGGGGATTCAGTTGCATTACCAGTTCACAGCTGAGTTCCCCCTACAAAACCTGATCACTATATATAATATAACCACTGTTTTGTTTTCCCCACTGAAATAGGTCTCAAGTGAAGCTACTTCCAGTGCATTACTTTTTTTTAATCTCTAATTTTCAGTAAAACAAGCACAATTCTTTTTGTACAGCTGTCTGTGCTAAGAACTATGTGTTCACAGATAAGAAATATACATTTTTTTCAAATCAATGAAGAAATAAAGTACTCAACTAGAGATACAAGTATAAAACACCTCCTTTTGAAGTATGCATCTTTTGAAATGTTTCTTTCATAGTGAAGTTTTGTCTATGTATGCCAAAAAATATATTACTACTTTCAAATTGCATTTTCATATAAATTTAGTGTTTAAAACTATGAATAACACTTTCCTGTCAAATTGATGGAAGTTCAATTTTTTTTTCTTGTTTGCACTAAAATTGCACATTTGGTTTCTTACTTGACTGGAAAAATTGGTGCATGTGGTGTGGTAATACTCATCTAAAGTGGTTTGAACTTATGCCCATAAATTATACACAGTGTTGTAAAGCAACATTACATCAATAATAAAGTACAATTAAAAAAGTTAATGTCTTAATCAATAAAAAAAAAATGTTCCCCTACAAAAATCTGACTTTATAAGTGGATATACCCAAGTAAAATATTTTGTTTTTCTAAAGAAAAACAAACAATTTTTACTTTACTGAATTCCTTAGAGATAACATGTTATACTGCTTCAAATAATAAGATAAAAATGTATACAAATGGCAACTTTCTACCCTAAAAGAACATTTGACTTAAATAACCTCAGTGAAATCAGACAAAAGATATTAAGATTTTCTGGAATATTTTCAGATGAATAATTCTAAAACAGAGAAGTACAAAAGACTTAAAATGGCATCTCTATTATCATAAGCCAGAGTTTTTATAATCCTTATAGTATTTGAAACCAAATTGTGAGTGGTAAAGAATATAAAATGTTCCCTTGTTTCTTTACAGTTGGAAATACACACTCTAGAGATTGCATGCTGTCTTATCCAAGTTAATTTCTTAGAATAATATTGTTGAAAAGGAAGACATTTGCTGAATTTCTTTATTAACAATGCCATCTTCTAAACTGGACCAAGAAAGCTAGAGTTCTATCATGATTTGTAGGTTTTAGGATTTGATTTATGAGTATCATATGCAACCATTTAAAGCTATACTTGCCAATTCAAAAACCAGGTTTCTATTGTTTTAAGCAGTAATAAACATGGATAAGAGTTATAATTATTGCAGACTAAATCTAAAACCAGCAAGGGATAAAAGCAAAAAGCAAAATGTTGCCATAAATAATGATACCAGTGACCAGGTTCTCAGGCAAGTATCTCCTCCCTCCTTTACTCTCATTTTGCAACAAATGCCAGTATACAAGGTAATGGAAGAACTAGCAATGCACCCTGGGTTTAGAACCAACACTGTGAGCAGAGTGTAAGGTAAATGGCACTGTAAGGTAAATGACAATAGCTTCTACACAGTATTTAGCTTTATATACCTTCTTTTTTTGAAGCATATTTACATAACGTTCTACCACAGCAAGCTGGTTCAAAAAGAACACTTCCAATTTTGACTGTGTTTTAAATGTATGCTATTTAGATAATTACTAGAGTAGCTACAGAAAATACTTAGTAAAGCATGAGGAAAATCCATATGATCTACAAAGATGAGTATCATAGTTGGCCAAGATCACAAAACATTGCTAGTGATGTTCATAGTGTTCCTTTCTCTTTTCCTCCCCTATTCCTTTGAAAATCCCCTACTCTTCAATGGCCACATTGAATTTTTGCTTCCCTTAACAAGTTAAGCATGCATGGTAATGAAAAAAATTAAAAATTGGATGAAAAAATTCTAATTCATGTTCTCTTTAGCTTTCCTGGGTAATTTCATCAGCCCTTTCCTTTCCCATTGTTTCAGCAGATCTGGCCAAAATTCACTGCTATTTGAAATGTTTCTCAAACTTTTTATGTGTTGAAAATGACTTTTTCAAGATAGTTTCCAACTTAGCTTGGAATTTCAGTGTTCTAGTTAAGATTGAATACTCATGTTTTTGCAGTTAGTACTCATGTGGAAGTATATTTACAAGTTTTGTAGACTCTGCTTTAGATCATTCATGGTGGAAAAGGGTCACAATCACCAAGCAATAAACACTAATTCATGGCACTTTTAGGGGGAAATATAAGTGGGCATATTTCCCCGGATTAATCGCTAGGTTTCAAAAATTATTCCCAGTGAATACACACATCTGAAAACATTAGAATAAGCCAAGGGCACCGAATGCCTGAGAACAAATTCACTTGGGAGATATACAATTGCTATTCCAATCTTTGTTTCCTTCTCACAGGGCAAATGTGGTGAGTGGATGAGTGTCTGTTCTATGTTGGCAGATCCTCATTCGAAAAAGCACAATACCCTTTTTCCTCCCCACTGGCAGCCACCCACCTCACACAAATTATGGCATATTGTATGCTGTGTGGCCTAATTACAAAATAGGGTACACCTTGTTCCAATAAATGTATTGCAACTTTGTGGACTTTACCACCTACACTCTGATACTGGAGCCAGAAACCATTCCTTAAAAGAATTAAGCCTTGTCTGTGACAATCAAATTTCCTCACTTATGTATTTCTGGGAATTGCACTGACATTGGTCACTTATTAGTAATGTTCAGGTCTTTAGGTATTTTTCTGCTCCGTATTCTAAAGAATTCATGATAACTGCCATTCTGGGTACCTCATTACATTTTAATGACATATTTGTATTCCCAGAAATTTACTATAACCATTTCCTTTTCCCCTTTTTAGGTTTGAACAGGCTTTTATGATCAGTTTAATCAGTAGTGTGGTAAAAACGAAGGACAGTTATTTTTGGATAGCTCTTCAAGACCAAAACAATACAGGAGAATATACTTGGAAGACAGCAGGGCAGAAGTCTGAGCCGGTGCAGTACACATACTGGAATACATACCAGCCCCGTGAGTAGGAGCCTATATGTAACACCACCTTTCTCTCTTGCTGTCTTTACCCCAAATTCCTACCACTCCTTGGTCTACCTCTATAGATTCTACCAAAGTTTTCTTAATGCTTAACTCAACTAAATAAATACCACAGGTTCTCAAGGGTGACATATGACTGGTCATTTTAAAATATGAATCATTTAACAGTTTCAAGGTATAAGTTCCTTGCTCAAGACTACACATACCTTTATTAGCAGAAAGTCATTTTTCTACATCCTAAAGTAATCCCCCCACTCCATGATCATCTTCATAAAATATCCAAAAGAATCATTAAAGAAATTCCTGAAACTAATAAGTGATTGTAGCAGTATTGCAGGATACAAGTTAATGTACAAAAATTAATCACTTTCCTATATATGGGAAATGAACAAGTATAATATAAAGTTAAAACAAATTACCATTCAGTACCCAGCAAAATGAAATTCTTAGGTAAAACTAACAAACTATGTACAAAATCTATATGAGGAAATTTACAAATTTTAATGAAAAAAACTTTAAAGAACTAAATAAGTGGGGGGCTATTCCATGTTCATGGATAAGAAGACTCAATATTACCAAGATTGTAGTTCTTCAAAAATTGATCGATAGAACAGCATTATCCCAATCAAAATCACAGCACATTATCTTGTGGATGCTGGGAAATTGATTCTAAGTTTATATGGCAAGGCAAAAGACCCAAAATAACCAACTCACTATTAAGGAAAAGGACATAGTTAAAGGACTAGCACTACCTGACTTCAAGACTTAATATAAAGTTACAGTAATCAAAACGGTGGCAAAACATAGACAAAATCAATGGAATAGGAGAGTACAGAAATGGACCAACATACAGTCAGCTGAACTTTGACAAAAAAGCAAAGGTAATACAACAGAAAAAAATGATACTCTTCAACAAGTGGTCCTGGAACAACTTGACATCCACATGCAAAAACAAAGAATCGACACACAGATCTTACTCAAAATAGATCATAAACCTAAATATAAAGTACAAAACTGTAACAGTCCTAGAAGGTAGCATAATGGAAAACCTAGATGTGCTTGCATATACCAATGACTTAGATACAATTCAAAAGGCTCAATCCATGAAAGAAATAATTGGTGATAATAATTGATGATTAATTGATGATAACAATAAATAAACACTTCTGCTCTGAGAATGACAAGAGAACAAAAAGACAAACTAAGACCAAAAGAAAAATATTTGCAAAAACTTATCTGATAAAGGACTGTTATCCAAAATATCCAAAGAACTCTTAAAATTCAGCAATATAAAAGAACCTAATTTAAAAATGTAGAAAAGACCTTAAACAAAGAAAATATACAACTATTAAGTAAGCAGGCTTTGAAACGATATATTTTATATTCATATATCCACCACAATGGTGTATGTGTGTGATTATACACATATAAATACATACATATATGTATATGTCATCATATATTTGTCCACACCCACAGAATGTGTAAAACCAAAAATGATGCTAACATAAATCATGGACTGTGGGTGATAATATATCAACACAGTTTCATCAGTTTTAATAAAAAAAAAAATACACCATTGTGGTATGGGATGTCAACTTCCCCAACAGGGGAAGTTCTGAATTATATGGAGATGGGGTAAAAGACAATTCTGTACTTTCTGCTCAATTTTGCTGCGCATTTAAAATCTTCTAAATTATATAGTTTTTCTAATTGTACTTTCTAAAGACATTTGCAAGGTGAAATTAAGACACATTATATTCAAAAAAGACAAATTATACTTTATGTATAAACATTGGTTTAAGAAATTTGTGTAAAAGCTGCTAAATTTGCATTGCTCTAAACAAGAAATATCACAATTCACTCAATAAACAACCCTTTCATTTGAAAAATCTATGAATATATTAAAATACAGAAAATAGTGAAGTTCCATGTTATACTATGACTGAAAAAAGAGCTCGGTTATCATTTCTAATATACTTTGGAATTTTGTTAGGAATGTCTATACCTGTCAAAATAAATTAATACATTTTGAGTAGACAAAATTCTTGGCTTTTAATGCTACCTTCCTAGGGGCATATTTGGATGTCTAAAATCTGGAATTGATGCAGAGCTCCTTGTCATTCATAAGTTTCTGCTGTAATTTATTTGAGTGGCACTACTCTTTTTCTTTTCCCTGAAGCAAAAATAATACCATGATGTTCAGTTTTGCTGCTTGTGCTGATTGACATTGAGTAAATTGTCTCTGAATAAGATGAAAATGTAAATCTTTTTTGAAGAAAATGGCAATATAAAAGCCCCTACATTTCCCTTTTTCTTTTAAATTGCAGTTTGCAGAAACGCCACACTAAATCACATTTTTCCCCTTGCCTGTCACAAGAGAATCCATTAGCTTGGTCCCTATGTCAGAATCTTAATCCAGCCCAGACTGTCTATATAAATTGACCACTGAACAGGAAATCTGCAACTTTTTATAAGCTCAATTTAGGCTCCCACCTCAGGCCATACCATCAAAATATTAATTGGTGGTAGGATTATAATTCTTTCATTTTTTCAACTTTGTATAATGTTTTCCAAACTGTATAATGAACTCTATCTACCCATCACTTAGTGTCATCAATTATCAACTCATCATTACTAGTGTCTCCTCTAAATCCAAGCCTACTCCCCCAACTTCCCATATTTTTTCACAACAAATCCCAGACATTGTTTCTTCCATGAATATTTCAGTATTGTCTCTAAAAGACAGATTCCTTTTTAAAAGACATGAGTATAATACAATTATGACACCTAGATGTAATTAACTATAATGCCATAACATTAGAAATCAATCCATGCTCAACTTTCTGAATGACTCACAAATAATATATGATAATGTATTTTCCAGTCTATGTGAGCCAGGATCCCCTATTCACCCACTGCAGAGGGTAGATAGATCTTGAAGTCTATTTTAAGTTCTAGGTTTCCCTCTTCTTTGCCCTACCTTTTTTTTCTTAAATTTTTAAAATATTAAACCCATTAATGCAAATGGGTTGTTTGTCCTGCAGAGTTTCTATGTCTGACCTTTTTAATTATCCCCATATATTGTTTAATGTGTTACTCTATCCTCCCTATTTTCCATACGATTAACATTTTTTAGAAGTTTTAGAAGTTAAGATTTTATTATTTTTTTTGAAAAAATATTTAGTAGCTAGCTAGTTGTATGCCCTATCTGGTGGCATAAAATGTCTAATGTTCTTGCTCTTGTAATATTAGCAGCTATTATTGATCAATGCCTAGGTCCACTGACTCATTAAAGGCTTCCTTTTGTATAGCTAGGATATTTCTATAAAGAGGTGATTTCCCTCCATCAATTTTTGGTTATCTTCTGTTATAGTTTTTATCAGAAAGAGAGAGTAAATGCTTAATTCTCTACATTGTTTTGAAATGATTACGTGTCATTAGCATCCTCAAATAGTAATTGATCAGGTTTGGGGGATTTATAAAACATTACTATGAAATAAGGTTTTAAATATATTTGATGTATTTTAATCTATTTCAATTATTATCCTCTTTAGTGGAAATTAAAATCTCTCCAAAGACTACATCCTGAGACCATTTAATGTGGCTCTAGTTGTCACTGATCACTTCCTTGCTATTAGTGACAAGACTTACATTTGTACTCTAGACTGAGAAACATTGATACTTTAAAGAAGTATCATTGGCTCATTTTAATGGGAAATGGTATTATTTCAGTATCACAATCTGGCACAGACATACTCATTGCTTGTTGGTTTCCAGGTCATGTCAGTTGACAGAACTGGAAAGCTGGAAAGAGAGAGAGAGAGAGAAAGAGAGAGAGAGAGAGAGAGAGAGAGAGAGAGAATGTGGTGGGTGTAAGATAAAATACTTCTTGACTTCAAACTGATACTTTGGATTCAAATTCAGGACTACAAGGATTTTACTTAACCTATCATCTATTCACATTTCCTTTCATGCCAAAATCCCCTAATCTCAAAATACCAGGAAATTCTATTGTTATTAACACAATAATAATAAAGAAACTATGGCATTTGGTATTTTAATAGAAGTAACTGTTCAGGTAAAACAAGAAAAACAGTTTGATCCATACTTAACTAGTGCCACTGATTAAAGGAAAGAATGATAAATAGAACTTTTCTCACTGAGGGAAAAGCTAATGCATCAGAAACTAAAATTTGCTTTGTACTTAGATTAAATATTCAAAATAACTGGAGGCTGCATTATGGTAAGAACAAAATAAGTGAGTTCATCCTAGTTAAGACATTCAAAAAATGTTTCTAAGTTACACTGGAGTTTCACTGGTGTCTGAACAAAAAATGAACATGTTCAGATCTCTATTTTGTATCCCTCCATAATACAGTCTCTGTGACAAATTTGTTGTTTCTAGATCTAGATAATGTTGTGGGGGGAAAAAAGGTGTGTTTCACTCATAAGGAATGAGATAACTTCAGGGCACATTTACCCCAGTTTTCTTAAGTTAATGGGAACAGGAACCTTCTGCCAGTGACAAGGAAAATGAGATTCCAGTAGAGTACGCCAGATCTGTTTTCTTTAAAAGTCCCTACATACATCAAGGAGAACCCTGCCAGCAGATAGGCCTGGTGCATTTTTTTTAAAGATTTATTTATTTTTATTTATTTATATAAGCACTGGGTACAGTCAGAAGCGTGGGAGGGTGAGAGAATTCACCAGAGCCAGAGCGGGGAGCAGAGCAGGCAGAATAACGAAGTACACTGCTGAGGGGAGCAGCAGGCGGCAGGAGAGGTCTGCGCGCCATGTGGGACCCTCCTCTGGTGGCCGGGGAGCAGCTGGGCATTGAAACAGCACCGCAGAGGCCGTGGGCAGCTTCGCAACCCAGTGCTCAACCGCTGCGCCACCAGGGAGGCCCAGGCCTGGTGCATTTTAAGGCATATCAGAATTCTGAAATGGACCACCACAAAAATGAAGACAAACAGTCCATTTCTGGGCATCCTTTGGATAGTTCCATATTTTCCAATAATCATGAGTAGCTATGATAGTAGGTCTTCAAGGAAGTGCTGTGGCCACACAAAGGAGAGAATGAGACCAGAGGAATGAGAGCCCATGAAAATGGAGGAGCATAATTTGAAAGGGAGACTTAATCATCTACTCAACAGTTTCTTGCTCAATGCCCACTTGCTCTGTACCTTGACATCTCCTGGCAGAGTCAAATAAATCTGATTTCAAATTCAGACCAGACCCTCACCTACTGTGCCCTTAGACTGGTCACTAAACTTCTGTGTCTCAGTTTTTCCATTGGCAAGATGTAGATATTAGCATATGCCTCAAAGAACTTTTGAAGTTAAGTAGGAAAACGAAAACCTATGAACTGTCTAGCACCCTACTGGGCATATATACAGCCCTCCTTGAAAGTTCACTATCTGCCCCACTGGATTCACTATTCTCCTTGGAAAATAGGACAGAGAGAGAAGCTGAGTTGGGTGGAAGACTTGAGAGCTAAGAATGTGAGAGGGGTATTTTAAGGAATGGAGGAATAATTGACAACTCAAGTAAATTAATTGTCCAGAGGTTCTGAAGGCCCAGCTATAGATGTGCCTCCTTTCCTGAGGTCACAAACCAAGGGGGGGTTTTGTATGTTTGTTTTGGGGTATTTGGCAAGAAAGTTTAAAGATGGAGGCTTTCCCAGCTCATTTTTGATGATTAGATAGCTTTGTCAAATAGAATTTGGAATTTTTTTTAACCAACCAAAAGTATTCCCACTCAAGCATGATGGAGAGAGTGAAGGGGGTTGAGGGATGGTAAAGCAGGTAAGGAGAATTGGCTTAACTGTGAGATTCACCCCCTGAGGAATAGTATGATAGTTTCTCTTCTCCAATGGGAAATGAGCTATCAGATTTAAGAACAATTTCTTTGGGAAGAAAACCACTTCTGCTCCTTCCCACACCCTCCCCTTATAATTTGGCTTTGCAAGCATCCCCACAATATAGGATTATAAATTCAGTTTATATCTCCCTTAGCCCAGCCTCCCTTTATTACACAACTTTACTGCTTCTTTGGGGCTGAGGCTCTAAAATTTGGGTCAAATGTTACATTAAGTTAACCACTTTAGAATACCAATAGCACTCTTGCAGCACTTTTCATCTTCATAGCCGTTCACAAACATCTCCTTCTTCACTAATGAAGATGAGTTGAATATCTATAGTGTCTAAAACCAAAGCTATTTAATCACTGTCTGATGTGGGAAAGTAAGACAAAATGCAAGGCCAACAAAAAAGTATATTACATTTTAAACTTGCTGATTCAAGCTTTTTAAAAAAATTCTTTGAACATGCAGGCAAAACTGCCATAAAATCTCAGCTTTTATAATGAAAATAGACAGTAACAATAGTAGCAAAATAATAGGGTTAGTTTCAGCCCTTCATATCTATCAGCATGTTTTAAATACATTATTTCATTTGATGTTCATGACAATCCTGAAAAAGAAAAGGAATTATTAGCCCCATATTCTAAATGAGGTCATTTGTGATTAATTAATTTTCAAGTTTCTAATTACTAAATACTGGTGCAGGCACTAGAACCCCAGACTTCAGGCTCCAAGTCAAAGGCTGCTGGGAGAGGAAGAAAGGAAGACTCAGACTGGAGTGTATGCTTTCCCTCTCTTCCAAATAGAGCAACTCCATTAGTATATTGATATTTCATTTGGGTATCCATAAGGATTTCCCCAGTTCAATTTCATTCGCATTTCATTGCACAGAGCATGGAGCATCAACTTTATTGCTCATGACTCAGCCCAAGTGTGAGTTGCTTGTCAAAATTACATTCAACAGACCTGCAAACTCCATTCATGGCCGGGACAGATGCATGCTATAGTCTTTTCCTC
The DNA here is from genome assembly GCF_014898055.3 of Talpa occidentalis. Classification (NCBI taxonomy): domain Eukaryota; kingdom Metazoa; phylum Chordata; class Mammalia; order Eulipotyphla; family Talpidae; genus Talpa; species Talpa occidentalis. The sequence continues at coordinate 92,762,838 of NW_023603184.1, read as the reverse complement.
TTGCCTGGCCTTGAACACTCCATCTTTAACACTAAATAGCTGTTCTGGGTAATGGAGCCAGCCAATGGCCTCTTATGGGCCAATCTCTTTTGACTTCTTTTTCTTCTATGTGAGTCATTCTAATCATAGTTATATGTTTAGACCCATCATTTTCATCTTTGTGATCTTCTTTTACACATAGTGTACACACACATACTGGACTGTAAATTTCATGCAGATGGGAACTATCTTACGATGCCTGATGCCTAAAACAGGATGTACAACAGGATGTTCTTTAACTCCCGTATTCTTTCTCTTCTTTCACAAACTAGTTTCCATTCCTTTATGAGATACTCTGTATGTGTCTTCCTGTATTCTTTCATCTCCCACTCAGTGTTTCTGTGAGCATAAAACAACTAAAATGTGGCTGACAAAGATAATGCCAGTCACTCTATATCTAAAAAAGTAGAGTCATTATTCCTGAAGGGAAATTAAAGAAGACAAATATCTAGTATCAAGTGACGACACATTTTAAAGTGACTTGAGGTCCAAAATCATCACACATCTTCAGATGCTCCATCTATAATCACTAGCTTTTTTATAAGGATCACTTGAAAATGCTTTTTCTTTCCATCCTTTAAAACCCAACTCAAATGTCACTTCCTGCACATCCTTTATTGACTTCTGAAGACAGATTCCATCACCCCTGTGAGTTCTCCCCACAGAAATTTGAACACACTTTTACTATACACTTCATACATTGTTTATTGCATTTAATCATTTATGTGTCTGTGCCTCAAATTAAGCTAAGAGTTGGGTATTGTTTTGCCCTTCTATCCCTAACAGCTAATATATGCTCTCGGCTGGTGCAATGTAGATGCACAAGTTTTGTTGGTTTTTTTGTTGTTGAATATTGATTTAATTAATTGATCACCTCAGAGTCAAGAAAAAAGAAATATATTCTTAATCAATTTTTATTATATTTTTAGAATGGGATTATTTTCTACTACTTTTCACTGAAATTTAAAGGTTTTTTAAATCTATCATATGAATTGCAAAGATTTCATCACAAATTTGAGACTCTTAACTTGGAAATTTTTCATATGGAAAAATTATGCTTCATGTTTCAAAATGCTCAAACAGGCACAAAGAATAAAATGAAGTTTTGTCAATAGCCAAAGGTCCTTTCCCCTAAGGTTTGTCCTTAATCTTATGCCCAGAGTTTCACCGCCCCCTTAAAATGTATATCATTTTCTCTACTCTCCAAATAAGAGGTTTTGTCTTCTGCTGCATAACTTGAAGCATACCCTGAATTCATCATTTATATATTTTTGTGTGTTGAATGTAGTTCTCAGAGCAAAATATGTTTAAAATGTATATTTGACATTGATTTCTCATGATGACATTTCAATATTCAGCATATAGCATAGGTGCTCAACAAATAGTAAGTTAAATTTTTCTCGACACACTTAAAAAGTTCAGTAATTCAAAGTAAAGAGATGTTGGTATTAGATGAGTTACAGAGAATATTTTAGCCCCAAGTTGGAACAGTTCTGATTGCCATCCTTTACCATTAAAGCTCAAAATGTCCAAATTTCAGGCTTTGAAGTCTTTCTTCTCTTACTTTCCAATTACCTAGTCTTTTCTCCGGAAGAAGAGAAATGAAATAAACATGCCAATAAGGCATTCCTTTCTCATCTTTATTGTTCTAGTTTGGGTGCCTTCACCTTATGAGATGTCAATTATTCAACACTCTAAGGAGCTTTCTTTCAAAAACAAAATGTTCTGATCATCTGAACATCATTAAAAGTGTTGCTTTCTGCTTTCAGGCTACAGTGGTGGCTGTGTTGTTATGCGAGGAAAGAATCCGCCTGGTCGCTGGGAAGTGAAGGACTGTAGACACTTTAAGGCAATGTCCTTGTGCAAGCAGCCAGTTGAAAATAAGAAGAAAACCGAGCATGAAGAAAGATGGCCCTTTCATCCTTGCTTTTTGGACTGGGAGTCAGAGCCTGGCCTGGCCAGTTGTTTCAAGGTAATGAGAAGGTTACATGGGCACCTCTATGGAACTGACATTGTTTCAATTTTGCCTACTATCTCAATTTTTTTTTTATTCCAGAGCAGTGCCTAGAACTAAAATGTACTTAGTGTTTGTATACTAACTCTATCATGTCAGTTATATTCCTAAATAATTTTTAAGTCAAAACATTGACATGTCCCTGGTGCTACTGAAGGCTTCCTCCTGAGGACTGATCAATATTGTTCTTATTACATATAACAAATGAACATGGCAGGTACTCACTGGGTATTGAAATGACACAATTCTGTATCATTTGTAAGCCAAAGAATAAAACCCTTACTGTGGAATACCATTCTTCTACTAAAGATAGCCTTTACACCTCGCCAGACACCTAAAGATGAAAACACATACCATTGATTGTGTGTGTGTGTGTGTGGCATGAAAAATGTCAATTTGAAAATTGGTTTTAGATCCTAAATTTAAGTTAGCATCTATAATCTTGTGGAAATATGTTTTTGTTTGGTGATTTTGTCTTTTGTTTGTTTTAGAGATTTCTAAAATCCTGGGAGAAAGTTCTCTGGAACATGGGAACATTCAGAGCAGAATGGAGACAGCCTCTTTGTCTCTAGAGACTGTAGTATCATATGGCTTGATACACCTACTGAATGCACCTAATTAAAATGCACACTTACATATTAAATTCATGGAATAATAGGCCAAGAAGTGACCTCCCTGGCCAAGGATCAAACCCGTGCTGCAGTGGCTGCAAATAGCTTCACAGGTTGCATCCCAACCCTCTGTGCCACCAGGGAGGCCCATCCTCCTCTTTGATCTTAAAGTCAGAAGCAGACCTTCCATTTGACTGACTTCTTTCCACTACTGCTGAGAAGTCACAGAGGATTTAGGGAAAGCTAAGATCCAAAGCCCCTAGAAATATACTTGCCTTCAGTCCCAGGTCATATTTCTTGCTATGGGTTAGCCCAGATTCATGATCACTTAACCAATCTAATTTATCAGAAGGTATCCTGTGGGAGGAAATTCATGAATCCTGGAAGTAAGAAATACAAAATCTAATCCTACTCAGCCTCTTTGTAGCTGTGTGTCCCGAGATTTGTAAACTCTCTTAGCTTAACTCTCATCTCTTTAAAAATATTTATTAGGGAAAAATTATATGCCTATCACAGGAAATTTAAGGGAAGAGGAGGAAAGTCTTCAAGGAGCTTATTTATGAATCCGGGCTTATCATGAACTCGTGAATGTATTGTGAGAATAAAAAATGAGGTCACAGTTTTACAATGACTAGGCATATTCTAGTTCAAGAAATGTTCTTTTCCTTATTGGGTCAAGGTTTTAATATAGGATAATGACAACAATTATTACTGTTATTTTCTTATCACGAATTAAATGTGGGCCTCCCCTGGTGGCACAGCGGTTAAGCGCTGGGCTGCGAAGCTGCCCGCAGCCTCTGCATTGCCGGTTCGATCCCCAGCCGGGTTCAAACCCCGGCCGGGTTCAATCCCCGGCCAGTGGCGAGGATCCCATATGGTACAACAGACCTCTCCTGGCACGCCCGCTGCTCCCCTCAGCAGTGTATTTCATCACTCTGCCTGTTCTATTCCCCGCTCTGGCTCTGGTGAATTCTCTCACCCTCCCTCGCTTCTGACTGTACCCAGTGCCTGTATAAATAAATAAATAAATCTTTAAAAAAAAAAAAAAAGAATTAAACAGCTGCACCTTATTAATGACAGCATTAACTCTTTTTTGTCTACTACTCAGGTATTTCATAGTGAAAAAGTCCTGATGAAAAGAACATGGAGAGAAGCTGAAGCATTTTGTGAAGAATTTGGAGCACATCTTGCAAGCTTTGCCCATATTGAGGAAGAGAATTTTGTGAATAAGCTTTTATATTCAAAATTTAATTGGTAAATATTTGTTAATTTTGAATAATTGCAGTGAATTATTCCATCTCCCAATTATGGCTTTTTAGAGTGTCCTAGAAATTTGCTTAAAATCTCAAGCATTTGTTGTAAACCTAAAACCAACAACCACTAGTTGTCAAGGAAAAGATATATTGTAAGGACAGAAGGGGAAATTCCTTCTATAGTTCTAGGCTCTTCTCAGACTTCTCTAGTAATCAAAACAGCATCAGAAAGATTAGCAGAAGAAAAAGATTGATTTAATTACATCCTTTATAGAGAATGGGGATTCCAATTTCGGTAAGGAAAATTGGGAAATGAGGGTATATATCCTGAATGGGATAAGGGATCTGGAGCTGGAAGTGGAGAGATGGGAACTTGTATGATGAAGACCAGATACTCTGTTACATGTTTGCTCTGCTATATAGATAAGTTTCTCTGATAAAAAGGAAATGATACAAAGGAATTGAAATTAAAAACCACAAAACAAAAAAATAAATAAAAAGTTTATTTCTGGAGACAACTACAATTCTGAGCAATACCCTCAATTTTCATTCTCCTTGATAGTTAAGGGAGTGGTAAAAGTTTCTCCTGCAGAACCTCAACTGGCCTCCTCTTGAAATAATCCACATGCCACAGGGAAACATCTTGGAGAGGCATGTTCTGAATGCCTTCATTATACATAAAATTTTGTGTGGATATTACATCAAATTCTCATTCCATAATACGAAAAAACTGAAAATTGTTTTGATATTTGAAATATTTTCTATGGAATGCAAATCCAAACTTTAGGGACTTTTTTTTCCAAACTCAGAAATTATCTAGCCCAGTGGTTTTCAAGGAGTTGAAGTGTTTTCTGAGGATCTCAATGGTCCTTGAACCCCAAGGGGGCCAAGACGACAGAGCTCCTGGTTCCTTGTTTACTCACTCAGGATGGCAACTCCAATCAGCTCTACTTCTAGTTATTTTGTATATAATAAAAGACAATGTATGTCTTTGTTTGAAAAAGAAAAAGTTCTACTGATTAAAAAAGAGATTCCAATGCAGCCTCCTAATTTTACAGTTGAGGAAACCTGCCTTCGCTTATCAGCATCCATCTGCAGGTTTACAGAATCTTGAATTCTACAGAGTTAGAAAATCAATCAAATTTAAATGGAAAGAAAACTAAGCGGTCTGGTTCTTCCTCCCACACAATGAGAGAATTCCTTCCATCACATTCCTGTGGTCATCAAGTAGCAGCAGAATTCCTTTCTGTTTCAGAGCACGCATTTTGAAAGCCAAATTCATTGTTAGAGACTGGGTTCAAAGGTCAACTTGCTAGTAAGCCAGAGCAATACAGATCAAATTTAGCCTATTTTCAAATATTTGAAGAAAGCCATGATGTCCTCTTTCAGTGAGTCCTCCCAGCCCTCAGTATCTTTATCTAGAATGTTCTTGTCTGTTAGCATTTAGCCTGGGAGTATCTTCTACAGAAGGGGTACTACTGAGGGCACAGTTGGTTAGAGAATCCAATAGACATGACAGACAAAATCCTGCCCAAGGATGCTATGGCTTAAAAGGGACACATCTCCATAGTTCCACACATTTATTTAACAAAAGCAAATGTAATGCCAGGTACTCTGCTATAAACTCTAGAAATATGGACTCAAAATTAAACACATACCTAAATCTCAGAGGAAATCTAGAATAATTTTTTGAAGAAAATCCCGACCTTCCCCACAAGTTTCCTTTGGGACCCTCCCATAAGAAGCTTAATATCAAATTATTCATCTCCAACATGTACAAAATATGACACATCTCCCAGTGTGTCTCAGGGAATACGTTAGTGGGGAGTGGGGTGCTGGATTTTGTGCTTAAATTTGTTTATAAAATAACGCACAATCTTGAAAATTTGCCATATACATTAGCATTGTAAAGATTTCTAGAAGGGGTACTTTCTAGACAACAAATTCCTCTTTTTGAAAATACTTACTAACGGTCCCATGGAACTGTTAGTCTCTGCAGGAAATGCTGACCTGAGACCATGGTTCCCAAACCTAATTGATTTATCACACTCACTTGGGACACATTTTAACACAGAACCCTGGTGCCACACCTGAGCTGCTGACTCACATTCACTTTAGCTGAAGAAAAGTTCAAGAAGTGTCCTGCTTAATTGGATTGTTAGCCAGGTGTGGGGCCAAAGATCCATGCATGGGTTATATATAGACACCATAGTTCTAAACTGCAACAGCTTCATACCTTTAGCCCCTTTCAGAACATACTTGGATAGAGTGAGGTTTGCTGAATGAAACAACAACCATACGGAAACTGCTTACAAATTCACCATGACATCAGATGTCATTTCTATTATTATAAGTTCTCACACTTGGAATTTCTAGAATTTAGTGTCACGCATCTATCACATTATTGATCTTCAGTATCTAATCACTATGTTATGCATGGTTTACTTTTTTTACCAGATTTCCAGGGAGTTCAAACAAATATGCTGCTTAATTATAGTAATTATACAAAAAAAATTCTCATAGCATACATGCTTCTTCTCCTTCCTATGACACTGCTTTTCTTTTCTTTTTTATTGAGTTAACATTGTTTTACAATACTGTATATGTTTTAGGAATGCAGATTCATACTTTTTCAAATGCATGTTATTACACAATGCCTACCATCAAAGTACCAATAATTCTCTTCCAAAATCCATCAGACCTCCTTTATCCTCTGCTTTTACTTTACTCCTCACTCTGGTAATCTCAGTTCGGCTGCCAGAAGCCAAATGGCTTTTTGTTTGTTTGCTTTGGTTTTTTATTTCCCCACATGAATTAAATCAACTGATACTTACCTCTCTCCTCTCACTTATTTCACTTAGACTAACCCCCTTCAGTTCCATCCATATTATTGCAAATGGCAAAATGTGATTTATTTTTTATCACTCAGTAGTATTCCATTGTGTATTTATACCACAGCTTCTTTAACCACTCAACTGTTGTTATACACTTAGATGGTTTCCATATCTTAGATATTGTAAACAGTGCTGCAATGAACATAGGAGTAAATATATACTTTTGAATTCGTGTTTTTGCATTCTTTGGGAAGATAAATAGGTGTAGAATTGCTGGATCATATGGTAGCTTTGTTTTTAATATTTTGAGAAACCTCCATACTATTTTTCTATAGTGCCTGGACCAGTATACTTTCCCACCATAGTATATAAGGGTTTGTGTTTTTTTCCTCCATCCCTTGCCAACATTTGTTGTTTCTGATATTTTTGATAATTGACATTCTTACAGATATGAAGTGGTAGCTCATATCTGTATTTGATGTGCATTTCCCTAATAATAAGTGATAATGAGCATTTTTTCATGTGCCTGTTGGCCATGTGTGTCTTCTTTGGAGAAGTATCTATGGCACTGCTTTTCTGTTTTATTAACCAGACACATGCATGTGTGTGTGTGTTTGTGTTTATTTAAATTTTACAATTTTAGAAAACTGATGAAAAGAAAATTCCAGTTTATCTTCTAGGAACCAGTACATAGCAGGAAAAGTGCAGAGCTCTGAATTCAGTGAGGAAAAGAATAAAAAGTACTTAATGAAGGAAGAGTGATGTGGATTTCTAAGCCAGTCCCTTGAGAATAATATGCATGGCTTACCCTTAGGCAGCATTCTCACCTCTGACAACCTCAAATATAAGAGGTAACTGTGGCAGTCTCCAGTGATCTCTGGGATTTTCTAAGGCACATTTTACTTTCCATTGTCTCATTCAAGAAGCGTAGCTCAAGTATCTGAGAAGGGGATGCTTCAGAGCAGGCTTGCTTCTCTGCATTAAGGAAAATAAAGCATCTGTCATGACTCCTGAATCTTCTAACTCTTTAATTTTACAAAATTATTCTCAGAAAACAATCTTAGTGAAATGGTTCACTGTACCATTAGGCTATATTGTTGAATGTATTGAATACTCTGTGGTTTGATGTTTTTGTGTTCCCCTCCTAAGAGAACCCTTAGCCACACCTCATACTGATTTGCTGTGGAATCACTTATCTAATCATTTTTATTAAATGGGGGTGGTAGTGATTAAACCTCAGATACATGTGATATTTGATAAAGAACAACAAATCAAAGCATAGAAAAGTAGTATAATGAAGCAGTAAATAAGTAGTAAAGTAGTAAAATCCCTCTAGAAATGAGATGTCCCCAAATTGCTTACAAATTTTCTTTCACGTTTTCTTGTTTTGATTAAAATTTTTTCCATTCCTAACCAACATGAGAGAGCCCTTTTCTCACAATGGACTTTTTTGCCCCAACTGTATATCACTAGTGAGCACACCATTCAAACAGGAGAAACAGAAAGTAAGGCTAAATCACCTCTCAGATCACTTCATAGCTCCAGGCTTGAACATAGGAAATGTTTAGTAAATGTTGATTGACTTCATGTATCCTGCCTAGCATCAATTATTTTCTGTACACATGAATACTTTAAATATTTTATCTTTTGCATAATGTTGTAAAATCAATGGCAAAGGTCAAATTGTATTTATTTTTCCTTCTAGGACAGAAGAAAGGCAATTCTGGATTGGATTTAATAAAAGAAACCCATTGAATGTGGGCTCTTGGGAGTGGTCAGATAGAACCCCTGTAAGTCTTACCAAACTGGAGAAAAGCATATGAATTCAAAACAAGAAACATGTGGTAAAACAACCAAGAGAACCTGGAAGTATTTTGCATGCCTCCCACTCAAATCACAAACTGCACCAAATTTGTGCAGTAGTAGAGTTATTTTGGCAAGTTCCTTATTAGGTAGATAGTTCTTAGAGTCAGCTGTAGGATCTCATCCTGAAAATGAATCAAAATCTCTGAAAAGAACTCCAAACTATCTCCCAGGTGAAAAGTTTCTGAAAGAAAAGCAACTATCCTTTAAGATAACATTTCCACCCCAATACTTATTCTTGAAAATAGCATTAGGACAAGGGAATGAGGAAAGGTCTTAGAGAGCGCTGGGCCCCACCATTTTGCCTGTGAAGAAAGCAAGACTTGAAAAGCAGAGCAGGTATAGCAGGGGTCACCTGCCTGTAAAAGGGAGTCTGGTGGTCAAAGTTAACATGGCACTTGAAAAATTAAATGTAGCATGAGAAGACTGAGAATGTTTCATTTTGTTATAGTGAAACAAACTCATTATTAACGGAGGAGGAATAGAGCATTTGGGTTAGCATAAATGAGATGAAGCCATGAAGCAGTGACTGGACAAAGTGACTATTCAAACTCATACCATTCTCTGAATTGGAGCATATATGTGTATATATATATATATATATATATATATATATATATATATATGGAGCAAATATATATATATTTAAATTAGATGAATTTTATATGACTGTACATGCATGAGGGGGAAAACAGTTTCAAAACATCCTTTTTCCCAAATATCTACTCCAATTTTACATTTACTATTCACTCTTTTATCAAGTGACCATTAAAACCATTGAAAAGGTTGAATCTTTATTTAATACCCACATGGTGTTATCAGAGCCTAAAAGCTTAGTGTGGATGCAAAAGAATCTACATCAAAGCTCACACCCAGATCTGGCATATTCCCAAACCTATAATAGTTTCTCCAGGATCCCAGGGTAAGCCAAATCCTGCTAGTGCTTCTTTCTAGAAAAAAATTTAGTGTGCCTCCTTTAAAAAGAAATGCATTTTTAAGAATAATTGGTAATGTTTGATAGAACAAAATTTAACAGGAATAATATTCAGATACTTCTGAAACTCCTTCCAAAATTCTCTTGTGATTACAAGGGTGCCTTTTTTGATCTTTTGAAGCTTTTTGTGGGGGATCCTTACTGAAGAATAATAAACTTCATCTGCTGCAGGTTATCTCTTCATTTTTAGACAACACTTATTTTGGAGAAGATGCAAGAAATTGTGCTGTTTATAAGGCAAATAAAACACTGTTGCCTTTACACTGTGGTTCCAAACGTGAATGGATATGCAAAATACCAAGAGGTAAAAATATCTATAAGATCTTTACTATGTGTTTGCATTCTAGCAATCTGTAGCACTTTCACAATTGAAGAGTTACAAAGATCTGAATTTTCAGCACCCTGGAAAACTGTGCCAACAATCTTCATGATGAAACAAATTGCACTATTTTAGCAAAGAATGTATCTTAGGGAAATGAGAATATGATACCAGTGCAGTATTCTGAGGTAGTATTGGGAAATGTGGATAACTGGATAATATTGTGGAATATTATGTTTTTAGTAAATATGGAAGTAATTCACTATGAACTTGAAAGCAAATCAAATTACTTGTAAAATGAATTTGTGAAGGGATCTAGTACAGAGTCTGACACACAGTAGGCTCTCATCAAGTGTTCAAGTTCTTTCTTCTTTAACCTGGGGCCTCTCTTCAGACTCCTTTTAAGTATGAGAACTAACCATATTTCAAATAGCAAAAGTACTGGTTTTCTAAGTTGTTTTTTAAAAAGGTGAAATATGAAACATTCTTTTTTTATTTTAAATTTTTTAAATTTTAATCTTGCTTTATACTATCTTGTAGAATCTAAATGTATATCTGTATTTAGTTCATCCACTTGTTTGTGTCCTTTATATGATACATATGAGTAAAAATCACATGGTGATTGTTCATGTCTCTCTGGTTTATTTAACTAAGCAAAATACCCTGTAGGTCCATTCATGTTGCAAATGACAGGATTTCATCTTTTTTTATTTTTGTAGTGGAATAGTATTCCATTGTGGATATATGCCACATCTCCTTTATCCATTCATCTGTCATTGGTCATTTAGATTATTACCAGTACTTGGCTATTGTAAATAATGCTGCAATAAACATGGAGGGGGTGAATCTCTTTTGAATTAATGGGGTTTTGTTTTTTGGTTTTGTTCTTGTTTTTTGGTTTTGTTTTTTAAAGATTTATTTATTCATGCATAATGGAGCTGGGCTACAGGCCAGAGATGTGGGGTGTGAGAGGATTCACCAGAGACAGAGTGGGGAACAGAACAGGCAAACTTGAGTGAAACACACTGCTGATGGGAGCGGCGGGTGAGACAGGAGAGGTCTGCTGGGCCATGTGGGTAGCTCCCTGGCTGGCCAGGGATCGAATTCGTGCTGTAGAGGCTTCAGACTGCTTCATAGAGCGGTGCTTAACCCCTTGCGCCACCAGGGAGGCCCCTGGGGTTTGTTTTTTGTTTTTTGCATTTTGGAGGGAAAGACATGGAAGTGGGATAACTGGGTTATATGAAATTTCTATTTTGAATTTTTTGAGGAATCTCCATACTGCTTTCCACAAAAGACTGCACCAATTCACACCTCCAACAGTTTACATGTTTCCCTTCTCTCTACACCCTCTCTAACACTTGTCTTTTGGATAATAGTCATTCTCACAAATGTGAGGTGATATCTGATTGTTTTGATTTGCATTTCCCTAATAATAAAAAATGAGAAACACATTTTCAGGTGCCTATTAGCCATCTGTATGTCTTCTTTGGAGAAGTATATCTATTTAGATCATCAACCATTTTTTAATCTTTTTTTATTGTTGCAAATATCTTCTCTTCTTCATTAGGCTATCTTTTTGTTTTGATTCAAGTTTCTTTAGCTGTGCAGAAGATTATTATGATGTGGTCAGATGTGCTTTCATTTGTTTATTTTTGCTTTTATTTCCTTTTGGGTTCTGATTTTGTTTTATTTCTCTTCTTTGTGTGTCTGGCCAAAAGTTTTGCTATTTTGTTAATATTTTCAGAGAATCAGCTTTTGGGTTTATTGCTCTCTTGTATTGCCTTTTTGAGCTCTTATTTTGTTAATTTTATTCATTTCTGCTCTAATCTTTATTATTTTCTGTCTACTGTCTTTGGTTGTGCTTTTTCTTCTTTTTCTAGTTCCTTTGGGTATAATATTCTTTATTTGTAATTCTTGTTTCCTAAGGTATATTTATATTGCTATAAACTTACTTAATATACCTATATGTATATATAATTTCACACCATTATGATCCAAAAGGATGCTTGATATGATTTCAATCTGTGAAGATTATTGAGACTTGTTTCATTTCCCAAAAAGTTTCAAAATACTGTGTAAAGAGCTGAAGTTATTGAGAACTGTGTACCTGTAAACAAAGGTCACTCAAGGTAGTTTGCTTTCACTTTACAGATGTGAGACTCAAGATTCCATCCTGGTACAAGTATGGTAAGAACTATCCTGGCAGATGTTGAATTTCTAATTATGTGCTTTTATATATCATTCCTCCAGTTGAAGGTCTCTTTTCTTGTATCATTCTAGAGTTAATTTGTTCAAATCAACAAATTAGTAAATAACTGAATTAGTTGTGCCATTAAATATGACTAAAGACAAATGTTATAGCTTAACTCCATTTTCAAGACACATATTTTAAAATACTTATCTATCCCAGGCCTTTAATACCAGCGAAGGTTTTTTTAATATCCAAAAGGGCAGGTTTATTATAAAAAAAGGAGAGAACAATAAAGGATACTTGCATAGACACAAGGGCAGAAAGGGCTGCCCCCAAAAGAGACAGGTTTGCTAAAAGAGAAGTCTGCATAGTCACAGGTGGGCAGCCTTGGGAGGAGAACCGCCTCTGCTGCTCTGCAAAGGGAGAAAGTTGGTGGCTGCCAACTGTGCAGAAGCATAGGCCTCTGCTCCTGCTCTACAACAGGAAAAGGTTGGCAAAGAGAAAAACCTACATAGTCACGGGCACAGGTGGGCAGAAGGGCTGCTGCCCAAGTGAATTTTTCTTACCTGAGATGAAACTAGGAAAATAAGTAAATTATATGCTCATCTACGTATATATGTACATATATGTATAAAAACACATACTTATTTTTTAAATGCTGAGTGACCAAATTACAAACTTGGGGGCAAGCATAGCATAGCCTTTTTAAATCAGCATATTGTGCAATCATTTCTTCATTATTGATATTGTTATTGTTCTTTCAGATGCACCCTGGCTCTTCTACCAGGATGCAGAGTACCTTTTTCATATCCATGCTGCGGAATGGTCCTCCTTTGAGTTTGTTTGTGGCTGGCTAGGCAGTGACCTTCTTACAATTCATTCTGCACATGAGCAAGAATTCATCCACAGCAAAATAAAAGTGGTAATCATAAGAAATTCAGAACTTAGTGCTCCTTCTTTTGTTCTTGGGGGGGCAGGGGTTGTATTTTCCTCAGATATTTATTTAAATTTCATTAAAAAAATCATACATTTTTGAGAATTTTTTTTCTTTGTCATAAAGATTAAGAGAAAATAATAGAAACAGAAATTTACTGTTTGTCAGTCATTTCACCGATAGAACATTTCTAGTTCTATCATGTTTTCACTCTCTGTAGTAAAGTGTCTTGGGCTTGTAAAAAAAAAAAAAACTCATCCCTCTCAGTTTTTGGGACCCTCTCATTTCTGTCTTCTGTTTGGTGCACTTGCAGCCTATAAGGTCAGCAGATCAAGACTATTACTGAGATTTGACAGAAAATCTAACACATTGGGGGTCAGTGACAACCCAGAATTCCACAGAAATTCAGTTGCAGACCAATGACTAAAACCAGGGTATTCCTTGGCATTAGTTTATGTGCTATCTTACCATCTTTCCTCTCCTGCTAATTGAAACAGTCAAGCCAAAAACATAACATTAAATATCAGCAAATTATATGTCATGATATAAAAAAAATACATTTGTTCTTTTATCTAGACAGAAGGCTCCTCAGCCCAGGAAGCAATAAAAAGAGATCAGGTGAATGGCTGAAAACCAATACATTGATATGGCAAAAGTGCACATTTTAAAGGAGCTGATATTTTGCCAATACTTGCCTTAACAGTGTCAGGCAGCATGCTAAATATTAGACTTAATGGCATTAACCTTCCTAAAAACTCTGTGGAAAAATCTATCATTTTACAGATGAGGAACAATGATTCCAAAAAGGTGAAGCAATTTGGTTACACAGGAGCTTAGTGGTAGAATCTGGAAGTAAACCAGGCCATCTGACATACAAAGCCATTTAAAAATCCTCTGCTGGCAGCAGAAAAGAGACATCAGGGGTATATAAGAGTACAATGCCTTCATTCAATTAAAATGCTACTTCTAAAATCCCACCCCAAAAGATGGTGCCAACTGTGTCAGAGGTGAACAAAGAAAGACTTTGAGGTCAAAGTCCAACAGAGGTTTGCATTCCTGGGGACCCCTGCAGGTCTTTTTTCTTCACCCTTCCCATAATTCATTCTCCCAGTCTTTGGTGTTTGGGAAGCCAGTGAGAATGTTAGAAGGAAGGAAAAAATAAAACCCATCAGACTTAGCAGTTGAGAAATCATAGCTAATGCCATGAGGTAGCTAAAGACTAGATCTAGTAGTGATCTCAAACCAGACAAACCTTCTGGTATATATAAGGCAAAATTATTACCCAGCTGGCCATGCTGCTACAGAATGTACTGACAGTATTATAGGTGCATAGTTGACTGATATGATACTATTCTGTGCCGCAAAAGGAAATTATTAGAGGGCATATGTGGTAAAGACTGAAAAAAATAGAAAGGGTTCCATGGCAAAAGTGTGTCAATTTAGAAAGAAGGAAGCTAGAGGTTTCTAAATCAGCTCTTATTTCTGAACAGTATGTGTAAATGGTAGGCACTTTTTATTGCTGATAGTGGTGGTAGTTACGAAATCTTAGATCTAAGAACATCCCACTGGAATGGCTCAGTCCAGAAGTTATTTTATTCCAGGATGAGAAACTAAACATGTAAAGGTCATATTCACTTTTGCGCACACCCATCCTGTAAGAGCAGGAAGAATAAGAATATGTAATTAAATATTTTTAAATTGCTTATGTGTTATGTTCCCCTATGGAGAGTAGTAGTAACTTAGAAATGTGAAAAACAAAAATAACATTTAGTTGGGGAATAGGAGATCTAATTATTGAAAAAGAAATTTGGATGCAATCTTTTTATATTTGAAGCAGAATTCTTTTTTTAAAAAAAAATTATTTTATTTATTTGTTTATTTATTTATTTATTTATACAAGCACTGGGTACAGTCAGAAGCACGGGAGGGTGAGAGAATTCACCAGAGCCAGAGCGGGGAGCAGAGCAGGCAGAAGGACCGAAGCACACTGCTGAGGGGAGCAGCGGGTGGCAGGAGAGGTCTGCGCGCCATGTGGGACCCTCCTCCGGTGGCCGGGGAGCAGCCGGGGATCGAACCGGCGCTGCAGAGGCTGCGGGCAGCTTCACAACTCAGCGCTCAACTGCTGCACCACCAGGGAGGCCCCAGAATTCTTTTTTTTTAACAAGATAGCTCCATCTTGGAAAGGTGATGAGTCAGTATTTTCCTTTCAAATAACAAGGCTAGGAGGTGAGAGTGAATTTTTGTACTTGCTTTTTGAGCATTCTTATTGGTCAAATGAAAGCAAAAAAGCAAGAAGCCTCAAGCACTTGAGGAGTTGTGTGACACGAACTACTTATTAGCCTGTTAGACCAGTCAGCTGTCACAGCTGTCTTGTGTAATATTTGTATTTTAAAGTTGCAATATATTCTTATTTTTTAAATTTCTTTTCTAAATAATTCTAGCAAAAGTATATCAAATCTATTGATCATCTTTGAAAATCTAGCGTTTTAAAACCTTGAAATAACTTGGTTTTGTTAACTGAAAAGATGACAGGTAGTTCTTTCTTATATTGTTTAGAAGATTAATGTATTGGCTATTTTATTTCCTTTTGGTAAGTGTTCATTTGCGATAATTGTGGCTTGTCTGTTATAAAACACATTTGATATTATGAAATCCATGGTTGTTTTGCATTTCTTTATAAAAATTAATTTAATAAGTCATATAAACTAAAATTTAAAATTCTCAGTTTTTTACATTGGGAATTTTCACTCTGGGTATCCTATGAAGTTTTGTCTCTTATCACAACAGGTTGTGGTGTGCCACGTGGAAGATTTATATACTCTAATTGAGGGAGCAATAAATATGCAAAAAGTGGCATATTTATTGCCACTTAAGATGCAATAGTTACCATTTCTCTTTAGAGGTCCCTTAATTGGAGCAGTAAACAATAAGGCCTTGATTTCCACTATTGTTGCCCATAAGACCTCTTTAGAATGAATGAAATCGTTGTGGTTCCTCCCTCTGAGTTCACAGCCAGTCTCAATGGGCCCATTCCAAAGTCTGACAATAGGAATCTAAATTCAGCATGTAAGAACATGTCCATGAAACAGCACCTCAGGGATCCAAAATTATAGTTGCTCCATCTAGCATTATTCTCAAATTGCTGATAAGGCAGACAGCTACACTGTTGAAGAAGTAAAAATATCTGTTTATAAAGTAGAAAGTTAAAGAGCTATTAGGTCCTGCTGTGTGATCTGAAATTCATATGGAAAAAAAAATCTTAAAATGTATTCCCAGGACTTCAGAAGAAATATGAGTGCAAATCTAAATATACAATACCTTCAAATTAATAGGTTTTTAGCATAAAAATGTTAAATTACATTTCAACATATGCAGACACACACAGCAAACACACAATAAAATACATTGATTTAGAGGTCTCAGAGAAATCCTTGCTGCTTCTTCCTCTTTTATAGTTAAAGAGGGAATTTCAATTTCCTGGGTCATAAGTTCACTGTTACACTTGCTCTAAGATGTGTCTGCATGTGCACACTTTATTGTACTCAGATCTGTGATCATTAATGGTGTAAAATATATAAAAGCTATTTTCTAGTTGTCAAATTCTGTAAATTCTGTAGCATTCTTTTGTCCTATAGTGTGTCTCTCAGCTTGACTGGGGAGGATGCTAATACTTTAAAAGCTTACTGATCAGAGTAATGCCTAAAATTCAAAGCCTTTTATACCCTTAATGTCTTTTTGCCTTAAATTGCTTTTCAAGTAGACGTCATCTATACAATGAACTTCCATAAGTTACTGAAAGGATAAAACACCAGATTTTTAGTCAAGAAAAAATATATATTCTATTTTACAATTGCTTTTTAAACCCTATTATGGGAGTTAAAATTTTCACTTTTAAATATATAGAGAAAATTGTAAGAAAGCCACTGCATTCTGTATGAGCCTAAAATTATTTCCAATATTTGATTCCAATTTTTCTTCATAATGAGGAAGGAATAATTTAAATTAGTTTCAGGTATGCTAGGCCTTACTGTACTCTTCTTTAGATAATTGGGTAAAATACTGAAGAATAGAAAGCTATTAACAGCAACCCCATTAATCTTAATAGTGAAAAGGGAAAACAAGTAGAATAAATGCTGACATTTCTCTTTTTTTCTTTCTAATAGCTCTCAGAGTATGGAGTAAATTGGTGGATTGGACTTCAAGAAGAAAGAGCCAATGATGAATTTCGGTATGTACCTAGATTAATTTGCATTTAATTTTGTTTGACAACTTTTATTTGCAGAATGATTGGACTAGATCTTAATGATCAATTTGTTGAATAGCCTTCCAACATTGTTTTTAACTTACAAATTTTATTTCCCTACCCAAACATGAGCATTTTTAAATTTAATAAAATATTTAGGACCTTAAAATTTTTAATTTTCCTACAGTTGGAAAGACGGATCACCGATAATATACCAGAACTGGGACAAAGGAAGAGAAGGATCTATGCATAATCAGAGCCAGAGATGTGGCTTCATTTCATCCATAACAGGTTATTTTTCTTATTGAGGTACAATCAACATATAACATTATATTAGTTTCAGGTGTACAATGCAATGATTTGATATTTGTATAAATTTTGAAATGATTGCTAAGATTAATCTAGTTAGCACCTATCCCCATATTTAGTTGTAAAAATTTTGATAAAATTTTCCCTGTAATGCAGATTTTAAGATCTAATATATAGACAAATCTCAAATATACAATACAGTACTATTAACTACATTATATTCTCATGACTTATTAATTTTATAACTAAGTTTGTAAACTTCCACTTTCTTAACCAATTTTACTCGACATCCACCACCTACTTCTAGAAACTGCCATTAATAGGTTATTGTATTTATCTGTATTGGGGTTTATATACCAACTGACAGTTTTAAGGGGGCTTGAAGTCTCCTTATCATTGCATTCATTTAGTGAGAAGGCTTTGTTTGGTTATTTTTCTTTTTAATTGAATGTGTTTAATCTGTTTGGGGTTTCAATTCATTCCATATTTATGAAAATAATTCACATTCAGTAAGTCCTTCCTTAAGAACCAAAACAACACCAAAAATGGGTCCACTGAAACTGACAAGCAATATACCCTGAAATATTCTAATCTTTATGAAAATTAGTGTGAGCTCATTTTAAATCTCTTTCTAGTATCCACTTTACAACTGTTCAGAACTTTAACCAGTGAGAAATTTACTTTCATTTTCCTATTTAGGAAAAATGTTCATTTGAATCCAATATTCAATGAAATCAATTGATATTAGTTGCTCTGTGCCTTAGAAAACCAATTGTTTATAAGTTGGATTTAGAAATATATGTATATTGAAGACCAGGTTTTGTTTTGTTTTATTTTAATCTATTCATCAGTACAGAATTATTTGATTATCCATTCATATCCACCCCAATTTTCCTATTCAATAAAAGGTAATGATTTTCCAGACCTAACAGGTTCATAATAAGCCTGTGCCCCAGGAGAGGAATAAAACATAGAAAACAATTCTTGATTTGAGGACTTCTACAGAGAAAAGTTAGGAAAAGAAAAACCATGTGGTTAATCAGCTCTCCTTTTGCCAGCAGGTGTCACAACAGCCTACAGAAAGACTGTTTTGTCATTCTGGAAGAATAGCAGCCAGTCTGCATTGAAAATAACATTCCAACCCTTTCTTCAAACTGCCTGCATCTTTTTGGTTCATAATCTGCCCTTGCAATTTACAAGCATCTTTGCCCTGTTCTAGAATTTATAACTTAAATGCTAATGAAATATATTTTGTAACATTTATTCTGAAAATATAGCTCTTCTAAATTAGAAAAAAAAATTTTTTCCAGGAGGCTAAGAGCTAAGATATTATCTTACTAGAGGACATGTCCATATATGTGCCTGTTTTAAAAGTCTATGTTGAGAAGTGCCCTTTTCTTAGTTCTTAAGTCAATTTCTCTAAAGTATTATATTTTCTAAAGAAATATAAAAGTAGAAATGGTCATCCATTGTTTTAGATTGTGTCTTTACATTGAATTTGAATATTTTGAAACAAAAATATCACTCTGCAAAATATTCTTTTGCTAATCAGATCAAATATTCTTAGAGCTTTACTCAGTTCTGTGATTTAGATTGCAGTATTTGTTTATAGTTTTTTGTTTTTGTTTTTATTTTTATTATTTTTTTACATTTGCAGAATTTATGTATTCTTGAATTAGAATTACTTATTTGGCACCTTTCCCAGTTACTGTTGTCACCAGATAGCTCAATGATTGGTAAATAAGTTTAGTTTCAAATTCTAGATGAAAAAAAATTTATGACAAGCCATAGTAGTCATAACAAGTGTAATCAATAGAAAATATCCACCAAGAGTCACTGTTGTTTCTAAGTCATTTCTTTTTTTTTTTTTAAAGTGGTAGTTTTGACTTTTTTTTTAAGATTTATTTATTTATACATGCACTGGGTACAGTCAGAAGCGCGGGAGGGTGAGAGAATTCACCAGAGCCAGAGCGGGGAGCAGAGCAGGCAGAAGGACAGAAGTACACTGCTGAGGGGAGCAGCGGGCGGCAGGAGAGGTCTGCACGCCATGTGGGACCCTCCTCCGGTGGCCGGGGAGCAGCCGGGGATCGAACCGGTGCCGCAGAGGCTGCGGGCAGCTTCACAACCCAGCGCTCAACCGCTGCGCCACTGGGGAGGTCCATGTTTCTAAGTCATTTCTAACCCATTTTCTCTGCCAGGACTCTGGGCTAGTGAAGAGTGTTCAGTTTCGATGCCTAGCATCTGTAAGCGAAAGAAATTTTGGGTCATAGAGAAAAAGAAGACTACACCAAAACAACATGGAACATGTCCCAAAGGATGGCTGTATTTTAACTATAAGGTAAACTTGTCTCCCAAAATTTGCCTTTGTTTGTCTTCTGTAGATGTGAGTTTTAGAAAGTAATCAAAAAAGTGGGTATGATTTTATGAATCACATTTTGTCTGTGGGACCTAGAGATGTTTTTATCACAACTTTCAAGCGATTGAAGAAGTCTCTTGAAATAAAAAGCTTTTGTCAGAAGCAGCCTGGATACCACCCTTTATCTGTATATTCATTTTTTACTATTGACAGAGTTATTCATTATGCTGTTTGTTTCATGAGGTATAAATTGTGTGTGTATATGTGTGTGTGTTTATACACATTGTGTATTCAGATGCAGTTCTCAAATAAGTTGTCAGTTCCCTCTAACCCAGACTCTAAATTCTCCTTCTTTTGAGTTTTTCTTCCTTGGGGCCAGCTGAGTTCTGTCTGCCTTGTGAGTTCACCAAATAATAACTTAGCTCAGTCAATATCATCTTGAGCCTCATAAAGCTGGTGCTTCCATGCAGAATTGAATTTTTTTTTTAAATTGCCAGTGGGGGTATTGTAAACCAGATTTATTATTTCTGATACTGCCCACAATTAAGACCTAGACTTTCACCCCCTACATTTATAATAAAATAACTTTATAGACCTTAGGTAGAAGCAATTAAATGCATACCAAATTAAAAATGTTTAACTCTTCAGTAATTAAAAACCCAAACTGTATCACAATTTCATATGCTAATATGAAGTTGCTTTTTGATTGTGGTCTGCAGATTTTCTATCTTTATACACAGTTTTATTGGCATGGTATTCTCTCCCTTATGATCTTCCTTTCATTGTTAATTTGTGAAATGGGGGCATTTGAATTTTATATGTATTTATTAAACACTCAATACATTTGTGGTACTCATTTTTTAAATAGTGATAAAGTTCACATAATATAGAATTTTCACTCCAACATTTTTGAGTATATAGCTCAGTGATGTTATTTTATACATATTCATTGTTGTGCAATGAATACACATACTCTTTTTCATTTTGCAAAACTAAAACTCTAAACCCATTAAGCAACAATCCCTCCTCCCGTCTCTTGGGCACCACAGTTCAATTATCTGTCTCTATTAACTACTTCAAATACCACATTTAAGTGGAATCACACAGTATTTTTCTTTTTGTGATTGCCTTATTTCACTTTACATGTTTTCCATGGTATCGCCTGTATTAGAACTTAATCCTTTGCATGGCTTGACAACATCCCACTATCAGTTTATACATTTTGTTTATCCATTCATCTGTTGATGGACTTGGACTGCTTCTAGTTTTTTGTTATTGTCATTAAAGCTGCAATGAACATTGGCATACAAGTATTTGTTGAGTCCTTGTTTTCAGTCTTTTTGTTGTTGTTGTTAGTATGTAACTAGAAGAGGAATTGCCATATCATAGGAATATTACGTGTTTAACTCTTGGAGTTAAAAATGGTGGTTGGACCATATTATTGGCAGTGATTACTAGTAGTCCCTCCACATCTTTGATAACACTTGTTATCTGTATTTTTTGTTCTTGCCATCCCAGTACATGCATAGTGTCATCTCATTGTGGTTTTGATTTAATTCCCCTAGTGGCTAATGATGCTGAGGAACTTTTCTTGAACTTATTGGCCATTTATAAATCATCTTTGGAAAATGTATGTTCAAGTCCTTTGTCCATTTTTTAATTGAGCTGTTTGCCTTTTGTTGTTGAGTTGTAGGAATTATTATATAGTCTAGATATTAAACCCTGCTAGATATATGTTTTGCAGATGTTTTCCCCCATTCTGTAGTTTGTCTTTTCATGTTTTTAATAGTGTCCTTTGATGCACAAAAGATTTTAATGTTAATAAAGTCAAATTCATCTATTTTTTGTCTTTTGTTGCTTATGTGTTTGATGTCATATCTAAGAATATGCTGTCAATTCAAGGTCATGAAAATTTGCCATTTATGTCTTCTCCTAAATCCTTTATGATTTTAGCTCTTCCATATAGGTCTTAGTTCATTTTTTAGTTAATTCTTATATATGATAGTTTTTCAACTGTTTGCACAACTGCATCTTGCAGTGGTCTGCAAGGAACAGGCACAAAGGAATGTCTATCTAATCTCAAAATCACATTCTTAATATAGTAACCGCAAAGCATGAACACAACTGTTGCAGTTACTAATCATAATTTCTCCCATTCACAAAAAGAAGACAGTTTAAGGAAATTAATGGCAAGTCAAATTCTTGGCACTAGAGAAAAAAATATTGAAAACTCACAATGGTTGATTTTGGTTGAGTCCTTGGCTGTTGTCTTCCTCCCAAATGTTTTTATACACACAACTTAGCTCTATTCCATGTTCCCTCCTGTGTAACATAAGGAGTATGTACACACATAGGTATGGTAGCAGTGATGGGGAGTAGACCCATGGCAAAAACCAAGTGAATGCTTCCTTTGAAAGAAATGGAAAAGGTCATGAGTAAAGCACAGATACAGTCATCATGAGAGGAGAAGGCTTTCTAAAGCTGTAGAGCAGAATTAAAACACCCTCATTTAGCTCAATAATTTGTTTTCTCAATTTTCATTGATAAATAACAGTAGATTGGTCTTCAACCCTCTTTAAATATTTAGACTCACCAGAATAATTTTCTAAAAAATTCAAGATGCAGGTGACATCCTAAAGACTCTGTCAATTGATCTGCATGAGATCCAGGCATTTTTTTTTTTATTATTCTAATGTGCAGCCCATATTTACACAGCAACAAAACAGGCACACAGCTAAGTCTCTAAATCATTCAGAAGATTTGATTACTAAGAATTTGATCACAACAGGCCTCACAGAAAGTGACCTTTTACAAAGTAAACTTTCAGGACTACATGTGAGTCCTCACCCACAGAGCCTCCCCCTGCAGCAAGTATGACTAAAATCCCACAATTGGAGTCTCTCTCTCTTTTTGCCTTAATACTTCATTTTTTTCCAACAGGAAATATTTCTGAGATAGCTTCATCTGCCATCCACACCTTGGAACAAGTGGGTTTATCAGATTATTAGAAAGGTTGGTAATAGGAGGAATGACAGCTAAAAGGACTACCGAGTGTAGTAAGAATGGTTCTGATTAACAAAAAAGCTACAGAAGGAAAATTGGGAGAAGGCAATGACAGCTTACTCATGACACAGTTCTGAATGTGCTTCAAAATATAATGTCCATTAAATTTTGCTTCTTATTTGTCAATTTCCTAGGACTAATTTTTACTGGCTATTGCTAGATTAAAAATCCTAGTTGGTTGACTAACAGTTTTTTAAACTGATTGTTTTCTCTGTTTCGATGATATAAAAAGTTATAATCAGGGATATCTCCAGATAAAGTGTGTTATCTAAGATAGCTTATCTAAGTGTTATCTAAGTGTCACAGCAGAACTGTAGAGGAAAAAAGTCTCAATGGGGTGTGTGTGTGTGTGTTAGATTGTGCTTCTACTTATGATTTTTATTCAAGGACTGAATTGACTGCCAATAACTTCTTTGTACATCTAGTTTGTGATTAGCCAGTATTTGATTTCCTGCATAAGGTAGTTTTTCCTTAAAAACTAGTCTCTCCTCTTTAAAATTTCTAAAGACAAATCATCAGGATTTTTATTAATTTAACTATGTTGGGTATGGAAAAGTCAATGATGAGAGAAAACAAGCACAATACCTTTCATTTGGCACTTACACACTAGAGGGGGAACTAACATTTTAAATCAATGAGAAAAATAACTCTTAATTTACAACTGTGGCAGATGTGATAAAGGCAAGTCACACAATTCTATCAAAGTATACAACAGTAGGACGTGACAGTGGTGGTTGAAGGACAGGAAGCATTAAAAGTAAGGGGACAAACATGTGTTAAGATTCTGTGAGTGAAAAGGAGTGTGATATATTGAAGAAACTACAAGAATCATAGAGAACTACTAAGGATTTGATGTGGGGACTAAAATGAAAAAAACAGGCAAGAGTGAGACTATGTTAGAGTTTCTGGCTTCTATCCAAAAAGCAATAGAAAATGCCTGATGTGTTTTAACTAAAGAGGGAGGTTAACAGGATTTGGTTTGAATATAATCACTCAGGCTATAGTGGAAATGCTAGAATGGAGTAAGGCAAGGGTGATATAGCTAAGAGCAATTAGTGAGATACAAACAATAGTCCAGATAAAATTAGTAATTTTGGCTAAGAAGGTGGTGACAGAGACTGTGGGCAGGGCAATGGGAATTGTGCAGAAACTCTAAAAAGCGAATTATTCAAATGGTAAGATCGAAGAAGTGATGCAGTGGGGAGATGAGGATGACTACCAGGTTTCAGGCTTAAACAAATACAGGACTGACTATGCCCTTAGATGTCAGTAAGAACACTGGGAAAGGACCAAGTTTGGGGGATTGGAGGGGAAGGTCACGAATTTCGTTTTCAAATTTTGAGCTGTAAATGACTTAGAGACAAAAAATAATGTTATATTCAAAACTCATTTGGAATACAGTAAGATATTAACTCACAATAATAATCAGAGATCCATTAAACTTGATCACATTTTGCAAATTAGTAAGTAAATAAACAGTTTAAAATTAAGGATGCTGCATTTCATCTTGCTGCTTTGCTTTAAGCATTAATGACACCATTTCAAAGTGTGTTAGTAAACATGTTATATTTGTAGGAACAATGGGAGGCTATACTCCCACAGCGAAGCCAGTAAATCTTGGTGAGGCAAACGTTGTGGGGAGGGGTACATGTGTGTGTTTTCTGGAGAGATGTATTGAGCAAACTGAGCTAGTTTCTTTGGTGTTTATGAATGGGTCATTAGTGTGACTATCTGAATACAAGGTGAATTCACATTAAATGATAAGGCTTCCTAATAATTAGTATGTGCCACTCTTTGGAATTCATAATTAGAGGAAAGAGCCAAAATGAAAGGAAATAGATAAAGGACAGAATTCATAAAATTAAAATGCTTTAAAGCCAATTCCATTTCTTTGTAAAGCAAACAAGTGTCCAGAAGGCTTAAAATATACTTTCTCTTTTAGTTGGTAACTCAACTTCAGGCTAAATCGGGGTTTCTGGTTTTTATCCTAAGTGGGTAAGTCCTTCAGGGTTTAAATTGAAGAACGACATGACCAGGACTGAGATCTGAAAACTCAGAATCCCTACTCCTGGGGATTATTAACATTTGGGACTAGATCATTGCTGGGGAGGATTGACCTGTGTGTTGTAGGATATTTAGCAGCATCCCTGGTCTCTACCCACTAGACATCAATAGGACCCTCACACACTGCTCTAGCTGTGACAGCTAAAAATATCTCCAGACATTATCAACACATCCCCTGAAGAGCAAATTGGCCCCTTTTGAGAACCACTGGACTAAATCTAAACTGCCTGGGAATGTCATTTGACAACCATTTGAGGGTCTATTGGCTTTTATTTTGTTCAACAAATATTTATTGAGGACTTCTTTGTTGTGAAGTTCCAAGAGAAGCAACACTTGGTCTCTTTGCTTTTTAATGAATTTATGATAGTGAGGGACTGATAGAAATTAATGAAGGATGAGGAAGTATAGCATTCCAAAGCACGAAAGATACTTCTCTCTGATGGGTAAGCTTCCACACTTGTGTAGAATTATCTGTAGCTGAGATTACCTTGAGATCTGATCTATCAATGACCAGGGATGTTCAATATTCATTTATGAGAGAATATTCCACATGGAATATCCTCTGCATAAACCTCTCCTGGCTTCTCTCAAACTTAGCCTGCCATGTATATACTTTGTCTTCTCTTTCTCCATTTCCCCTGACTCTATCCGGCCTTACTGTCGGGGTTTTTGGAGTCTGTGGGTTTGGAGTGTGTGGTCCTTGGGTTCACTCTGGGAAAGGTTTCACCAGAGCTCCCGTTTCAGCGACACCCAGCGAGTTTCCCAGGCAAGTTTCTCCATGAGACAGAGACATTAGCTATATTTAAAGGGCAGATTTATTAGGGAAGGGATAAAACAGTTAAAGACACTTACATAGACACAAGCAGGCAGGAAAAGCTGCCCTAGAAGGGACAGGTTTGCTAAGAGAGGCCTGTATGGTTGCAGGAGGGCGGCCTTGACAGATCATGGGTGTTGTGCCCAAGGTTAGCAGACTCGGGGAGCATAGCCTCCAAGAACCCAAAGACAGCTGATGCAAATATTAGGGGGAAAAGGATGTCCCAAAAGCTAATTCCATATAGGCTTTGTGGACTCCACCCCCACCCCAGGTCAAAGCCAAAGACACTGGGAACTCCAAATCCCATCACCACCAAAGGGAAGGTGGCTGGGACCTGAGGGTGGGGTTAAGCAGCCAGGTGGATATAAAAGGCAGACATGTGGGCTTTGGGGATCCCCCATTTTGGCCCTCTGCCAGCTCGCAGCTGTCCGGCCAGCTCTGAGAGTGACTTTGGGTTTCCAGGTCGTCGGATCGGGTAGGACGCATTAAAGACTTTATTTCCCTATTTTCTCCCTGAGTTGTACATTTTCCTTATTTCCTTTTCTCTTGTAAATAAACCTTTTATTAACCTTTTGTGTGTGTCTGTAGTAGAGTATTCATAAGTCCCTTTAAAGCGCGCGGGTGAGGACCCACAGCCAGGAGCCCGTTTAATATCGGGGCTGCTCTATAACAGCTTGGCGCCCAACGTGAAGGGTGAAGGGAGTTTATTTCAGACTCGAGTCTGGGTTCAAGGCACCTACCAACGCAGTGGCAGATACCGAGAGCCCAGAACAAAGGAAGCAGGGGTCTTTTAATAAGGTTAAATTATGCTGGCAGTTACTCATTGGCTACAAGGATGTGTTCTCCAACTTTGCCAGGCTATCATTCTAAGCTGACTGGCCAGGCCAAGATGCAGCTCCAACCTGCAGCTCCAATTACAGCAAGTTCGCCCTCATTGGTGACCGGAGAGTAAGGGTAGAGTGAGGGTCGAAACTATTTCTGGAATGCAGTTCCCCAGCAAAACCTAAAATTCTAAAATGGCAGTTACACACAAAATGACAAAGCAATGGCTAAGAATACTTATGCTTGGTTCCACAATGGGCAGGCAGGAAGCTGCTGCCCTGCAGAGGGAGAGAGTTGGTGAAAAGAGGCACCTGCATAGTCACAGGTGAGCAGTGGGAATGCTGCCCCAGCCCGTGCAGAGACTGAACTGGTATAGTCCTCTGTTTGGGAAGGGCTCACTCCGAGTGAGCTGTCAGTTGGTTGCTAATTTTGGATAACTATGTAGAATTTGAAAGGGCACCTGAGATTCTACAATGGGCTCAATCTCCATATCTTTACCTTTGGATGTGCCTTGGATGCCTGCTTGCCTAAGGATACTAGTTTACCCAACTGTGTCGCCTGTGCTGCCTGAGCCTAAGGATCTGGTTTCCGCAGCTGTGTCAGTGGCTATGCTAATCTCTTCTGCCCCCACCTCCTCATGAGCCAGGTTTCTCGTCTTGTGGTGCGCCTCCATTTCAGGTTTTTTTTTTTTTCCTATTGTGGTCCTCCATCACTACCATGCATTTTGCTGAGCTTTGGGAAAGAACTTTTTTTCTACTTTGTCTGTCTTGCCTAGTAGTTAGTTACCATTCCATTTCTCATCTCACAAGGAGTAAGCCCTGCCCTGCCAAAGACACGATTCTCCCTCTGCCAAATCCCATCGTCTATTTGACACTGTTGGCCAGCCCTGCCCTGTTTTTCCTTCCTAGGTTTCCTTGGTCCTGCCCTGCTTCTTTTCCCACTGGGCTTATTTATTCTTTTCTGACTCTTCCTCATGGGTTTACTAACCACATGGCTGATTCCAAATACTTAGTGAATTTAAATACCTCATGTGGTTTGATTCCTAGTATTCCTCTCTCACTTAAAGGGAGGAAGTATATTTGTAAATGAAATTGAACTAAGCTGTTAATTACCATCCATAGAGTTTTTTTTATTTTTAGATTAAATCTGTCACTATAAATTTTGCAATCTAAACTGGCTCCCTTTTTAGGAGGAATACTATTTTTCAGTAGGCAGAAGATACTGTTCTGATATCCTGCGGGACAAAGCACATTCCAGCTTTGTTTCTGCCTATTGCAAGTGTACACAGACATTGACTCCCCCTCAAAGCTGGTCCTCTTTGTTTTACTTTCACACCTTTGGAGCAGTTGTAAGAAAAAAAGTGCCCATTCTTTGCATTTTCTGGCAAAGAATATTCAAAGTTGATCTTTGGTGTCTGGGAAATTTTAAATTCATTTAGAAAAAAAAGCCAGAAATGAACAATTGTTTTTAACATTTTTATAGTGTTTTTTGGTGAAAATACCCAAAGACCCAAGAGAGTGGAAGAACTGGACATCTGCTGGAGATTTCTGTATTGAACAAAAGGGGTCACTGGTTGCCATTGAAAATGAGGTGGAACAAGGTAGAGTATGCAATGATCATTCAGGCAAAAATAGCCATTTATATTCAAGTCTTTAAACTAAAATATGCCCCTAAACTAATATTTCCAATCCAATGTATTAAGCATTGTTGATGGCACATAAACTTTCAATTTATCTAGGGTTTTTAAGTTATGACAACTTTTAATGTTAGTAAATGGCATTGTTCATAAATTCTATGTTTTTGGAGTTTTGTCTCACCAGTAATAGGGAATGAATAAGGACATATTTATGATCTAAATTTCAAGATAGCTAAAAGAATCTGAGATATAGTATATTTTAATTACATGGGATAATTTTTATCCCCCTCTGGATCTGCCTGTATATCTTTATTTTATACTCAGGCAATTGTATACTCTGATCAAAATATAGTAGATTATCCTCTTTTTTTTTAGAAAGGCATTGAATGAAAACTGGAAATTGTTGTATTAATAATATGAGGAAATCCCAATCGGCCAGCTAATTTCTGTCAATTTAAACTGAAAAGTGAAAGAGACTGCATTACCTTACAAGGACAAGTAACAAATTCTTACACTTGATTAGTAATTAAGTTTTGTTATCATTTAAATAAAATCATAGCCATAAACAGAATTTAGTGCTTACCCAAATGGTTCACATGGTATTAAATTTGATTTGATGATATTTTCTTATTTTTCAGCTTTCATTACTATGAATCTTTTTGGCCAGAACACTAATGTGTGGATAGGATTACAAAATGATGATTATGAAAAGTGGCTAAATGGAAAGCCTGTGTTGTATTCTAACTGGTCTCCATTTGATATAATAAATGTAAGTTTTAAGATTTATTTTTTAGAAATCATCTTAGCATGAGATTCTATTTGAGACTGAATTACTAAAGATTTTTTCACTTCCTATATTTTGTAGGCATAATTCTATTAGTCTTTTTTTCAATGTATTCATTTTTAATAATGTTATTTTATATAATTTCCATATGTTCTGTAAGTGTAGTTACTTTACTCATCACAATAATTATTTATTTTTAATTATGACATAATTTGTGAGGTTTATTAAATGTTACTAAAGAAATAAAGGTGTTTGAATTTTAAAGACTATGTCCTCAATGAGAATGCCAGTGTTATATGTTATCATTTTTCTGAAAACATGTATTCTTTTAAAGATTCCAAGTCATAATGCCACTGAAATTCAAAAACGCATTCCTCTCTGTGCCTTACTCTCCAGTAATCCTAATTTTCATTTCACTGGAAAATGGTATTTTGAAGACTGTGGAAAAGGTTATGGGTTTGTTTGTGAAAAAATGCAGGGTAAGAAATATTGGCTTTTTTATTCTTTTAATTTCCCTGGCCCACTCTTCTCTTCCATATTTGTTTTACACGCTGTATAACTGACAGTTTAAAGCTTAAAGTGCCAAGTGCTTATTCTCTGAGTTTTATGTATATAGATTATCAATTTATCTCCACTATTCCAGTATTATGCCCTTTACACAGGTTCTAAGGACTGCAGAGACCACTTGAGTGGTGACCAAATTTATGTATACATTTTGGTCATATTAAAAGGTTTTACTCCTTTATTTTGGGATTTTGTATCTGCTCAGGCAATGAAAAAAACACATTGAGAAAAATATTGGAATAGAGTCAGGGAAATAAAACAACTTACACTTACTTCTTCATTGGAACCCTTAAAGTGGTATCTATGAGTAAACATGGCATGTAACATGTGTCTGTATCAGAACCCCCAGTGACTTCCTGTGTGAAATATCAAACAGAAGGGAAATGATGAACAATGTAAATGCACTGTAAGTAAACTTTAGTAATAAAAATAAAGCAACCATAGCTAACATCTCATACTTTTACTGAGTGCTAGTCTCCCCTGTACTGTGCCACCTTAGATGATCATGGTTTGTGTCTGGAGCTGTGTGGAACTCACTAATTTGGAATATGAATTCTATTTCATAGTGTTGCATATGTAACATATCAACCCCTCCTCAGAAAAGCTGAGGGAAATGCCATTTCCTTGTTCACAGTGGTCAGGATCTTAACATATGAGTTATAGCAAAAGTGTTATGTAAAAGGCAGTCTTGTAGGGAAAGAAAAAATATCAATATATAATACTTGCATGCTTATGAGTACCTTGTGCCATGCCTTGGCTTTATAAACATTATGCCATAAAAGTCTCACAATAATTCTATTAAGTACTTTAAAATCTCCTCATTTTACAGATGAGGAACTTAAGACTTAGACAAAATAAGGGCCTCCCTGGTGGCGCAAGGGGTTAAGCACCACACTATGAAGCAATCCACAACCTCTGCAGCATGAGTTTGATGCCCACCTGGCCAGGGAGCAACCCACATAGCGCAGCAGACCTCTCCTGACTTGCCTGCTGCTCCCCTCAGCAGTGTACTTCGGTCAATCTACCTGTTCTGTTACCCGCTCTGTCTCTGGTGAATCCTCTCACCCCTCCCCCCCACTGCCCCACACCTCTGGCCTGTGCTCCAGTTCTTGTATGCATAAATAAATCTTTAAAAAAAAAAGATTTAGACAAAATAAGTAACACATATAAGGTGAGTTACATGCAATATACAAAAATATAAATTGACTCAACAATTTTACTCTACAACCTTGATATTGACTTTTTCTTGAATGTATTCTCTGACTACTTCATCTCTTTGATATTTTTGGAATAAGCAATGCATATATTCTTTTTGGAGATAGTATAAAGCAGTGATGGTTGAGAGCATAGACACTGGGTCTCCCACCTCACCTGGGTACCTACCCCACCTCTGTATATAACTGTCAGTCAAGTTTCTTACCCCAAAATGTAACAAACCAGTATACAAAGAGAAATTCCAGCCGCTCTTGGATCAGACAGTTCAGAAACTCTTACCTTGTTTTTGCATTTAAGCTTTTTTAAACTTAGTCTAGTCTAGTATAAAATAGAGAACCAAAAAAGGGCAAATGAATATATTAAAGAGGAAACTTCTGTGTGTAATGTATGGGCTTGGTTTTCACATGATCATAACTCATGAACACAAAGCACCAGTGATTTCACGTAAGAAAATCTCGCCTCTTATCTCTGATAAGAGATATATTAATATTAACTATAAGAAATGTGTGTATTTCTTTCTTTTTTTTTTTTTTTTTTTTGTGGGACCCTCGCCGGCGGCCAGGGAACGAACCAGCGCTGCGGAGGCTGCAGGCAGCCTCGCAGCCAGTGCTCAACTGCTGCACCACCAGGGGAGGCCCAGAAATGTGTATATTTCTAAGACCTTATTAATTTAATTTTTAAAAACTTTTAGAATTTATACATGTAATTAAACATGATAGCAAATGTCATACAGCCTCTATGTTTAATAAAGTATTATATCTCAAAATAGGCACTTGAAAAGTTATGCTTGCAGTGCTGCATATGACATTATATGTTGATGTCCTCTTAGTAAGTATTAAATTCTGCCCTAGCATTGTGTATCAGGCAGAGTATAGCTAATGGAGTGATATTTGTATAATGAAATCATGTCATTTCCACCAAAAGTTGGTCAGTTTGCCAAGAGATGGTCAAAATGGAAAATCTTCTAAGAATAGTTCTGAAGGAAGTCAATCATTAAAATTCTAAAGTATTCTAATTCTTTAGCATCACCTACAATTTCAGGTAGTGTCCTTATTTTGAGATCGTTCTGAGAAGAAAAACTCTGATGTCAACAATGCTATGGACCATAGCAAGGTGTTCAATGCTAAGCTATGCCTCCCTCCTTTGCCATCCAGGTGCTACATATGATTCTTGTTCTTTTTCTAGATACTTCTGGATATGGTGTAAATACATCTGATATGTATCCAATCCCTAATACCTTGGAATATGGAAACAGGACTTATAAAATAATTAATGCAAATATGACGTGGTATACAGCAATTAAAACCTGCCTGGTACATGGGGCAGAACTGGTCAGCATTACAGATCAGTATCAGCAGTCCTTCCTTACCGTTATCCTCAACCGGCTAGGACATGCTCACTGGATTGGACTGTTCACTGAAGATGTAAGTATCTTAAATCCCTTGGAATGTCCTTGCATAATTAAATTTCACTTCTATCTTCTTAGTGATATGCCACTGAAATTAACACAGAAAATAAATTCCCATAAATAACAGCATATGTAACATTTAAGTTATTCGTGTATATAGTAGCTACTGACCAATCTTAGGAAAAGCCAATGACTACTACATACAAGCAATCACCTAGAGAGCAAATATTATCTTGCCTAATTTCTGGAAATTAATGCCCTTCAAAGATTTGCTGAACATTACTGAATATCCCAGGATACTTTCTCATGTGTGCACTAGAACACATCTTAAATTCAAGCACCTGCATTTGGGTCATTTGTAACATTTAAGGAATCTCCAAGAAAAATGAGTCACACTTCTCACCTAGAACTTTAGTTCCTAATTCACAGCCCCTTAGAATTTAACACCTGTGTTTTCTCCCTCCAGAAATGTGATCTGAAGGCTAAGATTTTTTTTTTGTTTTCCTTTTTAATAAAAGTATTATCCACTCAAAGCAGTGAAAACTAAAACCTGACCTCTAGTTTTACTCCCCAAAGTCAATCACTATAAATAGCTTCTTAAGCATCACTTAGAAATTTTCTATATATGCACATGTAATGGATGAATTTGAACACTTTTAAAAATACAAACAAGCTAAAATTAAATATGCTGTCTTTCAGGCTATAAACAATATGATATAAACTTGCCTTTTAATTCAATGTGCCTTGTCCAGCTTTTCATGGCCCATAAAAAGCTAATACATTCCTTGGGACAGTAACCTGTAGAATGGGAGAATATGCTACAATTTATTAAGTCATTCTCCTGTGAATGGACATTCAAGTTCTTCCCAGTCTTTCACAATACAAACAATGCACAGCAAATATCCTTATGCAAGCAGGATAAATTCCCGGAGGTGAAATTACTAAATATGCTTTTAATTTTAAGGGGTAGTGCCATAATGCCTTCCAAAAGTTTGTACCAATTTACATAACAACAGGGTATGTAAAGATCTACTTTTTTTTAAATCCTTGTTAACATGGGGTATAATCAAAATATTATCCTTATCCATCATATGTGTGAAAGAATGATGTTCCATAGTTGTTTATATTTTCATATTATGTTTTTACTTTATGGAATCAATTTTGCTTTATGGCCTCCAAATTTTGTTTCAGACTTGCAAAGGCTTTCCTCACACCAAGAATATAAAATAGTAGCCAAGTTTTAACACTTCTGTTTTCAAATTTATGTGTGCATCTTTGATCAATCTGAAATTTATTTTAGTGTAAAAAAAAGTATTGATTCAACTTCATTTTGATCATTTACTGGCAAATTATGATGCTAGAGGGTCAGGGATTCCCAAAAACTGAAAAAAAGATATTACTCATGGCAGGTCAGGCTGTATTCACAAGCTGTCATAGATGCCCCTTGAAATATAACTCTAGATGTGGAAATATAAATCTGTAAGTGGAGTGAGGGCTGCTCAGATAGCACTGAGTAATACACCAGCCAGCAGTCTTGGCAAAGGAATAATGGCTTACTTTTCCTCCACAGAATGGTATTAATTTCGATTGGTCAGATGGGACCAAATCCTCCTTCACTTTTTGGAAAGAAGATGAGTCACCTTCCCTCGGTGACTGTGTTTTTGCTGACACCAATGGACGTTGGAGCGGCACAAACTGCGAGTCATTTCTGCAAGGAGCAATTTGTCTTGTGCCCACCGGTAGGTTAAATTCCATTCAACACAGGAAATATGTGCTATGCACTTGCAGTGGTGCAAGGTACTGTGCTAAACAGTAGATATGAAGAGTAGTAAGAAGTATCTGTCCTCAGGAAGCCTCTGGTCTGATAGGTGATGTACAATAACTGTTTTATGAGGCAGGGTTAGCAAAGGACATAAGAGAGGTGGTGCTGTGGAAGTCAGTGAGAAAAAAGAATGTATCATATCCACTTAGGGAAAAGTAGAAAACCTTCCTGAAGGACAGGACAGTGGAGACTGGCCTTGAAGAATGGGAGGGATGTAAATGGGCGATGAGGGACCTGGAGGGGAATTCTGAACAGAAAACCAAGAACAAAGACATGGAAAGAACAAAGGACTGGGCATGTATAAGGTAAAGCTGGTAATGGTTAAAGGAGGAGTGGGGAATCAGTCGAGAAACTTGGGATCTCAGCAAGCATAGGTCTAACTCTCATGCTTGCCCTCTGAAGCAAATTCCACTGCAAATTTCCCTTGTTGTATTATATTTTGTTGTGTTGTGCTGTGTTGTGTTATGTTGTTGTGTTGTTATGTTATGCTATGTACATTATGTTTTGTGTTATGTTAAATTACATTGTTATGAAACTTTACTGAATATATTATTTTCTCTCAGGTTTTTTAGCAGGAAGGATTTGCTAAATCTGTAATATTCAGCACTATAGGGAACACATTTTGTACATTTGGAACTGCCTTGTGCCTTCCATTCAGCTGTTAGTATATCTGTGAATCACATACCCCAATTATGCCAAATGTTAAGATTCTAACTGTAACATGAAAGGCAGCCACCTTCACCCAAGTAGCACCCAAACTAAGTTTATGAAGCTTTACATTAATATTCCCTGCTATGTTTAGGTAAAGATGATTTCTGTCAGGAATATCAGTTCTAGTTTTGTAATCATTTACATTACACTCACTCTTTCAGAGTAATACCATGAAAATCTCATTACATATTTTTATCTTGGTCATTCATATTATGTAATGCAATGTTTATCTCAATAAATGAACCCGTAAGCACTGTGAAATTCATAGCTGATTTTGTTCACAGAAACAAGATCACTTGGACTCCCAGAGATGTGCTCAGAAACATCTGTTCCCTGGATAAAATTCAAAAGTATTTGCTACAGTTTTTCTACAGTGCTAAACAGTACAAGTTTTGAGGCTGCTCACGAATTTTGCAAAAAAGAAGGTAATCCTTTTGTGATTGCAAAATGCTTTCAATGTGTTCCTTCTTGACATTTCAGTAAATCATATAGTTTTCTTCATTTGTCTGATTATATAGTGACTTTAGAAGCAACTAAACAATTAGAAAAAATAAATACTATTGTGTTTGCTTGTTTGGGAGATAGCTAATATATAAAACTCAATGTCTGGTATAGTATTCAAAAACCTAAGATGATATTTTCAAATACAACACCAAAAAATGTTCTTTTTCAATGCATTTGAATTATGAATTTTTAATATTCCCTAAAATCAACAGTCTATGCTTTAAATTCTTAAATACAAGCTTGTATCTTTTAATAAGTATGGTTTAGCTTGAAAATTCTAAACAAAAATCATGATTTATGATGAAAAATTTTCCTTTTCAATGAATACCTTTATAAATCACAATATAAGAGATTTTTCTAAACTTTATATGTAAACACAAATGCTTATTCATTTGCTGTTTGTCTCTTTTATAGGATCTAATCTTTTAACAATCAAAGATGAGGCTGAAAACTCATTTCTCCTAGATGAGCTTCTTACTTTTGGTTCTTCTGTCCAGATGGTGTGGTTGAATACTCAGTTTGATGGTGACAGTAAGTGATTTGGGTAGAGAAGAAAAACACATGAAGGTCAATGTTGATGAAAATGACACCTCCAAAGCAGAAACCTTTCCTTTGGACATATTTCCAAAGAAAAAAATAACATGAAACCTAAAGCCATTTCTTCCAAAGATAATATTGCTGATCCTTTTCTTTATACTCTCTTAGCCTTTGAAATAATCCCAGAGTACCAAAAATAAAAACAAACAAATTTATCTTATGTTTACAGAAGATGCTTGGCTAGAACTTTGGTTTCAAAGATTTCAGTTATAGACACCAAAACTGTATTTACTTGCAAATACTCCAGGCTCTTAAATGTTATAAAAGCACAATAGAGCTGTAAATATTTCAGTGCTAATTTGTGCTGTTAGATTATTTGCTACTCAAAAAATCAGACTTTTTAATCAAATGAGAACCTAGTATTCTTTGTATAATTGATGGTTATTGAAAGTACTTATAAAGAAAATTATTTTAATTGGTATGGAGAGCTTGTTACAGAGGTGTGCCATGGTGGAGGGTGGGTCCACCCTGGCAAGAAAGAATATTTCAATCATTGACATTGTTTTGAATTTCCAGAAAACAGTAATAATAAAAAGCAGACCAACTTTTGGTTATTTTATTGTTGGTTTTAAATCCTTTTCAAAGAGTGAACCCCTTTCTTGCCTGCAGATGGACCCACCCATCAGTGCCCACCACCTGGTACACTACAGGCTTGCTATTTAAGGAAATTCACTGTAAAATTCTCTTAGAAAAAGAGCCAGAGTTTTTATTTTGGGGTCAACAACAAAGAAATAATGGACCAAACTGACATACATCTAACTTTTATACTCACAAAAAATGGTATACCATGATTTAAAGCCAATTTGTTCATAGCTATTCCATGCTATTAGTGGAATGGATTGAATGAGGTAATATGCCATGCTATAGATGTTAGATCTTCAAAGGATAGTCTCTTGTGGTTAGTTTCATTTATTAAATGATTTATTTAAATTGATTTTGATAAATAATATTTCAGAATCCAGACTTACATTAAGAAATATGATATTCTAAATGAACTACATTAAAACAATATAGCTGAAATAAATACAGAGTTGTTCACAAGGCAACTTTACTAATATCTACCTTTTAAGGATGAATTCATGACTATACTTACTGCATTAATCCATCAGATAAAGAGGGAGTCTGTCTAAATTTAGGGGCTGCTTTTTACGGCTCATTCTTATCTTAGTGTGTTTGATAACTCTGCAAACTAATTCATGATAGGGTTGAAATTTTTCCACAGATGAAACCTTAAAGTGGTTTGATGGAACTCCCACAGACCAGTCAAACTGGGGCATTCGTAAGCCAGAGCTGGACCACATAAAACCGAATCTATGTGTTGCCATGAGGATACCTGAAGGAATATGGCAGTTATCCTCCTGTCAAGAAAAGATAGGATTTATATGTAAAATGGAAGCAGGTGGGTAAAATCAAAGGGTAATTCTTCACTTTGATTCTGTCCTGAGTAATATTGGCCTGCCTTTTTAGCATTCAAAGCTTTAAAATTCCAGGTATTCAGGTATATTCAGACACTATCATCTTATTCTACATCAGTGTCAGAAAACATTTTGGTTCCTCCTTTCTCTGAAATGAAGAAAAAGTCATTATAAATCAACTCAAAGAGTGGGACTTACTTGTGTCACCCTAGCTGGTAACCTAATGGTGAAAAAATTTCCTTCAAACAAATAGAACTAAACATGTAAACCAGAAACCTTCATTCTGGAAATGCTACTGGGAATTTTATATATATATATTTCTTACATAATTTTTCATTTTTGCACAATGTATACATTTTTCATCTTGGTTATATTCCCCATACATTTGTACCCCCTTATTTTGACCCCAATCCTTCCTCTCCCTGCCCCCACTTGTGTGTCTCTGGTTTATAGTTGCTTGTTGATTTTCGTTTTTTCTTTATTATAGTTATTCTTTTTCCTGGTCCCTTATTTAGGTTTTCTAAATTCCTGCTATGAGGGAGACCATCCAGTATTTTTCTTTTTCTTTCTGACTTATTTCGCTGAGCATGATCCCTTTCAGCTCCATCCATGTTGCTGCAAACTGCATGAGTTTATCTTTTTTGATTGCTGAATAATATTCCATTGTGTATATATAACACATCTTCTTGATCCAGTCATCTATTTTTGGGCATTTGGGTTGTCGCTACTAGGAATTTTTAAAGTTCATCTTTGTTTCCAGAAATATAATCTAAGTTTAGATATCTTTGTTGTAGACATGATTCTCTATTGCAAGTGGTACTATGTCATAAAATTCATATTTTAACTTTATCTTGAGCTACATAATTACAGTGATTTAAAAAATAAGTCTATGGGCCTCCCTGGTCATGCAAGGGGTTGGGACACAAAATAAAATAAAATAAAATAAAAATACATTCAGAAACCTAAGGAGGAAAATTCTAGTGCGTTGCAAACAAGAGCAGAGATTTCTAAGATAGGACATTAACAAAGATCACCGATAGTAAAAGATGTTTATAATAGTCACAACAGTTTCTAGATGCCAGTATTATAAAGGAGGGACTGGTGTGACCTGGACTGCTGGAGAGGCTTCAGAAAGGAGATGAGGCTTTGGAATTCCAAAGGATGACGAAAGCAGTAGAGGGGAGGCACTTGGACAAAGCCCCAATGTGACTGAAAGTGGTTACTGAGAATGAGCTTAGACTAGAGCAAAGGATTCATGATTGAGGTGTTGGGACTAAAAGGATCTCTTCACAGAGAGTGCCAGCTGCAACGGCTGAACTTCATGGTGAAAGAGACAGTGCTCTGTACTTGCAGCAGATTCACGTTGATTCAGATGGAAAGGGAGGCACTGTACATATTTCTCTGGGTTTTCACCTGTATCAAAAAACATTTTGAAATGGAACTCACTTGAAAGAGATACATTTTTATAGGTGGCTTTTTTACTTCCTTGATGTGAGTTTTTCTTTATTTTCAAAATTCAGAACATCACTAGGATGTTAAGCAATAGCGAAGTCAAAGTGTGAATTTATTTTTTGTTTGTTTTGCTTAAAATTCTTTTGATTCATTGTTTAATCCTGGGAAATTCCCTTCTATTATATCTTTGATTACTATTTCTGCTTCTGTTGCTTTGGTTTAATCCTTCAAATTATTTGAAATTCATTTATGGCAAATCTCTTTTCTGACTGATTTTTTTATTGAATTTCATATATTCTGGAACATTATTTATTTGTATTTGTCTTTCAATCACTGAGTCAATTTATTTCTTTAGTATTGATGCTGTGTTTTGTGGCTGTCAATGAGAACTTTAAGCTGGTCTTGAAATTTGGATATCTTTATAGTCATTTCTTGTTTTGCCCAGCTTTGTTTGGCTTATTTGTCCTCAGTCATTTTCCATTACAACAGCCTGTTCTTGCTTCATAAACTTGTGTCCTTGAAATGCATTATTACAGTTGAAAATCTTCAAACAGATACCCTCTACTTTCTGAATGAAGTGGATATTATTCATTTCCCAATTCTTGAGGTCACAAAAGTGAGAAGATGCTGATATTAAAGTCCTTGAGTAGAGGCAGGGAGGTTAACATTGCTGGACAAATTCCATACGAAATCCCAACAAAACTAGATTCTTACAGGCAGGGTCTATATTTTACTCATATTTTCAGTGCAGCACAATGCTGAGGCTGAATGGGAATTCTTTAGATTTAAAAAAAAAAAGCAGTGTATCTGCAAGCACTAATAAGACTTACTATTAATCAGTGGTCAGCAAATTTTTCTTCTAAGGGCCAGAGAATTTGGGAGTCCTATGATCTCTGTCATGCTGCCATTGTAGCTCATAAGCAGTCATCAACAATATGTAAAAAAAATTAGTGACTGCATTCCAATCAAACATTTTTAAAAATAAGTAGCCAGATGTGATAAGTGAGTCAGTTTATGAAGCCCTACTATAAATAATGATGTCATTTTTCTGAATCTAAAGAAAAACTTCACCTGTATTTTTTATATTTGATTCTAGGTGTTCACACAGTAAATGAGCACCTAGGAAAAGGTAAGTTTGAAACATTTTTTTCTTAGAAATAAAAAACCAAAACAATCATGTGACAATATCTACTTATTTGATTGTCACTGAAATTTTCCTTTTTTTCTTCTTTTAGAACCAAGTCACAGTATTGTGCCTCTTGCAGTAGCACTGACATTGCTAATAATTCTGGCAATTTCCACACTTTCCTTCTTCATATACAAGCACAAGAATGGTGTCTTCAGGAGACTTGCAGAGTTTGGAAATCCTTACTATCCTGCAACCAACTTTAGTGCATCCCATTTAGAAGAAAATATTCTCATTTCTGATCTTGAGAAGAATGATCAATAATAATGAAGTCAGCAAATGCCACAAAAGAAGATAAGGAGAGACTTCTCTGTTTTTCCTTTACAGACCCGATGCCATTATAATGTGAAATATGTCACTATTTTAATTATTCTTAGGGTGATTTCTGTGTTGATTTGTAACCAAATCAAATGTGTGTTGATTTATTCACTTGTGATTTAGTCTTAAAAGGGAGAAATTTAAAAATGGTTATTCAGAAAACAAGAACTATTAAAACAAACTTCCTATTGAAAACTCTCAAACCAATGTAAATAATAGTTTTTCATTTGAATGCTTCTATCAAAATTTTTTGGGAATTTTAAACTAACCTTGTACCTTTTCAGACATTGACCCACTCACATTCCATTGAAATAAAGATGCAGCAAAACAAATTGTAAAACCTTACAGTTATATATGAGAGGAAAAGGCTCTGAGAAATTTCAGGTTTATTTTTGATCCAACTAAGTTTAACAGCAGGGCTTGGCAAATACTCATTCTAAGCTTAAAAGTCTCAAGTTCTGGAATCTAAACTAATAGGGTGATATTGGTCTTTATTAGTTCTGACTTTTCAAATTAAAGGAATAAATTATCCTCCTTTAAATAGTAAAGAGCTTGGGCCTCTCTCGTGGCTCAAGGGGTTAAGACACAACTATGAAGTTATCCGCAGCCACTGCAGCACCAGTTCGATTACCTTCCAGCCAGGGAGCAACCCACATTGCGGCAGCCTCTGCCGCTGAACGCCAG
This sequence comes from Talpa occidentalis, assembly GCF_014898055.3. Classification (NCBI taxonomy): domain Eukaryota; kingdom Metazoa; phylum Chordata; class Mammalia; order Eulipotyphla; family Talpidae; genus Talpa; species Talpa occidentalis. The sequence continues at coordinate 92,721,819 of NW_023603184.1, read as the reverse complement.
TGAACTTACTGGAAAGAGGGAGGCTTTTACTTAGACACATAGTACATTTGAGTAAATAAGACCCCCTTTTTCTGTGCGCTGGACTGGACAGTTAATGACGGGTAAGATCGGGGGCAGACTAAAGAAGGCACTGGCCAGCCTCGTGTCTGTGACTCCTGATGACCTAAGACAGGCGCAGTCTCCGAGGGGCTTCATCATAAAAATCTTTGGCGTTCAATTTAGGCAAATGTCTAAATGGCTGTAAGCCCAATCTAGGCAATAAGCCCGCAGTAAAAAACCCCTCCTTTGCTTGAAAACAAGGCTGCTAAGAACATCGCCTACAAACAAGCCTGATGGAATTACCTACAAAGTAGTTTAACTATTAACCAGTTAGTCATTGTTCCTGAATAAGAAGCAACTTAACAACCTGTCTGTAATTATACTATTTTCTTACCTACCTGACTTTTTCTATATATGTAAAAAATCAGTTTCAAAAAATGTATTGTAACCACATGTGCTTAACAACTTGTAAATCATTAACTAAAAAATTGTATTCTATGCCTAGGTAACAAAAAACATTGTTATACTGAAAAAAAAAATTTTGTGTGACCTAATGCCTTTTAAAAATGTATAAATATGCGTAATGATTTGAGCAAATTACATTCAGATCTTCACTCTTGAAGTGTGTCTGTCTGTCATTTATGCGCCAAATCCTTGACCATCCTGCACGAGTTTCACATCCCTGGGACGGCCTTGCCAGTCTACTGCTGCGCTGGTCCGCGGCAGGTGGCGCCCAACGTGGGGCTCGAGTCCAGGTCAATTTAAAAGAAAAAAAAAGTGTCCCTAAAATAAGGTAAGTAAAGAAAAAACTGTGCAGGATAAGCTGTCTCTCTTTCTTTGTTTTTAATTCTTTTCAAGTCAAGGATAGGATCCTCGCCAGAGCGCCGCGGGCTCGCTGATAAAGGATCATCAGTTTGAGAAGGCCAGGAAATCCCACAGTTTCAATTCGTGAGTGTGTGTGTGTGAATGCATGTTATTGTTGGCTCCACGGCCTTGGCTACGGAGTCTAAGTGAGCTGCAACCGGTCACTCGCGGGACATCATACGGCATAACGGTCATCTGCTCCTTGGAACAGCCTGGTCCGGGGCTTATACGGACAGACCTTAGCTAAGACGTCCCAAAGTTCCCGCGAGGGACGCGAGCCGGCCAGTGCCAGTGTGTGACCCCGTCTATATAAACATGGGACAATTGCAAAGTAAGAATAGAGACCACTTTCTCTCCATTCTGGGCCATATACTCGAAGGAAGAGAAATAAAGATAAGTAAAAAATCATTTGTGGAATTATATGAGTTCATTTTATTTTATTTTATTTATTTTTTTATATATATGAGTTCATTTTAAAGGTCAGTCCATGGTTTCCAGAGGAAGGGAGCTTATCTCTTGACAACTGGAAAAAAGTGGGCAAGGAAATTAAAAAATTTTATGATCAGCAGGGACCCACGCAGGTCCCCCCTCTGGGTCCAAATTCGAGACCTATTAGTGGATAGCACTGAGGCAGACTTAAGGAGAAAAGAAAATATTAGTGATTCACACAGTGAGCATAAGGTAGTGCCGTTTGCCTCTTGGTCAGCAAAAAAAAAAAAAAAAAAAAAAGGTGACATAATCTTATAAAAAACAAATGCTTCAAGCCTTTTTGGGGAGGAGACTAGGTTAACCCTACTAGAGGTTTCCCCTACCAAAGTTTTGCCATTTATTCTTTTAAAATAAATAAATAAGGTATTTCTAAATAATAGTATTTAAAGTTCATTTACTATTGCTAAGGTAATAAAAAATGGTTAAATATAACTATATAATATAACTAAAGGTTTTTATAAAAATATTATAAACCCACTGCAGCAGATGAGTGGGGGCTGCCCCTGGTCTCAACAAGCAGCTGCCTGGACTTTTTCTCCAGTGTTGGAATCACTGGCAAGTCTCTACTGCCTTCCTGCTGTGGGGCACTAAACTGTTTTAATTCATTCTAGAAAAAAAATTTTATTTCCTTGTGTTTTTTCTAATTTTAAAGTCTAAATTGTCTAAGGTAAAAATTGCTGAGTTACTTTGGATTTGCTAACAAGCTATACAAAATACTTATTGGTTTAATGAAAGTTTTTAAATTTACTTATTGGACCTGTAAAAGGTTAAGTTTCTTGTTAAAATTAATTAATCTAAAAAAAATTTTAAATAATAATACAAACATATTTGAGCTAAATTCAAACCTCAAATTTTGATAAAGCCTAAAAACAGGCAGACTGTAAAAATTTTCTCTTCTCCTGTTATCAAAATAACAGTGTTCTTTTTTGTTTTAATATATACTTGCTCTCAGTATAATAATATATTGACAACCTAAAGCCAAAAAATCACTTCTTAAAAATATAAACTCAAAAAATATTCTCTTATCTAAAAAAGTTAGTAAAACTGCCTGACTTTTGTGGTCTCGAGCCCAAGGTCTTTGGTAATAATTAAAATTAAATACTTATTCTCTAACAGTTTTTAGCTTTTAACTCATTAAAAACCCTCAGTGACATCACAAAAATTAATAAAATAACTATCTCTTAAAATATATATATATGGCCAAAATTTTAAATATATATCAAAATATCTCTGTATCTGTTTGTCTGTCTTTGTGTTTTGTTTTGTTTTGTTTTGTTTTATGTTGTTTCATTTTGTTTTGTTTTTTACCTCTGGAGGACTAATTATAAATGGCGCCTATATAAATTCTCATAAAAACAATCTTATAATCATTATCAAAAAAAATTTTTTATTTTTGATAAACAAAAACTAATTCAAATTTTATAATATAATTCAAAACATATATACCTTAAAATTATATTAAATATTAATAATTTACTTTGTTTAAATGTGTTTATTTCAAAAAAAGTCTGATATAAAAGGTACTTTTGTCTTTCCTATTAAATCACCTATATATAAAAAAATGTACAAAATATATGGTACTCTAATTTTTTTTGTTTATTTCTTTTTATTAATTTGTCTAATACTTGTTTAATAATACTAATTCACCCATCTAATCCCTAATAAATTAAACCAACACCTTGGTTCCTCCTCTTCACTAACTAAAACCTAAAAAAAGTCACAAACCTCCTACTTCTTCACCACTTCCAATGAAACTCGTACTTACTCAGACTTGTTTCATCTTCTTACTGCTACTTCCATCGTCCATTTCCAACATCCTAAACGCTCTTTTAATAACTCTATCATACGGGCCTGTGTGGGTCCCCCACACACCCTCCTTGTCAAGGGCCCTAAACCCTTGTCAATCACTTATCATCAAAATGCCTTTCATGTCAATTGTTCCGGTTATATTCTCACTAATTGTATCTCCCCTGTTAATTCGTGGTCTACTATAACATTTGTTATTGTACATCAACCTCCTTATATTGTTCTCCCTGTTAAATTGTAACAGCCTTGGTACAACAACACTAGGGTTTATACTCTTTAACTTGTTTAACTCGGTCTCCGTCACACAAAAAAATTTGTTATACTCTTATTTTAAACATTACTACACTCATTACTATTATTAATTCTGTGGTTGCCTTCACTACTACTCTTATACAACAAGTTCACACAACTCATTATGTTAATCATCTTACAAAAAATATTACCTTAACCTTAACTACTCATTAAAATATTAATAAAAAACGTAACATACACACCATACAACTTAAACTTAAAAATAAAGGGGGAACTGCGGCAGCCTCTGCCGCTGACCAGTGAACTTACTGGAAAGAGGGAGGCTTTCACTCAGACACATAGTACATCTGAGTAAATAAAACCCTCTTCCCCTGTGCGCTGGATGGACAGTCAATGACGGGTAAGATCGGGGGCAGGCTAAAGAAGGCACTGGCCAGCCTCGTGTCTGTGACTCCTGACGACCTAAGACAGGCACAGTCCCCGAGGGGTTTCATCATAAAAATCTTTGGCGTTCAATTCAGGCGAATGTCTAAATGGCTGTAAGCCCAATCTAGGCAATAAGCCCGCAGTGAAAAACCCCTCCTTTGCTTGAAAACAAGGCTGCTAAGAACATCGCCTACAAACAAGCCTGATGGAATTACCTACAAAGCAGTTTAACTATTAACCAGTTAGTCATTGTTCCTGAATAAGAAGCAACTTAGCAACCTGTCCGTAATAACACTATTTTCTTACCTACCTGATTTTTTCTATATATGTAAAAAATCAGTTTCAAAAAATGTATTGTAACCACATATACTTAACAACTTATAAATCATTAACTAAAAAATTGTATTCTATACCTAAATAACAAAAAACATTATTATACTAAAAAATAAATTTTATATAACCTAATGCCTTTTAAAAATATATAAATATACGTAATAATTTAAACAAATTCATTCAAATCTTCACTCTTAAAGTGTGTCTGTCTGTCATTTATACACCAAATCCTTAACCATCCTACACAAGTTTCACATCCCTAAAATGGCCTTGCCAGTCTACCACTGCACTGGTCCACAACACCACATGGCTCAGAAGACCTCTCCTGATTTGCCAGCTGCTCCCCTCAGCAGTGTTTTCCAGTCAGTTTGCCTGTTCTGTTCCCCACTCTGTCTGTGGTGAATCCTCTTACCCCACACACACCTCTGGCCTGTACCCCAGTTCTTGTATGCATAAATAAATAAATCTTTAAAAAAATAAATAGTAAATTTCTTGATTAGCACACTTTTTCTAAGCAACCATACCATTTGATCTAAAATCTTCAATTACTAAATGATGACTAAGTTTGATATTTTAAAATATAGATAAGCTTAAAGGAATTTATTGAGAACTGAATACTCTTAAAATTTATGGGTTTTACCAAAAACTAGAGGTATAAAATAGTCTGCAATGTTCCTAGCAACTAAAAAATACAAAATATAACTTGAATTAAGAAGTAAAAATTGAAGAACCAGATAGAGGATATGTTGAGAACCAGATAAATTACTCTAAAATAGTAATCTGGATACCTTTGCTATATAATGAGTTTATGAGTGGTATTCTACTTAGTAAACCATGGTTTGGGGGAACTATCCACTTGTATTGGACTAGGTAATGCAGCTGGTAAATAATGATTAACAACATACTATTCATAAATTAAAATTCAAAAGATTTTAGTTTCTTCAATTTCTTACAAATATGATTTCATCATCAATATTTAAAAGTTTACTCATTACATAAATGTTTATTAAGTCCCTACTAAGAACCAAGTGCCATTCTAGAAACCAGAGCTACTGGGGTGAGCAAGTCAATGATATCTCTGTTTCCATGGCCTCTATCTTCTAATGAAGGAAAACAAACAGCAACTCATAAAAAAAATACATAAGTAGAAAAAAATCAGGTTGTTATGAAAATTAAATCAGGTCCTGTGGCAGAGAGAAACTAGGGGACTCTCAGGATATCCCAGGTGTGTACATTTTAATTATTCAGTTGCTTCAAAACCAGTGACCACTATTCGCAAGGTAGAGCTCTAGGAGAAAGTACAAATATTTCTAAGTAGAAAACAATCATCATTAGAAACACAATTTGAAGAGCATTCCCTAAGACTTAAGTCCCTGGGGCCTGAAATAGTTAATACAGCTTGCCAGCTTCAAAACAGCTCTTGTTACTGCTGTAGAGTTTACAAAGTAACACAAGCTACTGCCACAATTTTTAAAAAACTTTTGGGACTTTGCTTTTAAAATTATGTTACATTATGTGGTGGTTGTATATTTATGACTCAAAAGAATAATTGATTTGAAATAATCAGATAGTATAAAAGCCTAATTTAACAATCTGTCAAGTGCAATTATGGTTTTGTTCTTTTCAGTGGACTTGGTAAAAAATGGTAATCAATTATCTTTCCAGTCAAGGTATATTGAAGTGGAATAGTCACACTGAACAATTTGATGAAGTATGTCATCTGTAAAGTAATTTTACAAAAAGAAACTGTGAGGCTTCTCAATACTCTGTGCTTTAATATTCAGTACTGACCCATATCTCCAGGATCTGTCCCCATAGAGCCATTATACACTCCTTCGCACTACTGAAATTTCAGAAATACTGTTTTATTCATATATGTGTACTTTAAAAAATAACTTTCCACCTCTATTTTTAATCTGAATAAGATTTCATAGCTACAATGTGAAAGAATAAAAGTAACAGAACCCCAAAATCATTCATGCATTATTAATGAAACTCCCTTCAAAAATAATCTCTTTTTCTATGACTCTGGGTAACAGAAAATCTTGGCTATTCTAATTAAAGATATCTTGGCTTTTCCAATTTCAACAGTCTTCTTTCAGTTTAAATGTTTCTTTTATTGAAAGTTCTACACCTTAACAAGTGTAGATTAGATGCTCTCTTTAGGTAAACATTCGTCTATTGGAGTTTCCTTTCCCTCCTCAAAATGGGGACTGCATAAAAGAGAATTTGTTGTGTCTGTGGTATTGAGGAAGGAGAAGTTGATTACTATAGATGTGTCTTAATTGGTGTCTAGTGAGGGTTTGGCCCCACATACAGGAAGTTTGATTACCTAGTTATGAAGTCAGTAATTGGTACAACCTGTAGTCTCTTCTCATTGATTTGGCCCCTTCCTTGCTCTCTCTGGCACTGCCTTATACCCAAAGAATATGCTGGTGTCTCCCAATCTGCTCCCTACCTAGACATTGCAGTTCTTGACTTCAACTCACTTTACCTCTGCAGTAGTGAAACACTATCCATCCCCACCAGTTATTCTGGTAGTCAGGCAAGGTTGAACATTGTAACAAACAATCCCAAAATCTTGGTGGTTTAACTCAGCAAAGGATTATTTCTCAACCACACCAACATGGGCTTGTAGGAAGACTTTGTTCCATTCAGTCATGCATGGATTCAGACTCCTCTTATAGATGGACTCAATGGGTTTCCTTCCTACCTCTGCCTAACAGAAAAAGGTAAAGATCTATCTTTGATTAATTATGTATTTTCCATGGGCTACTGAAATATAATAAGTAGCTCCCCCTTTTCCATGGTTTTGCTTTCTGCAGTTTTGGTTTCCCACATTCAACTGTGGTGTGAAACGATAATGTACAATAAAATATTCTGACACACCAACCACTACGGAGAGCTGTGTGGAGATTTCTTGACCTACTAAACATAGAGGTTCCATATGATCCAGCAACTCCACTCCTAGGTATTTACCCAAAGGACACAGAAACATCAATTCCAAAGAGCACCTGCACCCCTATGTTTATAGCAGCACTGTTTACAATAGCTAAGCTTTGGAAACAACCCAAATGCCCAAAAATAGATGACTGGATCAAGAAGATGTGGTACATATACACCATGGAATATTACTCAGCATTCAAAAAAGATAAACACATGCAATTTGCAGCAACATGGATGGAGCTGAAAGGGATCATGCTCAGCAAAATAAGCCAGAAAGAAAAAGAAAAATACCGGATGGTCTCACTCATAGCAGGAACCTAGAAAACTTAAATAAGGGACCAGGAAAAAGAATAACTATAAAAAAGTAAAAATCAAAATCAACAAACAACTATGAACCAGAACTATGAACACTCTATGGGGGGCGGGGGGCGGGGAAAGGAGGGCTTGGGGTCAAAATAAGGGGGTTGTAATTGTACGGGGAATATAAAAAATAAAATTTAAATAAACTGTGAAAAAATAAAAAATAAAATAAATTTAAAAATAAATAAATAAATATGTAAGGAAATATTAAAAAATAAATAAATAAAATATTCTGATACAGAGAACACTCATGTAACTTTTATTATAGCATATAGTTAATTACTGTTTCATTTTATTGTTGCTGTTAATCTCTTACTATGCCTAATTTATAAGTTAACCTTTATCAAAAGTATATGTGTATAGGAAAAAGCACAGATATACAGGGTTTGGTATCACCCACAGTTTCAGACATCCACTAGAGGTCTTGGAATGCATCCCTCCAGATAAAGGGGGACTGCTGTACATTCTCTAAGCTAAACATTTTTAAACTGAAGACATGTGCCTTGAGGGTACATAAAAATTTCCAAGGGATATAGAGGCACAGATATTTTAAAGGAGCTCTGTTTCCAAAATCTTTAACCTTCATATATATATGCTTTCTTAGAATTAACTTACTTAAGGGGCTCCCTGGTGGCACAAGGGGTAAAGACACAACCTATGAAGCTGTCTGCAACCTCTGCAGCACAAGTTCGATCCCCAGCAGGCCGGGGAGCAACCCACATGGTGCAGCAGACCTCTCCTTACTCTCCCACTGCTCCCCTCAGCAGTGTACTTCGATCAATCTTCCTGTTCTGTTCCCCACTCTGTCTCTGGTGGATCCTCTCACCCCGCCCCCCATGCCTCTGGCCTGTGCCCCAGCTCTTGCATGCATAAATAAATAAATCTTTAAAAAAAAATTAACTGACTTAATACACCACTTAGGTGTCATGCTGATTCTTCTTTCCCTCCTCTGTTTGTTCAAATGGCTTCTCTACCTTTCAAAAAAAAAGAGAGAGAGAGAAAGATATGGCTTTCACTCCAAATCTTATTATGATGCCTTACTTTGGAAAAATCCTCCATGGCACCAAATGAAGAAAAAGAATAAAAATGACATCAGTGAAACTTATTTTATAAATAAATTATAAATCCAGTGTACAGACATGTTTTTTTTTTCCTGTGTTCAAACAGTATTCTGTTAAAGATGAAGTGATGAGTTAGGAATGGGTTATTTTGCTCCATATTGGGATATTGTGAATTGATATGTATAGTATCATGGAACAGCTAGAGCGATAATTACCTTCCTTGGAGATATTCTCATTTAGCCCCTGACTATTTTCAGAGCATGTATTCCTTCAGAGAAAACCTGGGAAAATAAAGCAAAGAAGTATAGGTATTGATGAGAAGCTGACATCTTACTTTATCTTCTGGAAAGGCTCTGTGCTTTATCTATCACTGGGTTTCTAAAACAGCATACTTTTTTTGAATTGAAAAATGAATCGGACTATCTGAATGTTGTCATATTTGGCTAATTGGTTTGATAGTGAGGATTGGTTTTACCAATTAGGTTTTATGATGAATAATATTATTAGTTGGATGAACTAAATCTATAACTCTAGTTTTATAAAGGACATATTAAGATAGAAATGTTAATAGAAAAATGGTATTGACAAAATATAATAAACAATATTTCATTTTTCCCAATCTTACTTTGTGTGTTGGGTTTAACAAGGTGCCTATAAGTGAAAGAGTAACAGGTATTATTATAGTCATTAATTTAGTCATTAAAGGCTTTTAATTTTAGTTCTTGGAAATTAACAAAATGAATTACTATAACAAATCCTTTGGCAAGTCAAGTGTTTCCAGTCCTTTGCTTTAATCACAACTCAAGGAGGATATAATTGTCAGTAGACAGATGATGAAAAATGACTTTTAATGTAGGATCAATGTGATTTGGGCATGTGAAAGAGGCACTCAAATAATGGAGTTATATTGCCACAACAGACTTCTTTCATTCCCATCTACTTATTTATATGAACAAAATTTCTTTGTTAGTCATGATAGGTTAGAGGATGCTGTGGAAGAAAACAAACTCTTTCATCTCAATGATTTAGAAAAAAACTCAGAAGTTAAATTCCTGATCATGCAAAGTCTGTTATGGTTCTACCACATCTTCAGGGTAGCTCACTTCCTAGCAATGACTCATAGATCCAGGCTGTATGTTTTTACTTCTAGAACATGGTGCTTCCCTTGGTCCTATGTCAACAAAAAAGGAGAATACTCTAAAGTGCCTGTGTCCTGAAACAACACATTGTATATTTACATATCAATGGCCAGAACTATTAACATAATTAAGCCTAACTGCAAGGAAATCTGGGATGTCTTCCATTGTACTTAGGACTGAGAGAATAACTGACTATGGTGAGCACCTACAGCCCCTAGCAATTTCTCAGCAAAATGCATATATATTTAAAGGACTCAAACTAGCAATTTTAAATTAATATTAATTAAATTTATTTATGGTACAGCCATTTTATTAAGAGATGCATTATTAGCACATTTAATTTGATTTATACTGATTATTTATTAACTGATATATTTATGTTGTTCTGATCAACTGTGTACTAATAATAAATGACTTCTCAATATAAAAGGAAATGTATAACATGTACAGCCTATGTTCATGGGAAATATTTTAAGTAACTTTAATTTGTATACATATTTTTAATGTAGACAACATGACAGGGCAATGGACAAAATGTTTTCAAGAATAAAAACATATTAATTTAAGAAAAAATTCTTTGGAGAGACTAGAATAGAAATAAAAAACAAAAGACAAGAAGAAATGAGGTGAAACCTCTGGCTGCTATTTGTGTGTATTTCTACTTTTAAATGGGTTGTGATAGTATTCAAATTGTTCTGGTATCCCCAGTCAAAGGATCTGGGCAATTTGGCAAGGTGGTTAATTTCAGGGCTGGGGTAAAAAAATACAAGATGAAACTGGAATAAATTGTGGTGATAGAAAGTTTTCAAATGCTCATAAAAAAATTGCTCCCAATGTCAAAGTTGGAATAATTTGAACAACAAAATAATAAGAGTATTATAACCCATAGAATAAACATCTAGGAGTCTATATTGAAATAAATGAGTAAATTGGTGGGAAGCAATATTTCTTTTCTACAGAAGAATTCTAATCAATAAATGTAGAACAAATGACAGAAACAACAATTATCATTAGGTAAACACAATAGTAATTGCCATAAGCAGATCTACCACTGAGTGCGAAAATTAGTAGGTGAACATTTGAAAAGAAAGAGAAAATTTGCATAAGCCCTAAAGCATCTCCCCAAGATAGTCACAAACTACAAAGGGGATCTACTAACTTTACAGTGGAGAAATTTCTTTAATCATGTGATCAAGGTAAATATAAGTAGTAATAAGTCTTATCAGTGCCATCTAACTCCTGGTTTGATGCCTCCTGGTTTTGGTATTCTCCTCAATAATACATCATTTCAATTTAATTATTTAAAAAATCAGACAAACCCAAATTGAGAAACATTCTACGACAACTGACAATCTCAAAAGTGTCCAGATCATGAAAGGTAAGGAAATAATGAAGCAATGTCGTAAATAGGAGAAGAATAAGGAGACATGACAACTAAGTGTAAGATGGGATCTTGAATTGAATCCTGGAACAGAAAATGAACTTGATGTTAAAGTGTGAAATTAGAATAACGTCTACAGCTTAGTTAATAGCATCATACCAGTATTAATTTCTTAGCTTTGATTGTTGTAGACTGATTGTGTGAAATGTACCATTAGAAGAAGCTGGGGCAATGATGTACAGGAATTCCCCTGCTGGCAATTTTTCTGTAAACCTAAAATCATTCAAATAGAAAGTTAAAAATCTGTTATGATATTAGATTTCATTGAACACATTAAAAGAGTGACAAGTCCCTTTTATTTTAAAATATTGTTATTTATATGTTGAAAATTATATCCTAATTATAAAAAAATTTTTAGATGTCAACTTAGAAATGTGTGAAGGAATATACATTTTTTCAAAAATCTCTTAGGAGTATGCAAGCAAAAAAATAAAAGGATAACTGCTTATGATTCTTTTTCTCCTTATTGAAGTGAAAAGCAAGCAAAACCTAGCTTTACTTCAATCTGCATTAACAGCCCACCAGCTGAAGATTTGGTTCAACATATGTCTTAACTGTCAACCATGTTTATTTGTTCTCTTTCCTCCACACTCTTCTTTCATTTCACTTCTGTCTCTTCAGCACTTCTAATTCTCATATTCCTGCTTATCCACTACAACACCATGGCTTAGTCTTTCTGGTAGACAGAGTATAGAAGGGGGAAAAGACTCGCTAGGTTTAATAATGAAAATGTACACACTTGAGGGCCTCCCTGGTGGCTCAAGGGGTTAAGATGCAACCTATGAAGCTATCCGCAGCCACTGCAACAGGAGTTCGATCCCTGGCCCAGGAGCTACCCACATGGTGCAGCAGACCTCTCCTGACTTGCCCGCTGCTCCCCTCAGCAGTGTATTTCAGTCGATCCGCCTGTTCTGTTCCCCACTCTGCCTCCGGTGAATCCTCTCTCCCCCCCACACCTCTGGCCTGTACCCCAGTTCCTGTATGTATAAATAAATCTCTTAAAAAAATGTACACACTCAAGACGCCCTGAGATGCCCCCAAGTTTCTCTCTGTCACAGGACCCTATTTAATTTTCACAACCACCTGTTTTTTCTACGTATCATTTGTTCTTTCCTCTTTGTTCTTAGGGAACATAAATTGAGAGATACATCAAAAATGTATGTCTATCATAGTTCTTACTGCTAACATTTATACAAAACCTTGACCGTAGTAATTATTATGATACACAGTTGGAATCTTTATTCTCTTTTCCTCCATCTCTCAAAACAATGATTTAGATGGGATTGACAAGTCCAAATCCAGCTGCTGCCTCCTTTAGTAAATGAAGTTATTGGAACACTGCCACCCTCATTCATTTCTGCGTTCATGCACTGTGAATACTCAACTCGGCAACAATGACAAAGCTGAGTGGTTGCAACACAGACTAAATGGACAGCAAAGTGTACAATATTTACCATCTGGCCTTGTAAAGGAAAAACTTTGCCGATCCCTGATTTAGAGGATAAAAACCTAAGTGGGAAAGTTAACATACTTTGACATGTGTTAGCAAGCACTATTACATTTGGGCAGCATTTACAGAGTATCAGTAAGCAATTAGAATCAGTAAATATTTATCAAAACTCTACTGTGGTCCACGCAGTTTCTTACTCTCTGTGGCTGGAAATATGAATAAAACTCCATCACTGCTCTCACGGAATTTTGTCTCAGGGGACAAGGAACATGAGAATAATAAGTGTAATAAAATGTGAACAGAATCAGACAAAGAAAGGATACTTATTAGTTTTCTCAGATTAAGCAAGAGGTGAACAGGCAGAATGATACCTTGCTAAATGATAGATCTTAGACAAAACAGGTTTCTTTGACATATTTTTCAATAGAAAGAATGTTTTTAGTTTGGAGTTGACAATAAAGAAATGATGGACTAGGTTTACATACAGTTAATTTTAAATCCTCAGAAAATGGAAATCAAAGAATCATTAACTTTTTACTGTGGTTGAGTTCATTTAAAGTCACTGTGTTTACTGTTATTCTTAGTTATTAATGGAGTACTTTGGATGAAGTAAGTAAATATACATTGCTGATCATACCATGGCATTCAAATATTAACGTCTATAAACAATTTCAGTTTAAAAATCTATATTATGTGAGGAATATATTTAATACATACTATGGGCCTCATAATTCTTAGACATAAAAAATAATGACTAACATTCAAAAACTTAAAACTTTATAATTTAACATTAGAAATGAAATTTTTTAATTTATATCTATTTAGAAATATTGACTTAGCTGTTTTTCAAAAGCCTAATGATAGAACTTTTGTTACTTGGATTACTTACAAGGACTTATAGCATTTAGAAATTTATCTTTGATGTTTACAATTCAAAATATAATGACTTAAAAACTCAGATATTTTTATTATGTTGTAAAATTTAAAGGATAATAGTGTATACAGTTTTTAAAATGCAGCTATTACTATTCAGCTATTAAAAAAAAAGATGAACTCTTACCATTTGTAACAATATGGATAGAACTGGAGAGGATTATGCCAAGCAAAATAAGCCAGCAGGAGAAAGACAAATACCGGATAGTTTCACTCATATGTAGAATAATAAAGAGAAGCAAAACAAAGGGTCAGAAAAAAACAAAGCAAAACAAACCCTAGAAATCCCACAGTAAAACTGAGAATACCAGAAGGGGGTAGAGAGAGTGGAGAATAAAGGGGGTAGGAAACCCAAGGGACTACTGTGGAAGACTCTGGGTACCTTGGTGATGGGGATGATATGGTAATATACATCTGAAGAGGTGTGAAGCTATACCTCCGAGTCATATGCAGCATTATAAACCAATATTGCCTTGATAAATAAGAAAAAGAAAAAATAACAATAAAATTGCAATTGCCCAACAAAAATAAAATTCAGCTATTTATATTCAGGCTTAGATAAAAGGTCAATAATTTAGATATACATATAAATATGTGAAACCACATGTTTCATTTCTTAAGTAAATTCTATCACTATTGTTGCTTTGGTAACTTTTTATAGAAAAATCAATTTTGTGTTTAAATCTTAAATGCTAGATAAAAAAGTTAAAAAAAATCTGCATACACTTATAATGCCTAATGAAGAATTTTTAATTGCAGGAGAAAATCTATAACTAAAACCACAAAATGAGTCTTGTGTATACCAGTGACCTTCTTTACTCAGAGTTAATTAACACAAGCACTCCCTTCTTACAGAGCACTTTGCTGTAATTTAGAACAAATTAAGGGGGGAAAAATCATTGAAGGGCTGTTTTCTTCACACCATGAAGTGAGCATGATGGGCCAAAGTTAACACATTTAAAATATTGTCATCCATTTCTTGTAATTATGAGTAGCAGTACCATTTTTTTTCAAGGAAATAAAAAGACACCCTGATTTATGCTATTTCAGTGTTTCCTGTCCTATTTAATAATGGAAATTGATTTTAAGATATAAAATGCCTTTTTCCATTTCTTTCTCTCATTAAATACTTCATTTACATTAAATTCAAGCATTTATATTTTCCTGGGTATTTTTCAAATATATGTTGAATTTAATATAGCAAATTATAAAGGGCTATTTTAACATGCTCCTGTGTATCACCCCCAATCCTGAAATTGTGGTTAAATTATGTTGATGATTGTGAATTAACTTGAGCTTTTTCAGACCCAATTTATGAGGTCAGGTCACCAGGAGGTTATCTAAACTTTACCGTTTACTTTCTCAGAAGGTAGTGCTTGATAGGAGCTGAAAACCAAATTAAATATATATAAATCAGCAGGTCTGTTGCCCCTATACATTTTGGGGAGTGAAGGAGACCCAGAACCAGAAGGCAGACGAATGGAAAACTCACTGCAAGGCGTAAGTGACATAACTGGAAGTGTTACCCTATGTGTCGGCAAGGGCATTGGAGTTCCTGATTCAAAATGCCCTTCTCTAGAGACAAATGAGAAACATGTTCAAGACTGAGCATGCCTGAATACGTGTAGTTTTTACCCATGACACTTGTAGTCCTTAAGCAAGAACTCCTAAGACAGACCAGAAATGGTTTAACTCTGGATTTACTGTAGATGACAACAAAAAGTACGATGGCACATCAGTCTCTGCACACTGCCCAGCAGGGGGTGCATTCCTAAGAAACAGTGCCTCCTAGTGCCAGAGAAGGATCAGACAGCTTGGTGACACTGGTAGAAACTAAAGTTGATACTGCAACTTACACTTCATAAAAATCATAAAAATCAATAAATGTATATTTAGCTAATACATTTTATTTTCTATTAGGATGTATAAATATACATATATCCACATTTGGGTATAGTATCATTCATTTTTTCATTAGTTCCTGTTGGTTTCATGCATAAAGAATATCATAAAGTTTTGTTCACAATCTCTAGTTTGAGTGTCTTCAGTGGAAAGAAAATTTTAAGACAGTTGCAGTCAAATCTGAGTACAAAGTCCTGCATTCTTATAACTTTCCCCAATATTTATAATTTTCTTGCTCATCAAAAATTTTAGCTACTCGCCTTTATTGAGTCTTTGCAAAGTGTTTTGCTTAGTCTCTTCTCTTACTCATTTTATGTTTTGATATTTTAACTAGAAATTTACAATACCTGGTACAATTATCGTGGCACCTTTTGCAACAATCACAACTAGCTCACATTAAAGTACAGAGGAAAACAGCTGTTGCAGCAGCCTCGCCATCACTTGAATACCAAGCATATTTAATACAATAGTTGGCTGATTTAGCAGGACAGTGATATCTTAAACCTCTTCAGCTTTTAGTATTTGAGGTTTAGTCCAGGCACAGAAAATGAGAATTTCTCTTAGAACTCTGAAGCCCACAATGAATGGATCTGAATATAAATAAGCCAACCATCAATAAGGGATAAAAGAACCTCTCAGGCCACCTGCCTAGACTGTAACTAGAGGAAACATGTCTGAGGAAAGAAAACAGCAAGATGGAGGAAGGGGTGGGTAGAGGAATCGGTGCCCTGTGGGAGCAGGCTCAGACAGACATCCTCAGCAGCTTTGGGGGAGAAGGGCTTGGATATTGGGCAGTCTATTTTCACTTCCAGTAGCAAGGCTCCTAGGGATATGACCAAAGGATTTTAGGGTTCCTAGGATATCACTGGGTGAAATGGGTACACTACTAGAACATCTTAACTTGTGCTTTAAATATAACTTCCATTGTTCTATTACCATGCTCCCCAAACATCTCTAGTTAGGATTTGGGTCCTCTGTATAGGTATACCAAGTGTCAAGAGATTATCTGATGATCTCCCACATTTTGAGTATATTAGGCTCCCAGAAGTGTGAGCAATTATTATAAAACAAATGTGATTATGATTAAGTTTTCCATGCAACTTGCAAGAAGAGGTTGACTCTGTAATTACTTTTGTCCTAAACACCAAAGTACAAATTAATGCATTGACATTCTGATAGTACTTCAGTCTCCTCTGTGATTTCACTGGGGCAGTAGTGACCCCAGAATGTTGCTGCATGAGATATCCAAGTATGAGTGATCTCACAGAAAGGGGGTCTAGACTGAGGAACCTGTCCAAGTACAATGATTGA
The DNA here is from genome assembly GCF_014898055.3 of Talpa occidentalis. Taxonomy (NCBI): domain Eukaryota; kingdom Metazoa; phylum Chordata; class Mammalia; order Eulipotyphla; family Talpidae; genus Talpa; species Talpa occidentalis. Next base: position 92,705,067 of record NW_023603184.1, on the reverse strand, counting down.
AGAGCAAGCAAGTAAGTGCATGTTGCTTACTTATATGGTAGGACAATCATAAACTGGCATAAAGGTCTCTACCTCAGTCCTTATGGGTGTTCACTTAGGGTAAGTCATGGCATGGCATCCCTTGGCCCCACACAAGAATGAGTTTCTGTGGATTAAAACCAAGAATCAGGTTTAGAAACACAGTTGTGTTCTTCAAGGTCCTGACCATCTCCATTGAAATTTTACTTCCTGTGAAAAGAGCTGGACATCTTCCACTGGCTCTCTTTCTCTTTATTTCATAGTATTATTTGCAGTATCATGCATGGATAGATATCATGCACCCTATTTTCCAGGTGACAAAATCAAGACCTAGAATTATATGCCTAGGGTCTCCCTGGTGGCGCAAGGGGTTAAGTATCACACTATGAAGCTATCCGCAGCCTCTGCAGCATGAGTTTGATCCCTGGCCAACCAGGGAGCTACCCACATGGCACTGCAGACCTCTCCTGACTCGCTCACTGCTCCCCTTAACAGTGTATTTCAGTCAGTCTGCCTGTTCTGCTCCCCACTCTGTCTCTGGTGAACCTCTCACCCCCACCCCTACACCTCTGGCCTGTACCCCAGTTCTTATATGCATAAATAAATTAATCTTTTTAAAAAGAAGAATTATATGCCTAATGTGTGGCAAAGTTAGAATCAGAACATAATGTCATGATTCCCAATTTCAAGTTCTCTCTCAGGAGTCTGCATTGTCTAAGGTAGGACTGACCCCCGGCTCTGCAAGAAAGGTAGTTGCTTGAGGAGTGGGAGGCACAATGAGAGAAGCCCTGCTATTGAGCCATGAGATCAGAGGAAGTTAAGAGACTTCTCAGCTATCTCAGATACCTGGGGAAGTGAGACAGAGTTGAAATTCTGTGTGCAGGACGGAGAAAGCATGCTAAGGAGAGCTCTTAGAGTGAGGAGCTGAATGAAGGCAGTTCAGGGGGTGGGTAGCAGCAACTCCATCGGAACTACACAGAATACCTGGTATATAATTAAAAGCAAAGTCACCTGTTTGCTTTTCAGTTTTTTCTTTTTTGTTTGTTTGTTTGTTTGATGGATTTTCTGAATGACAAGATTTCCCCCAGCAGATCTAGATAGTGGCAGGAACTGGGTCATTTCTGTTTTGTACCATGTTTCTAGAGACCAGTGCATTCCTGTCAAAAGTGAGTGAGTTGCATTCCAACCAAATAAGAAGTTGTAAAGCAGTTCTAAAAGTCATAAAAACTGAGGGAAAAAAGGGAATTTTAAAAGAGAAATTATTAGAAAGCAGAAAAATAGGAACTAGGAGATCACTGAGTTTAGAGTCTAATTGGTCACAAATATGTCAAACATAAATGCAAAGTATTTTAGCATTAGTTTTGTTCACTGTTCCTCACATCCAGTCTGACATGTCTGCCTCCAAATCCATGTTCTACCCATCTTACTCTGTCCTTCAGACTATCTCACTTAAACATCCTACCTTCCTTATTTTGTTGGGTCCAAACCAATGGGAGATTCTGGTTAGGGATTTTAATCCCTCTGCTACTCTCTTTGTCTTCCTGCAAGCTAACCTCCTCCAACGAGGTCACAGTAGTGCTCTCTCTTTTTTTAAAAAAACTCAATTTTATTAAAGCATAATTATATAAAATTAAACACATTCCTGTTTGACAAATTTTGACAAATATGTCCACCCAAATAACCATAGTCCCAATCAAGATATAAAATATTTCTGTAATTCTGTAATTCCCAAAATTCCCTCATGTTTAAATCCTTAGCCCTATGAAAACACTAATACATTTTCTGTCACTAGAGATATTGATTTTTTTTCAAATTACTGAGACATAATTTACAAACAAGATAACACATTCATTTAAAGTGTACAGTTTAGGGCCTCCCCGGTGGCACAGCGGTTGAGCGCTGGGTCGTGAAGCTACCCGCAGCCTCAGCAGCACTGGTTCGATTCCCGGCCACTGGCTGAGAGTCCCACATGGCACGCAGACCTCTCCTGCTGCCCGCTGCTCTCCTCAGCAGTGCGTTTCGTCAATCTGCCTGTTCTGTTCCCTGCTCTGACTCTGGTGAATTCTCTTACCCTCCCACACTTCTGACTGTACCATGTGCTTGTATAAATAAATAAATCTTTAAAAAAAAATTAAAAAAAAATAAAGTGTTCAATTTAGTAAAGCTGTTGATTTTCAGAAAATGAAATTACTTTATAATGATTTACTCTTGAATCTCAGCTATAGCTATTGAACTTAAAAAACAAACAAAAAAAAAAACCAAAAAACTTACCAAACATTTGGTTATATAGGATGTCATTAAATAAATTCTCATTGTTTTTTATAAACAGTCACTTCATACTGCACTAAAGTTACATGATATAATATTCTTGATGTACAGCTATTCTTGAAAAATTGCTGTTATAAGGGCTAGAGAAAGCAAACATAAAACTAACCTACTGATTTAGAACCAAGCTCACAGTAGTACTCTCTTGCCCCTTCTCCCATAGCCATAGCATTTTCCAGATCCAGAAACAACAAAACCAGGCCCCCCTGGTGGCACAAGGGGTTAAGACGCAACCTTTGAAGCTATCCACAGCCTCTGCAGCACAAGTTCGATCCCCGGCCAGGGAGATACCAACATGGCACAGCAGACCTCTCCTGTCTCGCCTGCTGCTCCCCTCAGCAGTGTATTTCAGTCAGTCAGCCTGTTCTGTTCCCAACTCTGTCTCTGATGAATCTTCTCAACCCCCACACCTCTGGCCTGTACCCCAATCCTTGTACGCATAAATAAATAAATCTTAAAAAAAAAAACAAAACAGCAAAACCACTTTCCTCTTCAGGCCTGGAGTGGTAAGAGCATTGAGCTCCTGGGTGCCTCACTGTTCCTTAGGGCTCCCCTTAAACAATCTTCCCACACCTTTATAAATGGTTCCTTCATTACACTCTCTTCAGTCAAACTTCTCATGAGCCACCCACTTCCAGGATGGTTCTACTGATACAGCAAGTGTGCAAACATGGGGCATACTTTTGATATTGGAATGGGTTACTTTTTAGCAGTGTTTATTCTCCAGCATTCAATTTCATCTTGTTTGAAGCTTTTCCAAGTCAACAACGAAAAATTCCAATTAAATACATGTTCAGCCTTACTAGACTCTAAAAGCAAGCACAGTAAATCATTCCCAAGTAAGCTATTCTTGGGTAAAATAAGAGTGGACACTGTCAAGAGAAAAAAGATTATTCTAAGCCCAAACTATTAAATTATACTTTCATGACTGAACACAACTGTGATCCATATTATTATTTTAAATTGCACTATAAAAAGCAGTCATTTATTGCCTTTCCAAAACATAGTGATAATATATTACCAAATTATCAAGGGTCCTTTATTAAAGCTCTTGAATTTGATTTATAATGCATGATGTAGCTTATCCTTGAGAAAGATCTACTAAAAGGTATACTTAGTCCTAAAGCTAGTGAAATAAAATCTCCCTCTAATCAGTCGCCAGAAAGCTTCCGCTTCAATGCTTTGTTGATACTGGTGTCAGCAGGACATTAAAAGCTTGAAGCTTTTTATGTTTGATCAAATACCAACATTATGCTGAAGCAGAAATATTAATTTATACAGGGACGCTCCCAAAACCTCTCCAATTCTCCTTCATCCTTCCTTCCCCCACCAAAAAGGTCATATCAAATCAGGGAGGTGGTGGACAAAAGAGAGGAGGACATTTTGTGAATATTTGGTATCACAAACCCACTCTATACCCCAAGGGAGGGACAAGCACTAAAATATACTTTTATAAAGGCCAATCATGCTTACAAAAGGAGAAAGTAACTAGTACTAGGAAGTATGAAGGTGACATGGTTATTATTCTCATCTTACAATGTGAAACGGTGTGACAGAAAGGGTCAAGAAATTGCCCCAAACTTTCAACTAGTGTTTGGGGAAGCTAGCATCATTGTCAGTCAGATCTAATACTACAGTCCCTTCCTGAATAAAATCTCTCAACAAGGAAATGGGAAGCCTCCAAGGATAAAGAAAAGAAGTATTTTTCTCCATGTGCAACTTAATTTTTTTTTTTTTGCTTTGATCCTGGGCCTTCTGAAACAAAATTTTAGTATGCAGCCAGACTCACAAACAAATGCTCAAGGGAACAAATTGAATTCTAAGTGTGACTTAGAAGTATACAGCAAAGTGTCAACAATAAAAATAATGCTCTCAGAAGATTATTTACACAGAAAAGCCTGAGATGTATTTATACTGATATCTATGTAGTTGCTTAAAGTACTCATTTCAATAACATTTATATTGTTCTCTCCCCAAAGTATAGAAATAGTGTTCCCACCATAATAATTGGGGCACCATGTAACTCATAAGGTGCCCTTCATCACTATAACATTATTAAGGCTTGTCAGATCTTAACAGATTATTTGATTTTTCTAACAGTCTGATTAAAAATACATGAGTTGCTATCATAATGTCTAGCAGGTATACATGTGAGAGGATCTGGAAAAATTAATTACTAACTTGGAGGCACATACGCGCTTTGGGGAAAAGAGGGTAGTACGAGGAGGTTTGTTTGAAAATCACATGTCAGAGAGTTGGCGATGGAACAGAAGTTGCTCACCTCTTATTGCCCAAGTCCTTATTGTCATTAATATACTGGATAATGCTAAACCCCACAGGAATAATATACATCAAATCAGATAAGAAATGGAATTTTCCAGGACATTATAACCTAATGTCATTCTTCATGAAATATAAGATCTAATTGGATAGCCCATATCAGGGTCCTGGGGCAGATGTTTCCTGTAATCAAAACAAGAACACAGCCTAAAAGCTGTTCATAATGTTTTTGCTTTGTCTTTGTTATATCTCTTCCCAAGGGAAAGAAAATGGTTTCCTAGATTGGTAGTTTTCCTTGTCAGAAGTTGTATGGCTTGAAACTTGGTACCAAAATATTCAGTCTTAATTATCTTCTCTCAGTTTAAAGTCTCTGGCAGCAAGTTCATTTTTAGGACACTTAGGAGGCTATTTTAGTTTACACTGGACATCTATTTTGGCCGCCCATGATCTTCAAACACCTGTCATCACAAGCTCACTTCGCAGCCTCCCTTGCAGCTCAGGAAGGCAGTCATGACCAAGTCTCCATCAATGAGATGTGCACAAGTGGCACTTCAGTTCAGAAGCAAACACCACTGTAGTAAGCTCAGCAATAGTTCCCAAAGATATGTCCTATCTCCTAGAACCTGTGAATGTTACTTTATATTGTAAATATTTGCAGGTGTGATTAAATTAAGGATAGTGAGATGTGGAAATTAACGTGCATCATCCAGATGGGCCTTCTAAGAAATCACATGTGTATTTAAAAGAGAACAGAGGGAGATTTGCCATAGAGTAGGAGGAGAGGACCTGAAAGACAGGACCAGAAGGATAGGAAAAGATTTCCCACAAAGCCTCCAGAGGGAGCACATGCCTACCAACACAGACCCTGATTTCTTTTTTTTTTTTTTAAGATTTTATTTATTTATATAAGAACAGGGGTACAGGTCAGATGCACAGGAGGGTGAGAGGATTCACCAGAGACAGAGCAGGGAACAGAAATACACTGTTGAGGGGAACAGCGGGCGAGACAGAAGAGGTCTACTCCGCCATGTGGGATTCTCGCCAGCCGGCTGGTATCAAACTGGTGCTGCAGAGGCTGCGGACAGCTTCAAAGCGTGGGACTCAACCGCCTGCACCACCAGGGAGGCCCCCATTCCCTGATTTCTGCCTAGTAAAACCGATTTTGAACTTTTGGTCTACAGAATTGTGAGAGAATATATTTCTTTTAAGTGGTCCAGTTTGTGGTAATTTGTTACACACGGGAAGTTTATACAAACATGAAGAAGCAGGCCCTGCATAGAATCCATTGTAGTGAGAGCAATGGTAAGGAAAGAGGACAGAGGATAGAAGGAGTATGACCACAGTTCCAGAAGCACTGTCAAGTAAACACAAGCTGCAGAGTCCCTGCCAAAAATGTGTGGCCATGGCATCCTCTGGTACAATTTTTGATTGTTTTTGCTCTGCAGTCTCTGACACAATTCTGTGAACGACCAAATTTACTTTCATATTACTCAGCTTTACAGTAGTCTCAGTGATTCACTTTCAACATGCTGGGCCATCCTTTTCTCAGCAGAGGTACACTCTTTATTCCACATATTTTCCAGTTAAACTGAGAAGTGAGAGAGTAATTGTGGGATGTGAAAGAAAATGAAATAATACCAGAAACATTTATGTCAATTAAAATGAGTTGATGGAATGATTGTATTCAACAAAATAATGATGAGGCAAGTCCAACCCCTGTTTGTGAGGAGGCAACATGGGTACTTTAAAGATCATAGTATATAAACATACTTCCTGCTCTGGTGTCCTGCCTTAAGCTTGAAAGAACGTGCTGCCTTCTAGGGACTTGCATCTCCAAGTATGGTCCAGAGACGTCTGGCATCATCAAAGAGCTTTTTAGAAATGTAGAATCTCAGTCCTTCACGGAGGCCTACTATATTAGAATCTGCATGCCAACAAGATGTCCAGGTTACTCATGTATATCATAGGTTGTTGAAGCACTATACAAAGGGATGAAGAGAAGAACCTCATGGAGGAGAGAGCATTTTATTTGTCACTGATGTTGGCATGTGGCGCAAGCTACAGAGGAAGATGCCCCATGTAACATGTAAAGAAAACACCCTAAATAAAGGCTTGAAGGTGGAAAAGTATGGAGCCTAATCATGGCTCCTAAAGTGTTAAAAATAAAATCCCACATAAAGGATAAATAAGGGGGAAACAGGTGAGGATAAAATTGTGGAAAGCTTGAGAGTATTAACCTAAAATCAGGAGGCCTTTAAATAGGCAAAAAGTGTTTGAGAATAAGAGAACTGCAATTAAGGAAGGACAGGTTTGGGTTAGAAACATAAAACACATACCTAGGAGTGAATTTAGCCAAGATGATGAGAGACCTGTACACTGAATACTAAAGGACACTGTTCAGAGAAATTGAAGAAGACACAAAGAATGGAAAGACATTCTGTGTTAATTGGCTGGGAGAATAAACATTGTTAATGACTATTTTACCTAACAAAACATTTGAGAGACTATTTAAGTAGATATTATTATAAAACAAACTATTTGCTGAAACTTTTACCTAGAAATCCTTATCCCTTTTACATCTATTCAAACCATTTACGGCCATTACATTTAATTTTCCATTAAAAACTTGTGAGGGCCTCCCCGGTGACGCAGCGGTTGAGCGCTGGGTTGCGAAGCTGCCCGCAGCCTCTGCGGCGCCGGTTCGATTCCCGCTGCTCCCCGGCCACCGGAGGAGGGTCCCGCATGGTGCGCAGACCTCTCCTGCTGCCCGCTGCTCCCCTCAGCAGTGTACTTCGGTCCTTCTACCTGCTCTGCTCCCCGCTTTGGCTCTGGTGAATTCTCTCACCCTCCTGCACTTCTGACTGTACCCAGTGCATGTATAAACAAACAAACGTATAAATAAATAAAAACACATGCCTCTTTAAAAAAAAAAAAAAAAACTTGTGAAACATTAACTCAGTCATTATTTTATTTTTCTTCTTGGATAACATGAGGTTATTTGGATTAATAAAATCAGCTATAAAAAACCATCATACTTAATGATGTCTTAATGATGATAAAGATATGTCTGTTATAATTTAAACAAATTTTAAACTGGTTTTCATTTGCCAATATCTTCCTATAGCATGTTAACTTGAAAAACATTTGGGTTAGTTTCTATTATTTTTCTGAGTTTTAGATATAACTTATATAAGCACTTACAATAAATTAATTAAATAGAATTTTTTCAGAAATTAATTTTGGTAATGCCATTAGAGGTAAAAATATTACATCTATAAAATATAACATTCAGACAGAATGCAAACAGAGGCCTTACAGCTTTTGTTTTAATCTTTGAACACAAATCAGGTACAGAATCATTTACATATAAGATTTGAGGTGAGAAAGACTTCATATAGAAGCTTTTAATTTTAAAAGAGTTCTCCCTTCCCCCCCTCTTTTTTCCTTTTGTTTCCTATCTCCTGAGGTTTACATTTTAAAGAAAGATATGCAGGTAAAATAACACCTGAAACAAAAGGTTCTGGAGATAGTCCTCTAGAGTTGCATTTCTGGTTTTGCAAAAGATTGCAAGACAGAGATTCCTATGCAGCACTGAACACTGACTTCCAACAAGCCAGTGTTCCTAGGTTTATTATTTTAAAGAGATCCTTTCATCATATAGCTTCTCAAGTTTCAGGCAAGATGAACAGAAAATATTTCTGACAGTGTTAGATAACTACATGGAGTCAAGATCAAGAGTCACTCTCGAAGATAGACAGACTTCTTCAAAAGAAAGACAGATTTCAACAACTGTGCTAAAGGAGGCCAAACCTCAACTGACCATTATGGATTTCCTTCTTATGACAAACACCATAAAAGATGGGTGGAGGTGGTAAAGCAGAAAGGGATGAGACAGCACAGCCTTTCTTATCGTCTTTCAGTTGTCTATTGATCTTAGTCAGTTTTCTAGAGGGATACAATTTTAGAATCTTGTGTCTTGAAGGATTTTAAATACCAATTAGAATAAATGTCCCATCTACATTCACAATTTTCAAGTGTGGAGTACAAAAGAAAAGTTTTCGAAGTTCAAGAGAGACCCATAGAGACCATTGTAATTTTTAATCTTTGTGTTACCAGTCTAGCAAGGTAAGAATTTGTAAGATTTACAAGAGCAAGGATCATAACCTTTGTACATGAAACCAAATGTAATCTGAAAGAGAAAGTTGAACTGGGAAATACACAAACAAAAATCTGAGTACTGACTGCTAAAGGACATCCTTGCTACAGCTCTCACCATGGGTTGGCCTTTGAGTGAGTCCACCCCCTGATCCCAAATAAAGGCACAACCTCAACCCAAGGGAAGGAGGTTAGATTGAGAGGACTGAAGGTTAGGTGAGAGAGCAGTCTGTAGAAGCAGTTCAAGAGTTTGCTCAAGCCAGAGGATACTGGCTTGAAAGGAAGTTCACTCTGGGTTCCATATCTGATATGTTAACTGAAAAATCCAGGGGAGTTTTAAAAAGGCAAAGCATGTTTGGGAATAGCAAAGAATTGCAATGTGGGGGTCACAGATCTAAGTTAAAAATGCAAGAGGAACAAAAGTTAGGGCAGGAGGGTTTCTTAAAGAGAAAAAGAAGGATAAGGTAGAAGAAAGTAATTGTCAAGTAAAAGAGTAAATGATAAAATGGAAAGGTGGAAGGGTTACAAAATAAATGTAGATAAAAGTTCACTTTTATCAGTCTTTTCAAACAGGATATTCTTGTCCTTGCTGGCTTCTTGGAATGTTGGTAGTGTGACTTGGACCATATAAGACAATTCCTTTGCTAGGGCTCCATTTAAAATGACTCTAGTGCCCAGAAGTAAACCTGAACATCCATGGACAGTTAATCTATGACAATGGAGCCTAGAATGTACATGGGAGGAAGAAGGGTGTCTTCAATAAATAGTGCTGGAAAAACTGGACAGCCAAACACAAAAATAAAATGAAACTGGGCCTTCCTGGTGGCGCAGTGGTTGAGCACTGGGTTATGAGGCTGCTTGCAGCCTCTGCAGTGCCGGTTCGATCCCCAGCCACCAGGCGAGGGTCCCACATGGTGCGCAGATCTCTCCTGCCGCCCGCTGCTCCCCTCAGCAGTGTACTTTGGTCCTTCTCTCTGCTCTGCTCCCCGCTCTGACTCTGGTGAATTCTCTCACCCTCCCGTGCTTCTGACTATACCCAGTGCTTGAATAAATAAATAAATAAATAAATAAATAAATAAATAAATCTTTAAAAATAATAATAATAATTAATAAAAATAAAATGAAACTAGATCACCATCTTTTGCTTATATAAAAATCAACTCAAAATGTATTTTTAAAAAACCTTGTATTTAATATCCCAAAACATAAAATACATTGAAGAGAACATAGGCAAACATCCTACAACATTAGTTTCAGTGATGTCTTTGTGGATTTATCTATAAGGCAAGAGAAACAAAAGAAAATATAAACAAAGGGAACTGTGGAAGTTCTTCTGTGTAGCAAAAGAAACTATCAATAAAACAAAAAGATACCCATCAGAATGGAACAAAATACTCGCACATCATGTATTTGACAAAGCACTGATATCTATGTAAAGAAGTCATGCAACTCAACAAAAAGAAAAACAAATAACCCATTTAAAAATGGGCAGAAGAGCTAAACAGACTCTTTTCTAAAGAAGATAAACAGGTGGCCAACAGACACACGAAAAATGCTCATTATCACTTCTCAGGGAAATGCAAATCAAAACCACAATGAGATATCATCTCACACCTGTGAGACTGGCCCATATCAAAAAGACCAGAAACAAGTGCTGGTGAGGATATGGAGAAAAAGGAACCCTCTTTTACACTGTCAGTGGGAATGTACACTCATCAAGCCCCTACAGAAAAAGGTATGAAGGTTTCTCAAAGTAATAAAAATAGTCCTGCTTTATGACACAGAAATTCCATTCCTTGTTTTCTATCATTTGAAGAACACAAAACACTAATTTGAAGAGATAGATGTCCTCCTATGTTCATCGCAGCCCTATTTAAAATAGCCGAGTTAGTGAATTAGAAAAAGATGTTTTATTTATATGTATGTTTTATATGTTTTATTTACATGTATATACGTACATACATGCATTTATACATACAAACACACAAAGGAATACCAGCCAGCTATTAAAATAAGATGAGCTCTTCCATTTGTAACAACATGGATGGAACTGGAGGGGATTAACCTAAGTGAAATAAGTCAAAAGGAGAAAAACAAATACAGGATGTGGAATATAGAGAAAAAGAGCAAAGAGTCAGACAAAACCAAACCAATAGCAAACTTAGAAATCTGATTGTGGAATTCAGGCTATAAGATGGGAATGGGGGAACAGGGGAAGTAATTCAGGAGCACAGTGAGCTTTGGTGGAGTACTACGGCCGCCTTGGTAGGTGTGGTGTGGTGATATGCATCTGAGGTGATATGAGCCTATGCACTTGAATCATATATAGTATTGCAAACCAATGTTACCTCAATTAATAAATAAATAAACCCTACTTCTCCCTCCCACCCAAAAAACTCCGAATGTTTAAGGGTTAAAAATATCTCAAAATAATATTGGAAATGTATATAAAATATATTGAATAGTAGGAACAAATACAAAACTTTTAATAGTCTCATACACAAAATAAATAAAATAGTTCTATGATAGCAACTTTTCACAGAGGTCAGGTTCTAAAGTTTGCACTAATTTAGCCTGGGGGCATTAACAGTGCGTGAAGGGGCAGAAGAGAGTGTGCTATAGCCAGGACTGTGTTTCAGAAACTTTAATCTGACTGTATATCTCAAGCTGATTCAGTGGGTTCCAGTATGAAGCACATGACAGAATGGTCAGGTAAATACAAGGTAATAAGAGTGTAAGAGAAAGGAAGGATGGGAGAGGTACTGGTCCAGAAAAAATAAAAAGAACTTGGTACTGCTTGTTTGGCAATGTGAAGGATGGCATAAATTTGAAAAATCCAAGCTTGGGTGTTCAGAAAAAAAGAGAAAATTGGGTGGAGAGGATGAAAGTTGCTGAGTCTAAGTTTTAGCCTCATTGATTTTGATGCATCAGGACAAGCAGAGGGTATGCATATTTGGAAATGTGAGATCAGATTAGAACTCAGGAGAGGTTGAACTAGGGAAAAAATTTGGGAGACGCTGGCATAAAGTTGATGACTAACACCCAGGAGCAGATGAGTTTACCGACAAAAAAAGGTATGGATGCTGAAATAGACAGAAGAGAGAATGCATTAACCCAAGGATGTTGTGAACGAATCACCGAACCCAGCTCTGTCTCACCAACTCAGAAAAGGAATACACTGAAAGAACATGGGCTTGCTCACAGAGATGGAGAAGGGGAGAACCAAGTTCAGAAAACAGGGAGTCAAGTAAGATCTGCCACTATTAGCCAGGGCAGGACCAGACAGGTCATAAGAGTGATTTGGGGAAAATGACACTGCGCTGTTGTCCACCCAGCATGCTCAGCAGTTGTGATGCTGTATGGTTGTCTTGGACAGAAGACTTTTAGAGCCACTTCTATCTTCAGAAAGGATTTGACTGTGCTGGCCTAGAGCCTGTGATGGGCATGGTACAGGCCACATGCCTGCAGGTTAGCAACAGGAGGAAGAAGGGAAAGGAAGGGAAGTAAAGGGTAGTAACAGCCTCCACCCCATCCCTGGGTTCTGCCTGCCTCTGTCTCCACAGCCCAACCTCAGTGATACCCTCAAACAGACAGGGGTCCAGATGCTAAGCAGCCAAAAACTGGCAAATTCTCTCTAAAGCAAGAAGGAAGGAAAGGAAGCAGAGGAATCAGGATGCAGTGTCAGAGGAGAAAAGAAAGAAGTGGTTATGTGGTCTCTGGTGGCAAACCACCACCCGGCCAAGGAGGATGCGGGCAAACGATCAGGACATTGACGTCATGGGTACGTTTATGAGGGAACATGCCAGTTTAGTAGTTGGACAGTGAAAGCCAGTTTAAGAGAAAGAATAGAGCGGCAGAATAAGGTCACAATGTGGAGGCTGTATATAAACTACTCTTTTCAAAAAGTGTAGTGATGGATGGAAAAATAGCCAAGAAAGGTTGTTTCAGAACAGGAGGCATTTGTGCATATTTTAGGCTATTGGACAAGAATCTATAAAGAGCGTGGCTGAAAAATTGCAGAAAAAGGAATGAAAAAAGATCTAGAGGATATTGCAGGGGTTGGGATCAAGGACAGGGTGGGGTGGGGGTTGGGAAGTGAATAGAAGTGGGGACAGGAGGGCCTCCCTGGTGGTGCAAGGGGGTAAGACACAACCTATGAAGCTATTTGCAGCCACAGCAGCATGAGTTCAATCCCCAGCCAGGGAGCTACCCACATGGTGCAACAGACCTCTCCTAACTCACCTGCTGCTCCCCTCAGCAGTGTATTTCAGTCAATCTGTCTGTTTTGTTCCCCACTCTGTCTCTGGTGATTCTTTTCACCCCCCACACCTCTGGCCTATACCCCAGTTCTTGTATGCATAAATAAATAAATCTTTAAAAAAAAAAGAAAGAAATGGGGACAAACAAGTCTGAGTTTGGTTCCTTTAATTCAGTTTAATGTGTCTACCATAAGCAAGTATCCTGGGAACTGTGAAATATACAAATATTGGTAAGGCCTTGATCTTAAAGAGCTGATAAGCAAGCCACTTTAGATTAGATGAACTATAATGTTCACTCAACCATAAAAATGCTATAACTTCTGCATTTTTAACTGTGAATACCAATCAAAACTAATAAGAATTTAATAAGGTCAAAAAAGATACAAATTGTTATGAGCATTCAGGGCAGAAAGCAGAAATTTTCAGCTAGGAAGTTTTCAAGGATGAAGCTATTGTACTTAAAGGATGAGTAGGGGACCATGAACATTTAGAAGGCTTGCCAAAGAAGCAAAAGACAAACTAAAGCACACACAGAGAACTGGATAATTAGAGAAGACATTTGTCAATGATTAGGCTGCCCAGTCTCTGAATCTCTTGTTGAATTTCCTCCAACTTATGAAATACAACTACCACTCTAAAGGGGCTCAGCAAACAGCCAGGATGGCTATGGTACCATTACCATTGTTCAGGGCTTTATGGAGTGTTATAGGAGCAATCAATGTGTCTATCAATATACAACTGCACTCACACAACATGCAACACGCGTCAGGTTTTGGGCATAGTCAATGACAGGTGTAACTTCTGTGGATGACAGCAACATTTACTGGAGGTTACATGGGGAGATGCCACAGTATGTGCAAGGGGAACCACTATTCATTGTGGCCAGCCCATCAGGCTGACACATGTCAACACTGGCCAAAACTTCCATGGTCACTATTTCACCTCACTTCCTTCTGGAAACTGGGAAGTGAGTGCTTTTGGTGAAGAAAGTAGAAGTGACTGGCTGACTGGGCAGTGCTCTGTAATGGACCCTGCTGGATGAGGGATGGTGAGATGTGGTTCATTCCTCCACTGAGACTCTGCTGCCTGTCACAGAAGAACAATATAGTCGACCCATCTGTGGGCAAAAAGAAGTGGATGGCATGGCCCATGGAAAGCCATGGAAGTTATCTTCATGAAGCCCACTGACTTGTTGAAGGCAGAAGCCCACACAGTGTTCATAGACTTCTGTGGGTGCTTCACACTGCACCCCACCATAGGTTCCCTGGCCAGTGGCCATGCCACCACCAAGATGAAGATGCATGATGGAAAAACAACAGCTGTGGGGCCTCCCCAGTGGTGCAGCGGTTGAGTGCTGGGTTGCAAGGCTGCTCACAGGCTCTTCAGTGCCGGTTCGATCCCCGGCTGCCGGGCGAGGGTCCCACATGGCGTGCAGACCTCTCACGCCACCTGCTGCTCCCCTCAGCAGTGTACCTCGGTCCTTCTGCCTGTTCTGCTTCCTGCTCTGGTGAATTCTCTCACCCTCCCGCGCTTCTGACTGTACCCAGTGCTTGTATAAATAAATAAATCTTTAAAAATAAATAAATAGTTAAAAAAAAAAAACAAAACAGCTGTGTTGGGAAGCTCCAGCTCCTCACATCTGAATTGGTTGTTCTCCCACATTTAGTTTAGCTTTTCCTGGGTACTGTTTGTTCTCCCTGACTTGGGTCAGTTTTTTTTTGCTGGTAAAGGAACAGACACTTTTAATTCATATTGATTAAACAAAAATTGAGGGAGTCATTATCCCCCCTAAAACAGGGAAATTTTTTGGCAACATTTGTCATTCATGAGTATTACTTATTCCCTACTTTTTTTCCTTCAAAGTGATTGTTTTTGTGTGTGTGTGTGTGGGACCCTCACCAGCAGTCAGGGAACCAACTGGCGCTGCAGAGGCTGAGGGCAACCTCACAGCCCAGCGCTCAACCGCTGCACCACCAGGGGAGGCCCTTCAAAGCGATTTTTTAAAAGACTTTACTGTTAAAAAAAAAACAACACAACAATCACTCTAAAAGCTGAGAGGTCAGAGTACATTTCCCTACCACCTTTATGTGTCAGGCAGACAGGCTTAGGTTCATCAATTAGGCATAGTTGCCTCTGAGTTCAGCAGTGGCAGTGGCGGCGGCAACACAGATTCCGTGGCATGATTTTATCATGTAGTAGTATTCCATATACTGCCTAGAGTAATTCTCAGAGCCTGCTTCTCCAGTCCTAGCAATTTCACAAAATATCTGAAATCTTTTAAGTACTTTTATTTTTAAATTGGTTATATTTTTTATATGTTCCTTGCAATTAAGAATTCTGATAATAATCCTAACCTGTACCAATGTGTTCATGGAAAACTTCATACTTCAGCTTAAATGAAGAACTGAGGGGATATATCAGCCAAGGTCATATCAGGAAAACAGCTTTCTAAGCACATCCAGTAAAAGGGGGTTTAATACAGAAAATTAGAGACTCACATAGTCTCTAAAAGGTCCAGGGAACAAAGGTCAGAGGAGCCACTGTTGGAATTCAAGAAATGTATAAATGCATAGATTGCAGAAACCACTACTGTGGATATCAGCCTCCTACACCACCAAAAGGGTGATTAGCAGCATGATGCCTGGGAATCTTGGCATATTTGCCCAGATGTCTGCCATCTGCTGATGCTCATGCACTTGCCCAGAGATGCAGCTGGCAGAGAATGGCTTCTCCTCTTATCTTACAGATCTCATACCAGTGCCCTCATTGAAAGATTCTAAACTGAAACTACATTGGTAAGAGAATCTGGGAAATATACTTTTCAAATTTAGCCCTGTCTAAAGTAGAGTGTTTAGAAGGATACCCGGGTCCAACTCTTCTCTCTGTCCAATTCCTCACTCTCCTACCACCCCTCTACCTTGCCAAACCCAGAACTCTAAAAGTAATAATCTGCCATGGTTTTCCTCTTCTTCTGTGTCATCTTGATTGTCTTCATAGCTATTCTCTCCTCCTTTCATGTTATTATGCCCTAGAATTCTTCATTGTTCAGACTCTTCTAAAACTATCACCTTGCTGTGTAACTGATGACTCTCAAATCTTTGTCTCCAGCACAGATGTCTCCTCAGTTCCAGACGTAAAGGGCCAGTGACTTTCCCCACATTCATACTATGGGTATCTCATATTCATCAAATCTAAAACAAAACTCATTTTACTTTTAAATCTTCCCTCTTCCCCTAGTTTCCTAATCACAGTAAGTGGTACCATCATTTGTGGGTTACCCTCTTCAGAAACCTGGAATTTATTCTGTTATCTCTTATTTCCCACTTCCACATATGATCCCCTCCAAATAGCTCTAGAATATGTCACCTGCTCTCCTTCTCCACAGACACTGTTTTAATTTAGGACCTGGCTAAAACAGAAAACATTTTATGTTAAAGGCTAATAGCTCTATCTACAATGTAAAATTAAAATGAAAAAATAATTTGCATCATTAGTTTATCATGCTAGAGTTAGAGATCATCAAAATGGTCCAAAACAAAGACATCTGCTGTGAGGGGTTATGTGCCAGTACTCCATGCAGTATTGGTTTAAGCTGATAATTGCCTAGGATGCTGAATTGATTTTTTGTCCCATAATTTGGTGTCTAGTGACTTAAGAATCTGGCTGTTAGAGAAAATCCCATTACTATTTGGCAAACAATTTCATACTGGATTGATTAGCCATGAAATGAATGCAAGTGGTTTGCACAGCTTAAATATGCACTTAATAGTTTAAATATGAGATGACATTGACAGCTTTCCAAGTAGTGCTGATATTCTAATAGAGCAATTCACTAACACATATAAATATAATCCTTACATAATGCTATTACCATCCCATTTTTCCTCACACCTCCAGAATTTCCCATTTTTTTTTGACTATATCCCCAAATTGTTCATTCTGACACCTTTCAGGGATAATAGGCTATCGCAAATACAACTTACGCTCCAATGACCACTGCAACCTTTATTGCTAACTTTATTTTCCTCATCCAATATTTATATTTTAAATGGAAAAACAAGTTTGTTTGGAAAACATAAAGCCCAAGAATATATATACAATTCAAAGAGAATTGCAAAGAATTTTCAATTATACATGAATTGAGTCATTAAAATCAGAAATTTCTTTACAATAATTGGGCCTAGTGATACCAAAAATAACAATTAATTTCTAACCTTATTAATAACAACTTATTATATCTGTCTGCCTATATCAGCTCCCTTATCTCTCATCCTATCTATTCCCATAGTTACTGTCCTAGTTAGTTCTCTCTTCATCTCTTTCCTATCAGCTCTTTCTGTCTTATCAACTTTAAATTTATCTACAACTGCCACTATGATTTTTTCATTTTTGTAGTTTTTGGTCAAACCCTTTCAATGGTGCACAGTGTGCAGAGGATAAAGCTCCTGAATGTTGCAAATAGGCTTTTTTTTTCAAAACTGGGAAGTCCTTTACCCCCTCTCATCTGGCAGCCTCTCTCAGGCCCCAGTGTCAAAATCTACTCAATGACTTCCTACTCTGTAAATTTACCATTACCAACCCAAGCAGAATGAACCATTCCTTCTTTTTTATTTTTAAAGATGTATTTATTTATGCATACAAGAGCTGGGGTAGAGGCCAGAGATGGGGGGGGGGGCGGTTTGAGAGGATTCACCAGAGACAGAGTGGGGAACAAAACAGGCAGACTGACTGAAATACACTGCTGAGGGGAGCAGCCGGTGAGACTCGAGAGGTCTGCTGCGCCATGTGGGTTGCCCCCTGGCCAGCCAGGGATCCAACTGGTGCTACAGAGGCTGCGGATTGCTTCACAGTGCAGTGCTTAACCCCTTGCACCACCAGGGAGGCCCGAACCATTCCTTCTTTAAGCCATAACCCTGGTGTCACCATGTCTCTATTGCTGCACTGCATCCCACTAAATCACAAATGTTTCTTCATGTGTCTCATTTTCCATTTGGCTCCAAGCTACACAGAGAAGGATCATATCTTGCTCATTTTCTATATCTCCAATTCTGAATTTAATACTTAATAATTCTGAATTTAATATTTAATAATAATAATAAATATCATTTATTGCACCCTAGAATTATTTCAGGAGCTGATATAAATGTTTCCCTGATTTGATTCTCACAATAACTTCATGAAGTGGGCAATATAATTAGCTCCATTTTATAGATAAGAAAAATAAAACAGGGCCTCCCTGGTGGTGCAGGTGGTTGAGCGCCGCACTGTGAAGATGTCTGCAGCCTCTGCAGCGCGGGTTTGATCCCGACCGGGCTGTGGGGGTCCCACATGACAAAGCAGACCTCTCCTGTCTCGCCCACTGCTCCCCTCAGCAGTGTATTTCTTCAGTCAGCCTGTTCTGTTACCCATCTGGCCTGTACCCAGGTTCTTATATAAAAATAAAAATAAATCTTAAAAAAAAAGAAAAAGAAAACAGAGTAGGTATTGAATACATGTTAATAAATGTGATAATCTGATTGATTTTCAAAAAAAAAAAAATGTAGCTATTATTCCTGAAAGCTCTCAGATACAATGGCAACTAGGAGTTGATGACTTGATGCAAATAAGGTGCATCCAGTGGCACCAGTACAGCCATTTGAATTGGTAAAACCTTGATTATCTGCCATTCTGAAGCTCTATGATTGCTGGGCTTCAAGATTTACTGCTTTGTTTTGTTTTTATTTTTGTCTTTATTTGCCTTACTGGCTATATAAATCATTTTCTCCTTCCTTGATCTTGTTTGTACCCCAAACCATCATCCACATTACTTATGTGTCCTTCAAATGTCAAATACACAGGAAGGTTGCCAAGCCTGAGAGGAAAAAAGGTCCACCTCAATACCACTAAGTGGGTAGTTCTTGTGCTAACTTAATGTTTACCTGGTTTAAGGACCTTCAGCAAGACCCACCAAGACAAATTTGAGAATTATCTTAGATTGTGAAAATAGATTTAATCTAAGTGCCTGAGAACAAATGAGTGGATCAGGAAGATGTGGTATATACACACAATGGACTACTACTCAACTATAGAAAAGGATGAATTTTTGCCATTTGTGACAACATGGATGGAACTGGAGGAGATTATGCTAAGTAAAGTAAGTCATAAGAAAATCACAAATAACACATGATCTCACTTATATATGAAGTATAGAGAAACCAAAAAAAGGGTCAAATAAAACCAACCAATAACAAACCCTACATATATGACTGTAGAACTGAGGCTACTAGACATGAAGGGAGTAAAGTGAAGAGGGGGCATAATGGACTATGGTAGGGGACTATAGGTGCCTTGGTGGTAGGTGTGGTGTTTTAACAGGCATCTGAAGAGTGTAATCCTATACTTCTAAGTCATTCACAGTGTCATATGTAGTGTTGCTGCAATTTTTAAAAAATAAAGAAATAGTTGTTCTGTGTGAAACATAGTTTTGCAATTCTTTAGCATCACTGCACATTAGCACATCATCCTAGGTAGACTGTTAACTGATATGGGTTATTTCCAGAAAGTACTTTCATCTTAATAACTTCACTACGCTGAGCACAAATGCATAATCTATATGGCAATTTGGGGGAAAGTGGAAGAGCCTGTGGTATTTCAAGTTCAAGGATTGATGCCAAATCACACAGTTTGTGCAACTATCTATTGGCTCTGCCAGTAAGAGAGAAAAGTGTTACAGACAACACCTTTCTAGATTAATTTGTCATAAACACCGACTACATTAAAATCAAAAATAGATGTGTTCAGTAATAATATAGTCAGTCATCCCAAGAGCAGTCTACCCTTTACCAGACATAGATAGGTGAGAAAAGAGAAAATACATGGAAGCAGAATAATAAAGTAGTTCAATCCAAGGATCTCACTATCTGGTTCTTTTAAGGAGAATCATGCCTGTTGTCCTTACTTTATACTTCAGCTAGTCTGTCATCATAAAAAGCAATGATAAAATAAAGACCACTTTCCAAGGGCAATGAGCGTGCAGGTGAGTAAAATTGGGCACACACCCACACACAAAGAATATGAACCTCTACTTCTTTTTGTTTCTGTTCTTCTCAACTCTCTTCTACTCCTTGCTTCTGAGCCCACGAAAATTCTGTCCCATGAATTCTTACTAAGTCTCTGTGTATCTCTTACTCATATCCCTAAGAGAGGATTTGATTAGTTCCGTGAATCACAATAGTCCCTGCCTAGTAACCTCTCCCACCATGTGTGGAGAACCTAGTGACAGTGAGTGTTCTGTGTACATCCCTCTGACCACTATGCTCGGGCAGCTACTTCAGTTCTGGAGAGTTTTCAATCCCAACAACCAGCACCTGCATCTCTTTGTCAGAGGCTTGGTGCACAGAGAACGGACAATGAATGCCTGGGCATTTACAGCCTCCTCTCCCTCCCTTTCCCAATTCCTCCTCCCTTTAGCCCTTAGACAATGATTAACAAATATGGGAGTATAAATACCCCAACTCTCTACACCTGATGTGTTTTCTGTGATGTGACCCACTTGTTCTAAACCTCACTAAAGAATTGTGCCAAAGTTACTTTCTGTGGGGCTTTGCTTGACATCTTACCCTTTTTCATCTTACCTTCTGTGTCCCATGTCCCCACTACCCTGTTCATTTTTTTCTGGGCAAACTTTCTATATTAAGAGTCCTAGGATAGCAAGACACACTCTGGATCACACTTGCAGATACTTTTCACCAGGGCACTTTCACAAAAATTATTCCAGAGCCTGTTTCTGGGGAACCCATCTCAAGAAAGACCATCTCCTATGCCACCAAGCCATGGAGACAGGCTGTCTTTGAGGCAGGTGCCCAAGTTTGATCCAATTAGCTGTGAGCAGGGATGCAGGCTCCTAAGGACAGAGCATCAAGACCTGTGTGTTCCCTTTATTAGGGTTTTGGTCCTGAGCTATTACAGTCTGAGTATTAGAAGCAGAAACCTAGAGCCAGTCATCTCTCCTGAGAAGGCTCTTATATATTTATATGGGTAATGCCTGCTCTTATAACTATGGCAATGTGGTAACAAATGGAGGCAGCAATTGTGAAATATGTATGCCAAATCAAAGAAAATAAAGTGTTCTCTATATCCAGTGTGTGGAATTGATGATCTGCAGTCATAAAGAAGTACTTTGCATATGAAAGATAAAGATGTAAGGGACACCTTTGAGTAGAGTGCCAAAAGGAAAAAACAAACCTACAGATATGCATGCATACCTCACATACACATGTAATCATATACACATACACATATATAAAGACTCCAGAAATCAACCCCTCTCACTAAGTGCAATGTAAGGTTGAATCACACTGAAATATATTAACCATATCTACTTATCTTTCCTTTTTTTAATATTTTATTTTATGCAATTCTTACATCATTTTTCATTTTTGCACAATGTATGCATTTTCATTTTGGTTATATTCCCCATTGCACCCCCCCTTATTTTGACCCTAATCCTTCTTCTCCCCATCCCTTCCTCCCCACCGGTAGTGTGTCCCTGGTTTATAGTTGCTTGTTGATTTTGATTTTTACTTTCTATTAATTAGTCTTTTTCCTGGTTCCTTATTTAGGTTTCCTAAATTCCTGCTATGAGTGAGACCATCCGTCATTTTTCTTTTTCTTTCTGACTTCTACTTATCTTTGTATTAACTCATTCACAGGGGATGCCTGACCACCCACGGAAAGAAACCAATTACAGTTATTTACAAGGTACACATTTATTTATGTTTGGATTTTGTTTTTAATTTGAATTGTTGGGTGTCATTCATTGTGCAAATTACATCCAGTAACCTGGCATATGATTTACAGATTTATTTTATAGCAAGAACAATAAAACACTAACAAATCCTTTAAATTTAATCACTACCCACCTTAACTCATACAGAGTTGTCATAATACTATAAAACAGACAAACAATGAGTGAAATCATAAAACATACAAAGCGTATCCTTGAAGGAATGAAGAAGAAAAAGCCCATAAAGATTCTGTCCAAGTTTTTTATGTAATGACCTCATGTAGTATAGTGGTCCAAAATCTACCCGCAAGAGAGAAGGAAAGTTATATGGAACAAGAAAAAGTTTCATTTCATTTTTTTATCCTTGACTTATCATCCATTGTTACCATTGTTCTTTGCATTAAAAGGAATTGTGACAGAGAGTAGAAAATAAAAACATAAGACATGGTGCTTGACCCCTTGGGTATGATACACATGCACATAATTATAATACAAAGGAAAATCTATCAAGCATTCTCATTCTAGCTGATGGAATCAGGGTTAACTTTAAGAAGATGTGTATTTGAACTAGACTTCAGGGAACAATATGATTCCCAAAAGAAGAGTCAAGAGTACAAGATGATCCAAAGATTTATTTTGTGAATGTCACTTTTCATTACCACAAGATAAAGTAAATCTTGCAAGTCCTAGTTTCTTTCTCTTTCAGAGTTTCTCATTCATTTATCTTTAAGAAGAAAAGAAAGAAAATGGCCTACATCAAAATGACAGGAAACAGTACTGGCTAGTTTGGAGAAAAAGAAACCCTCTTACACTGTTGGTGGGAATGTCGACTGGTCCAGCCACTATGGAAAACAGTGTAGAGGTTTCTCAAAAGACTAAAAATGGATCTGCCACATGACCCAGCAATTCCATAGGTATCCACTCAAAAAGAATTTTTAAAGTATTAATTAGAAAGGAAACCCCCTATGTTCATATCAGCACTATTTACAATCAATATGTGTCCAAAAACAGATGAGTAGACTATTACTCAACAATGAAAAAGTTAAAATCATTCCACTTGCAGTAACATGAATGGAATTGGAAGTGATAATGCTAAATAAAATATGTCAGAAGGAAAAAGATAATTATCAGATGGTGTCACCAATATGTGGAATATAGAGAAACCAAACTAAGAAACAGAGAAAGACAACCATTGATGGCCTCTCTGGTGGCTCAGGGGTTAAAGTCAGCACTATCAGGCTATTGCCAGTCACTGTGGCATGAGTTCAATACCCAGCCAGGGAGCTAAACTACATAGAGCAGGAGACCTTTCCTGTCTTGCCCGCTGTGCTCCTCAGCAGTATATTTCAGTAGATCCGCCTGTTCTGCTCCCCACTCTTCCTGGTGAACCCTCTCATCCCCTGCACTTCTGGCCTACATCCCAGTTCTTGTATGCATAAATAAATAAAAATAAATCTTAAATAATAATAATAATAAAAGCTTTTTAAAAAACTAATCCTTGAAAATAGACTATGGAACTGAAGGATTCAGAGGGGAAGTGGGGGAGAAATAGAAACAAAGAGGGAAGGAAGAAAAATGGACTATGGTGGTGGAAAAGGGGTGGTTTGTTCGGGGAAACCCTATGGGGGGCAATACCTGATGGGGAGAATACTAATGGTACCACAATTGAAAGAATAAATTATTATTTTTAAAAAAGAAGGATGACCAATTGATCTTTTTCTTACAAAGGGAATAATTATTTTTTTTCTGAAAATCCTCTCACATTTGTCTCCATTACCACATCTACCACTAAAATTCAGACCCGTATTATTGTTCCCCCAGATTTTTGCAAGAGTCTTAATTCATTTCTTTATTTCTAGTTTCCTATTAAATTGCTACAACTCTCAGACCAATACTATCAAGACAAGGCTCTAATCATGTTAGCCATTCTACTCTGAAACCTTCAGTGGAACCCAAGCAATTGCCAAATCAGATACCAAGCCCTTAGTCCCTAGTTTAGAACTCAGATACAAGTGAAGATCAGACTGAAGAAAGAACAATACCATGCTTGAGAAGTAAGAAGAAAAAAATGAAGACAGTGACATAAAGATTTCATCTTTCTCTAGATTGGTGCTTAAATTAAATGCACTTGTAATGAAAAGCTAACCATGTTTTTTTGGTGAAAATTGACAAGCTAATTCTAAAATTCATATGGAAGAGTAAAAGAGTAAGAATGACCAAGATAATTTTGAAAAGGAAAGACATGTGCACTCTCTCCCCTCTCAGAGAGATTTATTTTAAAAGTATAAAGGAATAAAAATCACATACTAACAGCAGAAATAGGAAAAATTTTCTTTTACATACAGCTATATTCAGAACCCAGATGTTGTCCCATGAAGTTATGTAAGTGTATTTATGACGGAAGTTGCACTGTGAATCAATGTTAAAAAGCTAAATGTTGAGGGGCTTCCCCGGTGGCGCAGTGGTTGAGTGCTGGGTTGCGAAGCTGCCCGCAGCCTCTGCAGTGCCAGTTGGAACCCCAGCCACCGGGTGAGGGTCCCACATGGTTCGCGGACCTCTCCTGCCGCCCGCTGCTCCCCTCAGCAGTGTACTTCGTCAATCTGCCTGGTCTGTTCTCTGCTCTGGCTCTGGTGAATTCTCTCACCCTCCTGCACTTCTGACTGTACCCAGTGCTTATACAAATATATAAATAAATCTTTAAAAAAAAAAAAAAAGCTAAATGTTGAGATAATCAACCATGGAAAAAGTGACTCCCATTTCTCACCGTGGACTTAAATGTCCCCAGGTAGATTAAAGAGATTATAAAAAACAATGTTTACAAGAAAACAAAGAACATTTTTCTGATCTTCAAGTGAGAGAGAATATTTTAAACAAGAGTAAAAATTATTCACCATAAAAGAAAGTTTTATATATTTGACTAAGTTTAAAATAATTGTAAGGATACCATAAAGACAAAAAAATTGCCTCAAATTTGGGATACTGTAATGCATGTAACTTACAAAACTTTGATACCAGCACATATAAAGAACTCCTAAAAGCTAATAAGAAAAGATAGATCAGCTAGAAGGGATCATGCTCAGCGAAGTAAGTCAGAAAGAAAAAGAAAAATACTGGATGGTCTCTCTCATAGCAGGAATTTAGAAAACTTAAATAAGAGACCAGGAAAAAGACTAATCAATACAAAGCAAAAATCAAAATCAACAAGCAACTATAAACCAGAGACACACTACGGGAAGGGGGGGAGGGGCAGGGAGAGGACGGACTAGAGTCAAAATAAGGGGGGGGTACAATTGTATGGGGAATATAACCATAATGAAAATGCATATATTGTGCAAAGATGAAAAGTGATGTAAGAATTATATAAAATAAAATATTTAAAAAAATAAAGACAGGGCCTCCCCAGTGGCGCAGCAGTTGAGCACTGGGTTGCGAAGCTGCCCGCAGCCTCTGCAGCGCCATTTCAATCCCCTGCTGCTCCCCAACCACCAGAGGAGGGTCCCACATGGCACACAGACCTCTCCTGCCGCCCGTTGCTCCCCTCAGCAGTGTACTTCGGTCCTTCTGCCTGCTCTGCTCCCCGCTCTGGCTCTGCTGAATTCTCTCACCCTCCTGATTTTCTGACTGTACCCAGTGCTTGTATAAATAAATAAAAATAAAAAAAATCTTTAAAAGAAATAAAAAAATAAAGAAAAAAATAAAGAAAAGTGAACACTGGAGAGAAAAAGGCAAAAAAAAAAAAAAAAAAAAAAAGAAAGAAAAACAAAGATCAGTAGAAAATGGACAAGATAATAGCTATCATCTCACCAAAGAGGAAGCACAAAATATAATAAACATAGTATTGACAACCAATTGCCAGTCGTCATATCTCCTAGTTTCTTCCAATCTACCACAATGTAGAACATTTGGAAACTGGAGTTTATATTGGTTGAACTTTGGTGACCCATCAGCAATATCAAGTCAAGTTGAACACACAGACCTTAAATCTAACCATTTTTCTTCTTAGATAAACTTTTGTGTACCAATTTCCTTATATTTTAATCAAATATGAATATATCTTTGGATATATTAATGTAATTAATTATTGTATTTGATGTTCATTAATTATACTATTAATATATATTAATATATTAATATATTAATATAATATAATTTTTCTTTGGAGTGGTGCTTCTGTGGTCCCCATCCCTCTTTGGGGGTAAACTAATGCAGCATTAAAGGTGAGACAGAAAGGATTTTGAACTCTCAAAATTTTCCCTGCACATTCAGTATTAAGAAAGAAGTCTGAAACTTTGCAGTGGTTAATTGACTTTGTGTCATAGCTCTGCTATTTGCTAATCATTCACCCTTAGGCAGACTTTTTAATTTCTTAAGTCCCAATTTCCTCATTGTAGAAAACCAAAGTGACTCCATCTTGTATCGACATAATCTTAGGCCAACAAACAATAGTTACCCCACTCGAGGAAGAGAGCCAATTTCCCTATTATCACTTCCCTGTGTATTAACCCATTAGAACAAAACTGTGTATGACATGTCCCCTTTCACCACACATCTGATGTCATTGCTCTTACATAAATTCTTTTTTTTTTTAAAGACATTTATTTATTTACACAAGCACTGGGTACAGTCAGAGCGTGGGAGGGTGAGAGAATTCACCAGAGCCAGAGCAGGGAGTAGAACAGGCAGACTGACAAAATACACTGCTGAGGGGAGCAGCAGGCATGGCAGGAGAGGTCTGCACGCCATGTGGGACCCTCGCTGGTGGCCGGGGATCGAACTGGTGCTGCAGAGGCTGCGGGCAGCTTCACAGCCCAGCGCTCAACCGCTGCGCCACCAGGGGAGGCCTCTTACATAAATTCTTGTCACACATACTAAGCAGAGTATAAAAATCCCCTGTCTGGGTGGTGTAGATTCTTTGGGTCAAGACTTTGACCCAAAGTCTTGTCCACCAGCGCTGTATATACATTATCTTAATAAACTTTAAGTGTGTCAAATTACTTCAAAATAAAAAGCTTAGACTTTTCAAAAAAAACCAAAAAACTTTCAGTGTGGTTAATAAATGTGCCTCTTCATTCTTCAGATTCACATCACCTTCTCAATTTGGGGGAATTTACTTATTCTTACAGTTGCAAACTCATCTGTAAAAGAGCTAATAAAACCACATCGAGCTAGGAAATTAACATTAGTGCCCTACTGTTAACTAAACTGTATACTTTGTTTGGATTTCCTATTTTTTTCACTAATACTCTTTTTCCAGAACCACACATCACACTTTGATTTCCAAAGTTGGAAAATATGACCTCTATCTTCTGTTTAAGTTGAGAAAATAATTGTTCTAAACCTGATCAGTTTCCCTAAGGAGTAAAGACTCTTGGGCTTTGTTTATCGTTGTTTTCTTAGAACATATTTTGGAAATGGATTTAGTTAATCTGAGAAAAGAACCTCCAATCAATTAAGTAAAAAGTAAGAATATTATCTCGGTTCTTGTCTGTTACCAAAACACAGTGAATATGTCCCTGCCAAAGTCAAAACTTACTCCTTTGTCACATTTCCCATGTCCAAAATATCTCTACCACTAAAATTATTTTCTTAGTCACCAAGTATAGAGGTTGGACACCAAGCTTGAGATATTGCACTTATGCCCAAAACACTTTAGGGCAATTCTTAGATCTTTGCAATTCTAAGATCTTTGCAATTCTTAGCAACACCAGCTTCCTTTCGATATGTAATCCACCCTTGCATCATCACTTCACACCCATATTTTGCTTCTGTCCCCCTTTGGAAGCAAGTTACTAGTCTAAGGTACTTTCATTGATATTTTTGAAATCTTCCCCAAAATCTCAGGAGTTTACATCTGACTTCTAATGCTTCCCATATCTGCAATGGTCATTGAACTCTTTGAGGATCAGTTTCATCATCTATAAAATGAAATGGCAGATTTGGAAATAAATCTAACAAAAGAGGTAAAGGACCTATACAAAGAAAACTATAAAACACTGTTAAAAGAAATAGAAGAAGACACAAAGAAATGGAAAGACATCCCCTGCTCATGGATTGGAAGAATAAACATTATTAAAATGGCCATCCTACCAAAAGCAATATACAGATTCAATGCTATTCCAATCAAAATCTCAATGGCATTCTTCAAAGAAATAGAACAATTATTGATGAAATTCATATGGAATCACCAAAAACCCCAAATAGCCAAAGCTCTACTGAAAAAAAAAGAAGGAAATGGAGGCATCACACTCCCAGACTTCAAACTCTACTACAAAGCCATAATCATCAAAACTGCATGGTATTGGAACAAGAACAGACATACAGACCAATGGAATCGAATAGAAAATCCAGAAATAAACCCACAGATTTATGGTCAACTAATCTTTGACAAAGGAGCAAAGACTATGCATTGGAGCAAAGAAAGTTTGTTCAATAAACGGTGCTGGGAAAACTGGGTCGCTACATGCAAAAGAATGAAGCTTGACAACTACCTCACACCATACACAAAAATCAACTCAAAATGGATTAAAGAACTAGACATAAGACCTGAAACCATAAAAAACATAGAAGGAAATATAGGCGAAACACTACGGGATTTGCACATCAAAGACATCTTTACAGACACATCACCCAAAGCAGTGATAGTGAAGACAAAGATAAACAGCTGGGACTACATCAAATTAAAGAGCTTCTGCAGAGCAAAAGAGACAATAACAAAAACAAAGAGAAACCCCACCAACTGGGAGAACATTTTTGCACCCAACACTAATGATAAAGGACTGATCACAAAAATCTGCAAAGAGCTGATGAGACTCAGCAACAACAAAGAAAATAATCCAGTCAAAAAATGGGCAGAAGAGCTAAAAAGAAACTTCTCTGAAGAGGAAATGCAAATGGCCAACAGACATATGAAAAAATGTTCAACATCACTTGTAATCAGGGAAATGCAAATCAAAACTACCATGAGATACCATCTCACACCAGTGAGAATGGCACATATTAAAAAAACTAGCAACAACAAATGTTGGTGAGGATGTGGAGAAAAAGGAACTCTTCTGCACTGTTGGTGGGAGTGCAAACTGGTCCAACCACTATGGAGAGCTGTGTAGAGATTTCTGGACCTACTAAACATAGAGCTTCCATATGATCCAGCAATTCCACTCCTAGGTATTTACCCAAAGGACACAGAAACATCAATTCCAAAGAGCACCTGCACCCCTATGTTTATAGCAGCACTGTTTACAATAGCTAAGCTTTGGAAACAACCCAAATGCCCCAAAATAGATGACTGGATCAAGAAGATGTGGTACATATATACCATGGAATATTACTCAGCATTCAAAAAAGATAAACACATGCAATTTGCAGCAACATGGATGGCGCTGGAAGGGATCATGCTCAGCGAAATAAGCCAAAAAGAAAAAGAAAAATACCGGATGGTCTCACTCATAGCAGGAATCTAGAAAACTTAAATAAGGGACCAGGAAAATGAATATAAGAAAGTGAAAATCAAAATCAACAAAAAACTATGAACCAGAGACACTTTTTGGGGGTGGGGGGCGGGAGGGGAAGGATTGGGGTCAGAATGGGGCGTTTGCAATTGTATGGGGGAATATAAAAATAAAATTTAATATTAAAAAAAAAACAAAAAAAAAAATGAAATGGCAGAGAATGAACTCCAAGATCTCTATAGTTCTGTAATTCCACAGTTCCTTGGAGTCTGCACATGAAGTTAAGCTTGAGTAAGTGATAAGTCAACTTTGTGATATGTAAGTGATATGCACTTTGTGTCTAGTCTTTCATGTCAATGTTTTGTAAACATCCTAGTACAGCATTTCCTTGTCTAAGAATGCTGTAGTTTAAATTCCGTGAAAGAAGTTCAGTTTATTTCACAAGATGAATTATTTAATTTTATTTTTTTTTCAAGTGGATGAATTACAACCTTATATTTGCCCCTTGGGGTCTATGTCCATGACTATAGTCCTCATAAGTTTAGTTATGACCAATAATAAATGCAGATCTTTATTATCACAGTGTAGTGGGAATTGTTCAAAATTTATTCTTAGACCAAGCCTTTGCCTGGGCCCCCTGGGTTCTCCTTACTACACCTGGGACCATCCATGGGCATTATCGTAACTGCAGTTTAAGTGCATCCCATACTGTTTCTCTTTATGCCACAACTTATGCCACTTGATAGGCTTCATTTGCAGTTTTTCATATCCATATCTTAATCAATTTTTAATGCTGGCTCAGGTACAATTCTTTCATATGTTGTATCAGTATCATCTAGGTCTAGTAATGTGGACAAATCTTATGCTAGGTAGTTCAGGCAAAGAGAAATTTCAAGGGAAATGACTAGTTACAGAGATGTTGAAAAGGCTAAAAATAAGTGCTAATGAGTCTAATCTCCAGAAAGTAGCAACTACAAGAAGCTAATCCATGGAGCCTGCAGGACAGAGGACTGTTGTTATCAGCACAGGAGCCAAGGCTGCTCTGTAGGAGCTAGAATCTCAGAGAAGGAATCACACAAAAGCAACTGGAAGCATAGCAGGAGTTTTCTCTTTGGAAGTAGAGCATAAAGGAGGGCTTCCAGATAGGAGTCAGAAACACAGAAAACTTACAGTCATTGCTTGACATGAGTCCAAAGCAGGGAGAAGAGGAACAGCTTAGTCTCTTGCCCTTCCAAACTTCCATCTCTTTGGCTGACTCTAAACAGAAGGCAGTGGGTCAGGAAACCTGAGAAATGCAGAGTAGTCCCTGTGGATTCAAAGCAAGGAAGGGCAGGGTTGAATTCAAGAGAAAACCTGTACAAAATATCCTGTATAAGAATTGGGAAAGGAAATACAAACAACCAATAGACATGGGAAAATATGTCCACCTCATGAGTAATCAGGGAAATACAACTTTCAATCATAATGAGACAGCATTCCCCCGACCAAACTCATTAAAACACCATGGGCTGTACACACTACTCGGACTACAAACTGGAAAGCACACTGGCATTGACTAATAACCTGATGCTAAACATACCCCATGCTTCAGGAATTCCACTTCTAAGAACACACCCCCAGGAAACTAGCAATGTGCACCAGGAGACATGTATAAAAACATTCTCCTGGTACACATTGTTAGCTATGGACAGCCATTTACCCACCTGGGAACTACCCAAATGCCCACCAACAAAAGGATGGACAAAGCTTTACTCTTATAATGAAATACTAAATAAAAGTAAGTGAAATGTTGCTGCACACACCCAAACAGATGACTGCGAAAGGCAAAATTTTGAGCAAAAGAGGTAAGTAGCAAAAAAATCTTGAAATAATCCATTTACACAAAAATGTTAAACATGCTAAGTTATATGTACCATTTAAAGAATAAATACTATATGGGAAAACTGTAAAGAATGGAATAGCAATTCAAAGGCATGGTTACCTCAAGGTGGTGGGGAAAGGTAATTAGTAATGTGGACATGAGCAGAAAGTTACCCACAAACATAGCTACTCTTTTTAATTACTTATAATTAAAATATGACTTTAGAGGTCCTAAAAGCTCATGTTCCTTCTCCCTAATTGTAACTGGGAATAAAATAATCCAAACATTCTTTTACAAGTTAGACTTCCATCTTGCCTTCATTAATTGACATTGACCTTGGCCATGTTATGGGCCTTGTCTGCATTGTCCCAGTTTCCACATTTGTAAAATAAGGATAATAGTATTATCTTCATAGGATGATAATTAGCTAAGTGGGCACATGGGAAATATTGGGCACAATGGCCTGGTACCCAATAGGTGGGAGGTATCTATTAATTTGCTCACATCATTGCCTCAGCTTGGAGTGTCCTCCCCATTGTCTCTATCTACTGAATGTTACTCATTCAAGGACATTCAGTCCCATGCCTGAAGACCCTCCCTCCCACCGTAGCTGTTTGCTCCCTTCTTTAAATGCCTAGACCTTCTGTTGCCTACACCACTTATGAGGGATTTATCATGTATTTATTTATTCAGTCATCCTTTATGAGGCATTTACTGTGTATTTATTGATTCTTTCTTCCAGCAAAACAGGCACCCAGTACTGGGAATACAGAAGTGACTAAAACAGACATAGTCACACCTTCACGGGTCTGCAGCCTGTGGAGGGAAAGGGGCTGTGGAGGGAAAATGAGCAAGAACATAATTATTTAATCCAGCTGGGGTAAATGCTATCAAGACAAAGTGTGGGATGCATTGAGAATCTGTCACAGAAGAAGCTCACTTAGACTGCAGAGTCAAGAAAGATTTCTTTGAGTGACATTCAAGGTGAAACTTGAAGGATACACTGTTTTCTATTGTCACCACAGACAATAAATATTTATGGAGTATCTATAACTTAGGTGGGAATCAGTGCACATTTACCTACAGCAAATAACAGCAGGAGGTAGCATGTGTTAAATGTCAAGCAAACAAAATATATAACACTATTGAGATTTTTGGAACCCCCAAGGGTTAGATCCTTCCTTAGAAATAGTTTATATAAAATATGAGATTTGAGCAGAACCTTAACTAGAAGGGTGGAAATAAGCCAAGGGAGGGAAGACGGAGGGATTATAGAAGGGAAAAATAAGGCTATATGGGAACCTCCCTGGTGGTGTAAGGGTTAAGTCTCAGCACTATAATTCCTGCTGCCTGAGTTGATCTTGGCCAGGGAGGTGACCCACTTGGTGCAGCAGATCTCACCTGTCTCCCCCACTGCTCCCCTCAGCAGTATATTTCAGTAGATCTACCTGTTCTGCTCCCCACTCTGTCTCTGGTGAATCCTCTCACCCCCAGGACTTCTGGCCCACATCCCAGTTCTTCTATGCATAAATAAATAAAAATAAATCTTAAAAAAAAAAAAAAGACTGTATACACAGAGATAAGAAAAGGCAAAACAGATTCAGACAGGTTGCTTGAACCAAAGAGCTACATGGGATATTAAAGATAAAGATCATAGAGAGGCTTGATTTATCCTAGATGGAGTTTTCTCTTTGTTTTCTTTGATTCTTTGAGACTCATAAAAGGTTTGGACCACTCCTTTTAAAAAAATAAAAAATAAAAAGCACATTTATAAAACTGTATACAATTTCAGGGATTCTCTAGCCTCTGAGCTCCCAGTTAGAAAACCCTACACTGAAAAGGTTTGAGGAGAAAAAGATGGCATGTTTAGAACAATTCATTTGCCAGAGAGGACAACAACCATTGCAATGAGGTCCACTGAGAAATCACCAAAGTACATAAAGCAAGCAGAAGCTCACGGGGCCTGAGGCTAAGGTAGTGGCTCTAGGAATTCATTAAGTAAACAGTGGGACCAGAGTCTGAGACAGGCCTGGTGCTTAGTGTTAGAGACATGATAGTGAAGGTCAGACCACTGCCCTCAGGGAGCTCCATGCTGGGCAGGATCAGAAAGAGGAGCAGTCACCACTGTAGGGACAGGCGGATTAGACTGTCTTCCTCAGAATTTTCCACTGCCCATTCCCAGAAGAATTAAGCTGAAGTCCTTAAGACACTTCACAAAATGGCCACCACTCACCTCTCTGCTGAGATGTCCACTTCAGCTCCCCTCACAACGACCTTCAAGGCCTGTGCGACAAGCTTTCTGCACAGCGGCCACGCTGGACTCTTGACAGTCTCCTGACACTGCGTTGCCACTGCCTGCTTCTGTTCTGTCACTATTTTTCTCCCGCCAACTGTGCCTGGTCACATTCCTACCCATTACCCATTTTTCAAGGCCCAGTGGAGATGTCATCTTCCTTGACTCTTTGTCTGAGACTCTGCATTCTGCCCCGAGTTACTGTGGGTGCCTCGGTCTCCCCCAGTATGCAATGAGCCTGAAAGGGCTAGGATGCTGTCTTTTTACCTTATCCAGCTACATGCCCAGTTCCTGTCATGGCAAGCGCTCAGGACAGCTACTGGAGCCGGGGGAGAGAGAGTCCAGGGAGATTTGAGGAGCCATCACTGAAGCAAGCGCTGGGGCTGGAATCAGGAAACGCAGCCCAGCTGGTCACCTCCACGTGGAAGCACGCACTCTAGGAGGCCAGGGGGGCGCACACGTGTTCAGGAAACACAGCTTTTAAATACAGGGCATTTATCTCCAGGCAACTGCGGTCACTCCATTTATAATGATAGCAGTGCCCACGGGGAGAGGATAATTTCTACTCTCAGTTGCCGGTTCTGGGCGTATTTCTACTGGTTGATGATGATTTCATTATTAAGAAAAAAGCTTACTTGTAAAGGTCCAGTATAAAGTTTAAATCATCCATGGAAGTACCATAAGGGCACTTTGACATTTCTTGCTTCTAATTCTTTAACAGCTGTGGGTGTGCTTCACCTTTTCCTCACCTTTGTTTGTTTGCACTATCAAAATAAGCAAGAAGTTGCCAAGGACACTGAATCCGTGGCTTGCCCTCCGCAGCCACACAACCTGTCCCACACAACAGTCCCCCGCTGGGGTACGAGAGACTGTGGATGCCTTTCCAGCCTGCTGTGCGATGAAGAATTCATCCCTTACTGAGGTGTGCCAAGCAGAAGACAAAGTCCTAAACCAAGTGAACCAACCACCCTAGGGCGGTGCCAAGTCCCAGTAGTGCCGCTTCTCAAATTTCCGGAGGAAAAGGCGGTGCGGACCCCAAGTCTAGTGGCCCGCGTCACACTGCGCTCGCCCTCAAAACTCCCTCCGCGCGTCGGGGTGTGTTTGGCCCCACACAGGTGCGCAGACCGCCCTGCGCGTCACCTTCCCGCTTGCCGTGCCGTGCCCTGCCCCGCCCAGCCCCTCCCGGGACCGCACAGCTGCATATCGGATTGGCTGGGGGGGCGGGGCGCGGGGCGGGCGTCCGGGGAGGCTTCGGCAAAGTCTCTGGCGGGGTGAGCTAGGTGCTCCGGGACGGGTGGGTGCTCCGTGCGCCCGATTGCCAGGTTGGACCGCCTGGGCCCGCTCAAGATGAGGACGCGCTGGGCGACCCCTCGCCGTGCGGCGCAGTTGCTTGCGCTGCTCCTCGGGTACTTAGTGCTGGCGGAACCCGCTGGCAACACAGGTAACCGTCGGTGCGTCGGTCCGCAGGCCAGCTGGGGGCCTCCACGCAGCCAGCTCCGCCGACGGGGCTAGATCGGGGCCGCCCTTCGGGATCACGTCACCTCTTGCTTAGGGGTCTGGAATCGGACCTGTGAGCCCAAGGGAAGATGTGAGGAGACGCGTTCCAAAGCCACTAGGGGCTGGGGAGCGGGCAGGGTGGGGCGTGGGGAAGCAAGAGGGTCCTCTAGATGGGGGGCGCACGTCGTCTTTCCTGGAGGGAAGGGAGG
Organism: Talpa occidentalis; assembly: GCF_014898055.3. NCBI lineage: Eukaryota > Metazoa > Chordata > Mammalia > Eulipotyphla > Talpidae > Talpa > Talpa occidentalis. The sequence goes on along the minus strand of NW_023603184.1, from coordinate 92,669,958 downwards.
GCTGACTTTTCTGTGCCCGCTGTGCATTTCAAAAAGGAAGTCAGGTTAAGCCTTGTCTCCTGCGTGACCACGAAGATCACTATTAGGGTGATAGTGATCACTATTAGGCCTCTTCCAATTGAGCATCAAGCCTTTCGTCTAATTGACTTATCAGCTCCAAACCCCCTGAGGTCTACGGTCCCAGGGTGGAGCCTATCGGTGGCTTGCCTTGAGACCTGCCGCTCATCCAAAAAGCAGAACCCAGGCAGAGGCCCTTAGCTGATGCTCTGGGTAGTGTCAGACCCACCATACTCTGGCAGGAACCGGTTTGCTTTTACTTTCTTTTTTGCTATGGCAGATACTGTGCTAAGGACTTTGTCTCTTATTCTGGCTGCCCAATGAGCAATCAGTGGGCTATCCCCACCTACCATTTTTATTATTTGTCTACATGAGGAAGTAAAAGATGGCCAGCTTGCTTGTGGTTTTTGTTTTCTTTGTAGCTGAACTGCTTCAATTAGACTTTCTTCACAGAACGGTAAGTTCCAAAGAAAGTAAGTGGAATCCCCCTATCTACATCAGGAACCCTTTAGTGGACTTTGCTCTACTTTACATTTCTCCATTCTTCTTTGACCCTCTGTGTTGGGAAATACCAAAGATCTTTTATTACTGTAAGAATTCTATTCTGCCTGCCCCACACTTCAGGTAGGAAAATTTCGTTGCAGCAGCTGGTCAAAACATACTAACCATTCAATCACTAAACTCTTGGTTTCCATGAGTCTCTGCTTTAGTCCTGTCTGTTTTGTCTCCGCCACAGAACATAAGGTTTCCTTAATTTTTGCAATCTCTACAATCTCTGTTCTTTCTTATCAATCCAAAGCAAAGAACGTTGGCTTAACTCCATCCTCCCTGTACCCAGTCATCACAGGTATTTGTTTCCCGGCATCCTTCCTCAACCTTAGCAGCTCCTCTGGTCAGCTTTTTCACACCCTCATACCACACTTGTGGCTCTGGTAATGCATACACTGAAATTCTGAAACTCCAGTCACTTGGATAGCTTGTTTGGCAATGTGTCAGCTTCACCATGCTGAGAGAAGCATGCACCTTGTCATGTGCTAGAGGCTAGGTTTGTGCAGGTGGTCTCTGTTGCTTAGATGCAGGAAGAGTGCCTCTGTGTCCTTGGGGGGATGCCAATTGCTTACTTTTTGCCTCCTTGGAGAGCTAAGTGTTTGAAGTAAACCAATCCTTAGGGAGTCCCACAGCACCCCATCTGAACTCCACGACTTCGTGACTCCAAGTAGACTGCCATGGATCTATCACATAAGAACCTGTTTTTAAACAAGCAAAAATGTCTGAATCTTAACTTCTCTACTTGCATCTGTGCATTCAGCATGCATTGTAGGAACTCCTCAAAATGCTTAATTGTGTGGGTTCTGGAAATTCCCTTGTGTCTAAAATTATTGCAGTCTTCATCCCTCATGCCTTCCCAGGCCCTCTTCCTCTCCATTTGTCTGTGGTTATAAAATGTTGATATTCAGCTTTTCTTTGAAATGTGCAAAGCTCTTTGGTTTTGGGCTTGTAAGACAGGAGTTAGTGATCAGAAATATGAGATAGTTACCTTGATGGATGTGGGCATATTGAAATTCATTTTCCATTTATTATTCTACCTAGCAATTTCCTCTGAAGTAACAATAGAATACTTATATAAAACAACATATAAGACGTGCTACTAGGGGTGGTAAGGCTTCTTTTCACCAACTTCTGCCTTTTATACTTGTCCCAATAATGTATTTAAGGGTAAACATTAACATTCTATTTAGTGCCAGAATAGGGTTATAAAGTACACAGGATGCAATATAAGGCTATCGATAAAGAAACTGTTTTCTAAATTACTCTGTAGTTACCTTTTCAAAGGATAATACATGTCATAAATATTTTATATTTAACAAATTTTCTAAATAAGAAATTATTTTCACATTTTCTCACTCCTTGTTCCCACACTTCAACCTACCATACCACTCTTCATACCTACTAGTGGGGCCACTGAGACAAGACTAGGGCAGTCTAAATCAGCACCTGCACAGAGTAAGGAGAGTTATGGGGCTTGTTGCAAAAGAACAGTATTCTCCCTAGCTTTCATTATGTATCTATGTCTGCAAATACATTATGTATGAAGGCTAACAACAAGTTTCCTTAAATATCAGTAATTATTGTCTGTGATAAATGACCACTAAAGTTGTCAAACATTGATATTACATACTTGATTTAAATAATGATTTAGACTCAAGAAAGCATTTAAATCTTAGATGTTGCAATTAGGTAAGGTGTTTCACAGCTCCCCTTTCACATAGCTACTTCATGCTACTCCGCACCTCTTCCTGTAGCTGTTCACAGTTCCTACAAGCTTGTTAAATCTGCAGGTGTCCCAGTTACAAAACATAGAGTAAAGCGGACTGGATCATTTATTTTTTCTTCCAAAGAATATTTATAAAGCAGCACTGTCTCCTACATGAACATGCCCAATACAGTTGGGATGAGAATGATCTTAAGTACTATTAGCATTAGCATAATATAATAAAGATGTGGGTATCTGTTCAAAAGCAATATGCAGTAGTGAAGTTAGCAAACTTTTAAAATCCAGACTTTTAAAACCCAGAAGAAGACTAGGAAAACTGTTATATGGAAGCATAGAATGGTAGTGCTGGAAGTGGCTTAGCTATCTTATACTAAGCCACTGCTTTCTTCTTACATTTATATATACAAAGACACTGGAGAAACTTAGCAGCTTGTATATTCAGGCCTCTCAGCTAACTGATAGCAGAAACCCTATTTAGGACCTCTAATTCCTTATTCCATTGCTCTTTTCTTTATGCTAAGCTGGAGCTAATTCATTGTGTTCTGCAAATGTAACTTGAAAAAATTAGAACCTTAAATTGCCAGGATAGACAAAACTGCTGCTTGCCCAGTTCATCTGTTTAGGGTGAAGGGGCACAAATTATAATGTCCAGGAAAGAGAGCAGAGACTATAGAGTACGAGAGGGTACTCTTATCTAATCTACAGAGTAGATAAGGCAAAAGTGGCAGCTAACCATTCTCCCACTGCAACAAACTACTTTTTTCCTGCAATGATTTCTGATACTTTGGAACACAAGCTTTATTTGGGAGAGGTGAGAGAGAATGATTGGGAAAGAGAGATAGGAATCTGAGTGGAACGGCATTAGAGCAAATAAGAGCAACAATCTTCTAAGACAGTATATTTTCCTTTTTTGTGAACTATCCTCCCCATAAAGTGATGTCAAAGAGAAGTGGGGGTGGAAGCTGCAACGGCAAACACACTTAGCTGCCACCCTATAGGATGTTCTAAATTAGAGCTCTGAAAGCATAAATAACTTAAAGTTTTAAAGGATGTTGTTTTTATTCCTGTTGTTTATCTTGCTGCTGCTGTAATTAAAACAAAAACTTCTGTTCAAAGTAGTAACTGGAATAGGACCTAATTTTATAGTTGTTATTAACGTGAAAGTTCCTCTCGTATCCTTGGTATGAGGCATTTCCCCTCAAGTTCTTGGTATTAGAATTTTTAACGCTGAAAACCTATAAATTATTATTAGAAAAGGTGTTTAGTGTTAGTGAAATCAGTTATTGTAAAGCTGGCATCAAAATGAAAGCAGTTTGGGCAACCAAAGTTTCACAGATCCTTCTGCTAATGGCTTTGGGTTTTTTGTTGTTGTTGTTATTTGTTTGTTTAAGATTTATTTATTTATGCATAGAAGAACTGGGGTGTAGGCCAGATGTGCAGAGGGTAAGAAGATTCACCAGAGACAGAGTGGGGAGCAGAACAGGCAGAAATACTGAAATATTGAAATACACTGCTGAAATACACTGCTTAGAGGAGCTGCAGACAGGACAGGTGAGGTCTGCTGTGCCATATGTGGGTTAGTTCCCCGGCCAGGGACTGAACTCAAGACACAGTGGTGCTAGCATGATAGTGCTGAGACTAGCATGATAGCACTGAGACTTAACCCCTACACCACAAAGGAGGCCTTGAGCACTTTGTTTCTTTAACAATGATTGTTTAAGTTTGTCTTAAATATTTCAACTTTACTTACATCAACATGATGTTCTGTGCCAAAACTACAAAAAAATTTTCTTTGTAAAAGCATTAATCAAATTGTTCCATTGTACTTTGTTGTAACAAATGTGAATCCTGCGCTACAGAATCAAGAAAAATGCATTACTTTATTTCCATTAAACTAAATTAAATATTATTCTGCGTTCTCATTCCACCAGCTTAACAAAACTTCAATATCTTTCTTTGCAGAGAGAGGTCTTTCCCAGCTCATGCAAAATTCCCTAGGACACTTGAATCCTCAGCGCACACTGGTTACTTTTAAGTTTCCCTTTGTTCAGATCTACTGGATCTTTAATCCAGTGGCTTAGGTGATTCCTGGAGCTCAAGTTTGGCCTTCCTAAGTGAGTCACACTGTCAGTTATCCCAACCCTTCTGCAGGGGCTTCCTGTTACCACCCCAGAGGTGCTATGATGGCGTTGGCCACAAGTCCCTCTACCCCAGGAATCCAGATCTTCGTGTCTTCTGACCCCTTTATCCCACTTTTCTACTCTGCCTCCTCGTAAGTCTCACCTTCTTTGAGAGACTTAAGGTCATGTAATAATTTACCATGCCATAGTAGCTAACGTATTAGCAAGACAGAGTTCTCCTAAATAGGCTCAGGGTATTTTTCACTGATGGCAGTTCACCTGTCTGAGGAAGATGACAACATTTTCATCTTGTTAAGTAAGAGGGGTAGGGTATATCCTTCATGGAATAGCAATAACAAATGTGTGTACTATTCTAAGTGCTTTGCATGTATGAACTCACTTTATCTTCATATCTATTGTATGAAGTACTATTTTACAAGGGAGGAAACTGAGGTGCGGAAATTAAATGTGGCTGTTCATATGGCTAACAAGTAGCTGAGGCAGACTATGAGCCCAGGCAGACTTGCCCATGCCCTTACCCACACTGTATTGCCTCTGTAACTGTCACTGTCCTCTGCTCTTGTGTAATATGTCAGTTTATGCCCCTTGAAGGTGGGAATGGTTCAGTGGTACTCAGACAATCCTTAGCAAAAGGCCCCAAAATGAATTGACCACATAATTCAGAATCCTGAAACATCTTTGTCTTTCTTAACTCAGGTAATGAGCCATTCACCATTGTCAATGAAAACACTGGCAAGTGTATCCAACCACTGGATGGCTGGATAGTAGCAAAGGACTGTGACAAAACCAAGGATATGTTATGGAAGTGGGTGACCCACCATCGACTCTTTCATGTGCAATCCCAGAAGTGCCTTGGCCTAGATATCACCAAACCCATGGATACCTTGAGAATGTTCAGCTGTGACTCCCGTGCCATGCTATGGTGGAAATGTGATCACCGTTCTCTGTATGGAGCTGCTGGATACAATTTAGTTCTGAAGGATGGACATGCCATAGCAAGCACAAGTTCATCTGATTTCTGGAAGAAAGGAGGTTCAGAGGAAAACCTGTGTGACCAGCCTTACTATGGTGAGTATTAGAGGGGGATTTGACTCATTTGCTATTGTGTTTAATAAATGTGGCATTGAAAATGAATACAAATAAAGCCTTAAAATGGTAAAGCAGTGAGCTAGCATTTAGTTCTAGGCACTGTACAGTAATGTCAGCTATCTCTGTGTAGTGGGTGTTATTCACACATTTTTTTACAGTTAAGGCTAGGAGAGATTGTCAGAAGTTAGGCAGTCATTCTGTGGCAGGCCAGAAAAAACTCTGATACCTGAGCATGTGCATCTCTTATGATTGCATTATTCTAAATGCCGTAAAAGGAAATGTTAAAATAACAGGAAATCCTTCCTATGAAATACAAGTCAAATTATCTAGTAAAATTTAAAAAAGAAAGAAAAAGACTTAAAGAAAATATATTTTTCCTTGTCTGCTGTTTTTAATATAATGGGAAGTTTTAAAGTACCTCATGTGGGTTCATTTATTTTTATTTTTGGCGTGGTTATCATACTCTGATGTTTGTATTTATTATTCAGCATTTTGAGAATAGACTTTTCTCAGTTGCTTCCAAAAATAAATATATGAATGTTGCCTTTGGGGATTATCTTGATTATAACCTTTGTTTGGAGTCTAGAGACTGAATTACAACAAATTTCCAAGATTAAAAAGAATAAGTAGATTTATTTTTTGAACTTCTAAATGCTATTAGCTATCAGCCAAATGAATCTTCTTTCATCATGTTGCCCTAAATTACATCAAATGTTGATATATATATCAAAGTCCTGACTAGTTCCTCATCTTTGCTTGTCTCTGTAAATTTATATAGTTTTACAGAGATTTTCCTCTTCTCTTAAAACTCTTTTAACTTTGACTTCCCATCATTCCCACTATCTGCACATATTTTTCTCCAAGAATAACCTCTTTCTATTTCCCAGAGAAGATACAACAGCTTCTGATAATGTCAGGTTCTAATGTTAAGGGGAAATTCTAGATAGAGATGGGGGTTTCCTTTTCTCCAGTCCTTGAGTACAAGGAAACAATTCTAGTTTCTGTTAGTCATCTTACTCCTAACCTTAAAAAAAAAAAAATGCTTTCTGGATAGCACTTAATGGTAAGTTTAAATTTTGTGCTACAAAAGCCTTTCTCTAACTTGGCAGCTTATGGAAAATATGGACCCAAACAAAATGCCTTTTGAACTTGATTTTATTGGTTTCATTGTGTTCATTTATGCCTCAAAAGGAATTATTTTCTTGTCAGGACTCTTTCTCCTGCTTTTAATTCCTTTGTTGTTGTTGTTGTTGAACTGCTTTTTAGGCTTTTATTTCAGCACAGAAGTCATTTATTGGTTAGATGATACCTTGCCTCAACATTGTGAATCCTTTTTGTACTCTATAATTTTGCACACTAAGGTCAAAGACAGTTATACACACCACACTGGAATCACTGCACATCCTCCTTTTAATGAAGTGTGACTCTCCTCCTTGTCCTACTAGTGCGATCTGTCCTGATTTCCAAGGTGCAAGGGTCTCTTTCAGGGTAGTGTCCCTCTAATCAATTATTAGATGTTCTTCTTAGGAGTGGATGTTCTTCTTAGGAGTGAAGGAAGAGCTCTCTATTGCCATCTTGGTGATGTCACCCCTGCTTTCAATTCTTTGAAGGGACATAATTGTATGTTAAAAATTGTGAATCAGTTCTCAAAATGCCTCATTTAACTATAGTTTTCTTTCTAATTCTATATGTTTTGTATTATTTTTTGCATTTATAATATTCTTCTGGGAAGATGGCCGATGGGCTTCACATGGCTGCTTAAGTGATCATTGGTGCAGAAAAAGGCTAAGAACTCACCTAAGGTGCAGAAAAATGTTAAGAACTCCAGAAAGAGCAAAGCAGTACCACCAGCAAAAGCCCAAAGATACAGTGTGGATTTTTGTCCTTCCAAACACAATATTTGGAACACTAAATTTCCAATTGAGAAGTTTATTTTAAAAGGAGGTGTGGGGGCACATACAGTTCTGACTAGTCAAGATATACCTCAGATATGAATTTGCACAGGGGTCAGAACCAAACCTGCCTCCCCTTCTACATTCCTGTCTCAGTGACTGATATATCCAAGTCACAAATGTCAGAAATCTACAAGTAATCCTAGAGTTGTTCTGCTTTTTTCTCCACCTTTCATATTTAGTCAATATTAAGTTTTGGTCATTTTACGTATTAAGTTTATGTTTTCCCTTCCTGTTCATAGAGGGCACTGTCTGAAATTAGGGACTTTCTCTAGGACTGCTGTCTTGGACTCCCATTTAGTCCCTAACCCCACCTTCCTGACTAGTTGTATAAACATAAGACAGGTAAGTCCCAACAAAATGAAGTCCAACATTATCCAAGTTGTTGTAGGTAGGTAGGACTGAAAACCAGGATTGTGTTCCCCAAATTTAGTTTCTTGATTTTTCCCTTGACTTTAAAGTTTAGATTAGATTTTATTAGATCTAATTTATTAGATTAAATTTTAACTTCCAATTTGTCATTAGTGCTATGTTGCCTCTCTCCACAACCCCCATCCTGTGTGAGTTACATGTATATCAGGGAAAACTTGATATAACTTTTATATAACTTGCATAACTTTTTGATATAACTTGTATAACTTTTATGAATAAACTGCTTTTGACTGGCCTCCAGATATGCATTTGTATATCTACCATAGCTCAACCTTAATAGCACTTCAAATTTTGGATGTTTTGTGAATTATGCAAAAGAAAATGGACTTTTAATGGAATATAGCTATAGGACTCTCTTGAATTTTGAGCAACTCTTCTTCCCTAACTCTTTAACCATTGATGTGATTTTGCCTCATGTTACTAAAGAAAATAATTTATTAGTTTTTTGTGTGAGTGCCTGTTCCCAAATAAGCTGTTCTTTTAAGGATGCTGTCACCATAAATTCACACATTCAAAGAAGATTCTTTCAGGAAAGTCTGTCTATTGGATTTAAGAGGTCAAACAGTAGCAAACAATGTGTGACAAACTGTTAAAACTGTTAGTGAATAGTTAGCACAATTTTCTGCTGCTGTGGTGGTGGCAGTTGTGTGCTTATCATTCTTCATGGCATACTGTGCATTGGAGACTTCTTGTTGAAGCCAAGTTTTAAGCTATGAAACATGACTTAAAATCTGAGAAGAGAGCCTTTGGTGTCACAAGGTGTCCTTATGTCAAGGACATTAATCAGTGAGCAGGTTCTCACCTCTATCATTGACAGCTGAGTGACCAAATCTTTCACATAACTATTCAGCAAAAATGGGGATTTCATAAACAAGTATAATTCTTGCCCTATTGATCTCACAGGCTGATGGTAAAGAGCAAGAGATATGTAATTGAAAGTACTTTGTATAACAGAAATGTAAGTTCTTTGGGGAAAAAAATGATGGTTCTATTCCATTAGCAAAAGTCATCAAGATCAGAGGCTGTCCTTTGTTCTGATGTGTAACAGAAATTGGTGATGAGCTACTGGGAATTTTGGGTATGGTTAAAAACAGAACATGAGTAATAAGCTGTATTCTTGTCAAATATAATGTGAACACACTCTCTAACAGAAGTACCTTATTCAAAACCGTGTTTACATTAGAAGAAAATAAACCAGTGTTCCTTAAAAGATTGTCAATAAAAGCTTCCAGATTATTCTTACCTTTGCTATATTGCAGCTTAATACATTGTACACTGTCAAATCAGTTTTCACACTTTAGTTAATGAACATTTGAGAATAATAAAGGATGCAGAATCAAATACCATCTTAAGCACACTTTTAAGCAAATCTTGAGGCATTTTAAGGGCCCCTAATAACCTGCTAAAGGGTGGTACATGCTGATTTTTCATATTTAGACTTCACCATATTTTTATCTGTCAGTGACCATGATTTTAAAGAAATTGAGTATATGGAAAAAGGTGACCAATATATATAATGTTAGCTGTACTATGAAAAACCTTTCCAGAGAACTGTTAATTAGCCTAAGTATTGAGCACTTCCCCTAGCATTTCCAGGCATATTAGAGATTGAAATCAATTTTCAATTCCTCTTTGTATACCAGGGGAATTTATTTATTTTTTTTTTTTCTGGTTGGTCCCTACTTTTTTTTTTTTTTAATATTAAATTTTATTTTTATATTCCCCCATACAATTGCAAATGCCCCATTCTGACCCCAATCCTTCCCCTCCCGCCCCCCACCCCCCAAAAAGTGTCTCTGGTTCGTAGTTTTTTGTTGATTTTGATTTTCACTTTCTTATATTCATTTTCCTGGTCCCTTATTTAAGTTTTCTAGATTCCTGCTATGAGTGAGACCATCCGGTATTTTTCTTTTTCTTTTTGGCTTATTTCACTGAGCATGATCCCTTCCAGTGCCATCCATGTTGCTGCAAATTGCATGTGTTTATCTTTTTTGAATGCTGAGTAATATTCCATGGTATATATGTACCACATCTTCTTGATCTAGTCATCTATTTTTGGGCATTTGGGCTGTTTCCAAAGCTTAGCTATTGTAAACAGTGCTGCTATAAACATAGGAGTGCAGGTGCTCTTTGGAATTGATGTTTCTGTGTCCTTTGAGTAAATACCTAGGAGTGGAATTGCTGGATCATATGGAAGCTCTATGTTTAGCAGGTCCAGAAATCTCCACACAGCTCTCCATAGTGGTTGGACCAGTTTGCACTCCCACCAACAGTGCACAAGAGTTCCTTTTTCTCCACATCCTCGCCAACATTTGTTGTTGCTAGTTTTTTTAATATGTGCCATTCTCACTGGTGTGAGATGGTATCTCATGGTAGTTTTGATTTGCATTTCCCTACCAGGGGAATTTATTAACACAAAAGCTAGTTCCACTACTTCAGTGGCCACCAGCTAGTCCTATGACTGTCCACTCAAGTGGGTGCTTCTTTCATAACCTTGCCTGACTCTCTCCAAGTCCATTTAGAGTTCCAGCAGTTCTTCCTCTTTTTTTTTTTTTTAAATCAGCCCTTACCCCCAATATATTTCCTGGATTTCTTCCATATTGTATCTGATTCATACAATTTTTCTATCATTTACACATTATTATAATATTTATATTTAAAATATAAATATATATTTTTAAATGAAGCCAAAAGCACAATACACATCTACTTCATTGTTCTGTGTATAAGAGTCATGAGTATTAGGCAGTGAACTCTGGCTTTTACGTGTGGCATTCAATATTTTTCAAAATTTCTTGGCCAACTCATCTCTCAGTAATTTGTTCTTTCCCTTTCGTATTTAGGAAACCCATAAATATTATGTGCCTTATTTGTGCGCATGATGTAATCTCTGTGTGGAATGGTTTTCTCCCCAACTTCATTGCCTGGTGACCTGCTGCGTTTTTGTTTGTTATTTATTTATTTATTTTCTTACATCTTTGTTAATTTTTGAAGAGTATTTGATTTCTCCCCTCCACTGTATTCTGTAGTTCTCTGTAGTTCTCCCACCACCTTGGCACCCGTGATGCATCATCATAGTCTTTTGTACTCTTCCCTTCCTCATTTTGACAACATTCTCTTTATGGATCAGATTTATGGTCATCTTGTAAGATTTGTCTCTTTCCTGACAGTTTGTTTGACTTCTCTACATTCCTCATACAAGTAAAACCACTCAATATTTATCTTTATTCTTCTGGCATATTTTACTTAGCATGATCTCCATCCATGTTGCTATAAATGGCATGAGTTTATCTTTTTTGTTCACTGAGTAGTATTCCACTGCCTATATATACCACATGTCCTTGATCCATTCATCTGTTTGGGGGCATGTAGGTTGTTTCCATATCTTGGCTATTGTAAATAGTGCTGCAGTAGACATAGGAGTTCAGGTTTCCTTTCAAATTAGTGTTGTTGTGTCCTTTGGGTAGATTCCTAGGAGTGGAATCACTGAATCTTATGGTTGGTCCAGTTTTAGTCTTTTGAGGAAGCTCCACATAGCTTTCCATAGTGGCTGGATCAGTTTGCATTCCCACCAGCAGTGTAAGAATGTTCCTTTTCTATACATCCTTGGCAGCAGTTATTTCTTCTGGGGTTTTTAATAGGGCCATTCTCACAGGTGTGAGGTGGTAGCTCATTGTGGTTTTGATTTGCATTTCCCTAATAATAAGTGATGTTGAGCATTTTTTCATATGCCTGTTGGCCATTTGCATTTTTTTGGAGAAGTGTCTTTTTAGCTCTTCTGACCATTTTTTGATTGGGTTGTTTACTTTTTTGATATTGAGTTGTGTAAGTTCTTCGTAGATCTTTAAGCTATTCTCCCTCTCATGTCCTCAGAATCCATACCTCAACCTACCTACAATCTCTGAACAATGGAGCTATTTTGTTTATCTCTCTTACTTGACAATTGGTTTCAAAAAGTCCACATCCACCCACAGTGCTTCCAAGATATTTTTCTGTTCCACTCTTACTAAAGAAAATAGAGTGTAAGTTTAATCTTAGAGAGGCACCCTTTCTGCGGGAGCGCTCTGCCACCCACAAGGAGTCTGTTGATGGAGCCAGGATCTGTCAGCTCTCCCTCAAACTGCAATGAATGAAGTTTTACATGGATTATCTCATTGAAAGCTCATAACAACTCTGAGCTAAATACTATTGTTCCTAATTTACAAATGTAGAATTTAAGGCTAATAGAGGTTGAAGACTAGACCTGCGCAGTCAGCGTCCATGCTTTTGATTTCTATACTGTGCAGCCAACCCAGATATTGTGTTTGCATAAGTGAAAACAACAATCTTTATTTCAAACAGTTTTAGAGATTATTCAACTGAAGCTGATTATTTTTAACTCCCCTTTCTTCTACCTCCTCCCCAATTCACAGAGATATACACCAGAGATGGAAACTCCTATGGGAGACCTTGTGAATTTCCATTCTTTCTTAATGGGACCTGGCATCATGAGTGCATTCTTGATGAAAATCACAGTGGGCCATGGTGTGCCACCACCTTAAATTATGAAAATGATCAAAAGTGGGGCATCTGCTTAATACCAGGTATGTATGGGCTAGTAAACTTTATAAATGGAAAGAAAAGAGTACAATTAGATAAGGCAAAGGGGAGAAAGCAAAGTCCAAGGTGACTGCAACAAATATCTAACATAAGGACTATATTATATTTTATCTATATCTAGATATACATATATCTATATCTAGATATACATATTATTTATATCTAGATATACATATCTAGATATAGATATGGAAAGAGAGAGAAGTAATATGTAGCTATGAATTCTCTCTCTGAAGACCAGGAAAAGAATGAAAGTGGGCAAAGGAGGAGGAAGCATTCTGGACCATGCATACCTCAGTGAGAGGAGAGGAAAGAAATAAACACTTAGGAAATTGCTGCTGACCTTTAACAGAGCAGTTTCAAATGACCAATGGTCATAGAAGCTGGGTTATATTGATAATTGCCTGAAGCATGAACAGAAGGAGAGTAAGCCTTTTAAAATTTATGGAGAGGAAAAAGAGTGAAAGCTGCATTGGAGAAGATGTGAGGGTGGTCATCGAAACTTAGTATATTTATGGTCTGAAGCAAAAGTGGGAGACAAAAGAGGCTGACATCCCCAACCCTCTCAATATTGGTGACATTGTTCCCTCTGCCATTTCTTTGTGTTAGGCAGAGAGGTTTTTTCCTAATTGTTTCTTACTTTAAGCAAACTATTCAGAGTATGTTTTTTTGAAGTCACTGTTCTTTAGGAAGAGAGACCAAAGTAATAGTTGCATCATTCTCTGATGTATAACTGTAGGGGCAGGAATGGGCACAGTGCAGGATCTCTAATCCAGCAGGCCAGGTAAAGGAGGAGAGAGTCCTGGAGCCCTCAGTGGCTTTTGCAGGCTTCCATTGGGATTTACCAGGTACATGGCAGGCAGGGGTGCTGGGGTACCGGGAGGCTGGCAGGCCTCCCCAGCCCCCAGCAAGTCTCCACTCTGTTGGGCTCTCCGGCGCTCTCTGGTGGCATTATTCTCTGCTCCTCTCATGGTTCCCACTCTGCTTCTCGCAGTTCTGCTTCTCTGCTTCTGCTGGTGTCCCCGTGACGCCATCCTTAAAAGTCCAGTCTTAGCCCAGGTGAATCCCATCTACATATGCTCACACCCTATTCCAAGTGCCCGCCATCAGGCATCCATTCAGGACTGCAGGGTTCCATCATCTATCCTAATGGCGGGAGGACAGAAAAGCCTGATACTTTTCCCTTACCCTACAATAGTTGAGACATAATTTCTCACCAGTCACGTGAAAGTTACAGGGGAATCACAGTACCTAGGTTATGGTAGATGCTCAAGAAATATTCTCTAATTTGGAAGAATCTGAGGACCACATTTTGAGAATCAGCTTTCTAGATAGGAGCCCCACAACTTTAGTACCTAAAAACCTATTGAAAGATAAAAAGTCAATATTTTCTTTAGCTGGTAATTTTTAATAAGCAGAGTTTGTTCAACCAGGCACCAATTTCATTTAATTCTCACTCTAATTTACATCAAAAGGTTAGATGTGAAAAGGAGCTTTGAAGTTATCCGAAGCAGACCCTCATTTCTTTGATAAGAGACAGCTGAACCATATTAAGGAACTTACTAGTCAGGGTCAGACCATATTTGTGTGGAGCCTGGTAAGGATTCTGGGATCCCTAACCCTTAAAACCTAACGTATTATCCTGCTCTGTCTCAGTGCCTTGACTGGCATGTCTCTTAGTGCCTTTAACCTCCTTTGGATAGTAGGATAGGGTAGTGGTTGAATAGTTAATACATTTATATGCCTCCCAGAATTATTTTTACAGAAGAAGCAAGATTGTAAGATTCTCAACTCATGGAGTGTTAGGCCATGGAGTTTGTATTGTATAACAAACACATTTGCAAATTTACCTATTTTGTTTTTGCCTCTTGTTATTTGGACTGTAGGGTAAAAAAAGGTATCAGGCTTTTCTGCCCTCCCACCATTAGGATTGATGATAGATCTGTGGGCCTGAATGCAGGCCTGATGGTGGGGACCTGGAGTAGGGTGTGGGCATATGTAAGTGGGTACACCTGGGCTGAGAGACTGGGCTTATAAGGGTGGCATCATGGGGATGCCAGAGGAACAGCAGAGCAGAGCAGAGCAAAAGAGTGACCAGAACAAGAGAGAACGGAACAGCAGAGGCCACAAGAGGTCGCCTGAGAGTCCAGAGAGAGTGAAGATTTGCTGGGGGCTAGGAGGCTTGCCAGCCTCCTGGTGCCCCAGCACCCCTGCCTGCGGTGTACCTGGTAAATCCCAATAAAAGCCTGTGAAAGCCACCAAGGGCTCCAGGACTCCTTCTTCACCCATTTGCTCGGATCATAGAGATCCTGATCCATCCCTTCCTGCCACTACATGGGCCATTTAAAAATGACTGAAGAAGCAGTATATGTCATTCAGAAGACCAACAAGTCTAGACTTGAGAGCAGTGTTTTTCATAACTCTGCCACAAACACCTCTAGATGTTTGGTCCCTGTAGGGTAAGGTAAAAGTATCAAACTTTTCTGCCCTCCCACCATTAGGATAGATGACAGAACCCTGCAGTCCTGAATACATGCCTGATGGCGGGCACCTGGAGTGGGGTGTGGGCATATATAGATGGGATTCACCTGGGCTAAGATTACTGCGCTTATAAGGGTGGCGTCACAGGGATGCCAGCAGAAGCAGAACCATGAGAGGCAGAGAGAACCATGAGAGAGGAGAGCAGAGCAGCAGAACAAATGGAAGAACCACAGAGAAGCAGAGACCACTAGAGAGCCCAGAAAGCATGAAGACTTGCTGGTGGCTGCGAGGCCTGCCAGCCTCCAGGCCCCCCTGGAGCCCCTGACTGCTGTGTACCTGGTAAATCCCAATAAAAGCCTGAAAAGCCACTGAGGGATTCTTCACCCGCCTGCTCGGATCATAGAGATCCTGCTCTGTGCCCATTCCTGCCACTACAGTCCCACATATGAAATGAGGGCATTAAGGATCTCTAAGGGCCCATCTAGCTTGAAAGTACATGAATCTGACATGTGATATGTAACTGATTTGTGATAAGTGACTAGACATGGGAGACTTTTTGAAAGCCCCCAGTAGAGTCTGAAACACACTTAAACTCATGAGAGGCTCTGAGTATATATTTCAACCAGTTGTATCAAGTACTGCATATCTCATCCAGGAAATAAAGTTTATTCTTTTGAAATTACACATGTGATGGGTAAATGGAATTAACCGGGCTTTTTACAACACTCACCTCTGTAGCTATCACCTGCAGCCTTGATTTTGTTGATGCAGAAAGCAGTTGGGAGCATGGGTGTGGGGCACACGTGCCTGATGTGGACACCTGGAGTGTGGGTGTGTGAGCATGCGTAAGTGTGCACACCTGAGCCTAGAGGTCAGGGATATAAGGGCAGCATCACTCAGGCAGAGGATGGCTACAGAAGAGGCAAGACCATAAGAGAGAAACCAGAGAAAAGAAATTGTTAGAAGAGTCACAGGGGTCTGGGAGGCCTGCCCCAACCCTGGACAGCCCTTTACTTGGTTGCCACTACCACATGTTTTTTAGATTTTTGTTAAAGAATATGTGCATTATACATTTTGTGAAATATGTATTATGCAATTGTAAAGTGTCAGGAACAGACACAGTGCAGGTTTTCTGATCCCATGCAGACCGGGTAAAGGAGAAGTCAGAGTCCTCAGTGGCTTTAGCAGGTCTTTTATTGGGGTTACCAGGTACACGGCAGGCAGGGGTGCTGTGAGGCCGGGAGGCTGGCAGGCCTCCCAGCCCCCAGCAGGTCTTCACTCTGGGCTCTCAGGCCTTCTCCCGGCTTCTTCTCTTGCTGCTCTCTCGGCTTCTCTTTCGGCTTCTACTGGCTTCTACTGGCGTCCCCATGACACCACCCTTAAAAGCAGTCTTAGCGCAGGTGTATCCACTTCAGGTGCCTGCCATCAGGCATGCATTCATGATCACAGTTTTCCCTCATCTATCCTGATGGCAGGAGGGCAGAAAAGCCTGACATTTTTCCTTACCCTACAGCAATGTACATATACATTTATATACATATGCACACATTCATGTTAATTATTTAATATTGGTTACATATCATATATAAAAGAATTTATTGAGGAGAAAGTGGGACTTAGCTTCTCAAATACAATAGCCATTTGAACTCTAAATCTTGGTTATTTAAACAGTGTATTTGCACACACACACACATACAAATAATGGTTTCACTTCAGGGTGTGGGCAAATCTCTGTAGTCTGCCACCATTTCCAGTACGCTTGTTTTCTATTAGTTCAAGGGGTTGACAATGTGAGCACAGTTGAAGACGCCTACCTTTAGACAGAAGACAGGCAAGTGCAAAAATATGGCAATGTAATTGATTAGGAGAGTGAATAGTAGAAGAAGAATGGAAGTTTTAAGTAGTCTGAGTCGTTTGGTGTCCTATGACTACAATTTCCTTGTGTAATGGAAGAATCAAAATATGGCCTAGTGAAGGACTAATATCACACTGTAAAGTGCAGGACTGGCCACAGTGCAGGTTCTCGGATCCCATGCAGACCAGGTAAAGGAGGAGTCAAAGTCCTCAGTGGTTTTGCAGGTTTTTTATTTGGGGTTCACCAGGCATATGGCAGGCAGGGGTGCTGGCTTGGGGGCTGGGAGGCCCAAAGCAAGTCTTCAGCCCCCAGCAAGTCTTCACTCTATCTGGACTCTCTGGCGTTCGTTCTGCTGCTTCTCGGCTTCTGCTTTGGCTTCTCCTGCTGCTGCTGCTATTGCTGCTGGCGTCCCCCTGTGACGCCGCCCTTAAAAGCACAGTCTTAGCCCAGGTGAATCCCATCTACCTATGCCCACACCCTATTCCAGGTGCCCGCCATCAGGCATGCATTCAGGACAAGGATCCATCATCTATCCTGACGGCGGAAGGGCAGAAAAGCCGGATATTTTCTTTACCCTACAGTCCACCCCCTCAGGGTTTTCTGCCATACAGTCTATACATATATATACAATTTTCTAAGCAAACAAACAATGCAGCCATGGCCCACAAAAGCAAATACATCAAATATAACAAAATACAATATAACAAAATACAACAGAACACAAATAAGTCCAGGCAGGGCACCAACCAAGTGCAAAAGACAATTATTGGTACCAGCAGATGAGCCACCAAATCTGCTGCCGAAGGCACTGCTCATACGAGGGAGGGGAACCACTCACGGCATCTACTATATCACACCAGGAGCCGTCAGGCTTCCTGGCCTTCTCTGGCTGTAGTCTCGGCTACAAGGCACACACAGCATCCACCCCCAGGATGCACTAGCTCTGGGATTGGCAATTTTATTCTGTTGAGGGTAATCGCCAACCCTCAGGGTTTCTGTCTGCAGTCGCTCCAACACTCGGCCTTCACAGCCACCCATGCGACTCACAGACCCCTGCACTCAAGCCAACCCACTGCACAATCACATGGGTCGGGGATCCAAACTCTGCATTCGGCTTGGCTCCACCCCAAGCCACATTCCCCACCCGTCCCCCAAGGACAGGTTCCTCAGCTCCTCACCCTCACTCAAGAATGAGCAGGGCATCACCCACAGGTGATTTTACGAGACTCACAGGGCTTCAGCATACCCAGGCTGCTTAACAGCCGCTTAGGGCTTCTCAACTTAGCATCAGTACCAGCTTTTGCCTTCTTAGTTGGCTTTTCTCCTCCACCTGGCTGCTGGGCATGCACAGGCTGCTTTTGGCCATCTAGGCCCACTGGCCACCCCCAGATTCTCAAAAAAAAAAAAAAAAACAAAACATAACCTGCCAAGGTCCTCCGCCTTCTGGCGGTATTGTCAATCCAAGTTTATCAGTCCACGTCCATCAGTTGAAGTCCATTGGCCTCTCCTTGCGTCAGCAACGGCCTGCTGCCTCAGGGGTCATTGGCTGGTCCTTTCCGGTGTCGTTGGCTGGTCCTCTCGGACGTCTCCTTCACGCCAGGTCTCATCCTGCAGCTCGTGGACGTATCCATCTTCTATACCGCCATGGCGCCTCCAGCGTCGTTACAGGCAGTCTTTTACTCCTTAGTCCCTCCAGGTCTTCGGAGGGCTCCAATACCCGTCTGCATGGATCTTGCCGACTTACGCCAATTGTAAAGGCAGGACAGGATACAGTGAAGGTTTTCTGATCCCATGCAGACCGGGTAAAGGAGGAGTCAAAGTCCTCAGTGGTTTTGCAGGTTTTTTATTTGGGGTTCCCCAGGCATATGGCAGGCAGGGGTGCTGGCTGGGGGGCTGGCAGGCTGGCAGGCCTCCCAGCCCCCAGCAAGTCTTCACTCTATCTGGGCTCTCTGGCATTCGTTCTGCTGCTTCTCGGCTTCTGCTTCGGCTTCTCCTGCTGCTGCTGCTGCTATTGCTGCTGGCGTCCCCCCGTGACGCCGCCCTTAAAAAGCACAGTCTTAGCTCAGCTGAATCCCATCTACCTATGCCCACACCCTATTCCAGGTGCCCGCCATCAGGCATGCATTCAGGACAAGGATCCATCATCTATCCTGATGGCGGAAGGGCAGAAAAGCCTGATATTTTCTTTACCCTACACACACCCTGAAAGATGCCCATTGAATATGCAATATTTCTATCTCTAAGTAATAGAAAACATTATGCCCATACTTTATGATCACTAACATATCTTTTTATCAACAGAAAATGGCTGTGAAAATAATTGGGAAAAGAACGAGCAGACTGGAAGTTGCTATCAATTTAATACTCAGGCAGCACTTTCTTGGAAAGAAGCTTATGTTTCATGTCAGAATCAAGGAGCTGACTTATTGAGCATCAACAGTGCTGGTGAACTAACATATCTTAAAGGTATGTTTACTTTGTGTGTGGTAAAGCAAATTGCTGAAATTGTAAAGATGCAGTCTCTCTGCTACTTTTTTATCCCGGTATGTTGTTTTGTGTATATATCTTTCTATCTTCTCTTGGGATTTAAACATCAACACTGAGGCCCTCAAGCAAAAAAGTAGTGAGTATAATAATCCTGTTCCATCCGTTGAAAATGCATCATGTGATGGAGACTAAAGAGAGGTTAATGTTCAGAAAATGGGCTGGACTAGCAAGATTAAACTACTGCCCTAAGCCTAAATGAAAGGATTTGAAGAAAGATGACCAATCAACTCTTTGTACTTTGAAAAGTAGAGAATTCATGAATGTAAAGAAGATGACTAAGTCACATCAAGTGGCTTCAGTAAAAAGTCCTCACATTTGAGTAAACAGGTGCATTCCTCAGGGGCCAGGAGAATTTAAGAAATCTTAAAATACAATGACATGGACACAAAGTAGAATTTTGTTTGTAGACTTGTGGTTTACATAATTACTTTTTATAATTATTTTTATAGTTATTACATAATTATTTTTATTTTTTAAGATTTATTATTTATTTATGCATACAAGAATTGGGGTACAGGCCAGAGGTGTGGGGGGGGTGAGAGGATTCACCAGAGACAGAGTGGGGAACAGAACAGGCAAACTGACTGAAATACACTGCTGAGGGGAGCAGTGGGCAAGACAGGAGAGGTCTGCTGTGCGATGTGGGTAGCTCCTTGGCCGGCTGGGGATCAAATTTGTGCTACAGAGGCTGCAGAGGCTGTGGATAGCTTCACAGTACTGTGCTACCCCTTGCGCCACCAGGGAGGCCCTATGTTGTTACTTTTAATTACGAGAGCTTATATAGACAAAAATGGAAAATTCTAACCTAGAAAGAGACCTGTATAACCACCACCCTGACTTATATTTTGTCGTATTACTTTATATTCCTCCCCACTCCTATCCTTCCTCCTTCCTTACTTACTTCCCTTCCTTTAAAGAAATAGGTTAACAAAGTTCATCTAAAAGTTTCATGTCCACCTCTCACAATATCCATCCCTTGAGTGCTTTTACTACATATCTATGCATAAATACTATGTGTTTATTATACTATTGTTTTATGTTTTAAAATAATACAAATACTATCTTATTTATCCATTTGTAAGTTTATCCATTGTTAACTAATGCTTTGTAAATATTACATTGTATGAATAAACCACAATTTATCTATTACCCTATTAGGAAACAGGTCCTGCTCTGCTCTTGCTATTGCAAATACCTCTGCAAGGAACTTCCTTATACATGCTTGTCTGTAAACATGTCTGAGAGTTTCTCTAAAATAGAAACTGCTGAGTCGTAGGGTGCTCATCTCTTCACTTCTAATCAAAAATTCTGAATTGCTTTCCAAAGTGATTGCATAAGTTTATACCTTCTCCAGTATTTGGTGTTATCACACTTATTAATTGGCTGATACAATGGATATGAAATGGTATTTTATTCTCCATTTATATTTCCCTTACAATTAAAATGGTTTGCGTCTTGTGTGTCTTAGGCATTCAGGTTTTCCCTCTGAAATTTTCCAGTTTATATCCTTTTCCTATTTTCTATTGAGTTGTTTTTCACTAATTTGTTATACTACTTATGTATTCTGGGCACTAATCTATTGTAAGATTACAAATATCTTTTCCTAGTCTTTGGTTTTTTTAATTTTTTTTGCCTCTTATTAAGATAATGTTAATTTTAATTTGATCAAGTTTATCAATCTTTTCCTTAGTGCTTTGTGCTTATGTTCGCACAGATATATTTGAAATATAATTGCATATGTATATCTGGTACAGTAATGTATCACACATAATTCCCTGGGAAGAATCAAGAAACTTGTTAAATATTTTGTATATTTTATATTTTGTATGCATAAATAATTAATATTTAGCAAATCTTTCCTTAGCCCTAGTATAATAAAGATACCCTCTCTTGTTTTCTTCTAAAAACTCACAATTTGCTTTTGAAATTTACATTCTTTTTTTTTTTGGTGGGACCCTTGCCAGTGGCCGGGGATCCAACTGGTGCTGCAGAGGCTGCGGGCAGCCTTGCAACCCAGCACTCAACCGCTGTGCCACCAGGGGAGGCCCTGAAATTTACACTCTTAATCCATCTGAAATGTAATTTATAGAGGTGGATATCTGATTTATAGTTCTCCACGTGCATAGTCAGTTGACCGAGCACTGTTTATTTTACATTTTCCCCTCTGATGTATTATGCTGCTTTTAACATACATAGACTCCCATCTGTATATGTGGGCTGTTTCTAGACTCTTCTTCCTATTCCTTTGATCTGTTTGTTTCTGTTTCTACTCCATGCTATTTTAATTTTTCTGGCCTTATATAGTAAATCTTGGTTTCTAAGTAAGCAAATACTCCTATATTCATTTTTCTTTCTTGAATTGTCTTGGCTATTTTTTTGGACTATTTATTCTTTCATATGAATCTAAGGGCCATCTTATTAAATTCAAAGAAAAACCCTACTGGGGCTTTGGAATTGCATTGAATTGTAGATTAATTAAGGAAGCATTGCTGTACTACATTAAGTCTTCTCATCCATGAAAATGATATGCTTTTTTATTTATCTAGGACTCCTTTTATGTACTCAATAAAATTCTATGACTTGTTCCATCAGTGTCTTCCATATCATTTACTAGAAAGTTTATAAACACTTTTACATTATTTTTAAAAATCAAGAAACCCAAGTTACTGAACTCCTGATAATTTATTTAATTAATGGAAAAAAATCATAATACATGCTGAAGACTATAGTGTTCCAAAAAAGACACTAAATAATATAATACATTATCTTATTTAATCCTATATAAGAACCCTATGAGGTAAGTATTAATGGCCTTTCTGATGCTTTAAGAGACTCTTCTGTGCTTCATCCAAGATGTGCAACCATTATCAGATCCTGATGTTTCTCATTGTGGGGAGAGAAATAGAAATATAGGCTCAGATTTGAACAAGGGTCTCCAAGACAGTCAAAAAATATTTACCCAGTGGACTTTCCCATTTGACTAGGTATGGGGATTTATGCTAGCAATCATCTATTTCTTGATCACAAAAATGAGGGTGGGCAAAGCTAAATTCATCGTTTGCCTAAACTTTCTGTAGAAAAAAGTCCAGGTCGAAATTGTCCAGGTCATATACGAAATGAGGCCCAACCAGGAGATCTAGAATTTTTCTATTTCCTATTCACATCCACCTGGCATAAGACTCATTAGGAATATTTGGGCTTGCCAACATAGTCATAATTTTTAAATACCGTGATTATAGTAAAGAATAAGTCATCAATACAGATCACAAATAAGATACTGGAATGAAGCAAATTAGAAGCCTGACAGCATCCAAAGATCATTTTGTTCCATTATAAATGTGGGCTTACAATATGCAGATAACTGATAAGAATATCAGAGGGAGCAATAGAATTATTAAGACTTCCTTCTGGGAGATATCTGAAAAAAGCTTCCTGGAAGGGCATTGAACTTGGAAAGGATAGAAATGATCATTCATATTATCCTTGATTATAATGAATGAAAGTAATTTTAAATGTCAGGACATGGTTGAGTCTGGAGTACCATAAATATATCATTGTTTCCAGAGCTTCTTTATGAATGCTGGAAAATCAATTGTTTTTACTAACAGGGGAAAAAAGTACATTTGATTAAATCTTCAATGTCTTTGTATACAAGTTCTAACAACCTTTCATTCTGCTAACAAGGTTAAAAAAAAAGAATGAATCCAGAGTTCCCTTCAGCATTCTCCTAAATCACCTGCTCCAATAACAACTCCTTCCTTGGTAGTGTATCATTATCATCTATTTCCTTGAGAAAAGTGAGATGAACCTGAGCTGCTAACCTGCATACTTACCCGAACTGTCATCCCTCCAGTTTGTTCAAGTTTAATTCCTTTTCCCAAGCTCTTTGCATCTACACTGTTTCTTGCATCTCTTATATTTTCATTGACTTTTCTTCATCAGGCTATAAATTTGATTAAACTTCAACCATTACATCCTGTAGCCCTGTCTCTTTCTTTTATAGCCAAGCTCCTGGAAAGTATGGTGTACCTTTGTGATTTACTCCTAACATCACATTTGCTCCTCAGTAGAATGATAATTGGACTTCCTTCCCTACCAACCTCTTCCCACCTTGTGAATGTTGGTTTCTGGATTATTGCTCTTGGCCCCTTTTATCTTAGCTGTTGCTATCTCTGCTCTACCCAGGGAAACTAGTAGGTGACATGTTTTAGGAATTTGGATTCTAAAGTCTGTAGTAAAACAAAAATTGTGCATACTCAAAATTATCCTCAAACAGTCCTTAAAGCATGATTATGAGTTTCTATATGTAAATAATATATCTATATAAAGTGTTAATGTTATTTTCTACATGCAGATTACACAGATATATATGATATATAATTGCATATGTATATCTAGTACAGTAATGTATCATACATAATTCCCTGAGAGGAATCAAGAAAGTTGTCAAATATTTTACTGCTGGAAATATTTCAGCTTTATAGAAATTCCAACCTGTTAGCTCTTCCTGTTTGGGAATATATCCTTGTCTTCTGTGGACCATTTCATTAATTGCTCTATTTCTTCTACCTGGCCCTAAATATCTTCAAATTCTTCTTTGTGAAGTTGATGAAGTCTTACCAGTTTCTCAAAAAATGCTGTTGACTTCCTTGATAGTGATGTGAACATCCTTGCAGTCACTTGCATATTCTTTTCATATTTTTTCCATTGCACATGGATCCACACAAGCATAACTGCATTTCTTGCTTGTGGGCATACACACATTGAGTGGCATGTTGGCAATTAATTTCACTATTTACATTATTTCTGCTTCTTGATCTTTCCTTTTCAGTGATGACATATAGTTGTTGAATAATAAATTTCAATGATATATCTCCATGTGGCACACATTTGTGTGTAGGGGTGTGTGTGTGTCTGTTTATCTTCCATTCTATATTTCCAGCCTGTTTCTTTGGATTCTAGAGCAGTATATTTTAATGCCTATGAAAGAGCTCCTATACATATTTCTGAAACAGCACTAGTAACATTTTACCATTTTAGAGGATGCATACTGGTTTCCTTCTTATAGATTGAAATCCTCATGAAAGCAGAGACTTTGTCATTTTGGTTTTATAGTCTTCGTACCTGGTAAATAATATGTGCTTAAATAAGCAGTCAGTCTGGAATACAGTAATATCTACAAAATCTAGATATGTGTTGGAAACTGCTTTTTCTACATTAGCATAAGAGTTAAAAATAGTCAAACAGCTATTCTTTTTTTTTTTTTTTAAATTTCTTTTTTTTTTTTTTTTTTTTTTTTTTTTTAATAGAGGCATGCTTTATTTGTTTGCTGGTTGGTTTGTTTGTTTTGTTTATACATGCACTGGGTACAGTCAGAAGCGCGGGAGGGTGAGAGAATTCACCAGAGCCAGAGCGGGGAGCAGAGCAGGCAGAAGGACCGAAGCACACTGCTGAGGGGAGCAGCGGGCGGCAGGAGAGGTCTGCGCGCCATGTGGGACCCTCCTCCGGTGGCCGGGGAGCAGCCGGGGATCGAACCGGCGCCGCAGAGGCCGCGCGCAGCCTCGCAACCCAGCGCTCAACCGCTGCGCCACCGGGGAGGCCCTCAAACAGCTATTCTGAGAAGATTCTGTTTTAATCTTAGAAGAAAAGGAACT